>NW_024520318.1:2382490-2982490 GCF_017590135.1 Pyrgilauda ruficollis
GACCTAGAACAGAGGCTGGACAGAGTTAAAGAATAAAGTAGGGATTTATTAAAAGGCCTCAATGGATCCACCTTGAGCAACACAACCCAAAATGGTCCCAAAATGGATAACCTGTCACGGGGTCTCTCCCTGGGATCAGCTCTGCTCCATGTGCACATTGCAGTTCAGTGTCCAATTCCAGCTCAGCCCCTGCACTCCCATCCTGCTTGTTTTTCTCTCTCCAGCCCACGGGGTTTGTGCTCTTGGGCTGAGATTTGGATCATTTGTCCTTGGTGCCCAGCTGGAGCAGGAATTGTTTTGTCTCCCTGCTCTGTGCAGAGCTCACCATCCCCTGATGTGGCGCTCAGAACTGCACACTAAAGCAGCACCGAACCTGAAAAAATATAAAAGCCAAAACCTGAGGCATCACCACGTCTCTGGATGTGGAAACTCCTTTTCTTCCACTTCTAACTCTCAAGAACATTGTCAAACTACTGCCATTCATGCTATCCTAGCTAAATTCACCTTAGGAAGGAGATATGTGTGGCTTTTTGTCTAATTAAGATGGAAAATACTCAGCAGTAGTGTGAATCATTGTGAGCATAAAGAGAAACACATTGAAACCAGCACAAGCTCACACTCAGGGAGTGACTCCATTTTGGCAGCTACATTTTAGTTTGGTTTCCTTTTCAATTTTTCTTGAGGTTGCTGGCCCTTGGTGACCACACTGATTTAAATTCTCCATCTCTGCAACAGGATGGGCAGTGTGAAGAAGGCAGTGACTGTGGTCTGGCAGTTTATTTTGCTTCATTCCATTCCTTTGGACTGATAAAAGCAGCAGAGTTAGACCTGGTGGGTGATGGGAGGCTTCACTGAGCAGATGTAGCCAGATCCTGATTCTTAAAAATGACAGAACTTTGACAAAGCTTGGTTGGTGTGATGTAAGGAAGCTGAACTGGATTTGTCATAGATTCCATTAAAACTAATTGGGCTAATTTGATACCAGTATCTAAATGCTCTTTAAAAGCAAGGGATGCAGCTGCTTCAGCAGCACTGACAGCCTGGGTGCTTCTCCAAACTGCAGCCTGGCTGTATTAATGTCACTTCTCAGGACATTTGGGGCAAAGACAGCCACAATTCTGGGTGTAAAAGGAGATTTCTTTGCATTTGTTCCCATTTCAGCCATGCAGGGAGAGCATGGATTGAGGAAAGCAGTACTCCCTGCTCTCTACCGGTAATTCTGTGTGGCTCATGCAAACAATCTGTTTATGTGCTTTAGTAAGGAATATTTTTGGAATGAAATTTTAGTGAATTTTAGAATGAATTTTAGGAAAATATAGTGAATTTTAGAATGAATTTTAGTGAAATAGTCTCTTAATGAAGAGAAACAATTTCTCTGTGTGCCCACGTGAGTATTCACATTGAGCACAATCTCCAGGAAATAATCCTTCCTTTGGACAAACAGAATGGCAATCAAAGGCAGAGGGGTGATGTCTAGGACAAATCCAGCATTTATTCAAGAACTCTCTCTCAATTATCGTTTCAGTTTTGTTTGCATGGATTCTGCCTGCTTGCAAATAGGATTTTCAATCCTGAGCCAGATTTTAATTCAATGGAAATCACAGTGGAGGTAGCCATGGTAGAATCACAGCTTTTTATTTCAGTAGAAAGTGTTGCAAGAGTTTCACAGCCAAGCCAAACCATTTGTTTGCTGTTTTGTAGTCAACATTTTATAGCCTCTTTTTAGTACAGGCTGTTCATTTAAAAGGGAAAAATTGGTCATGGAGCGAATGCCAGAGGTTATCTGCTTCTCTTGAATAGGAAAGTAGCTTTATCTCCACTAAAGTTAGTGTAGAAGCTTTCAGGTAGTGTGACAAAATCAGCAAATAATTAAAACTTGAGGCGAAGGAGTGGAGCAATCTGTGCTGTCAGACTGGGAGGTTGGTGCGGACGTTGCTCTTCCTCCAGTTGTATCTTCCCAAAATAATAAGGGAACGAAATGTTTCCCGAAATGAGAATCCACTGAGCTGCACTGACTTTGAATGCTGTGGGAATTCACCAGAAAGGGGCTCACTGATCTGTAAATTCATTCCCCAGTCCTGTTGGCTCTGAGGGAAAAAATCTGTGGTTGAGCTGCTGGAATGGGGAATCACAGCTGGGCTTGGTCAGTCCCTCCCCTCTGAGGTGCAGCCAGTGCAGTGCTAAATGGAATGGGAGAAATTGTTGGAATGAATGAAATAGAAACCTCTGTGAGTCCCTCGGAGAGAGAAAATAATGCAGGGGTTGAATTAGAACCTCTAGAGACAGCTGAAATATATTAAAGCACCAGATGTGAGACAGAAGTGTAAATTTTAGTTTTAAGTAATGTATTCTTTTAATGAAGTTGTGGTTGAATGGGATTGGGAAGAGAGGTTAAGGTTTAGTTTGCTCAGTCCTGGCTGCAAAATGAAGCATAGTTATTTTTTTTTAAATCTTCTGCCTTTCATATTGCTGTGATGATGCCCTTTCAGTGCTTAAAAAATTTCTTAGCCAGTGCAGTGCTAAATGGAATGGGAGAAATTGTGGGAATGCATGAAATAGAAACCTCTGTGAGTCCCTCGGAGAGAGAAAATAATGCAGGGGTTGAATTAGAACCTCTAGAGAAGCTGAAATATATTAAAGCGCCAGATGTGAGACAGAAGTGTAAATTTTAGTTTTAAGTAATGTATTCTTTTAATGAAGTTGTGGTTGAATGGGATTGGGAAGAGAGGTTAAGGTTTAGTTTGCTCAGTCCTGGCTGCAAAATGAAGCATAGTTATTTTTTTTTAAATCTTCTGCCTTTCATATTGCTGTGATGATGCCCTTTCAGTGCTTAAAAAATTTCTTACTTTTGTAGCATTGCAGGGAGAAGGTCGCTAAAAGTCTTGGAAATTCTGCTTTATGGCCATGAGCTGCAGTGTGGGCAGAGACTCTCAGATAATCAGAACAAACATTTTGATGCTTTACTCCATCTGAATATGTTTTTAATCTAAATATAATCAACTTTCCTGCTTTCACACATGGTTAGTATTATTTTTTGTTAGTAATTAAGAGTTTGTCGTAGCAGAAGTTTTTCAGATTCAAGGAAGTGTCCAAAGAAAGTTTAATTTTAGCACTTTTTACTAACCAGTGAGTAAATGTGGAGTACTAAAGCAATATGATTTTGGGTGCTGACTTTGAATTTTCATTTAGCAACTTGCTTTCCTGCTAAAATTCTCCTTTTGGGGCTAATTCCAGCATTGTTTATCTGTTGTTTTTAAACAAAATTACATGTGGAATGACTTCCACCTGCTTCTTCAGCTCTATCTTGAGGGCAGTGTGGGTGGAAATGGAACAGCAGCAGGGGGAGGGAGGGAGGGATTGATGGCCATGGGATAAGGGAAAGGAAAGCAAATTCCTCTCTGATCCCTCCTGGGTCTGGTCTGTGTTGCTCTCTCACATTTTAATCACAATTTGGGGCATCATTTATTTGTAGCACCTTTGGTCTTCACTGACTAAATAATATGGGATTGATAAATAGAAAAGTGGTTTTGGGGGGAAATCAAAAATTATCACAAGGCTGGAGAAGAGTTTTACCTGTTATTATTCACTGCCTTTCACCCAAGCCCCAAAGTTTCAGTAAATTCTGTCTGCAACCATAATAAGCCTCAAAAAGGATAATAAAAAAGTATCAGGTGTTGGCAGTCTGTTGAGAAAGCAGGTGGCTGCTCCTAAATCTAATTCCTGGGGCTTTATGGCGTGGCAGTAAAAGAGGGAAGCAACCAGCGTTGTTCCCCACAGAGGCAGAATGAAATTCAGATTTGTTTCAGCAGGGCATTAATGGGGTTCCTCAGAGAGAGACTCTCTGCCTTTGAGTTTGGTACTGGGTGGGAAATCATCTGTGCAGGGGTTTCTGAGCTCTGACAATATGTTACAACTTGAATTTTTACTAATTCAGTTTATTATGTCCAATAGCTTGTTTCCAGATTAGATGTCCCATCATCTTTTTTTTTTTTTTAGGCCTTTTGTAAGAACTAAGGGGGATTTCCTTTGCCTCCACCTATGTCTTTATGCTTCACATCTGATTTTTAAATTAATAATTACAGGTAGCTCTGCTGATTTTACCTTGTGGAAAATCCATTCTGTAAAGATCAATTCCACTTCCCTGTAAAAATCATAAGCATGTTCACACCAGAATTTGGGATCAAAAATACCAATTCACCATTAAAGAAAGCCCAGCATGAAGATGTGGCACAGCATTCTGAGCTTGTTGTTTCTTTTAAAAGTGTTTAAAGTTCTTCAGTTTGGGTTTAAACCGTTATTTTGCATGGAGAAAACCCATTTAGGGGTGTCCATAATGTTTTCTACAAGTGTAAAAGGTTTAAATTGAATAATCAAAGCAGGATTATTCCCTGCTGGTGCTGCCCAGCCCCAAAAGCTCAGGTACAAATTGTGTTTCTGGGTTCCCTGACTGACCCAGGGACATTTTCTCACCTTGTGTTTATTTTTCTTTTGTTAAATGTTCTTATTTCAATGTATTTTGTAGTTTTTCAGACAGATCCTTTAGCACTTTATTCAACAAGCAAATAATAAAGGTTTGGTCATAGAGCTCCATGAAATTCTTTGTGGATTTCTGATCCTGTTGGCTATTTTCTAATTTTTTGGGGTGAGAATTGAAGCCAGCAGTGCCCTTCAGAGCTGCATATTTTTATTTTTAGTTGTGGCCTTCTTTAAGATAGAATTATCTGAATTGCTGTGCAAATGTCCAGTTAATGCCATGAGCAGCTCTGATAATTCCTGCATTTATGTCCTCACACTTGCCAGTTTTAAACCTCTGAAAATAGCTCAGGAAAAAGCTTCAGGAGTCAGGAGGGAGCAGGAAAATGGGGAATGTGCTGTGACATTAATCAATCCTACAGTAACAGGGGTGAGTGTAACCCTGCTATAAATATTAACATCGGCATCAGTTGGGCATTTTGAGCTGGCATCCCATTTCAGTCAAGCATTTTAATTTGGTACCTAGAATCCAAAGACTTTGGGTGGAAAAATAAAGGAATGAAAGCTTAATCATAATATTATTTTAGCCAACAAAATCAGCCTGGATGCAGAGATGTGTGTCCCCACAATGGCAACTGTCCATGGTGAAATAATTTCTAAATTTAAAATACAGACCAAATGTACACAAACCTGCTATTTTATGCAGACAGTTTAAAAAATCTGAGTTTTCCATCTTCATTTTACTGCTCAGTGCCTAATTGGGGCCTGAATATGTTTAAAATGAACATTCATTTTTCTGTTTCATTTTTCCAAACTCGTGTAGTGGAAGCAAACCCATTTCCTAATCCTAAACCAGGTAAGAAAAGAGAGTGGATTTATCCTCAAAGGCAATACTTGACTTTCTGAAAAGATTAATGAATCTTCTGTCTCAATGTCTGGTACCAAGGCAGATCCAGAAGATAAAATAGGCTCTCAGTGCTCTTTTGTTTTTTCTTTTTCTCTGCTTTAGAAATACTTGAAGTGTGTAAAGAAGTTCATTTTAGCAGTAATGAATTATTTATAATTTAAAAAAAAAATATTTAGAAATAGTTTTTACCTGATGAGTAAAATTGTGATCTCCTACCATTTCAATTCTGATAAGAACTTCTCCATTCTTAGAAATCAGGCATTTCTAAGTGCACATATTTTGGATGATTTGGCAGAAAAGCTTGCCTGGTGTGGTTTCTTCTGCCACTGAACATCTGGCCAGATGTTCATTCCCATCTCTTCTTTCATTCCAGTGTGAATTTCCAACACTTGGAGAGGAGGCAACTTCATCTGGATTTTAATGCCAGTCATGTCAATCCCTGGCCTTGGCTTGTGGGATGATTTGTGAGAGGTGAAAAAACCAGGATTAATATGAATTTTAAAAGGATTGATTAGTAAAAAATGGGATTAATGGGAATTTGGGTGGTTTTTAGGGATTGTTTTGTCGTTTCTGTGATACAACATCTCTGTCACTGCTGTTTGTCCCCATCATTTGTGAATGTCACCCCTGCCTGGGCTAGCTGAGACCTCCCAGTGCCCCTGCAGGACTGGGATTTTGGGATGAAATCCCATCCTGGTGGAGTCACCAGGTGGGAATTCCTTGCACACAGGGCCCCTGTGTGTGTGCAGCAGCAGCAGGAGCAGGTTCTGGGTGGGAATTTGAGGAATGGCTGAGCAGATGGCAGCTCCAACGTGTGAGGAACTGATCTGCAGTGATTAAGACAAGTGTAAAATTGGATTTTCAGCATCTTAAAAAGTGCACGGCTCACTTGCTTGGAATTTCATGCAAAATAAGTGGAAGTTCTGTGACAATTTGTAAATTTGGCTGAGGGGAAAGCCATTAATAATCCTGGTGGCTGTCTCACTTCTTGAGGGATGCAAATGGTGCAGCCTCCTGTGGTGGCAAGGGCGAGGATTTACCAAAGGCTTTGGGAAGAGAACTTTTACCCAGCTGGCAGCAGGAGCTAAAAATGAACTTTTATACTTTAATTGCGTAAAACTTTTTGCTTGTAGTGTTGTGTGAGAAAATAAATTGTTTAAAGTGTTGGTGTTACATGAAAAAATAATTCCCAGAGTGAGGGTTAGGTCCACATCTATAATTTTGAGTTTAAAAGTTAATTAGTGTATTAGTGTATATAGTTAGTTAGTTGTATCTATAAATCTGACAGTTTCCCACCTGTATGATTACACAGGAAGGGTGGGTGGATTTGCAGTGGTTAATCAAGTTTGCCTTTTGGTTTCAGTGTTATTTTCTGAAGGACTGGGTGGATTTGCAGCATTTGATCAAGTTTGCCTTTTGGGTTCAACATTTTTTTTTCTATCTCTTGACTTGGAATTAATTTTCACTGCTTTATTGAGAACTTCAGCTGTTTGTACCCTTCAGAACTGGCCTTAAGTGTTGCTTAATTAGGGTTGAATTACATGACACAAACCCCCAAATATCAGCATTCTTGGTCCTTCCAGCCATTGCCATCAGGTACTTCTGGAAAATTCCTGGATGGATCTGCAGATGTTGCAAGGAGAACACACCTGGAGCAGCACTTAAAATTCTGCCTCAGGAGTGGCAGCAATTGCAAATTCACCTCAGAGCTGCTGCTGGATATTC
Source organism: Pyrgilauda ruficollis (assembly GCF_017590135.1). NCBI lineage: Eukaryota > Metazoa > Chordata > Aves > Passeriformes > Passeridae > Pyrgilauda > Pyrgilauda ruficollis. The sequence continues at coordinate 2,389,596 of NW_024520318.1, forward strand.
CTGGTGGATATTAATATTGAATATTCCTTCTGGATATTCATGGTGGATATTGATACTGGATATTCCTGCTCAGTATTCCTTCTGGATATTAATCCTGGATATTCCAGCTCAGTGTTCCTGCTCAATATTTCTTCTGGATATTTATCCTGGATATTCTTTCTGCATATTCATACTGGATATTTGTGCTGGAAATTCATACTGGATATTTGTGCTGGAAATTCATACTGGATATTCCTTCTGGATATTCATGCTGGGTATTCCTTCTGGATATTCATGCTGGTTATTCATCCTTGATATTCATCCTGGATATTTATCCTGGATATTTGTGCTGGCTCCTCGCAGAACAAACAATTCCAGCAGATATTATCAAGGGGAATGCTGAAATAACATTGCAGTCAACACAGATCTTGAATTGACCTTTTTTCTTTTTTTTTTTTTTTTTCCCAAGCCTTGAAAGATAAATGTAGCCAGGCTGCAGTTTGGAAAGTAAATTAGGCAAAGCTTTAAAAACGGGGTTGGTGCAATTTTTTTTGATAATAATTTTTTAGTGTAAATAATCTCCTGTAATCCAGGCCTCCCATTGCTATCTGCAGGAACCATTTTCCCAGTTTGGAAATTGGGTTGGGAATGGGACAGCCTGTGCCTGAGGCACTGAGAAAATCAGCAGTGACCCAAGAGCTGCTGGGGGTTGTGGGCTTGGAAACAAAGTGCTGATGATGAATTTAACTTCAAAATCTCTCTCTGGATTCAGTCAGGAAGGACTGAATCTTCATTTGGATTGTTCAGCTGAACCCCACCCTTCTCACCTTTACTGCAGAAAGTCTAGAAATTCACATTTTTTAGTTTTTTGTAGTAATCATGCTGCAATTGTCTAAATTAAAACAGATTATGGGATTGCTGATTATGGGAATGCTGAGTCCATGACCCCATCCTGCTCCCTGAACACTTCTTGGATCATCCCAAGCTCAGGTCCTTGGCTGGAATCTTGGAAACCTCCAGGAATGGGGGTGAGTTGCCAAGCAGCATTTCTACACTAACCAGCAAAAAAAAAAAAAAAACAAAAAAAAAAAAACCCAAACCCCAACAAAAAAGTGCCACACAAATGTCTCAGTTAAGTCATATTTTCACTTTCTGCTTTAGGTCATAGCTAAACTGTTAGCTCAGAGTTCATATTTATGACATAGTGGCCTTTGGAGGAATGAAGTGAAAAGGAAGCTGGCAGGGTTTGGCAGAAATAAATTCATTAATCTGATTCTAAAATTCTGAAGAAACAGAAAGAGATGAGGAAATCGGTGTAGCCTGACACGCGAGTAAATGAAATGATGGCAAAATAGACATATTGGGGAAAAACACCTGATTTTGTTGTGCTGCCATCCTAGAAAAGGCAGAATGGAATGAAGCACTGATCATTTGGAAGCTGTCATTCTGCATTTTGCTGATACAAAAGCTGTTGACTGTGTGCTACACAACATTTCCCTCATTCACAAATGAGAATTTGAATAGAATGGGTTTATTTGGAAATTATATTTGCATATGCACTCCTAATTTTTTTTCTTGTGGAAAATAAATTATTCTCTTTAATACACAGGAGAAATGAGCTGACTTCCCAGCAGCATCCTTAGAAATGGAGTTGAGAAAGTCCTTGTGATGTAGGAGGAGATTTGCATCTCCACAGAAAACAGCAGCCTGTGGTTTTCCCCTTTGTTTAAAGCAGTTCTCTTTTTGCTTTGATTTTCTCACCTGTAAGTTTATTTATTGAATTTTCAACTAATTTGGTTTCAAAGGAAGTATGGTTAACAGATGGAAAAAATATTGATAGCTTTTGCCACCATGAAGCATCTCTTGCATCCAGGAAATATTTATGTTTTTAAAGAAGAGAACATAAAAAATTTCTCTTTGGAGAGCCAGGAAATTATTCTTAAAAATGGAAAAAAAACCCCAAAACCTTTGTAATGAGATGAATCTGTACATGTTGCATGGGATATTAGACAATAATTTATCCAGCCAGAAGAGTGTTCACCTATTTTGAGTTTATGAGCACAGATAGACTGGGAACAAAGCTCTGCCTTCTGAGAAGATAAGTGCTTTTTAGAGATCTCTGGGCTCTCTGGGGTTTTAATTAGGGATTTTTATAGCTTTTGTGTACGAGCTTCTAAGACCTCTTTGCTTCAAAATAAAATTCAAATTTTTTTGTGTCCTCCCTTGATCAATTTTAAGGCCAACAGTGAAGGTAGAAAGGATCTGTTTCTAAATACTAATGAGTGCCTTTCTGAAAGGAGAAGGAACCTTCGGCAGTGTGTGCGTGGGCAGGTGTTGAGGTATCTGTAAAAGGCTATTTTATGGATACAGAAATAATTGTAGAGCGTTTGTAATTAACAGAATTACTTAATTAGGCTCCCAGATTTAGGCTTTGGCTGCAGTGTGGGATTGGTGCTGCATGCAGCCCTCAGGAAGGGATGTGTGTTGTGCCTAAAATTCAAAAAGAAGCTGTGGTGACTATTTCTTACCTGAAATCAGCCCAGAGCCCCATGGAGGTGGCCCAGGGAGCCTCGTCCATGCAGGAATTGGAGCTCTGAGATTTTTTGGGGGGGATTTTTGGGATGCTCAGGCAGTCAGAGGCAGCTCAGGAACACCCTGCTGTCACCTGCTGGGACGTGGTGACAGCTCTGCCCTGCTGAGGCAGCTCCAGAGATTAAAAAGACAGAAAAAGTTCATTTTTCTCCAAATTATTCCCGCTCTTCAGTCGCCATGGCTGTGGTGAAATGTTGTTTTCAGCTGGGGTTGAGCTGGTGGCTCTGTCAGAAGCTCTCTCTGAGTCAGCAAAATGGGAATAAAAACGGGTGGCACCTTGCATAACACATGTTTTATAAATGTGATTTATCCCTGGGAAAGAGCACAAGTCAAAGGCATTGTTGGCAGCCTCGATTCAGAGGGGTTTTTTTATTTTTATCTGATTTTTGTGCTTCGTCTGCCAAAAGAAAGCCCCGGAAGTTTGACTCAGGGTGTGATGCAAGAGGAAACAGATGGCAAATTCCACCCAAATTCAGGGTTAAGCCACGATGTGTAAAAACCTGTGGGGAAACTCCTGTTTTTAAATATTAGTGACCTCATTTTTTAAACTGAGGGAAAAAGTTGTTTTCCTTCCACATTTAATGCATTATTTGTTGTAAGTAAAACAAAACAGGAAGTGTGGTCTTCTCTTTAGCTTCTGTAATTTGAATAAAAGGAAAAAAAAATAGCTCAGTAATTTTAATTTCAAAAAATAATCCCAGATACAGCATTTCTATAGTTCCTATGATGATTTTTGTAGGATTTTATAGCAGTTTTTATAACTTACAGTAAATATTTTTAAGCCTTATGTTTATATACAAATGTAAATGAATATATACAAAGATGTCTTAAAGGCTGGGCTGAATGATTCTGTAATCTTATGATTCCATAATTTTATGATTCTAAATAAGGGTTCTGATGTGGGGAAAAAAATGGGATTTACAGGATAAACTTAGTAAGACGAAGAGGGGGGAAAAAAGAAAATAAGGCTTAAATGAATGTTTTTCCTGCAAAAAGAGTTTTACAAAAAAATACTTCCAGCTGAATTATCTGAACAGTTGCGAAATCAAGACGAGAGCTACGGGTGGTACTTTCAGCCACAAATACCTTCCAGAAGGACATGAAAAAACCCCTGTTGTTACCATGTAATTCAGCAGCCATGGCTTTAGTTTTGTGCTTAAAATTAATTTAATCATTTAGAAAACACTGCCTGGATTAGAATATTTTCTGCTTTAAATAATCACTGAAACACTGTGATCTGTTCTAGTCACTGTTTTAAAAAATATCTTTAGTTTTAATTCTGTTTTTTTTATCCCATTGTCCAAAACCTGGATGCTATTTCTTTCAGCTGGCCTGAATAATGCATTTTCAGTCTTGTTCACCCTGTGGTTTCTGGGAGGCTTTTAAGTTTGTTTTGATTTGCACTGCAAGGAACTCTGCGACTCAAATCTGGAATTTCTGAAGAATCAATCTCTGAACTGCTCTTATTTGATGTTTTCTCTGGCCCTCAGGAGAAAAACAAGAGGATGCTGATGGAACTGCTTGGAAAAATGGGATCTGTGGGGAAAAGAGAAGGGTGGCAATAGCACAGAGAAGCTCTGGAGTGACATTTGAGGAATAAAAAGCACACAAGGGTTTGACACCTGAGAGGATGAAGTGCAGTGAATGCACTGAAGGATGAACAATTTAAAAATAAACACATGGAAAGATTTCATCAGGTAATCATGCTGGGTTAAACATGTGGATACATCCTCAAAACAGGGTTGGAGATAACTGGGCGGACCTTAAAGAAGGTGAGATTGGGAATAGATCAGTTTATTGGGGTTTAAGAAATTGCCTTTCACCAAGTGATGAATGTGCCCATGGATTTCCTTCTTCCTCTGCTTGGCTGCACAAAGGGTTGGTCCAAAGTGCCTTGTGTGAGGTGATAACCCACAAAACCCACTCAGACACAAACCCTGGACAATCCCATCCCCAAAAACTCAGGCTGTTATCTACTGTCATGTCTAAAAGAATGTAGAGAAGGTACTTTCTACTCTGTCTCTCTCCAATTCTAATATGAAAGCTTGATACATTCTTATTTCATAATTATCAAAAAAAAAAGGGTAAAATCTGGTATTTTTAGGCTGATAATTGCACCAAGGTCTTGTTTCATCTGGTTTTAGTTTTGGTTTGGTTTAGTTTGGTTTTTAGTTTGGGACATAGCCCAGCTCATCCCATCCTTTTCCATGTTCATCCCAAACTTTTTAAAATGAACCATCCAGGACCCAAACCTAAATGTTTCTTATTTTTCTACCTTTCGTTAATCAATCCTTAATCTCACAAAGAGAAACCTCATTAGTTGAGCAATGATCTAATCTTTATAAACCTGAGTTTGATTGGTGTTAATTACACTTTTTTTAGTTCTGTGCCTAATGAGCTCTGCCTCGGTCGTTCCGTTCCTTGGCCTGGGATCATTGTCAGACTGATCATTGTAGAATTTCTTTGTCATGCTGTTTATCTCTTTTCTGTGTTGACAAAACATTCAATTTCTTTACTATTCCAGAAAATTCCTGGCCCTTGAAGAGGCATAAAAAGTCAAGGGCCATAAAAAACTTGCTGGGAGCCTACAGAAGGAGCCTGTTTTGACCTCTCTCATTTGTGATGCCTCTATTTAATAGCTGTGCTTGGCATCTTCAATTGCTTTTTGAAAAGAAAGTTGACTCATCATCTCATGAACAGACTAAACCACTTGTTCCTTGGCAGAATAACAGGTAAGTGGCTGCACAGTGAATTTATTTGGGTTAATTTTTCACATTGTTAGGATCCATCCTGTGACATAAAATACGAAGCAGAGACAACAGAGAAATGGTTCAAAGTTTGGATAAAGAAGGATTTTGGCAGCTCTATTCCATGTTTGATTTGAAAATTCCAGAATTAACTGCTGTGCATTACTGAGCTTTCTGATCTTCAGGAAAGATGCTGTAGCTCTGCCACAAAGGTTTTTTAAAGCAGATGTGAAAAGCTTCACCCTCTGACCCTTCCATCTCAGCTTCATGATATTGGTTACCAGTTTCTTCTCACAGCCACAGATGCTGTCCAGCTGTTTTGCTTCCCAAGAATTTTCCCATGTAGTTTTTGTAGGTTTAGGTGTATTTTTCTGCTGTGGTTGATTTTCTTTATTGCTGGGGACACTTGTAACTTCAGAAAGTGAATCAGAGGTGCAGCTTAGGTTAAGGTTTCATCCCTGAAGCAAAGGCAGAACCCTGAGTATATCCCTGGGCTGCCTTGCTCCATCCAGGTCTGTCCCTGTCCCTTTTGCACAGGGAAGGAAGGAAGTGAAGGGACCAGGACACCTCCAGAGTCCCCCAACTGCAGCAGAGCTGCCAAGGAAAAAGCCTCTTCCAGGCACTTCTCAGACTCCTTTGTTCACCAGTCGCAGTTTTGACAAGCTGCTAACTCACTCTCTCTGAGATTCCTGCATCTCCAGGCAGGAAAGGAATGACAAATCAATGACAAATCACTCCAAGTTCAGGCAACAAGTTGATCAAAGCCTCAGCAGTGGGAACGCTGCCATTCCTGGGGGTGGTGGGAACAATCCCAGCCTCCTCCCAAAATATCTTGTCGGCTTGGCTTTAGTCAGGCTTTCAACCTCCCTGAGATCCAGGCAGTCCAAGGGACTTGCAGGGAAGAGAGGAGCCTCAAAATGAGTTTGTTTGACATCAAAGGCTGAGCTCCCACGTGTGCCAGGGCACTTTGTGTATGCCTCCCCCTTGTGCTGCTCCTGCCCCTCTCTGTGTCCCTGTCCCTCTCTGCAGCTCTGACTCACTGCTGCTGACTTGGAAACTTCAAAAGACCCCAAACTTTACAGCTTTTCCAAGTGCTTGTAACTTGGTTTTTAATGATGTGTAGAGCCAGATATGGGCTAAGTAAATTCTGGAGTCCCAGAGTCACTTGAGTGATGATACACATTTAGGAAAAAATGGCTTTTTTGGCGTCCCTTGGCAATCTTATTGTATGGGGATATTTTCTTCTTTTTTTTTCCCCTCCTGCTGGTGCCCCACAGTGGAGGAGACAGCAGTAATACCCTGTAAAATGGAGAGGACTGTTTGATGGTGCTGTGGAACAAGAAAGATTTCCTTGGAAAATTCACATACTAAGGGACACTCAGTGTTTTATTGCTGTAGAGCATGAACTGAAAAAAAAAATCTCACCATGTGCCCCAGTGATCACCCATTACACTGTGTAAGCACAGGATCCCATAGGTGCAGACTGTTGCTAGCAAATACTTGTGGAGGTTTTTTATAGCAGTGTAAGAAGGCTTTAAAACCAGCAAGTCTCTGTTAGCTAATAAAGCATTTATCTCCCTGGTTTTTGTGGATTCCAGTGGCAAGAGATGAGAGGAGCATGTGCTGGTATTGCTGTCACCACCAGTTTGGGTTCTTAGACCCAGCAGTTAGATTTTTGTGGAAAATAACCCTCAAAACATCAGAGTGGCATTTGAGCAGCTCTGATATTTCAGTAAGTTGTTTTTAGCCTGGAAAAGTCAAACTGCCTATTTCTGATTCCAAGGCAAAGAGGAAATTCCTGGAGAAAACCTCTTGGTGTTGTGTTGAGCACCTTTGAGGTGATCCAGTGCCACATTTTAATATCCCTTTTATTGCTGTGCAGGACATGGACTCACACTGGAGACTTTCTCTCTCTGTTCAGTGTTTGCTGTTGCATTGACCTGGAATTCTCCCACACCAGGAACTTGGCTGACCAAGCAAACAAGAACAATTTCCTTATTTAAGTGAGTATTCCCTTTATTGCCTTTCCTGGGTAATCCTGGTGATGAAATCCTACCTGTGTGCTTCACCTGAAATGAAGGAATAGCCAGTGTCATAAAAATCTGGAGAAAATCAACATCCAAACTGCAAGAAGCCACAAAACTCAAATTGTGGACTCCTGGCTGGGTTTCTCTCCTTGACCTTTCAGCAGCAATAAAAGTGCTGTGTCATGAACTTACCTATTAAAGCAATTTTAAACCACATTAGAACTTAATGAAATCTGCTCAGGCCACTTATTTTTTCATGTATTTGCTGTGTATCTAATGCCATCTTAATTAATTTTACCCTTAGACTGAATGGCTAATGCAGTGAAGGGACCATGAGGTGTGACTTTGTGCCACAGCACAATTCATTTTTGTCTCACTGCTGTTAAAGTTTGATGTGTGGAGGCTTAAATATAGTCCTGGAACTCTCATGCATTGAGGATGAATAGCAAATTCTATTTTTTATGTTAAAACAGATGATCATAACACATAATAGGCATAGTGATGAATTTGTTATTTTTATAACTCTACAGAATGCCCAAAATTAGTTCATAGTTTTAGTGGCAGATACAGAAATTTAGTTTGCAGTGCTCAGTTCTTTGCAAAGTATTTATCCAGGGAAGTACAGCCACAGCATCCCATCATTTATTAGACTTTGGCCAGCAGCAGCTTGGAATTTAACTCTTTTTAAAGACATCCTGTGTGCCCGTGTACTTAAAGATGAAAATTCTTTAACTTTGTTGTGAACCAAGCTCTGATATTTTGAAAATCCAGTCTGGGGATATTTTTTCTGTGCCACAGAGTCATTATTTCAGTATCTTTTTCAGAACAAAGCAATGCAATAGTAAATCAGCATTTCCACAGACAGTTCTTGATGCTGCTGGCTGCACTTGCTGTTTTATCACATGAATCAAAGGTGTGGCAGCCAAACTCCAAGTGACAACTCAGACTCCTTCAGCTAAAAACCAATCTACTGAAGAAAGAGGAGAAATCAAAGAGAAAATGGGGATGAACTGCACTGAAATAGCAGAACTCCATAATGATCAGCCTGGTTTCATATTTATTGAGCAAACAGACATCCAACTTAGCAGCTCTAAATGCAGGAGCAGCAAAGACAGAGCACACCAAACACTCTTCATGGAGATGGTAGTGCAATATTTCTACAGTTTATCCACAGAGGGCCATCCTCAGTGATGGAGTGAACATTCTGTGAAGCACAATTCAGTGTATTTCCAGTCAATCGAAAAAACTGACACCTAAAGCAGAGCTAAGGTGGAATTCAAGTGTTCAAGTCTAAAATTGCTGGCCCTGGAATGGATCAGTCCCAATTTATACTCTAAATACCTTGTGGTTTGGGACCTGTGGATTGGATTCAGTGGTTTGTGGAGACTTTGGGGTCTTGGGGCATAATCCTTCAGACTTCCTGTGGTTGAGGAAGTCTTGGAACTGAGTCCTCTGTTTCCTCAGTCCTGCTCTAACCACTGGTTTGCAGTGTAAAATAAAAGATGAAAAGTGGGAGAAGTTGCAACTCTGGGAATCACAGAATGGTTTGGTTGGAGGAGGTCTGAAAGATCATTTCTTTCCATGGGTAGGGACACTTCCACCATCCCAGGCTGCTCCAAGCCCTGTCCAGCCTGGCCTTGGACACTTCAGGGGGACCCAGGGGCAGCCACAGCTGCTCTGGGCAATCTCCCACCTCTGCTTCTCTGCTTTCCATCAAAATACTGTCACAGTGCCAGTGTCCATCTTCAGGAGAACTTTGCAGGTCCCACATTTCCCTTCTGAATTCCAGGTTCCTTCACCTGAGAATGAGGCAGCAGCTCAGACTCTGTCACCTTTCCAGGCTGAACACCCCAGGCAGCCGCTCTGTGTTTCCACCTCTCATTCCTTCTGGTAAAAGTCTCGCAGATTTCAAAGTTCCACCTCAGTTTTTGTGCAGAGCAGGGTTGGAATTGATTGAACAGCCCTCGAGAGCATCATTTTGTGGCTGCTGATCCTCTTGGCAAAGGTTGGAACTGCAACCAGCCAGGCATTGCTGAGCATTCTCTACATAATTTTTATTTAAAATATTCCTTTCAGTCTTATTATTCTCTCTCTACGATCTGCAAGGCCCAAATCTGTCTTTAATTTCCCTGGTTTTTTTAGGGATTTCTCTTTTCCCTTCTCACTGTATCCATGATGTGTTTTCTTCTTTTGGAAAGGGTTCTGTGTCATCCTTTCCTGCTGGGATTTTGGAATGTTTTCCCCATTTATATTTCTCTCTTTCAGGTCAGTCTCCCCTTATTTGAACAGCAGCTTCCCACTCTGCAGGCAGGTAAAACAATTTATCATTCTAATGGACTTGCTAAATACTTTTATTTTCTCAGGGCATATTTAAGTGTTATCAGTTCTAAAAGACATCTCAAGCACTGTGTGAATTTACAAGTTGCTAATGGATAATGTTTGTGAATTATCCTCAATTTACTGTATTCTAAGCCAAGTCCAATTTAGTTAATTATTGGTTAAATCTTACTCTTACTGTGCTACATTTAAAGAAATGGGGTCTTTGATTAAACTTTCATAGTAACTAATTGCCAGGCAAACAGAGGGAAAATTCTGTGTTGGAAAAGTAACAAATTGGATTTTGCTGGGATGGTTTTCTTGTGTGGTGTGTGGTTAATCCTGTGAAATCACTATGAAATTGCCATTATTATTCTTCAATTCAGTGCCCAGAAATTCCTTACTACAACCTTTGCAGGTAATTTACTCCAGAGAAAAGGGTGGTGTTAGAACATGATAAAGTGAAATTTCTGTAAAATCCAGTTTCCTCTTTCAGGCCACTCTTGTATTCCCAGGGCTTGGCATGGCAACCAAGGTTTGGGATTTCTTATTTTAAATAGAAGTGCACCTGACCACAATATCAAGGAAAAATACATAGGAACAACAATGCAGATGAAATTATCTTAATTTTGCTGGAGCTACACCAGATTTTAACTCACCCTGAAGCTGTTTTTTGAGGCAGGTAATTTCCATTTAAATAAAGACAAACTATTTCTTAGAAAATGCTAAATGTGAAATGACAGTGGGAAAGAAAAGTAGCAAAAAAAAAAAAAAGACAATTACCATCCTGTGAGGAAAGAATGAAAATGCAGGAAAATGGGAGTTTGTTTGATTTGGAATGGACCAGATGTGGCTGCCTCGTCCCTGAAATGTCCAAGGCCAGGTTGGACACTGGAGCAGCCTGGAATGGTGGAAGGTGTCCCATGGTGGTGATGATCTCTAAGGTTCCTTCAACCCAAACCACTCTAGGATTCCATGGTTCTGTGAAAATCAGCTTTTTTGTGTGTCTCAGCAGATGTGAGCTCCCAGCTCTCTGGAGCTGCTCAAATTGGCACCTCCATTGCATTCACGTTTGATGTTTGGTTGGTGCAATCTGCAGGCCTGCACTAGAAGCTTAAATATATTACTTTTTATATTTATTTTTAAATTTATGGGCCAATGAAATCACGAGGGAAGGGCTCAGCCTCAGCTGGGCTTTGGGGCAGCATTTGAATTATTTTAATTACTGACCTGGCTCTAATCCCTGGAGCTCCTCTGGCTCTGATATTGGCGGCTCATGATGCCAGAGGTGTGTGCAGAGACACGGATCAGTTCTTCTGGCACTCCAGATCCCTCTGACTTCTCTTCCCCTTGTTCTCTGAGCTCCCTCCTGTCCCCCCACAGAGATTTCACTGAAAGGTTCAAGCATTAGGGGTGGGGTTGAGGGCAGAAGGGTTCCCCAGAGATCGAGGTAGTGCCAGGAAAAGAGGGAGGAATTGCTATTTTTGCCTTCTTATGCTCTGTCTTTACAAATTCACCACCAAAACAACCTCTGGTTGTGTTGAGACACCTTTCTTTCTGGAGTGACTTAAAAGGGAGGAGAAGAGAGCAGTGATCTCGATGCGAAAATGAAATAATGGAATTTCTGCAGCCTCAGCAATATTGGCAATTCCCTCTCCAGCCCAAGGAGAGAATGGAGCTTAGAAAGCTGTTGAATTTAAATTGACCAAGGGCTGAATTTCTGGGCAGAAATACTCAGTGTTCCTGTTTCCCTTCTGCTTTGTGGTATTTGAGTAGTGCTTTTGCAGAGTGAAGATCACATTTCAGCACTCAGGAATGTCTGTCCATGTACCTGTTCACTTTAATGCACTCCAGTTTTGTCTCTGAGGTGATTTTATCTGCTAATTGCAGCTCTTCCAGATGCAACAACAAAAACACACAATTTAGACGTGAAGCTGTTTTAAATAAACCCTGAAGTTACCAAGTGTCTGCTACCTTGGAGCAGCCCTCTAAAGTGATCTCTGTTTTCCATATTTGCTCAGAAAAGCTGCGAGGAATGTGGTAGAAGATTTTATTTCAGTCTTCCTAATGATTCATAATTAACTTTGAGGGAAAACGATATTTTTAACTTCAGATTTGCATCACACGTCAAAACTGATCACTTACTCCTGTTAGAGCTCTGTTACCAAAATTCCACAAAGACTGTGGTTGCTTCCAGTCTTTGGTTTTCCATACCTGACTCCAGGGATGGGAAGAGGGGATGGAAGCAGTGCCTGTCCTGCAGAGGGACACTGAGGAGGAGGACAGAGGAGTTCAGCACTGAATTCTGTTTTCCTGGCAATTACATGAACACAAGATATTTCATTCTCTATTTATAATTGAACTACAAAATTGACAGAATTTTCCAATCAATCCCTGTTTTATTCTGGAGCTCTGGCCAGCCTCTGCTCCAGGGCAGCATTCTCAAGGCATGAGAAGATCATTAAAAAACAACATTGGCTTAACCCCATTACAGCCATCCAGTAGGGGAGGTTGGGTGGAGATCAGGAAAAGGTTCTGGCCCAGAGGGTGCTGGCACTGCCCAGGCTCCCCAGGGAATGGGCACAGCCCCGTGGCTGTCAGAGCTCCTGGAGTGTTGGGACAGGGTGGGGTTGTTGGGGTGTCTGTGCAGGACCGGGATTTGGGCTGGATGATCCTTGGGGGTCCTTTCCAACTCAGGATATTCCAAATTCTTTAATTCTATCCATTTTTTGCTGCAGATCCAAGGCTCAGAACCTCAGAGTCCGTGAGTTCAAGGAGTGAAGTTGGATCTCTGTTGTTTGATTTCCTTGTCCCTTGCACCCAAACCAAAGGTACCACTGCTATAAAATAACCACAGAGGCATCACAATGTGTCAGGTTTTGGTGCAGACACAATCAGTTCCCTCTTTAAAAATGCACTTTTAGGTCAGGAGGAGTTCAGATGCTGTGCTTGGAGCATAGGAGAGACACAAAGTTAATTTGTCACTTATTTGATTTATTCTATCCCATTGAAATGAGCAGATTGAGTCCAGAGGAAGAGTGGAACAACACAGGGTTTAATCAAACCATCTCTCATTTCTGCTTGGGCTCACTTCTGATTCTCTTTTTTAATGCTGACTGCAGATAGTCTGCTAAAGTAATAAAGGGTTGTGTTGTTTAGTACAGAATTGTTCAAAAAAATTAAATCCTGCCTGGATCATTGTGCACATCATTATTATTTTGAATATTACACGAGTGTCTCTCTCGATGCAAACAAATTAAATTGCTTTCATGTATAGAAAACATAATTATACTCCACAAGGGACAGTGCAGTAAACACCATGTTTCAACACTCCATATGCATTTAAACTATTGATTAAAGATGCAGATAATCTATTTTCCATCATTGTGTCAGAATCATATTCCTTCCCAGGAATCTGAGCTCTGAGCTGGTGGCACACCGAGGGATTCCATAGATTAAAATCACAAAAGACAACTGAGGGAATTATTGAAGTGGATTCTCTGAAATTGAGGCAATTCTCTCACAAACGATCTCCAAAACTAAATAAGGAATTTTCTGAAGGGAAAATATGTTGTTAATTTTTTTTTTAAATAATGGTTTTTATTTTAAAAATAACTTTAAAATATTTTGTTAAAATCGTATTGTGGAAATCTGGACAACTAGAGGGAAAATTATGCTTTCTATATTTTTAAAACTCTCTCGTGGAGCTCAGGAGTTATGAGCCAATGGATCTTACCTCAATATTTGGTAAATTAAATGAAAATTGACTATAGAGATAATAATAATAATGAGCATAATATTCTAAGGATGGATTGCAGCAGTCCCAAAAGGAAGTTTTGTCTTTCCTCTGGGATATCAGCAAAATAACAGATAACTGAGGAGTGATACATATAATTTATTTGTGGTTTTAAAAAGCTCAAATGCCTATTAAGAAATGGAGTAATCACAGGGCGGGTCATAATGAACTTTCATGGCCTGGAAGCTGCTGAAAGAAGGAAACAAATAATGGAATAAATGGGATTAGCAAGTTAGAAATTGGGCTGAAGACTTAATTCTGGTTTAATGTCTGATGGAAGTTTATGGCTTGGGTGATGTATTGTTATTTTTGCTCTCAGGATTCAGATAACTGGGCAGTGAAAGGTCCTTGCTATCAATCAAAAGCAACTCCTCATTTTGTTTTTTAGCAGCTTTACTCAATTACCAATAACTGTCATTCCCAGAAAATCTAAATTGCTGTAGAAGAGGAAGGTTTTTATTACCTGATTGATGGAGAATATTTTCAAGTCTGCAGTTTACAGTGCTCTAGAGTAAAAAAAAAAATCCACCTTTATTTATTTGATTTTAGTATTAGGATGACAGCTGGTGTAATAACAAATTTACATTTAGATACAAACATGTAATTAAAAAAAAATAATAGGTTTTATGGGGGAAAAAATAATATTTATGGCAGATCATGGAGGTGATGTTCTTGTCCAAACAGAAAATTCTGTGTTGTGGAGCTTTAAGTGACAGCACCGAGCATTTAATGAGCTTGCTTCTCCCACATAGGGGAGATTTTGGGAACTTGGTCACATTGGAGCTCTTCTAACGATCTGGAGGGGCAACAATGAAATCTTTTCCTTGGTCTGAGCACAGGGAGATGCTTCCCATCCCAGGATTTGCTCCCTTTTCCATCTGCAGGCTGTGCGTCCAAGCGTGCGCGCACACGGAGAGGGGAGTGCAGGGGGGCACTGGGCAGAAGGAGATTCCTGCCTCGGATGCACATTCCAAGGGCTGCCACGTGTTGGGCAGGTTGCAGGACAGCTGTCAGAGGGATAAAATGATGCAGTGAGGGCGGGGAGTTCTCCAGAAAAAGTGTTTTTTGTGAATATTAAGGATGAAAGGCGAGCGTGAGCGATGGGGAATGGTTTTACTGATGGGTAAAGATGCTGCTTCACTGGAGATTGTCAGAGCCAGGCAAACATCCCCCAGGCAGCAGCAACAGCAGAGCTGGTTCCTTCCAGAGCGGTGTCTGGGAATTTAATCTCAATTATGTTAATTGGTGAGACAGTTCAGGACAGGGAGTGGTTGGAACGTGGGCTTTGAGGGTTATCAGAAGAGGCAGGTGTGCTTTGTGGGGCAGTGGGACCTGTCTGAATTTCTGTTGTCAGGGCACTCCAGATGTATGAGTTTCAGTTCCTTAATGAGCTGCTCTGACTCCTTTTTAAGCCTCAGAATCTCCTAAACCCCTCCTTTGTTTGTAGCCCTGCACTGTCACAGCTCTTCTCCTCCAGGCTCATCTGGGTCTTGGATCACTGCAAAGGAATGGTTTAGCCTGGACCTCGTTGACTTTACAGAGCTGCAAGTGTTGGTTGTGTCATTAGTATGGAAAGGATTCCTTCACTGTGTTAAACTCCACAAATTATTGATTTTTGTCGTAGCTTTGAAGGTGCTTCTCAGGCTCATGGATCTTTTCAGGTTCAGTGTTGGACAGGCTGAACTGCTGTTTGATATTGTGTGAAGTTGTGTTTGTATCTGCGAGGGTTGAACGGGGGGTGAAGATGTTCTATCAGTGCCTCTCAGGATGCTGCTGTTTAATGATGCAAGCTCCCTTTTATTTGATTAGGGACTCAGTGCTATCAAAACAGCCATGCAGCTTTTATTACAGGTGTGCAGAGAGGCTGTTCTGTTCTGTTCTTGGATGGATGAGTAGTTTTTGACACAAATCTCTCTGAACACCTTTATTCCTCGTTACTTTGTAGGAGGCCACCCAGAGAGCTGTCTCAGTGGAACAAAAAAAAATGTGTTTACACGTACCTGGGGAGGGTGGGTTGATGTCACAACAATAATTAAATATGCTGATGTGATCTTAGGATCATTTTCATGGGTAGAAACAGAGACTGCTGCTCCTGATGAGATCCTGCTGATGAATAATCAGCTCCATATCTCAGCGAGGTAAACACAATCTGGGGCTGAATGGATACCAGGGGAAATCCTTCATGTATTTTCATCAGTCTTTGTGTGGGTGTTATTCTTGGGGTGATAAAGACCCTTTTCCAGCAGGGTTCTTGCCTTTGCAGCCCATTCCTTTCCAGCAGTCCTTTCCTGAGCATGGCTCTGGCCTCTCCATGGCAGGGAAGGGCCCTGAGAGAGGGGCTGGGCATGCAGCATCCTCATAGGTGGGCACTGGCACAATCTTGGAATAATTTGAGTTGGGAGGGACCTCTGGAGATCACCCAATGCAACCCCACTGCAAAGGCAGGGTCACCTGTGGTGCCTGAGGATCTGAGCTTTTCTATTTCCATGTATCTGTAGCCCTGCAGCTCTTGAGTGTGTAACTCTGAACTCCACACCCAGTGCCCCGTGAGCCGTGGTGCGTTTTGGGTGCAGCCCTGGGGGGCTTGGTCTGCCCTGGATGTACCTGAAGGGCCTGCAATAAACAGAACTGCTTTTTATTCTCTGCACTCTGGCTGCCCTCTGGTTTAGGTAGCCCCAGAAGGTATCACCTGGAGCAGCTGACACAGAAATGACTCCAGGTGGGCTGGGAATATCTCCAGAGGGAAACTCCAGGAAACCCTGGGCAGCTGTTCCAGTGCTCTGCCACATTCCATGGAAGGTTCTTCCTATGATGAGGTGGGACTTGTGTTTTAATTCATGGCTGTTGCTCCTTGTCCTGTTGCTGGACACCACTGAAGAGAGCCTGGCACCATCCTCTTGACATTCCTTAGAGATGTTTACATGGATTGGTGGCATTCCCTCCCGGCCTTCCCTTCTCCTGCAGTCTCTCCTCATCAGAGATGCTCCAGACCCCAGATCATCTCCGTGGCCTCCACTGGAGCCTCTCCAGCAGCTCCTTGTCTTTCCTGAAGTCTGGAGCTTGGAATTAAAAGTGATATTCCAGGTGTGCCTCAGCAGGGCAGAGCAGGGAGGGAGCAGAGCCAGAAACAGCTCAAAACAGGAGGGGGAAGGAGCAGAATCTCATACAAAGTGAGCAATAACCACCAAATTTCACAGCAGGGAGAGATCCAGCAAAAAATTATCCCAGCAGGGATGGTGGGGAAGGATCTCAGCCCAGGCTGGCAAGGAACTGATACAAAAATAATGTTTGCAGTGATATTTTTAATATTAGGAAAGCAACATTTTAGAACTGGGCACTTAGCTGCTGCTTTCCAGGGAAAAGATGAATGCAGTGGTGCAGGTGCAGGTTAAGCTCCAAATCATCCCAAAATTCAGGCCTGGTTCTGGAGAGGTGATAGATGCTTGCTGACACAGCTTTCCCTGGGATCTTTTCCATACTAATTATTGTACTAAACATTCAGTAAGTAAAGGAATTTATCTCTTGATCTCACCCCCTGATGGGGGCCTGAATTCCATCCCTGATGTGTGATCAATGCAATTCTGTCATTGCAGCATAATGCAGTTATGTCTAAATTGGTATTTTCAGGACATGATAAAATCAGCTGTAGTGGTAGAAACCATTGTAAAGATCAGCTAATTAGGGAAACTTCATAAAACTTTATTTTTCCTCTCTAATTTTCTTGTCCTACCTTGTTTTTCCCAAATAAAGCACTCCCTTCAGTACCTTAAAGGAGATTTGATAGCTTTAATTCTGAGGTATCTACTAAAAAAGAGTGTAAAATATGCCATGAAATGAGAAAAAAGCCAGACTGAAAGTATCTTCTTAGTCATGAGTGCCCCTCACTGTGATTATAGCGCTGGATTAAGTTCCAGTGATGTCCCAGTTAGGTAAAATACAAAGTGTCACAAAGGCTTCCTTGGTATTTGAAAATCTTCTAAAAAGAATTGTTCATTGAAGCCGTGTTTTTGGAAATTCTGGAGTAGGGATTACTAGATGGAGTTACACCAGCTTTGCAAAAATGCTGGAAAGTAGGGCAGTATTTTAGTCACAAAATGTTCAAAAACTGCAAAAAAAAAAAAAAGTTACTTCAAGTTTCTGTTTCATCCTACACCTGATAGCCCAAAGGTGTTGGGGATTTTTTTTAGGGTTACTATTACACAAATAATTTTGCTCTCTTTTGACTCAAATCAATCTGATTTTCCACTGTGGAAGGACTATGGAATAATAAAAAATAGACAAATCTAAATTTTGAATCTTCAGTGATGTGAGCTTCCTCTTGGATTCCAGAGTGCTGATTCAAACCAGGACGTTCAGTTTCAAATCAGCTCAGGTTTTCCTGGGTGAACAGGATGTTTTCTTTTTTAATTACATATTTAAGCCATAAAAACTTTGCCTGTTGACTTACTGTGGCAATTTTGCAGCTCATAATGCCAAGGCTGGAGAAATCTCTGCTGTGCTTTTTATCTGTTTGTTATCACAGTGTTTAGGATGTAAGTAATGAAAATGTTAATGTTTATGGATTTATTTGTTTACTTTCAGTTATCTGCTTGCAATAATATTAGAATTTGGCCTTATTGTTCTGCTGCTGTTGCATAACTTTGCCTATAAATGAAAAAAAAAATTGCTTTTGTGGGTGTTGTAGGATTATTTCTTGAATTATGTATTAATAACTTTACCTGAAGGTGAGGTTCTACCACTTAGATTGCAAAAGGACAATAGTGGAAGCAAGGACTAGAATTAAGAAGTGTCAAATGTGTGTTCACATTGTTCCTGGTGGATAATTAGTGGTGTTTGGGGGCAGCTGGAAGATACCAGACAGTAAAAAGCAACTTTATTTTTTTACCACATTCAAATTCACCGTGGTCAGGATGAATTTTTTTGGGTAGAAGCCAAATTTTTCAGACCTGAGATAAACCTGAGCTTATGGGACCAGCCTCAGTAGGAAAGGAGATATCAAACAATTCTTCCTTTTTGGCTTTGAGTTTCCCATTTTTTTTTGGACAAAACAGAATCAAACAACAAGAAAACATGAACGAGGGCTTCTGGAAAATGCAGAATAAGCAGAGTTTCCCACTGGGGGTGGCAGAACCTTCCCCAATTCCTGCAGCTCAGCTTTCCCCTCTGTGCAGCCTCCTCCAGAAGGCAAAAACTGCACTCAGGGAAGGGATTTTTGTGCTGGCTGCTCACTCCCAGCCTGGGAACAGATGGCACTGGGCTACCTGTGACTAATTCTGTCCTCCTGGGCTGTGAGTGCAACAGATTGAAGGATTCCTGGGGAAAGGAGCTGAAGAATTCCTGGGGAAAGGAGCTGAAGAATTCCTGGGGAAAAGAGCTGAAGAATTCCTGGGGAAAGGAGCTGAAGAATTCCTGGGGAAAGGAGCTGAAGAATTCCTGGGGAAAGGAGCTGAAGAATTCCTGGGGAAAGGAGCTGAAGAATTCCTGGGAAAGGAGCTGAAGTATTCCTTTGGAAGGAGCTGAAGAATTCCTTGGGAAAGAGCTGACGAATTCCTGGGAAGGAGCTGAAGAATTCCTGAGGAAAGAGCTGAAGAATTCCTGAGGAAAGAGCTGAAGAATTCCTGAGGAAAGAGCTGAAGAATTCCTGAGGAAAGAGCTGAAGAATTCCTGGGAAGGAGCTGAAAAATTTCTGGAGAAGGAGCTGAAGACTTCCTGGGAAAGGAGCTGAAGAATTCCTGGGGAAAAGAGCTGAAGAATTCCTGGGAAAGGAGCTGAAGTATTCCTTTGGAAGGAGCTGAAGAATTCCTTGGGAAAGAGCTGAAGAATTCCTGGGAAAGGAGCTGAAGAATTTCTGGAGAAGGAGCTGAAGAATTCCTGGGAAGGAGCTGAAGGATTCCTGGGAAGGAGCTTGGGAAAGGAGCTGAAGTATTCCTTTGGAAGGAGCTGAAGAATTCCTTGGGAAAGAGCTGAAGAATTCCTGGGAAAGGAGCTGAAGAATTTCTGGAGAAGGAGCTGAAGAATTCCTGGGAAGGAGCTGAAGGATTCCTGGGAAGGAGCTGGATTGAGCAGAGCAGATGTGCAGGCCCTAGGTTAAGTGGTGTGCAGTGGGTGGCAGCTGATGGGAGATGTTTGTGGTGCTGAGATCCCCTGAAGGGCTGAACTCATCTCCACTGAAAAATCTGCTCCTTCATTAAACCCCTCTCCCACATTAGCCCTTAATCTCAGATTGAAAACCTCCCAGGAAAATCTCTGGCTGCTCTCAGCTCTGGAATGATCCAGCCCTGAGTTTGAATTCATTCACTGGTTCTGTGGGAAGGGGAGAGAGCATCTGGAATTAGCTGGAATTGCTGACACAGTGCTCCTAATAGGTTCTTTCCCAGAGGTTTTTATTGCAGTTATGTAAGAAATCACTGACTTAGGAAGTTCAAAGAAACTTCCAAAATAGATCTTTTTTTGGGTTGTATTTTTAAGCAATGTAGCAGGAGACCATGAAGATACTGCTCATAGTTAGAGCTGGGAAACCTTAGGAAAACATGCCTCGGGAAAAGCTTTATTTACAGAAAGTTTGGAGAATATTTTTAAAAGGGAGGAACATTTCAAATCCAAGCTAAGGCGGCCACTGATGGGGACTCCTGGAAATTGGATTTGGGGATCTTTCCCAGTGCTCTCACACCAGCTGCACAAATTCCCCTCTACAATTCAGAGCTGAAAAACCAGGATGGCCACGTGGGGATGCACAGGATTTTGAGGAACCCAAACCTGGCTGATTCCATCTAAATTAGGGCATTGAGCAGTGGAATAATCATAATCCTTCCCCCAAATAATTCCTATAAAATTAATAAACCATCAGTTGTACAAGGGGAGTGTGAGTTTTGGGAGGCCTGGAGGGTTTTGCACAGCAGAGGGATGTGGTTTGAGGTTCCTCTGGAGCAGAATTCCAAAGGTTTCCATGATCCCCCCTAACAAAGATGATCTGGAGTGATGGCTCCTTGAAAAATCAACCCAGAATCCCCGCAGCACACAGTGATGTGTTCCTCTAGCTACGTGTTTTCCAGAAGAGATATTTTAGGAATACTGGAACTATTAAAATCTACTTCAGGTACTTGTGCTAAATATGTTTAACGAGCTCTGCTTGTTAAAATTCATTTATGACAAGATGGGGAGGAAGAAAGGAAAAGGATTAATTCTACAACACTGTTAAAAAAAGAGTTTTTTTCTTAGAGATTTTCTTAATTGCTGAGAAAAATGTTGTGAATATCAGTGTTTTAAAAAAGGTCTGGCAGAATACATGAGAATTATTGAAAAGTGAATTAGGTTTTCTGTGTAAATTGAGATGGTTTGGGTGGAAGGAGTGGGGAGTGTCAAATCTTCTAATGAGTCACAGATATTAACACAGGAACTTTCTAAAACCAGAATATTTTGTTTTTCACGGAATATTCTTGTGTTGAAGAGTGGCTGTCTCTGTGAACAGAGCAATCCCCAAATTGTGGAGATCCTCGTGGGCAGCAGGGGCTGGATCCAGGTGAGGACAGCTGGGTGTAGAAATTGCTGTGTGAACTCTGCCAGCATCATCAACCACCCTGAAATATCTCCTTGTAATAGAGGTCGGGCCACCCTGCCAAAATTGCTTTATTATCATTTTTCTTGCCCACTTTCCAGTCTTGACAGAAAGGAGAATTAGATGGCTGTGTCTGAGGGGGTGTAAAATAGAGATGTCACTGTGTGAGGGCCAGCCCGTGCAGCCTTTGTGCAGGTGTGCAGTGACAGTATTGATGCAAATCACAGTCCAGGACAGTAGTTAAATTTCATTTAAATACCATTTATGCTAAAAAATGTGAATTCTGCTAGGATGTGTGCAGAGACGGGGAGAGCAGCAGTTACCCCTGAGGTCTGGGTTCTGAGAGTGGGGTGCAGTGCCAGCAAATGTCACTGAGGCCTCTCCTATCCAGAAGGAACTTTGTGGATCATCCTCCAGGTGGATTTGGGCGCCTGGGATCCTGCCCAGGATTCCCTTTTACACCCTGAGGACAGGAACTGAGGTGGGGCCTGAAGCAGCACAGTGAAATTGCAGCATCACGCTCAAGAACGACTCTGAAAAAACGAAAATAATGTCACAGCACTCAGTATTCCATTTTTCCCTTCACCTGCATCAGCTGTGTGGCTGGAAGGAGTTCTTTCAGTAAAGCCAGCTCTGCCAGCTCAGACTCAGATGTGTAGCTGACACTTGGAGGTGGAAGTCAGAGTTCTGGTTCTGGTGCCCTGTCACCAGTAATCGATGTTCTGCTGCCCTGGCTCACACCTTGTGCGGCCTCACTGCTGTGAGTGGGGTGTTCAGATGTAATTAATTCACTCTGCACTTGCCTAATGATGCAGAGGCAGGGATAGATTCAAGCTCAGCCTCTGAAATCTTAACAGGATTAAAGCACCATTAAAAAAATCCAGGGAGTTCTGTGAGCAGCGGAGCTGCTGAAGCCAGGATTCCTCTGGATTTGTGTCTTGTGCTTGATTGACTATTAAACTGATTTATGTGGTGATTATGTTATCTCTTTATATACCTATAATCCCTTCCTGCTGCATATTTTGGCAGTTCCGTGCTGCTTTCTGCAGAAATCCCCCAGTAGGATCAATAGTTATCAGGACAAAATTGTTCAAATCCTGCTTTCTCTTTTACCTCACCCCCTGGCTTTGGAAAATTGAAACAGTTTAGGTTTCTCTTTGCATCCTTTACTGCTGCCTTTCGATGGGGAATAGCACAGGGACATGGTTATGAGCTTGATAAACCCTGATACTGCAAAATAAGATCAAAAAAAGTGAAATAAAGAGGAGGCTCTTCAGTATAATTCACAGGCCTGTGAGAATAAAAAGAAACAATCACAGAGCAATCTCACAAACTGCTGGAAGGATAACAGCATTAGGAGGAGAATGTTTATGGCTGAGGTAAAATTGGTGGGAGTCAGATCAAGGATTTGGGCGAGAGAACCGCACTTTTATTTTTACTCAACCTATTATTTTATAAACCTCTGAGAAATAGTTATGCTTAAGTGGCAGAGTAGGATTTGAGGTCACCTGGCTCAGGAATAGGGGATGAGATTAGGTGCCCTCTCTTTTCTCTGAGCTGCCCAACATTCCCAGGGGAAGAGTTCCTGGATTTTATGGAGCTCTTGCAGCCCAAACCATCCCATGACTTTGTGCCTCCAGGTCTGGCTCAGTGATGGAGATGTTTTCTTTGAGTAATTCTTGAATAATTGCATTCATTTCTTCAACAGGAGGATTTTCAGAAGCTCTGATTTTGATTGATTTCTCATATCTGCATAATCAGTCAGCTAATTGTGTTTAAAGTGTGCAGAATTCTGTACTCGTAACAAAAGAATTTCACCAAAATTTGCAGGTCCTAGAAAAGGCACTGAGCACCTGGCTGAACTTGAACCCAGGATGGCAAAAACTTCATTCAGTCCTTGGGAAAGTAATGCTTGTGTCATTCAGGAGTATAATAAATCATAGTTTAAATGTAATATCCACTCACTAAGCTTTAGAAAACTCAAACTGTTCAAATAATTAAAAAAAAAAAAAAAGAAAAACAAGAAATGGAGAATTCTAGGCTAGTCCAGTTCCTGAGAATGAAATTAATATGTCTAATCTCACACTGAAAAGAAAAACAATAGCATTTGTGTGTGTTTGTTCTTAAATTCTTTACAGCCTTTCATAGAATTCTATATTATGAGTTCTATATTATGAATTCTATATTATGGTGTTTTCCTGTGTTAATAAATTGTGGGGGTTCTGATTTTTTTCAATTCCTGAACTGATCTTAAGCACCTCTTTTCAAATCTAAGAATCCCAGGCCCTGCCTGTTTCATCATTCACTAAAATCACTCTCCAGGTGTAACCATAACTGCAAGGTTCATAATTTTAAATAATATTCTAATTTACTTTGTTCTGCACAGCGTGGATTTTGCTGTAACAGCAATACCTACATTCAAAGTAGGGAAGAATAATTTAGGAAAAACATCATTTTTGCAGCTGTGGCTTAGATTAGAACAGAGCTTGTTAAACTCAAAGTTATTTGTGCATTTTGGTGCTTCTGATTCTGCACTATGGGAGGAGTTCAGGTTGTACAAATGTGCCTTTTGTTCAGCTGCAGGAAAATTCATTACAAAGTCAATAAAAATGGGTCATTTTAATCAAGTTGATGTATTTCTCCTCAGTTACACTCCTACAAATCAATGGGAGCAAATCCATAGTTAAGAGTGTAACTTGCATAAGGTTTCAGTGACTTCTCCAGTGGCTGCAGAAAAATGCAGAGAAGGAATAATCAAAGTTTAATGTCTGAATCCTTCCAATGAGAAGATAATTCCTGTCAAAACCTGTGATTAATGCAGAAATTATCTATGGAATTTTTTGCTTTAAACCCTCAAATGAATTTATTTGTTCCTCCCTGATGGAATTCTCTGCTCCTGTTTTGAGCAGCTTTTCCACAGCTTTTCCTTCTGTATTGGGGGAATTTGGGGAATTGGGGTGGCAAATGAAGTGGTTGGGGTGGGGTTGGTCTCCTTTAATTCCTCTGCTTTGGGAAACTTTTCCTTTAGGAAACTCAGGAAAACAGTGGGTGTCCCAGCCAGGCAGAGAAGGATTTGAAGGCATCTCTCAAGATAAATGTAAGTATGCAAAATGGAATAATTTGTTTTATCTACATGAGATGATTTCTGAGAGCAACTTGAGAGCATTTGTTTGGCTGATGGAGAGGATGAAACCTGAGGTGAAGCTGAGAGAGCAGAACTTGACAAAAACACATCTCTTACAGAGAAGTTCCCTAATTAAATTGAAAAGTTGGCACCTTTGTCAGTCCTGAGCATTGAAAAGAGAATAATTTATGACTCGTGGAAATCCCTGTTTAATGGTACAAGGCTCAGCTAAAGCATTCCCTGCACATTTTCAGATCAGATCTTCAGAACTAACACCTGGAATTCGTGAAAACCAGGAGCACAAAGTTATTTTAAGGTTGGCAGCTTCCAGGGAGGAAGATCAGGACAGTTCATTCCATTGGTGTGGCTGTCCAGGAGGCACTCAGTGTGTTGGATTTGTAGTTTATTGCTCAACTCTTCCTGTGTGAGTTTATAAAATAATAACCACATTCCCATTTATCCTGGAAATTCAGGACGGCAAGATTTTGTATGTTTGAGATATGAATCTTTAAAGTTAATTGTGCAAAATGGAACATCCCAGGGTTTCCTTCATGGGTTGACTTTATTTGGGATGCAGAATGCACATGGATTTGGGAGATAAGAGGTTCTTCAGGATTTTTTTCCTGAATTCCTTCATACTGAATGCCATAAGAATCAGTTTCCATTTTGATTTTGGAGTAAAGTCCAAACAGTTCCTATACATTGGTAGGAATTTGCTGTTTACCTAATCAATGAGCTCATTCAGGAGAGTCAGAAATTACTGCAGATCATTAAAAAAATAGATGAAGAATCATTGTGGAGAGAAAAAAAAGGCACAAAAAATTGAATTTCAATCAATTAGAAAATTGCTGGCCCCATGAATTTGGTATTGTTTATCTGTCTCAGCTGTGAGAGGAGACACCAAAGATGCTCTCCAATACTGAGATGAGACACCTGTTTTTCATTGGCTGGCCAATATTTATCATTGAGATCAAGATTCTTCTTCTTCTAAGTGGGAAAAAATCTTAAGATCAAGATTTTTCAACTTGGTAGGGGGTAAGAGTCGCAGATCTCTCTGCCTTTAAAGCTGTAAAAAAATCAAAAATTTAACCTCTCTTCTTTACCACCTTTGAAAAATATAATCTGGGCATGATTAAATTAAACTTAAGAGGTTTCGTCTGACTCAATACAAGCAGTCAGGTTTAAGTCTTGGAAATATTTCTTGGCATTTAACAGAGAAAGGAGCAGGTTTGGTCATCATTTGTTTGCCTTAATATTGTCAAAAGCTCACTTGCAGTATTAAATATGACCCAGAGCAGGAGCTGCCACTCCACAGCTGGAAGAGTCACCAGTGCTGGGGGAGTGCCAGGTTCCTGGGGGTTATTCCTGAAATTATTCCCATTCCTGAGGGATCAGGTGACATTCCCAGTGGTCCTGCAGCCCTTCAGTCAAGGAGGAGCTGGGACAGGGAATGTTTTCATCCTGGTGAATCGTGTGGGCAGGAAATGTGGAGCTCCCAGTTTATCAGCAGGGTGAAATGGGAGTGTGTGGGAAAACCAGGAACTTCCACAGACACTGAAGGGTTTGATCTGCAGCCTTAGAAGAAGCTTGGATTGATGGAAAAATACAATATACAGACGTTAAGCAGAAAAATCATCAACTTATATTTCTATAGTTGTAGGTGAGAATATGCCTCAAGTAAGTGAGAAACTGTATTGATAAGATGGTGAAGGGTTTATAACGTAAGGGTGTCGTTGTATAGAATAAGCTGAGAGTTTAGAAGTTATAATAAAAGTTTATGTGTGTAGAAGCCCATTAGATAAAAGTATCTGCAGTTCAGCAGAAGTGAGTAAAGGTGATAGGTTAGAAAAGCAAAATAAACCCTGTGACAACTGTCTGCTGGATTAAAAAGTTCTGTATTGTTTTGTAACAAAGAATTTGTGACTACTCTTGAGCTATGGCCAACTGCCTGCTTCTCTAAATTCTCAGGGCCTCTGAGAGTGATGTTTATCTGAGCTCGTTCTTAGCTTGAAAGTAGTCCCACCCCTTCATTAAAAGCAGTGACAATGGTAGGAGTGAAAGTGGGGAGTTTATCCAACTCCAGGTGATGGGAAGGAGCAGGGCTTTGCTGGCTGGTGGCAATATTTCACTGAGGCTTTGGGACAATCCTGCAGCTTGAGTGGCAGTGATTTTTACAGGGCTTTAATGAGGGGACATCTGTGGCTGTAGCCTCAGCAGAGTTCACGTCCTATATAGCATCAATAATTTACGATTATTTAATGGGGACCTGCAAGTACAAACCAGTCCTGGTGGAAGATGACTTTATTGAAAGCATCTTCTGGGGCTGAAGAGGCTTTGAAGTGTCTGGGTAGAGTGGAGCTCTAAATAACGTATCCATTATACTTTTATTGTCGCACAGGAGAAAACCTTGTTCAACAGTCTTTTGGTGGAGGGACTTGTCACATTTCTCTTGCTTTTGTGTGAAGACAAGGATTTCTCATCTCTGGCCTGCTCCTGAAAAATTCCCAGTGTGAATTGAACAGAAAAGCATTTAATAATTTACATAATATCTATTTTAAAACGTGTGCCTAAAGAAGAGCTGATGCGTCGCTCGGATAGCGTTCAGTAAAAATGCACAGACCCAGTTCCAATTTCACTCCCATCCTCCATCCTCCTCAAACCAGAATAATTCTGATTTTAATAAGATTAACTGGGCAGGACCAAAGCTGTCACATCACCCTTGATTCCTGGAGGATCAATAACCATTCTCTGTGGCTTTTATGAACTCCTGCCCTCACCAGTTTGGAATCTTTATCAAGGTGGTTTCAAAGAGAGATGAAGGGATCATTATTGCTAAAAATGAAAACCCAGAGAGAGGAGTGAAATCTTAAAATCCCAGGAAGGTTTGGGTTGGGAAGGACCTTAAAATCTTGAAGTGGCACCCTCTTCCATGGGCAGGGACACCTTCAGTTATCCAAGGGTGCTCCAAGCTTCACCGAGCCTGGCCTTGGACACTTCCAGGGATCCAGGGGCAGCCCCAGCTTCTCTGGAGAACAGATGCTTTTATAAATCCCACCATGTTGTGTTCTCCCTCTGTTGTTCATCACATAATCCAGATGGGAATCATCCTCAGACAAACACCTGAAAATCAGTTTGTGTTGTTCTGCTGTTCATACAGCTCCTGGCTTTAGGATTCTCCTAACAGCTTGGTTTGTAAAAAAAGAGTAATGTGGGAAAATGAGCAAAAAATCCTCTGTACTCATATGATCCTTTATCCTTACTATTTGACACATATTCTGGTCTATTTTTGGATCTTCTTCCTCAGCTTTGGCAATAATTCAGTTTTCTCTAGACCCTGCAGCCTTCCAGCAGGCTTTTTTTTGGTGTTAATTCCCTCTGAGTTTGGCTAGGGAATTCTGAAGGTTAGAAACCCATTTCCAGTCTCCTGGAAATCTTTCCATTTCCACTGTTGTTGCAAAGCTTTTTCTACATCCCCATTACATAAGTTAAATTAAGAACATAGGTCTAGTCGTAGTCATAATCAATTTTCTGATTATGTAGAGAAGGAAAAAGTGCTGGAGCATTAACAATTTTAAAAAGTACATTTAAATCATTATTCATTTATAGGGTTGCATTAATTTCTGAATAATGCAGCACTGGAGATGGATGATTCACAGCAGTGTAAAGTCTTTTGTAGTCGTTTAGAGCCTCATTATTTGAATCCATCCCTCACTGTTCCCACCCACAGACACTTCTTGAAGTGATGAGGCAAAATCATTATGGGTGCAGATAAAAGGGAGAGCCTGGCAAAACAAACACAACAACAATTTTAATTAGGCTGATGTTCCTGAATTCCCACAAGGTCAGCAAGGAGCACTGGCAGCCATTCCAAACATTCCCAGCTGGAGTGAGGGGTTGGATCCCACCACCAGGCAGGGATCACAGTTCTCCCCCCGCCAAAAAAAAGGTGCTGTGGTTCTCAGCTGCAGGAAAAAGTGGAATTTCCATGTTGGTGGAAAATTTTGCTGACTTAGCACATCTGACACCAAAATGAACCCAAAGCAAAGCAGTGCAGACAGGAAAAATAAAAACCAAGGGACACCTGTGGAGGCAGAGAGGGAAGAGAGAGGTTGGCTCCAAACTGCTGACTCAGGCATTGCTTCACTTTATTTCTTCTTGATTTGCAAAAAAAGGGTTTTTTTCCTATTTCCTCAGATAATGACACTTCTGCATTGATTTTTTTTTTCTTCCTCTTTGTTTTCTCTTTTGAAAATGTGATCTTTTGTTGGAGGTAGGGCTGAGTTATTAATGGCAGTGTGAGGGAGGCTGAGGTTCTTCATCAACCCCAAACAATGAGTTGGGTTTCATTTCACTCCCCACGGAGAAGATGAGAGAGATGAGCAAGTTCAGGTGAAGTACAACCAAGGGCTTTGATGAAATGAAAGAAAAACAAATCAGCTATATTTAATACAAAGGGTTTTTTTTAGATCTTTAGGAGTTATTTTAGGAGACATCTTTTAACTTATTAACTTGCATGCAGTTACTAGTTTTCATGTAGAAACTATGGGAAGTAGGAATTCCTATGTAAAATAGCTGTGGGCAGTTCTTGCTTGAAGAAAATGTTATTTTTTAGACAGAGATTTGTTTTTCTACCTGTATTCATTATCTTGAAAGGTGAAGGATTTTACTCTTTAATTTCTGACTTAACAATTTAATTTCTGACTTAACAACACCTTCCAGGTGGCTCCAAGCCCTGTCCAGCCTGGCCTTGGGCACTTCCAGGGATCCAGGGGCAGCCACAGCTGCTTTGGGAATTCTGTTCCAGGACCTCACCACCCTCCCAGTAGAGAATTTTTTACTGAGAGGATTTGCAATGCCAGTGGTGTTTAGAGAGACAAAACTCCTGGAGCTGCTTCTCTTGGAGCTCTTGAAACTCCTGGAGCTGCTTCTTGCTGAGCTTTGAAAATGAGAGGAGATGGAAGCACCTGTGTGACTGTAGGATGTGCAAAAGCACAGTGGAGACACCCTGGAAATTGTGATTGAGACATTTCTTCTTCCACAAAGGGTTCAGGTTGTTTGTTTGGTTTTCTGCCTTTGGTATTTGAGCAGAAATATGAAAAAGCTGCAGAGTACAGCTCAGTTTTAATGTCTCTAACACTCAGGAGTGTGTGCTGGGATCAGCACCCTGTGTGTTAATCCAAAGGTTCTCGAAAATAAATTTCCTCCCAGTTTATCATTTTCCCAGGAAACTGAATTCTTTTAGAATTCTTTTAGAATGAAAATCTGTCTTAGAAAGACAGATTTTTGCCATCTGGGCTGAAATGAACCCAGCCTGGCTTCAGGAAGAGCACTGAAAACTTTGTGGAATGCTGGGCAGAGCCTCTTCTTCCTTCCCACAGGAAGAACCCCAGGGGGACATTTTGGATTACAGAAAAATGGGGACAAAATAGAAAAAAAATAGGACTTTGGAGCCTAAAGCTGCCAGCCTGTCCTGCTGTCCAGAGTGTGGGATATTTGCTGCAGCAGCATGATTTCCCCTGCTCAAGGGACCAGCAGGTGCTTTGTTGAGTGATGAAGATGACAGAAACCCTCTCTGCTGATAACTCCTCTTCCTAATTATCCATATCTGCCACATGTCCGCTCCTGAGCAGGAGGGGACAAGCCAAGTGACCTCCTGCCTGCCTGTGAGCTGGCCAGGTCCTGGTGTTTTAGCCCAAAATGGTCACTGAGTGCTTCAGCCCATGGAGAACAGGGGATTTGGAGCAATTTGCCATTAAATGTTCCTCCCTCCCAGCTGCCACGAGCTTTCCAAGAGGTTTCCTGAGTGGTTTCTGACCTGAGCTGGGTTTGCACCAGTCACCTCCCATTATTCCTGGCCAGTGGAAACGAGGTGGTTCCTGCTCCTCCAGAATGAGGAGTGCACAAGTAGAGAGCCAGGGATATGTAAATGATGCAGAAACTGTTAATATCAGATAAATTCTGCAACTCAGTGCTTTCTGTGCCTCTCCAAACAGAGCCAGCAGATTGGTTTCCCCAAGGAAAGGCAGGGTGTGGAGAAGTTATATTTCTATTACCCAGCATTTGCATAGAAATGATTGCTTCCTGTGGGGCTGGAGGCAGTGAGAGGGGGGAAAAAAGAGGGAATGCAGTGGTAAAACACCATGATATCCTGATTATTTTTAAAGATGGAAAGGAGGACTTGTTATATCTGCTTGTGGTGGTGTGATGATGGGGTCATTAAAGGTGTAATCACCTTGGAGCAAAGCATGTTATTTATTGCCAAAAAGTGGTAATTGTGATAGGTTTTAAAAATACAAAGAAATTCAAAGTAAAACAGACAAAAAAACCCCAAACAAAACCACAAAAAAAATCCAAACCAAACCCCTCCTGAAAAAAATCTATTTTCTTTTCTTAGGAAAAGCCAGACTGGCTCTGAAATCCTTGCTGGAAGGCACAGTAGAGGAGCCAGGAGCAGAGTCAGACACTTCCACCCTCGGGAGCTGCTGCTCTCCTGGGCGTGTTGGAGGGACATCAGCTGGGAAGGGTGAAAATGCTGCTTTTCACATGGAGTGAAAACCATCAGGCACGTTCCAAACAAGGGTTGTTAAGCCCAGAAATGCCAGCTGGGACTCTAGAGTCCTTGCTGGAGCTTAGGGAAGGAGCAGGAGTCACCTTTGGGTGGGCAGTGGGCAGGGAGTGGCCGTGCAGTGACCGCTGGGGCAGGACAGAGCCAGCAGAGCCGTGCTCCCTGCACAGCCCATCTGTGCTGCCTGGGAGGGGCTGAGCTCTGGGAGCTTCTTCCAAGGGGCTTTGGAGTGTTCCAGAGGAAAAATAACACAGTGTCCATCTTCTGGTGTGATTTAACGGGGGGATTTAACAGGGGCTTAAAGTCTCATCATTGAGCCAGGCTTGTTCAGCTCTTAATTTTCGTTTTTCCTCCATCTTTCCTGTTTGCTCCTTGCCCACTGGAGGGGTGAGATGTTCTACAAACCCAGTGGGAGTCAGCAGTCGTGGCTGAGGGCGGCTGGAAGCCATGCCAGACCTCTCAGCATTTTTCTTTTGGAATGGAGGAAGGACAAATCAATGGATCACGTGAGTTTCCTGAACTGTGTAATGTGCAAACAGGAGCTGAGTCCTTCATGGTCCTGGCACAGAAACATCTTTTCCCTGCTGAAGAGACTTAGAGGACAACATTCTCATTACAATTTTTGTCGTGAGGACAGATTGCTGTCTCGTTTTGCATTCTCATTAAAGCCTCTGTCAAAAAGCAGCCATTTGGAATTTTAATGCTGAATATTTCTTGTAATCCACAACGTTTGGGCTGTAAGAATCTGACCTTTCCACTGCTCTGTGGTTTGACTGACTGATTGCTTCTCCCTTTCAAGTTGCCACCCATTTTTTTGCCCATTTTTTACCAAGAGAGGTAATTAAGGAAGATTTGCATGTCTGCTCATCATCCCTTTCAGTGGCAGGGTCAGACGTGTCCTATTGTTGCGGTGACGTTGTGGCATTCATCACCTCGGCTGAACTTACAAAGCTTCCCTTCCTTTTCGTGGTGTGCATTGTTCTCAGGTGTGCTAAATGAGGAGAAAATATGCAAGACTACTATTCAGGCATGAAAATTAATGCCGGAGACAAAAATTTTCTGTAGCAGAGGCTTTGTACGGAGCCTGAGTGTTGGCTGGGATTTCAAAAGAGCTGTTTGCAACAACACCAACAGCAGATTCCCTCACTCCGCTGAGTAACTCACAGAGAAATTTAATGTGTTTTATGAACATCTTCTAACATTAGAGTTTTCAATTGATTAAAGCTGCTTTGGGTGATTCTCAGCTGTGGGTGGTTCCACAGGCATTGTGGTGGCATTAAGGAAATATCTCCACTGACATATTGTCCTAACCTTTGAATATTGCTCAGGTGAAATCCTCTCCCTCCCTGACATTTAAATTAAACAATTTGCAGCAAGCATTCCTGAGGAACAGTCCTGGCTAAAATCCATTCCTGTTTGGTACACAGCTTTGGAAACCACTGCTAATAAAAACATAACTCCAGAAAGGAGATTAAAGTTTACAGGCACCTCTTTTTGAGCTTACCACGTTTGTTAGATCTGAGTGCTCTGAGTTAATGTGAAACACTGCAAACACTGTGTGGACACAGATTTTATTCATGCAGGGAAAAATCTGTTGTGAAGCTTAGTTCATCTTGCATTTGTCTGAGGCATCCTCTGATCAGTGCCTTTTGTTTGGTAGGAAAAACACTCTCATATTAAAGGGGTTCTGCCTTGTTTGAACAACCTCATTTCCTCTTTTTCTGGCCAAAGGCATTTTAGCTGTTTCATTTAGCTTTATGAAATTTTAGCCATATTTTAATATATTTTATATAATATATTTAATTTATTTACAAATATATTTATTTTATTTTTAATTTTACATCTATATTTTTATTTTTATATTTTAGCTTTATGAAATAATGATTCTGGTAAGATTTTGGTGCTAAGATCTGTATGGGAATTGCAGGAATTAATGTTACCAGAACAGGAGTACCTCTGGCTTTGGAGGAAGGACAGAGCCCAGTCCAGGGCAAGGCTGAGTGTGAGACCAGCCTTTCCTGGCAGTTTTTTGGGATATTTTGGGGTGGTAAAATTAAATGTTTGAAGCCATCTCTGGGTGTCTTCACAGACTCACCCAGTCTGAAGCACCACCCAACTCTGCCTCACTGGGATTTTTGGTGGAAATGGGTCATCCAAGCTTCAACCTTTTCCAGCCTCATACCCCACAGGATCTGCCAGGATCCCATCACAGAGCTGCTCTTGCTCTTCTTACTAGTTTTAAGCCTTGGCATAAAGGTAGATGAAGTTTTGTTTTAGGCTGATTGGATCCTGCCTTGCTCTGTCTGCAGTATTTGGAAAGGGAATTTATTCACATTTAGAGAACCAATGTTCTCCATCATTCCTGCTCCATCTTCTCCCAGATTTCTCCAGGGGATTCCTTGAGGTGCTGCTGCTGTCCAGGGTCCTGACTGTAAGTGACCAACCTGTTAATTGCTCTGTGCATTCCCCCAGTGCAGAGATCTCCTGTGCATGGGGACCACTGCTGGTCCCAACATTTTATTGTCTGTAAAATTCTAGAAAAGCAAATTTTTCCTATGCAGAGATAGGAAAATCTTGGGTTTTCCCATGCTGGAGGTTTGCAAAGCTCTGTTAGTGACAAGGCTCCATTCCAGAGCCCTTTGGAAAGCTGCAGTGGTGATGGGACATCTCCCATGACAAAGATTTACTGGAGCTGGTGCCTGGCATGCACTTGACCAGAAAAATTAACTGGATAATGGGTGAAGCTCATGGAGAGAATTCCTAAATGTGTCTGTGCTCAGGGGCATCCAGTCAGAAGCAGTTCCTAACTCCTGCCATGTCACCTTCCCTTTCCAGAGAGGTGAGGACTCACCCTCACCAACACAGAACCACATTTCCAGTCACCTGTTTGGGCCAAAAAAAATCTCTATTTAACTCTTCTTGGAGATAAAAGGAAGGGGCAGAGTTGCTCAGGCATTAAATGTGGGTGTGAAATGCTTTGGAAATTCAAACAGGTTCTGTTTAATGTCACTTGGGCCTTGCTGTGCTCTACAAAATACAAGTCCTGGCACTTCAGCTCCACTATAATGGTTTAAAGTTACAGAGGGAGCTGAAGTTTTGTAATTGGGTCTTGAATCTGAACATTTCTAATTTAAATCACTTCATCTTTTGCATTTATTTGCCCCATAAGTTCTCTTCAGAATTCAGTGATGAAGCTCTGAGACAGATAACAAAAATAATCAATCAGCTTGTCAGGCTGGGAATGAAAATGCTGATTAGGAAGTGAAATGTTGAGGAGAACAAATAAGAAATTATTCAACAAACTCATGCATTTTTGTTACTGAAATCAAACAGTTCTGAGGGACCTTCTTTGGACACATTTGATCATAAAAGTTTCTTGGAATTCCTCTCTGGCCTGAAAAAATGGAAAAAAAATAGAATTAAAAGACTCTTTTGGATAAGACATTCACTCAGGTCGGAGATTTGTGCTGCCATGTGAGCCACCTCCTGGAGGTGAAAATCTGGAAATACCT
Source organism: Pyrgilauda ruficollis (assembly GCF_017590135.1). Classification (NCBI taxonomy): domain Eukaryota; kingdom Metazoa; phylum Chordata; class Aves; order Passeriformes; family Passeridae; genus Pyrgilauda; species Pyrgilauda ruficollis. The sequence continues at coordinate 2,423,809 of NW_024520318.1, forward strand.
CAGAAAGTGCTTCCAATGCAAGTTTGCTTTGTTTAATTCATCTTCTTCTCTCTGGTTGTTGCAGTGGTGATGGAAACTCCTCTGTGTTGTCCCAGCAAGGATGAAATTCTTCTGGGAACAGCTGTCTAGATCATTGTGTGGTCTGAAAAGCCAGAAAGAACTCTGGCAGGTGAGATCTCTTCTGCTTTTGCTCAGGAAATTCCCACTGAAATCTGGCTGGGGCAGCTTTGTCACCTGCACTGGCACTGAACCTTCCTGGTGGTTTGAGGAGCAGCAGGAGAGACTTGGCCCCCAGTCAGGAATTATCACTTCCATTTAACTTTCCTGAGCACCTGAGGAGCCTCAGATGAGGAAAACTCTGCTGCAGGCAAGGGGAGAGCACGAAATAACACCTAGGAGAGGAGAATCTCTGGGCAGATGGAGTTTCAGGCACTCACAGAGTGGCACTGAGATTAAACTTGTTTGTAAAAATCAAGCACAGTGTGTGTTATTTAATCCCTGCTGGGGTGCAGCAGCAGCTTCCTGAAAAACAGGGTGAAATTTAGTGTTTCATTGGTTCAGTTACAAATTTAAAGCAATTTATTGTTTAAATGGCTGCAGCAAACATCTCTTGTCCCCTGGCTGATATAATTTCCTCAAATTGCTGGCTGTTTGTGGGAGTCTCTGTCTTTACATTTTGCCTTCCAGTTGATATTTCAAACAGCAGATAACCCATTTTTTCCCTGCAACTTGCAAATTTGCCGTGTCTGGATTCCTGGGAGCCCAGCAAAGGCCGTTTCCCATTTGAAATGAATGAGAAAAGTCATTGTGGGAGATTTATTTCTGCTGCCCCATTTTTTCTTATTTATTCCTAACATTCTGCCCATTTGCCATGAGCTTCTTCACATTTCAGGAGCAGGCAGTCTCCTGTGAGAACAAATTGTGCTATTTCCTCCTGTCCTCAGAGGAGAGGGATGGTTTAGTGGGTGAAATGTCCAGGATGAGGAGGAGAACTGGTGCTGAGTATTCCCAGCTGGAGAAATCCATCTCAGGGAAATGGCTCCCAGCTGAAATCAGGGGATGTCATGGAAGCAGGGACTGATTTTTATTGTGTTCTTTGTGTTTCTGTAGTGTCAGAGCCTGTGGGGAGGAGAAGCACGGCCTGGGCATTGCTATGCAAATGCTTTGCTGCTTTTGGGGGGAAAAAGTGGCAAATGGATTTTTATTACATTTTTGAAACGTGATATTTATGTATATTTCCCCTTTTTCTTTAAGAGGAGATGCCTCTGACTGGAACCAAGAGGGAAACAACAAATTTAAAGGAAAAGAATCACAATAGAGTTGTTTGAATTTGCAAATAAATCTGTGCTGTCAAAAGCTTCACTCCCTGGTTTGGTCCCAAGCCCCTGTCCCCACATTTCTCTGATAATATTTGTGATGCTGCAGGGCTTGGTTTCTTTCAAAGTAAATAAAATCCAGGATTTTTATCCCTGTCTATTATTTCATTGGCTGGCTTTGCACTGCACTCCAGGGCTGTGTTGACATTCCATGAAGATGCTCAGTCTGTATGGAATGTGGGGATGGTTGTGTCACAATCCTGAATGTGTCACTGAGCTTATTTCACTGCTCTTACTTTAAATGGGAAAGAATTGTGGAGTTGTTAAGGTTGGAAAAGACCTCCAGGGTTATCCAATCCAACTTTCAGCTGAACCCCACCCTGCCCAGTGGTGCCTCAGGTTTTAGCTTTTATATTTTTCAGATCCTGTGCTGCTTTAGTGTGTGGGTCGGGGCTTCACATCAGGGGATGGTGAGCTCTGAGCACAGAGCAAGGAGACAAAACAATTCCTGCTCCAGCTGGGCACCAAGGACAAATGATCCAAATCTCAGCCCAACCCAACCCCCGTGGGCTGGAGAGAGAAAAACAAGCAGGATGGGAGTGCAGGGGCTGAGCTGGAATTGGACACTGAACTGCAATGTGCACATGGAGCAGAGCTGATCCCAGGGAGAGACCCCGTGAGCGCTCGTGCATTTTGGGACCATTTGGGTTCATCTTGGCTGCAGCCCTGGCTGGGCTCTTGTGCTGCCCAAGGTGGATCCATGGAGGAGATCCTTTGAATCAATCCCTGCTTTATTCTGGAGCTCTGGCCAGCCTCTGCTCCAGGGCAGCCTGCACAAGGCATCACCACTAAACCAAATCCCAAAGTGTCACCTTGACTGGTTTTTGGGCAGTTCCAGGGCTGCACCCCTGCCCTGGGCACAATTTCCCAGTGCTTGGGCACTCTTCGAGGGAAGAAATCTTCCCTGATATCCACCCTGAGCCTCTCCTGGGTATACAAAACGATACAAACTTTCTCTTAAATTTTAAAAATTCTTAACAAATCCATTTCCCACAAGAGGAATAAGCTTTGTGCTAAATACAATTCTGTGCTTTCCCTGTAAGCCTAATGTGGATGGCCTGGATTTGAGGACAGCCCAAGAAAATTCATTTCCTAAATCCAAATAGGCTTTTGGACGAGTTGTGGTATCACCCTGCATCTCTGAGAGAAGTTTAAAATTTGAAGGGCTGAGTTTTCAGAGTAAAAAAAAATTCAACTGGCTTTTCTGCTGAGTATTGAAGAAGGAAAAATTCCTTGTATTTCTGCAGGAGTGAGATTTACTGCCAGGCCAGCAGAGCAGGAGCCTTCAGGAATTGGTTTCTGTGCAATCCATGGGCCAGATTTTCATTACCAGCCTTGAAGAAAGCTACAGAAAACATAAAAAGCACAAATTCAAATTAATTCTTGAAATTTCCAGAACTGCCTAAGTCAGAAGAGTTCACTACATCAGATTCTCCACTTTTCCCTCAACATTTAAAACAGAAAAGGGTTGAAAAGTGGCAGACCCAGATTTTTTTAAATTAAAGTTGTGAACTGTAATTATTTTGGTTCTCAGAGCATTTGGGAGACAGCTGCAGTGTGATATTTCTGTTTACACACGTGTGTGCATACTGCACACTGTATGATCCAGCCTCTTTAATTCTTTATTTTTTGGCTTTCAGCTCTGTCATCTACATAAAATGGTCCCACAGCAATTACAGAATGATCTTTGTGGGATCCTCAAAGAAATCTGTCCCAGTGAGTTGAGATGCTGAATCAGAACAGCATCAGAATGCAAAGATCCTGGTTTGGAATGGGATTTTTGAGGGGATTGGAATGGGGATCGTGGGCTCTTGCGGGATTTGTGCTTTTGCCTGAGGAGGTTGGTGCCTCTCTGGAAACTCATCCTGAAGGAGAAGTCTCCTGCTGGCTTGTATTTCCTTCTCAGTGGAAATACAGCTGAGAAATTCAGTTTTATTTCCTTTCTCTTAGGTTTGGAGTGCTGCTTCTCCCAGTGAGCTGTTAGGAACTCTCCAAACCTGAAGTTTAGTTTGAATCTTTGTCCTGCTCTAAAAACCCAGCTCCTTATTTAGGGTCTAATTCCCATATTAGAGTGACTCTCACAGAGTCTGTTCCTTCACTTTTCTTCTGGAGTGCAGTCTGTAAACTTGATTTTAATTTCATTTTAGGTTTCAAAGCAATCCTACCTCCCTTGGTTTTGCTCCATCCCTCTGATCATCCTGGTGCCTCCTCTGGATTTGCTCCAGGTCCTTCCCATGCTGGACCCCAGGGGCAGAATTCCCAAATATTCCTGGCTTTGTGGTGTGTGGTTAAAAGCAGGATTGCTGCGGTTTGTGTCTCCAAGGGAGGTGCTGAGGGATAATGTTTTTGGTGAGTTTTTTGGCTGAGAGCAGCAGCTGTGATCAGGCTGCCTGTGTTGGAGCCAGACAGGCAGGCAGCTCCTTCCCAACAAACAGCAAATCCCTGAGCAAATAGGAATCTGAAAAGGAGAAAAAAAAAAAAAAAAAAGATCTGGAAAGGAAAGGGAACAGAAAGAAAAAAACATTCAGCTCCCAAACTGTGCTACGTCCATCTCTGTGGCCGAGGCAGAGAAGTGAGTAGGAACCAAAAATTCAGATTTCCTCTCCACACTTCAGTGGTGTTCTATGAGGATGTTGGTGTGGAGTGTCTGTAGTTGTACACAAATAAATATGCATATTTGAATATGTATTACAGTGTTTAACATGAGTATATAAACTAAAAGGTGCATAATAAATGTTTAACTAATATATAATTTTAATATTCAAGCCAATACCAGAACCTGAATATCAGCACAGACCAGCAGGTGTTTGCATGGATTCCTGTTATTTGATATTAACAACTCCATAAAAACTAAGAAAATTAAAACAAAACTTTATTAAAATAAAATTTAAGGACAGAGGTCACATACATTATAATAATTTATAACCATTTGAGTGTATTTTACTCATTTTACATTATTACCAAGTGATGTGCTGTATTTTCTCTAATGTAATAATTTCAGTTGACTTGGGAAGTTCTGAAATAAGTCACTAAATGCTGCTTGCTTTGCCAGGTGAGCCCAAAATGCCTGAGACAGCTCCTGGCTTGTTTTCTGTCAGTCTAAACTATTTTCATTAGCTCCTGTAACAAAACAAAAATCTTCAAAATGTCTTCGTGTTTTACTCTTTAAGAAAGGAGTACTTTGAAATGAAACATGGAAAGTAAAAAATAGCAACAATTTTGCTTTGAAATGTTGAAACAAAAACCCCACCACCTTTTGATGTCTGTTCAAAACTTTTTTCCCCTCAGATGAGACAATCTTGTGAATTAGATATAAATAGTTCTGGTGACCTGAATCTGCATTTTTGTACAAACGTGTTCTTACACCTGCATTATGTCTGTCCTCAGCAGGGTTAAAAATCCCTTCATGCTCAGAGGGAATAGCACAGAAGTTCAAGAAATTACAAATATTGCTGTTAATGGATCAGGTTTTTAAATATCTGTTTGTATTATCTAAATCTATCTAAAATCTTCCTAGAATCTTCCTGTTCACTGCTCATGAATTGGGTTTCCTTCTGGGTTTAAATTTGTTCAAGCTTTAAATTTTAAGTTTCTTGGGTGAGATCTCTGAAAATGTTTGAACATTCAGAAAAATGCTCTTCATTCCCACCACCAGTGTGGGAGGTAATTGTGTTTTCACAATACTTTTTTACTAATGAAAAAACCCAGCTGGATTTCCAAACATTTCTAATAGTTTTCCAGGATATTTTGTGCCCAAATTTTTCCTTTGCTGGGGATTTCCTTCCTGGAAGGTTGCAGTTCTGAACTCAATTCCTGTAGCAATTCCTCTGTCTGTCTGTCCTTCCTTTTTCTCCCTTTCCCCTCTGCCATTCCCATGGAGATCAGTCCAGGATATTCATTTTGTGCCTGAGTTTTCCCAGGACAAAAAACCAACCAACTCCATGGATAAAGAAGATAGGAATATACCAGGGGGTAGAGATCTACCAGGATGGTAAAAATTATTCCCCTTTGATGCTGCACTAAGTCAAACAGACTGCAGAATTATTTTTGGTAGAATAAATTAATTCATAGGAAAAAAATAGAGAAGACATTTTGATTTCTCCATTAAATACTCAGTGCAGGAGTGATTTTTGATTTTTTAAATTTGTTTTGAAGAAAAACAAGTATAAATAAGGAACAAATATTTGTTCTGCAGCAGGAATTGCTGCACCCAGGGGTTTTGTGCACCCATTCCAGATGTACTTTGTGATCTGTATTGACACCTCCTCTGTAGTGCCTGGAAATTTCTGTACATCCAGCTCTAATTAAGGCTACACATGCCAGGATGAAAGACTCATTTGTATTTATGTATATGAAAGCAAATCTCTCCTTTCAAAGCAAGAGATTTGCTGGCTTTCTATTTTTTGTTTTATTTTTCTTCTATTTTTAAGACTCTTTTTTGGCTTTATGTAATGTATGTATCTGACAAGAATCCCTGGCTGAGGCTAATTTAGTGGGAAAGGCAGACATCTTTATTTTTAGAGACCTCATCTGAGTAAATGTTGAAAAATGTCTGCTGAGCCAAAGTTTTCTCTTGCAGCATTTCTATTCTTGGGCCCTTGCAGAAGGTTTTGCTCGTTGTGAAGCCAACACACCTTGACACGTTGACAACTGGCAGGGTTTTCTTGTTCAGGGGGACACCACATGACAAAAGACGCACACTTGGATGTATCCCCCAGTCACTCCTGGTGAGCCTCACAGCGAGCATTTTTAATCTGTCCTTGATTGCGTTGATCTGCTGGAATCAAAATTCCATATATTCCTTTCCATACGTGCAGAATCCTGTCAGAAGCAGATCCATCAGCACGGCCCCAGCCGTGCAGCAGCACACGTGGAAATGTTGATTTGAAGCGACAAAAGGCGAGCGATGCCAGCTCAGGCAGCTCCAGATTTGCACATTTTGTAGCACATCTGTTTCTGCAGCATCACATCTCTCTGGCCCCACAACACCTGAACTGGAGCAGGATAAGGTGGAGTCCCAGTGCTGGGATGATGCCAAGGAGCAGAGTTTTTGGATTTGAGGCCTTTGCAACAATTTTGAGGAGTCACTTTTTCTGGAATTGAACTGTGTCCAAATGGTAGTTATTTTAAAATAATACTGAAAAATATTTTAAAATAGAGCTGTTTAAAAAAGATTTTCCTTAAAATATTTTCCTTTACAGCTTTCTTTGTGTTTTCAGGGTCCTCAGCAAAACCCTTCCCATTTTTTTTGGAATGTAGAAATGGAGAGGACAGAGAGGGAGCACATTGTTCATAGTATTTATTTTTTGCTATGTGCAAAAATTTTATTTCAATGTAAATCATAAGGAGTGGACAAACATTTTGCTGCTTTATCCACTTTGTTTGGTGATTTTGGCAGTCATAGTCAGTCTTCTTTTATTCTTTTTCCCCATTAATAATAGAAAAGGAATTTTAAATCCATTTGGGCAATATTGGTATGAGCTACTCACAATTCAGTGCAAAAGTAAAGGGGAAGAGAATAAACAGGATTCTTTGTCTTACTTTTCTCCCATGTGGGGTTTTTATATAATTTTGTTCAGAATATTATGAAAATTTTAGGAAATTGCACCTGGGTTGGATCCACTCCATACTAGAGCTGCTGGAATGGGATGGATCTGAGGGATGGGGAGAAGAGAAGCCACCAGCAAGGAGAGGGTGGCTCTGTGTTGGGTTTAGGCACTGATTAGTTCTAGATTTTAAAATTCCCATCCTACATGCACACCCACACATCTGCAAGATAGTCCTCTTCCCTCTTATTTACTTTTATTTGTACAGTTTTAGGTTACATGAATTAAATAACATTTTCACGTATTTAAATGACCTGTCAAATCCCAGCATTCAGTATTTCAAACCTGCTGCCTCAGGTTTTTAATTTCCTTGAAATGTCTTTTTTTTTTTTTTTTCCTCTCCTTTCTTTCCCTCCTAACAGCAAGAATGTGCTAAAATGTTTATCAGGCCTTGCTCTTTTCCCTGAGAAACTCTGAGGATAATTACATTTCATAATTATCCACCGCTGCCTGGAAGAGCCGTGTTCACCCTCTGGACCTGTTGTTCTGTTGCTGCTCTATCTTGTGCAGCAAAATTCTCCTCAGCTCCCCTTAAACAATATTAATCCCATCAAAAGTGGCTCAGATAATGTCTTCAGCTCTGACACAGCGTTCTCAGAATTCCCTGCCTCTGCTGAGGTGTAATGTCCTCTTAGGTGTAATTAAATTATGTCAAGAGGATTTTCTTGGTGGGAATAGAAAGGGAACATTTAGGTACAAGAATGTTTCATTTCAGCCTGAGCCTCAGCTGCTGTTGGCTGATTGTTTATCTCCACCTTGCCGTTGTCAGAGCTCATCCCTCTCCAGCCTGAATCCCAAAATGGTTTGGGTTGGAAGGAATCTCCAGGATCCTCCAGTGCCATGGGCAGGGACACCTTCCATCAGCCCAGGTTGCTCCAAGCCCCATCCAACCTGGCCTGGGACACTTGGAATAATGAATCGGCAACTTCTGGGCAGCCATTCTGCTTCCCTTCTCCTCCTGAGCCACTTTGCTAAATCAGGAAAAATGATTTTTGCTCTAAATGCTCTAATTTTGGCTGATTTTTTGCGGGTGGAGAAGCTGGGGAGCTTTGTTCAGCTTGAAGCTGTGTGAGCAGCTAAAAGGAGGTGAGGGGAGCCCCAGAATGGGTTACTTCAACAGGAGCACAGGATGGAATCACTGAGGCTGGTGTGGATCAGGACAGGGAGAAGTGTCTGGAGCCTTCTCCGGGGGGCTGGAGCTGTGGAGGGAGAAGGAATGCTCCAGGGAGACCTGCTCTGGGAGCATTTGATTCACAATCCCTGAAGATGACCTCTCCCAAAGCACAAGACATAATTTTAACTCATATTTGGCTCCACTATTCCAAACTTTGCTGCTGCCTTCCTCTTGGGAGTGACCCCCCCAACTTCCCGGGGAGAACATCACCAGCGGGGTGAGTAAAAGCGCCGGAATTCGGCCGTCTGTTAACTTTATTAGCACAGTAAATCCTGCTGCTCTGAGCTGTTATTTATGGAGCCCTGAGCGCAGGAACTGCTGGATCTATTGCCTCTGGTTGCTTTATTATCTATTTAAGATGCAAAGCAAACCATTATGTTTGTTGCATTATCTTCGTCAGACTTTACTGCTCTCGTCGCTGGCGAGAGCTGTAACTCTGTTCTGCCACGTCTGTGTGAGCAATAATTCTCCACAGGACTTTTCCAGACATCTCCTCCTTTTTTTTGGAAGTGCTGTGGAAGTCTGATAGCAGAAATACTTGTACTCACTAAATCATTAATTTGATCTAAAATGTTATGGAAGGAACGGCTTCGTTTTTAACGGAGCCGTTGTCTTTTTTCTCCTGCAGTCAGCTCTTGTTTAAAAGCCTCTCAGGAAGGAAGTGCACATTTCTGAGGAATTCGAGCTGTTTGAGCTTTGTTCTGGTTGCCTCTAGATGCCTGCAAACAAGGAAAGAGGTGATGAGATCCAGAGGTGACACAGAGTTCCAGGTGGATCTGGAGGCTGAGTTCCTTCCTTCCCATATTATGCATGAGAACTGAGTCTGTACCTGATGTGATCACCTTCTCAAAGTCAATAATTTCTGCTAAAGAATAAAATTTTGAATTTGCAGCAAAGGCAAACAAGTTCCTGGCCAATGATAGGCTCTGCCCGTCTCCTTTTTGAAAGACAGGATTTTATTCACCTCATTTATTGGAGATCTACATGAACTTCTGTGGGTGGTGTTTCAAAACAATGTGCTCAAACCTCCAGGTAGCTTTCATTCCTGGTCATTGCCTCCCACAGAACTTCAGAAATGGGTGAAAAGGGTGAAAAAGTGTCTGAAGTGCTCTGGTATTGAGGGAAACACAAAGATTGACAAGGTGCATTTGTACCTGGAGAGCCCCAACATTCTCCCATCAGTCCTCTGGACTTGCTCTCTGTTGTGATTTTCAGAACTGGGACTCATTTTTAACTGCCAGTGCAGTGTTATCACCACCTGAGACACTCCATAATTCTTTTCAGAACAGTTTATTAGAATGATGGAAAACAGTCAAACACTTCCCATCTTCTGACTCTGCATAAGGAAAAACTATTAATATTTGATGGTAATCTTTCTGCATGAGACCAAACACAGTTCTCTGCAAAGTGGGATAAAATACAGCATGGCTGAGCCTGCAGAGAAAATGCCCAAAATGTGGTGTGAAATTGTCATTATTTTTAATCATTTGCTAAATTGCATGATCACTATTACAAATAACAAAGCTGAATGCTCCATACATTATTTTTTGATGCAAAATATGACATCAGCCGGCCTTTTTATCATAAAATTTTTCATAATTCCCATGGCACAATCATCCAAACTCCTCAGCCCGGCCTTTAGAGATCCAGAGATAAAAAGAAAGTGTCAGCTTTCCCCTAAACAAGGCAGATTTTATTGCCCCTCTAACCAAGCCACGAGGGTGGGTTGTAGCATGAAGCTTGGCACTAAAATCTCCATCAGTACATTTTGTTTTCTATTATTGGCCTCACTGGTGGTAAGTTCATGGAGGATTGGTTTTTATGTGAGACAGAAATAAAAATTGGGGGAGGGGGGGAAAGCCACCAGAGCAGTGTTCTTGCATGTAAAGGTAGAATTTTAAGAGCCCTCTTGGTACAGATAGACACAGGATTATTGTTAAGTTAAAGGGAACAAAAAGCAGCAGAGCATCTAACCTGGATGCTGTAGGATCTCTGATTATAATAAAAATATCTGATAAGAGACTGTTAAATCCTAAATTTCTTTTCATGAGATTTGTAATGATTTCAGCTGAAATTTCCAGTGTAAAACCCAAGGCTGGTTCATGGTTGCATAGAGAGTGAGTTTAAAAAGGGTTAATAAAATGCTCAATATTTTTCAGCTTTTTTTGCACAAGACAAAAAGTATTGGCTGCTGTGATAGTGGAATTTATATCTATAAATCTGTATAATACATGCAGAGCTCTATAGCACGCATATCAAATAATTACTGAGCTCAGAATACTGCAAAAAAAAAAAAGAAAATCCCCATTTTTAGGAGAAAATGTAGCATTTATTACTAAAAACAGTTTAGGATTTATTTAAAACCAGTAAGTCAGCAGAATCACAGAATAATCATGGGATGGTTTGAAGCTCCTCTGGTTCCACCCCTGCCATGGACAGGGACACTCTTCATAGCCCAGCTTGCTCAGAGCTCCAGCCAACCTGGCCTTGAACACTTTTTTAGCCAAAATTTCTGGATTTTTCTCCAAGCAGAACTCCTGGGTGTGTTTCACTGTCCTGAATCCAGCGTGGCCCAGTGCTGCCTCCAACATCCCACCCTCCCAGCTCCCACCTTGCAGCCATCCCCCACTTGGCTGTAATAATGCCACCCCGCTAAGCTGTTAAACAAGAAACCACAGAGCACTAAAAATACTGAAAGTTCTGCTTTTGCAGCCTCCCTGGCTGCTCCTCATGGGCCTTCAAACACACCTGGGTTGCCTCTTGCATCTCTTTGTGCTCTGGCAGCCAGATCCTTCTGCTCCCCCTCTCGGCTCCGCGCGCCGCCGAGATCAAACCCGAGCTGATTCCGGCTCCTGACAGGCTCCAGGCACCAGAGGAGCAGCAGAACCTCTCTCTTCTTGTGGCTTTGTTTCCCCAAGTTGTCAATTAGCAGGAGGGAAAGTGTCACTCTCACCAGCACCTTCAGTTCCGTGCCCAGATTTTTTCGGGGTTTTTTATTTATTTTTTTTTTTTTTGGGAGCGTCGTTTGTCAAAGTGTCGCTCGTGGAAGCTTGCTGGGGGTTTTTATGTCTCTGGAAATATGCTTAAAGGATGTTCTTTCATTATCTGGTGTTCGTTTAGACCAAGTGCTTTTGAAGTGATGTTGTTAGGCTTTGGAAATTTCTGAAGTTGACAACAATAAAGAAGGCTGGGAAGTTGAAATTCTTTGGTTTCAACAACAATGTTCTTTTTTGTCCTTCCCCCCCCCCCCCCCCCCCTTGTTGTTAAAATCTGTGACTTAGCATTTAAAAAAGAAGAAGAGCAAAGACAGGAGAAGTTTTCCCAGTTTTTATGTTTTTCACATACTACAAGCAAACTTTTTTTCTCCTTTGTTTGCAGCTCTTGGTGCTGCTCCCCTGCTCGTGGCCTCATCCCTCCCATCCTGCTGAGGAACTGCAGGGATTTAGGGATGTAGGGAGCCCTTGGCATTCAGGGATGTAGAGTTTGGGATTTTGGGAGGACCTGGGCTGTCCCTCCTTATCTCTCTTCTCGTGCTGGAGCATATCCAGGGAAGGGAATGGAGCTGGGAAGGGTTTGGAGCCCCAGGAGGGGCTCAGCCTGGAGAAAAGGGGGATCAGGGGGGACCTTGTGGCTCTGCACAGCTCCTGACAGGAGGGGACAGCCAGGGGGATTTGGGATCTTATCCCAGGGAACAGGGACAGGAGGAGAGGGAACGGCCTCAGGCTGGGCCAGGGCAGGCTCAGGGTGGATATTTGGGAAAATTCCTTCATGGGAAGGGTTGTAAAGCATTGGAAGGGCAGTGGTGGAGTCCCATCCCTGGAATTGTCCAGTCCCCATCCCTGGAGTTGTTCAGAAGATCTCTGGATGTGGCACTCAGGGACAGGGTTCAGTGGGAGCGTGGTGGTGCTGCTGGGTCCTGGTTGGACCTGATGATTTTAAAAGTCTTTTCCAACATTACCAAGTCTAGAATTCCATGTTTTCCTGCCCCAGCTCTTCCAGTAGGATGGCAATAAACCTTTGATTGTCCCTGCAGGTGGAACCCCTCGGTTACCTTGTGCTCCAAGCTCGTTTTGTTCCATGGGCTCTGCTCAAATTAAATATTTATTAGCTATAAATATTACAAAAGTAAATAAGAAGTCTGATCCTTGCAGGAGAGGCACTGAGGGGCTCACGTTGCTTGTTCTCTCCGTGTAGAACATTTCTTCCTACTGTTTGGTTGGAAAATTCTGTGGATTTCCTGCAGCACAATCACGTTTGCAGTTGTAGCAGATACTCAGTGCTGCCTCTGGTGAGCACCTCAAGATGCTCCCAAACTTGTTTTGTACTAAGAACATCTGTAAGATGTTCTCATACTCATTTTGTAATAAGTCCACAGCTTCCACTTTTACTTTTCCAGGATACTGAAAACAAGTGAGGGCTTTCAGGTTTTTTTTATATTAAAAAAAATCAAAAATGTGTCTAAAAATTATAAAAAATCAGGCTGCAGGAAAATAAATATTTATTTTGTCCTCATTCTTGAAGGTAATTACCCAGATATTCAGAATGTAGCATTTCTAACCTTGCTACTGCATGGGTGCTACTTATTTTATTTTATTTTATTTGATATGTTATTTTTTATATTTTCTTTTCTTTTTAGATGTGGTCTTACATGCTACTTTATTGAGAGATTTCCTTTATTATTTAAAGTGATCTCAAAAAATTAAGGAAGCAGACTGCTTATATCCACCCTGCACAGGTGAACATATGTGACTACAGGACATGTAGATGAAGCATAAATGTAAATAAATATAAATAAAAACAAGTCTGAATAAAACTGATCTCTGAACGTGGTGACTTTTTAGAGTCTCCATAACATGAAGATTCTATCTTTGAAAGATGCAAGAATTAATATTAAAATGTATTATATTTTATATAATATGCATTTTATATATTTTTTTCGTTTACAAAGAAAAGAAAGAGGAAAGAAAAATCAAAAGTGGGATTTTTTTTGGTCAAGTTACTCAAATATTTTCCTTTGACATAATCAGTTCTGCAGGACATGCAAATTTATGTCTGCACATGTAAATATTTATCATAAACACATCCTCCATAGGTTGATGCTATAGATGAGTGTGAAATCCACATTTCCAGGAGCTGAAAATATTTCTTCTCTCTGGTGCTCTTTCTACACCAGAATAACAAAAATAAGAAGTTCTGATTTGAATGTTGGAAATACATAACCTGAAATTGGACATTTTCACTGCATTGTCATTATTTTAAAAGATTCTTTTAGTTTTGCTCTCCCTTTATTTAAGGAAAAAAAAAAAGTTTCGTTTTGACCCATCTATGCATTTGTATTCTCATAAATCTGCTTTATGGCACAGTGGGAAGTGAATTCCCTGTCTGACATCTAGAAGCAATAAATACAAAAATCTCACAGGAGTTATCTCACAGGATGTGGAGAATTCCAGCTTTTGTGAATTCCCTTGTGAGGAAATACTGAATAAAAGGAAAATCCCAATTACCCCTGCAGAGCTCTAATGGAAGGCTCAGTAAGAAGTGCATTAAAATGCATTGTAAGAGGCAAAAAGCCTGACCCAAAATTATTCTCATAAGATATTAATGAGTGGTGCTGTTTTCTAGGTGCTCAGCATTTAAATAATGGAATTCCTGAAGTTGGAAGGGACTCAGAAAGGCTCTGGTGCATGGGACACTGCCAGTGACAGCCTGGTGGCAACACTCACTTCTGGAATGGCAGGAAAGCAGAAAAAAGGGTGAAGAAATAGCCAAAATTCCAGTTTGGGGAAAGTCAGCACAAGAAGGGCTGGAGTGATGTCCAGGAATGGGAACAGCAAACTCTGAGAAACAGTCAGGATAATCACTTGCCTGAAAAGAAATGGAAATTCTCTCCTGGTAGGTTTATCTGTGTAATTCCAGAGGTTTCAGGGATGACCTGCCTGACAGAAATTCTGGGAAAATCCAGCTCCAGGGAATGCTGAGGAAGCGCTGCTACTGCTCAGTGTAGGATTTGCTTTTCGCTGGTCTTGATAAATAAAACCAGTTCTATTTCTCTGTGTCCCTAGGTAAGAAAATGTTCACTTTCCATCTGGGATATGACAGTGAAAGAAGTGGGGTGGGATGTGAGGTGAAAGGATATTTCCAAAGAAAAAGGATAAAAAAGGGAAAAACCACCTTTGGATGTGCCCCAAGCCTGAGAGTGGCACAGGATTTATAAATCACTTAGGTCTGGGTAGTTGGAAATGATTTGGGGATAAGGGGATTGGTGAGAGTTTGTTTATCTGTGCACCCTGAGTGCAGAAATTCACTTCTCTCTTCGGAATTCATTTAGGAACAAATATCACTGAGGAAGATTTTTATCTGCATCACTCTGAAGCAACAAATCATTTAATGCAAGCACTTGAAACGAGGTAATTACATGATTTAGAACATTCTAAGTCATACTAAAAAAGGAAACTTCAGACCATGACAAGATTTTTAATGGTAGCTTTTAAATTTATCCTGTTTTTTTCTTTAATTTTTATTGTTTGTGCAACCACACATTCCCCAAGTGCTGAATTTGATTTAAAACTGCAGAAACATCTTCATTACTGTATTCCAGATCTCTGTGGTGCTTACATTAAAAAACAAAAGAACAAAGTGAAACCATTCCTGTGAACAAAAAAAAAAAAAAAACAAGTTATTTCAGCAAAGAGAGAATTTTATTTTGACTTCTGAGGTTATGCAAGAGCTCCAGGAGAAGTGGGACAAGGATAACAAGGAGGGGATCGATATCCAGAGTTCAAAGGTAGGCAGCTGATCAAAGGTTAAATACAAGAAAAGAAATTATTCCATTCAAGTTAAATATAGGACATCGTAACCCAAATAGGTGCTTGGCTTCAATTAAAACCCTTAGAAAAGGCTTTTGTGCTGAGGGGAAGTTCTCAAAGTCAGGCAAACTTTGTTTTTCTTGCTTGGAAAGATGTGTGGGAAGGGATTAGGCTCTCCAAAGGATGGGGTGTCTGCATTTTCCCTCCAAAATGGTTCTGGTTATGAAGGGCAGAGGGCAGAACTGATGGGATCCATTCAGGATTGCAGCGTGCAGAGGTGGCAAGGAAATATTTCCTGTTCTAATGTGTTTTGGTTTGAAAAGCCAGGTGTCTGCTAAGGAAGGCAGAAGCCTCCCTTGAAATGGAAAATGTAAACGCCCTCCTCTGAATTATTATAACTTTTGAAATTAAGGGGCTCTCGGGCAAAGATGCGGGAATAGGAATGACAGTTCTTTACTGGGTTCAAAAAAGAGAGGAAAGGAGATTTTGTGGCCGTTGTCTTCAAGGGATGTCCAGAGTTTTGCTGTCTTGAGGAGAAGTGTCAATATGGAGAACATTTATTAAATATTTATCTGACAGTGTAAACACTGATAAGAATTACTTTTAATTTCTCCTTAATCTGTTAAAAATAATAACCAATATAATTAAATCTACTAGTGAAAGCAGCAACCAGAAGTTGGACTTGAAGCAGAGCCCAGTTCTTTGCAGGTTTCCCTTTGCTAACTTAACTCAAACACATCCCAGACTGTAACTCACCAGTACATTCAAATTCAGGAGAAAATTACACAAACCTGCCAAGTTCTGTCATTTTTAGGCAGCAGCTCTTTTGCATTCCACCCAAATGCAAAACTCCTCAGTCCTAGACTTTTATCCAGTTATCAAAACCACGATGCCAAGGCCAGGTTGGAGCACCCTGGGATAGTGGAAGTGAAACAAAAGCAGGTTTAAGTTCCCTCCCAGCCCAAACCATCCCATGATTGCTTGAAAACCAGGTATGAGGTTATTTTTATCCATGCATACAGGGCATTGGAAGCTCCTGGGCTGATTTAATTCCAGCTGCTGTGGCTGTGTCCTGATGAGGTGGTTTAGACTTTTGAATATTTTCTCTTTTACACAGAAGATTCTTCCAGCTGTTTCCGTGCAGGCAGAGAAACCCACGGATCTGGAGGGATCCTCTTGATCAGATTCTTTGCTCTTCTCCAAGCCTGTGATACTTTCAAGACTCAATAATGTTTTTAAGAGGTACTTTTTGGGCATTCTGCTTAAATGTAATTTTATTTGCCTTTCCTGTACTGGGTACTTGATGCAAATTTTATCCATTTTTAAAAAGAGCTGGGATATTTCAGTATCAGCTGCTTTCTGGGCTGACCCTGAGTGTGGGGTTTATATCAGGGGGAGGAAATGTGGCTCTACATCCACCTGAAAGGTCTCCTGAGATGATTAAAAGGGACCCACTGGTCAGGGAGCATTTCTGAATCTCTTATTCCATAATTATTATAATGTGCATAATGCCTCATATGCATTAAACATTCAACTGAAATGACTCTGAATGTGAGAGCAACCATATAATAAAGGGACAAACCCCTTATTTTACATAATAGAATTTAAAATATTAATAATGTAACTAATATACATAGGGTATGTTTAAGGGTGTACACTTAACCATGCAGCTATGAATTATATATGTAAATATAGCACACACCAAATGTGTATTTAAACACTTAAACTTTCTACATGGGCTAATTTGAAGTGCACTGCACTGGATTAAATTTTTAACATTTTACTTGCAAATAACCACAACTCAAAAATTCATATTGCAATATATTTGTATTGGTAACTGAAAACACCACCAAGCATGGCTGAATCCTTGGAATCACAGGAGATTGGCATTTCCAGGAAGTGTAAAGAGGAACTTCCAACTCTGCATCATTTATCAAAGACATCCTGGTTTAGCTGAAAAAACAACCAGAAGTTTCTCAGCTGAGAGGACAAAAATCACAAAAGTGATGATTTGTGGGGAGGGGAAAGGGAAAAGGGCAGGAAATGGAGGGAAAGGGATGGAAAGGAAAGAGGAAAGGAAAAGGGAAAATCCTCAAAGGTGCCAAACCCTCTTTTTTCCCAGCCCACCATGCTCCAGCTGTGCTGCCAGATGTTGCCATCCAGCTGCTCCTTCCAGCTCCAAGGAAAAATCCAATTACCTGTGCATTTCTGGCAGATTCATCAGAACAAGCACAGCCAAGTGTGACGTGGTTTTATCTTTTCCATGGGTGGAATTGTAATTCCAGGCCATCTGTGGCTCTTCAGTGCAGCAGTATCTGTTCCTGTTCTACCCCATCCAGTCTCCAAAATTTGGTTCCAGGAGGAGCCTTTTCAGTGCAGGGATCATTTGGGAACCCTTTGGGATGACACTGATGGAATGAGAGCTGATTTTCCATCATTTCCTGCCCACACCAATTAGTGGTGGTTTCCCTCTAAGCTGCCACAAGTGGACTTTTCTCTTCAGCTGCTGTCAGGCCTCAAGAACTCCAACAAAATTCCAAGAGTTCCAGAAAATGAAGCTTAGGAAAAAGATCTGAAATGCAGAACTTTGTGGCTCTCAGGGAAAACTTTTTTGCCTTCAGTGAGGATTTTTTGGTGGGATGTACAGCAGGATTGTGTTGTTATTTTACAGGTGCTGGAAAGTCAAGCTAAGAGGAGAGGGAGAGTTAAAAAAATCCCATCCCAGCACAAGTAGGATGTGGAATTCTGTTGGAAACTCTCCCGCTGCTCAGGATGATGGATTTTCATGGGATTTCATTTTTCCAGCTGGGGCTGGGTCCAGGGTCTCTGTGGGGTGGGACAGACTCCAAGGAGGCAACCCCAGGGGTGGCCAAGAGAGTTTGAAGCTGGGATTTCTCAGCATGGGTGAGTTCCTCAGGAATTCTTATCAGTAAAACCTTCTCCTGGGGCTGAAACACGGGATTCTGTCAATTTGCTGGGACTCTGAATGCTGGAAAAGTGACAAGAATGAGGTTCCCCAAATTAATAAGGAAAAATCTTTTTATTTGGAAGGGTCTCAAAGCTGAAAAAAAAAAACCCAGTAACAATGTTCCCCATATAAATAAGGAAAAAAATGGGTTTTTGGAAGGATCTCAAAGCTGAAAAAAAAAATAAAAGCGCCAATAACAAGGTTCCCCAAATAAATAAGGAAAACCTGGGGTTTTTTTAAAGCCTTTGGCTGTCCCTGATGTTTCCAGTGTGAGAGGGTGCAAAATGGTGACACAAAGTGAGAAGGAGTGGGTTGAAGGTTCTGTACCCCCTCACCCCTCTCTGCAGCAAAGGGACACATCTGCATCAGCTCTGTGAGAAACAGAGAAGTTTTATGTGTCAAAATATAAAAGATAAAATTACTCCTAAATGGGCATTTTCTTTGCCAATGTCATTATCATTTCACAGTGAAATTTCAATAAATTCACCCCCTATCATTGCATTAATCCACCTATGAGACGTTGTTTATTGAGTTTTGTACCCCAAAATTTTAAAGCAGAGAGCAATCCTTGAAATGAATGTAAAGCACAGTCACTGGAGATTGCCACTACCTCCTGCAGCATTTATTCCCATCAAATTTAATTGTAAATATGTTTTCCCAGTCTCTTTAGTTCATATGCTGCACTCTTGGGATAAAAAGAGGCTTTAGTGTGAATTATTATTATGGTAAACACACAACAACAACATTTCCTTTAGTGAAATAAACAGAGACCAACATTCATTAATTAACCTTAAAATTTCAGGTTTATTTTTACACCTTCAAGTTAAAACACAGGGAACACAAATCTGGCTGAAGTCATACAACCCTCCCAAACTCAAATTATTTTTTCAAGTATCTGAATATTTTATAGACCAACATTTTGAAACATTATTTCATGCTGAATCAGTCATGTGAAAACATTTGCTTCTACATTATCTGGCCTTAAATTCTCCATAATAATGACCTGCATGGGTATAATTAAAATTAGGATGGAAGTTAAATACAAGCAAAAATTACAGCTTCAAATCCACTTTGGTAACATCAAATGCATCTTTTTTTACAAAATTGATCAGATGTGAAGTCAGACAGGAATTCTACTCTAAAAAACAGAGTTTTTCCCTTCGGTTCTCACTTTGAAAGGTGAACTTTATCCTGAAGTGGCACTGCTGGCTTGTGGCTGCCTTGTACACAAAGCACCTGGCTGTGAACTGACTTTACTGCTGTGTTGGGAAGGGGAAAAAGCATTCCAAGGTGACAAAAAAACACTTTGAAAATTGCAAAATGGTTTTAAAACTGCGAGGTATCCTGAAGTGGCACTGCTGGCTTGTGGCTGCCTTGTACACAAAGCACCTGGCTGTGAACTGACTTTACTGCTGTGTTGGGAAGGGGAAAAAGCATTCCAAGGTGACAAAAAAGCACTTTGAAAATTGAAAAATGGTTTTTAAACTGTGAGAGAATGCAGAGGCGTGGCTGATTTTATTTTCCCTCCTAGCTCCATTGCAGGGTGTAGCTCTGGCCCAGTTTCAGCTGGAGATTGGTGATTTCCAGGAGCTGGGAATAAAACACACAAAATGCACATTTAGTAACTGAGCCCTAAAGATCCACGGTGTTTTCTGTGTTCCAGGGAGAAATTGGCTTCCATTTTAAACTGCAAGAATTTATTTCCCTTTTTTTAATTTACATTTGTGTTTATACCACTACAAACACAGTTTAACCAGTGAAGATTTGGGAGTCTGACCATGACTCTCTGATCCCTTCCTTCACCCACATGCTCGTTCAGAGCTGAGGTTCCTTTTGTTTTAAAAATAAAGGAATTTTTTTTAAGTAGAAAAACTTAGAATACACTGCAATTCAACAGTGCATGTGAATTTTTTCCCCCTCAAAAAGTCAACAGCAGAATCTCAGAGAATGCTCAGAGAAGCTTTTCCTCCTGTCACATCTCCCAGGTTGCAAGGAAGCTGTTAGGGAACAAAATTCACTGCTAGAAGTGGCATTAAATGATATTAAAGAATCATTACCTGATGGCAGCTTGTGCCTGTTTCTGAAATATGGTTTATTTTATATATGGTAAATAGATGTATAGTTTAAATATGGCAACTATTTTAAAAATGCTAATATAAAAATTCCAAATATGCTAAATATATAGATATTTTAAATACGGTAAACATGCAAATATTTAAATATGGTAAATATTTTAGATGTGGTAAATATACAAATATTTTAAATATGCTAAATATATAAGTATTTTAAATAGGCTAATATAAACCTTTTAAATATGCTACATGTATATGTTTAAAATACCGTAAGTAAAAAATAATTTTAAAATAGTAAATATATAAATACTTTAAATACGCTAAATATATAAATATTTTAGATATGGTAAATATACAAAAGAATAAAATATGGTAAGTAAAATATTTTAAATATTGTAAACATATAAATACCTTTAATAGGCCAATATAAAAATTTTAAATATGCTAAATATATATGTTCTAAATATGGTAAGTAAAAATATTTTTAATTTGTTAAATATATAAATATTTTAAATATAGTAAGTATACAAATATTTAAAATATGCTAAGTAAAATATTTTAAATATGGTAAATATATAAATATATTAAATAGGCTAATATAAAAATTGTAATATGCTATCTATTTTTTTAACATGGTAAGTAAAAATATTTTAAATGTGGTAACTATATAAATATTTTAAATACAGTAAATATACAAAGATTTTAAATGTGGTAAATATATAAATACCTTTAATAGCTAATATAACAATTTTAAATATGCTAAATATATATGTTCTAAATATAGCAAGTAAAAATTTTTAATTTGGTAAATATATACCAAATATATATAATATATTTTATAATATATTATTAAATAATATATTAAAATATATATATAATATATTAAAATATATAATATATTTTAAATATGGTATCCCAGCTGAATCTGCAGAGGTTTAAGAGCACAAGTGCAGGTTTTTAACCCTTCAAGCTGTTTCTCACCTTTTTGTTGCTGTTATAGGCAACCTTGTGGGCTGATGGGATTGCTGCCCCGTCCTGTGACACTGTCACCTGAGTGACACTGCTGGGCACCCCCAGGACCTTGATGTCAGTGAACATGAGGTTGTTTGGGTCCGTGTAATTCTGATGTGTGACTCTGATCTCCAGAACATTCTGGAAGGAAGAGGGGAAGGCAAATATCAGAGGTTGGGTTGGGCTGGTACCAATCCAGAGCAGCTGTGGCTGCCCCTGGCAGTGCCCAGGGCCAGCCTGGAGCAGCTGGGACATGGAAGGTGTCCCTGCCTTGGAATGAGATGATTTTTATGTCCCTCCCAACCCAAACCATTCTCTAATTCTGTGAAGTCCACTTCAGCTTTTCATTTGCTGTCCTCGCTCCAGGTTTGGGTTTTTTTTTTTCAATTTTTATTTCCTAAAACCTGTGTGTTGTTATTTATTTTTCAGATACTGAAAGCTTCTCTCCAGTTTGTTAACCTGGCCAAATCCTGGGCTCTGCTGTGCTTTAGTTGCCACTCAGCTGTGAAGAACAAGAAATTCTCAACCCCTGGATGGGCAGCAAGAGCTGCAGGACAAAGCCCTCCTTCCCTGCCCTGTGTCACCTTCCAGGTGCTCTGAGAGCTGCTCCAGGCTCTTCTCTTCCTGCTTTTTGCCCTCCCAAACCAGCTCCTGCCTCCCCATCCCTTCCCTCAGCACTCACAGCCCCCCCTCATCCATTACTGTGTTTTTTAGTAGATTTTGGATTTCTTTAGGATGTACCCAAAAGTGCTGTGACACAATTCCACGTATGTGGTGCTCAGAGGGTGAGTGTCTCTCATTGTTGGTTGATTCAAGACCTCTTTAATTAGGCTTTTCCTTAGCAAGATTTTGTAAGAGCAGGGAAAGGTGCTGTTATTTTATAATCTCCTTACAACTGCAAATATTGAGTGTTAGCAAAACAAACTCCCTTCCTTAGCAATTAACACCCTTTTATTTGACAAAGACAGAATTAGGTGAGAAGAAAGAACAGTGTGGATAAAATTAGAAGACATTGTGGCACACTGGAAAATAATGAAATAAGAAAGTGTGTTTTCTCCTACAATAGAAAGAGCTTTTCTTTTAAGCCAAAAGTCCCTGTAATTAGAGCCTAATTTATTTCCAGATATTCCACTGGTTATGGAAATTAAGTCTGACAATGGTACTTAACAATACTCTTCAGATTCACTCCTAAATTCATTCTTAACACAATTTAATCATATTTCTTGTAGCCTAATCATCTCTGAGCACAATTTAGTGTAAGGTTGGGATATGCAGACACTAGGAAGACCCAAATCAAAATACCCATAGTTAAAAATATTTAAAAAATCACCTGAAGTGACTATTAAATAAATAGGAGCTAATGTGATTACCTGCTTAGCAGTAAATGATGTCAGCAGGTAAACACCATCTTCATATGCATCTGTTAGAAAGAAAGAGTGAAAGAAATTAAATAAGATGTCTTTGCTGGCCACATTATCAAAATTTCTGTCCACGGACAGCTTACAAATACAAGGGATATATTTTTATGCAAATAAAGAGAAGTTGTGCATTTCCGGAAGATGAATGCTATTAGACATAAAATACTTTTAGTGTATATAAAGCTGAAATGAGGATAAAAGGAGAGCATTTTAGGGGTAAGATATAAAAGCAGGCAAAGAAACAGCACTAGGGAGATCAGGGGACTTTAGATGAGGAGAAGAACGTTTGTTTGAAGCAATGAAGAAATGAAGAGTCATTTCCCACATCCCCCTCCACGGCCAGGTGACAATTCCAGGTGACACATGAGGTGGTGGGGCTGCTGCCTCTGAAGCCTCTGCTGGTGTTTGCCCAGCACTGCTGGGATTCTGCTGTCCCTGCCCTCAGAGCAGTGCTGATCCCTGGGCACTGGGGCTCCTGTCCTGCCATCCCACACTCCTGGGACTGTCACCCTGCGAGATGCTCCACCCAAATTCCATTTAGCACCAGTTTTCCCCAAATGTGGCCGTCCTTTCTGGATTCCAGCAGACTGAATGACAGAGGGTGTGAAGCACCTCCAGATCCACCTCCAGCCTCCTGCAAACTCCCCCCAGGTCACTGTCCAAGGCACATTTCCTGCATTCCTGGTGGGAATCTCATTGTTATTACAAGGGTCGTGCACTCTGGGTGGGGAGGAGAAATGCCAGCTCAGTGTCTCTTATTGGCAAACAATTTAAATTTAGCGATGTTGAGGAAATTAGTGAGAGCTCTCACACAGTCTGTGGTTATGGTTCCCCCAGGTTTGAGGGGGAATCTTTGTTTTCTGCCTTTCCTCAGGCCCAGGGCACAAGGTCATTTATACAACATATTAATTCTGTAAATCACAGCGTGGTGTGCCTTCAGTCAGGAGGAATCATGTTTCTGTAATGTTGGTCTGCAGGTTTCATTTCAGTTTTGCCTCTGAAGGTGAGTTCAGATCTGTCCCCCAGAAATGGCCTTGGCCAAGTCCATCCCTTCCCTCTGCTCCTCCTCGGACACCCCAGAGTTTGTTCCCTCTCTCCCCAGTTCACATCCTTGGGTTTGGTTTTGTCTGCTTGGATTTGGGCTTTGAATGCCCCCAGGGATGGAGCCTCACTTGGCAGTATCCAGCCATTCTCACAGCAAAAAAAAGGTTTTAGGAAGGGAAGAAGGCGTGGACGTACCGATGCGAACTCCATCATCCCAATAAAGGTGTCCTGCTGCAAGCAGAGAGTCATCCAGGGCCACCGTGAGTCCCATCGGGTTTTTCCGACTGTGGAAAACACAATTTTCTCTCAATTCCCTCAGCTAATCACATTCCATATTTCCCAAATGGTAATTTCTTTACAGTAAAGTCATGTACCACCCACCTGACCTCCCATAGCCATCTGCCCGTCCCATACTACTAAAGACCATTAGGAAAAAAAACCCCAAAAAATCACAAAAAAGCCAAATTAAATTTAAATTTTTCACTTCTTCCTACCTGTAAGCAGTTGTAGTAGCAGGTGCTTGCCAAGGTAGGATGTATCCACCTCGGATGTGCAGGTTGATGTGCTCCAAAGGAGCAGATAGACTTTGGAATTGTTTCCTAAAGCCAGTATCTGCGTTCTGTGTACAAAAAAATAAAAGAATTTTTACATCTTTTTCCTTCAGAACAAAATGTAATATTTCTCTAGACAGGTTAATTAGGATTTGTTACTGCAGGAGTAACTATTAATAAGAGAAACCCTGAAATTTTGGGTCTATAAAAGGCTGGCCTGACCATGGGTGATGGCAGCTGAACCAAAGGGGCCAAGCAGGTGAAAAACAAAACCTGTGGTTAATGAAGGGAGTTTTGATCCTGCTCTTCCTATTTCCAAATCTTTTATTATTTTCCAGGAAAAATTATGCAGCTAAACCTGTTTTTTTCTTTCTTTATTAGAACATTCCATTACAAAAACCTTGTGTGTATCATTTGAGGGTTACAAAAAGCGAAAAGAACTCTAAATTAAAGGTATTAACTTCACCTTTTCATTTATCATAACTCTGGTCATGTTATTACACATTATTATAAAGGAATCGAGGATTTTTATTATTTCTTTTTATGTTTCTAAGAACTTATATTAAATGCAAATTAGGCAGGAGAGTGTTCCCACCCCCTGCCACACTCAGCACTGTGAAAAGACAGAAAATACAAGTTTTAAAATACAATTTTTTTAGGATGACTTACTGTGTAGTAATCGTACCAGCGGGCATCGGGGAAATACGCCCTCACACTCCGATCATTCTGCAATTAAACACACAAATTTTAGGCACCTCACATCAAAAAGTGAAGCTTAGTTAAACTGACTTCCAGTACTAAATGAGCTTAAAAGCTCACCTCTCTCATCACAGGGCTGATGAGCAGGGCAGGACCCCAGAGGAACTGCTCGTCGATGTCCCACGTGGTCTTGTCTCCCACAAACCTGTCAGGAAGAGACAGCCAGAGCTGAGCTTTCCCAAATAATTCCTCCTTGAAGACCCTTCTGTCAGTAATTTCACCTACTCTTTCTAGTATCTGTTTCCTCGTTACTGCTGTTAATAATTACGAGATCAATTAATGGCTGCACAAAGGTACTGATGTAACACTCATTAGAGAAATGCAAGTTTAGTGCTTAGCTTTAGGGGTTTTGGTCCATTTCTTTGCTTTTGCTTTTCAGTACATTGGGACAACAAAACTCTGAAGGTCTTATGCTTATTATTTACAGTAATAAAATCTTGGACAGACTGGGACAGACTTTTTAATTTGAGACACTGTTTTCTGAGCTTCTTTGAAAATAGCAAATCACTACATGCAAAAAGCTCAGTTTTTCCCAGTTTTTGTTTAATTGAAGGGGGAAATGCTGTAACAAAGAGACAACTCTGCTGTTAGGGGGTCACAACTAGAGGAGTAATGGGAATTTTTTGTGAGGAGAGCAGGGGAATTGCACTTACTCATGGAGAACGGGGCGGATCACGGTGCTGCCGTGGGCGTGGGCGTCGTACAGCAAGGTGTAGAGGTAAGGTAACAGGGTGTATCTTATGTTCAGCACGTCCCTGGACATCTCTTTAAATTTGTCATCCCAGGAAGCAGGATCTTGCCTCTGGAAGAGAAGGGAGTGTTGTTAGAGAGGCTGGGCTGGATTGCATGAGAAAGCTAAAAAACCAAATCCACGCAGCAAAACAAACCAAGGAACTTTCCTCTCTGGAGCAGAGCATCTCCGTTTGTTTATTCTTCACCTCAGGAGCAAGTGAAAACTGTGGTTGTCACTGTCATCCCCAGGAGGGGAACTATAAAGAGGAAAGCTGATAAAAACCCAGGGGAAGCAGTAGTGTCCAAATCCCAGAGCAGCCCCTCTGGGGGCACAAAACCTCCCAGGTGATGGGGAGGCTCACAGCAGAGCCAGCATAGAAATAATGACAGTTTTCATTTGATAAAGAGCCAAGAGTGTTCTGTTTTTCTCCATTTTACCTTGAATGTATTTTTTTTTTGTTTGAGCCAGGGCACCTGTGCATTGTTCTGGCTGGTTCTGCAAAGGCCCAGCTGCTAAGAACTATTAAAAAACTCTTATTGCAACTCACCCGTGTTCCTTTCTCATTGTGATTCCTGGAATATGGGTAAAACGCACCCAGCTGCATCCAGCGGACACACAACTCATACTGTGAGTCTTTGAAGAAGCCACAGATATCAGCTCCTGTCTGAAATTTTCAGAAGAACCCAAATGAAAAACTGTATTATCATGTACAGCATCACAGTAATTAAATAGAAGTTAATAACTCATTAGCTTACATAAGATATTCCAAAGAGACTGAACTCCATCATGCCTGAAAAGAGAAATAAATTGGAGTTACTCGCTGGGTTTTTTACTTTGTGGTTTCATACTGTTTATTACACTGCTGAATCAGAAGAGAAAAAAAAAAAAACAAATCCAAACCCCACAATTTCTCTAATGTGTCATATTTTCCTGCTACAGAAGGAGATGGGATGTGGGCGGACAGGAGCAAAGAAAAAAAATGAGTGGCAGGACACAGGGCATGGAGGGGCCTGGTCCCAAGGGAATTAAAGGAGTTCCCAGCACCTGGTACAGAAGAAGAAGAAACAGTGAAAAAGGAATTGACCACAAATTCTGGTTGCTGAACAAGTTTTTTCAGCTAAAAATCAGAGGAATACAAAAAGCAAGGAGGTGAAGAAGCAAAGCCAGGTTGGATAATGCTTGGAGGAGCCTGGTGTGTGGACAGTGTCCCTGCATGGCAGAGGCAGAACTGGATTTAGGGCTTTAAGGTCCCTCCCAACCCAAACCAATCTGTGATTTGGTGATGGCAGGCATGCAGACCCTTTCCCTGGCACGTACCAATAATGGATTTGTGCAGCTGGTCCCAGGCTGCCGTGTTGTCCCCCAGCCAGTGTCCCACCCATCTCCCGCTGCTGGGGTACGTGGAGCGGCTGATGATGATCCCGCGCTCCTTGGTGGCACCTTGCAAAGCCCTGCGTTGGGAACAGGCACAGGAACGAGTTACAGGAGAAATACTGCACGAGGATTTATTGCAGAAGAGCCTCTGAAAAGAAATATTTGGGTTTGTATTGTCCTAGTGAAGGGCTACATCATGTACATCCAATTCATTCGCGCTTTTTATGGCAATTCTGTATGTTCCAGATGCAATCCCAGCAAAGCTGGCCAGCAAACCTGCAGCTGCAAAGAGAACTGGCAAACATGAGGGATTAAAAGGGAGTTTTCCAGCTCAGGCTAACTCCTCTGTAGGAAAACAGGGATGTAGCAAAACTTTTCTAAGCCCGTTTTCTAGGTGCTCCACAATGCGTGTGAGGGCATGTCTTTCCTTTCTTAGAGTACACAAAAACTGGAAGCAACAGTTGGAAATAATTTAGCAAAAATTAAACCTGAAGGTTAACAAGAGTCAAAACAGAGGTAGCAGGAATATTGGACCTCTCAGGATAAGTTTAGTTGACTAAAAGGTGCTGAATTAAAAAGAAAGAGGGCTTTTTAGTCCCTTCTGAAAGACCAAGGTGACAGGATATCAATATGAATATTAGTCAGAAAGTCACCCTGATTAAATCCCACTGCTCTCCAACAAGAGCCCCATAATTGCCTAAGCTGCTTCAATAAGGCACTATTTGCTTATTTTTCTATAGGATTTACAGCTTTAGTGACACCATAATTACAGCAAAGATACACAAGTCACTTAAATTACCACAGCAATTAAACCACACTAATGTGCCACAATTATTTCCTCCAAGACAAACAGTAACTTCCCTAAGATCCTTTATTCCTTTGTAACACATTGTCCAACACTTTAATTCTCTGCTTGCTTTCCCTGTGTCAATAATGCTTTGGAAGTGGCAGCTAAAATTTCAAAAGTGAGGACAGCAAATGTCACATGTAGAATTGCTCAGGGATGAGCAGGACCTGAGTGTTCTGTGCCTGGAGCCTCAGGCCTGCAGCTCCATAGCTCTAGCCATGAAAAACAATTATTCAGGTCACAAAGGCTGCATTTACCTCCAAACAGTTCCTGTTTTCACTAATAAGAACTCTGGCTATGCAAAAACCTCATTACAAAAGAACAGCATCAAAGCAATATCCCAAAGTTCCCGTGTCTAATGGATGGAGGACTGAAATGACACCAGGTTACATAAAATACTGATTCACTTCTCAGTTACAGTCTTTTGTGAGTTTTGTGTGCAAATAATCTTTCTGTTTGGATGGTTTAGCATCAAAATAAAGTATTGCATTTCTTCAGTTTCACAAGTACCCCTTCAGTTACTGCCAAAAAATAAATTTGGGACTGAAATACATGTATATATATTTTGTAGATAACATTTGCTATAAATTTCCAGTGTGAGAGTATCTGCGTGAGCTGTGAGATTTATTGTAGTGATTTCTGTTGCTGTGCCTTGCAAAACAGAGGAAAACAGTTCATATTTGAAATACAGAAACAATGGTGATATTCCTTTTCCTACCAAATTCTTGTCTACTCCACTGGGTGTGCACAAGGTCTTGGCAGGGGTGGCTCCAGTGAGAAACTTCTGGAGCTTCCTCGTTTCTGATGGAGCCAAGAGGGACCTGCCCTTGGCTGAGCCCATCAGCAGCACTGAGTGACTTTGGGATAACAGGAATAAGAAGGAAAATAGCTCCCAACAGCAACTGGAGCTGTTCAAACTTCAGGCCCAAAGCATGAGCAATGTGAGAAGAGAAGGGCGGGCAAGCAAGCAAGGAGGATGAAACTTCATCATTAGAAGCTATTAATTGGACAGTTAAGTCCTATGTGCAAACAGAATAAAACTTATAAAAATGTGATACCTCATGACCAAACCCTCTTTTGCTCAAAAATTAAAAGACAACAAAAAATAATTGCTTGTTCACTAAATTTTTTGGCTTTTAGGAAGGCTTAACCAGTTTCTGCACTTTATTCCTGCCGTGAGATTTATCAATGATTTTGCTGCTATTTTAATTGATTAATGTCTATATTTGAGTCCAGAACCAAACCATGTCAGTATTTACCTCTACTTGGTCTTCATGAGGCAGTGACTCATTGATTTGGACATTGGGAAGAAAAGACCAGACCTAATAGGACAAAGAATATTTTAAATAATCAAGCCACACTAAACGCAAACTGAGCATTACAACACACAGGTTTAAATACTCATCCCGGGACAGTACCTTGGAATACAAAATTTCTTTGGTATCAGACCATTGTACAAAGATATTCTGAGCCACACCTCTGGTGAAGGCAGGATAATTGGTTTCATTCCCAGAAATGGCTGGATCCTACAATTAGAAACACTTTTACCCTTATGCTCAAAACCCACGTTGAATATATTCTCTATTTTGTGATGTTGTATTAGAATTTAAAAACAATATTCCAAAACTGACCAGGATAATGATAAATCTCATTCCTTCTGCTTTGATTTTGTTGATCAGAGCTGGTAATCCAGCAAAACGTGGGGAAAGGGTGAAGTCCAGGTTCCTTTCCATGTAGTCAATATCTACATATTGGACATCCTGCAGTTAACAAAAAAAAACCCAATTAATTTTAAGTTATTTTCTCCTCCTTTTTGCCAAATATTGAAAATAAGTAAAATATGGAGCTTTCCATGTGTAAAATTGGAAGCAGTGGTAACTTCAGTCTGAAGTTGTTAAATGAATATTACACAATTTATGAGCAGGTGCAAACCAAAATAAACCTTTCACTGCTGCATCTAAACCGAGGGGAGAAATTGATACAAAATAGAGAAAAAAATTGATTTGTCTGTACATATGTACACAGAAACTGCACCTATATTTCCACAGCTATGAGGCAACAATGGGAGTAGCTGTTCTCTATTGAAACATTGATATTATTATATTTAAAATGAATCCACATTCAATTTATAGCATAATTTTGTTAGGTCTAGGTGCTATTCCTATTACCCCAACAACGACCTGGGCCAAATCACAGCTGACTTGACACAGAGCATTATGGCAATGAAATTATGCTGCTTCATTTTCATTCCCTGCTGGTTTTTCTTAATCACTGCTCCTTCCTTCATTCTTTCATGTGAATAATTAAGAAAATTAAACATCTTTTAACACAGCCCAGAGTCCATGGCACAAAACCTGCTCTTCTCTACCGCAGTGAGTTTTTTTTTTTAATTGGTTACTGCTTCAGTGTTTAAATGGATTTAGTCAAAGCTACAAAGCCAAAAGCTCAAATGTTATTTTCTCCCAACGTACATGGGGAATTTGAGCCGCCTTCATTTCCTCCACGAGCTGGGCGACCTCCTGGTCATTGGCGTATCCATAGCGGCACAGCTGGAATCCCAAGGACCAGTAGGGTGGCATGACTGGGCGCCCAATCAGCTGGAAAGAGGAAAGGATGCTCGTGGTGAGGAGGGGAAGAGAAACCAAACCAACCCAGCAAAGCCCAGCAGCGGTCAGGCTCCTACCTCGGTGTATTCCTGAACCACGAGTTCGGGGGTCGGGCCCAAAACCATGTAGAAGTCGAGGATTCCTCCGATGGTGCGGTAGGTCAGGGCAGGGGTGGGCTGGAAAGTCACATCTGGAAGTGGAGGGAAGGAAGTGAGGAAAGGAGGCCTGGGTTTGCCACCAGCACTAAATGCTGACTGTAAAAATGGAACACGCGGAGGAGGACGGAGACAATTTACAGAGGTCTGGACAAGGGAGAGTGGCTTCAAACTGACAGAGAGGAGGCTAAGATGGGATATTGGGAAGAAATTCCTCCCTGTGAGGGGAGTGAGGCTCTGAGGTTGCCCAGAGCAGCTGTGGCTGCCCCTTGATCCTTGGCAGTGCCCAAGGCCAGGTTGGACAGGGCTGGGAGTGGCCTGGGACAGTGGAAAGTGTCCCTGCAGGGGGTGGAACAGGATGAGCTTTAATGCCCCTTCCAACCCAGACCATTCCATGATTTTATGAGATAAAGTGAAGGTTTTCTTACCCATTGCATTGCTGTTAAGCAAGAGAACTCCGTGGGCATTGCCATCTTCTTCAAGAGCCATATAAAATGGATGAACACCATAGGAATTCAACTTGTACTGCAAGTGAAACAAAATACATTTTACTGGGGAAACATTGCAAACATTTGCTTATTAACATTTGGTAATAAATTTAATGAAAGATGAGACAATTGCCAAACATAGCAAATAAATTTTAAATTTATGCACCTAAACCCTACCTAACCACAAAACAGACCTGCAGAAGGTCACTCGGAGCCTCACAATTTGTCAGGTTTGTCAAGACTGCTCAGGCAGGAAGGAAAGGCATTGCTGCACTTAAATTTCACTAATGAGAAGGTGCTTCCTCAGGACAAAAGTTTCCCTTCTTTGCAAACAGAACCAGGTGTCTGTGTGCTCAGGAGGTGCTGGTGATATTATATTTAATTTTCTCAAAATGTGTTCCTGCCTGAACTGGAAGTTAGAGATATAATTAGCTGCTGCTATTTCATTGGCCATTCCCTGATAACTGGAAATTTGCTATCTTGAAGGAAATAAGACAAATAAACAGAGATAAGATTTCTGCTTTACCTGTGTAAGTACTAAATTAATCCCCAAGCAAGAGGAATTGTTCTGACTCATGTCTAATTTTCAAAACAATGAGCAGAGAAGAATAGTAAAAAGGAGGAACGTGCTGTTACTCTTAAGCCATCTGTCACCTTCCAACATCTGATTGAGGGCATGAGCTCTTCACATTGTTCTTTCAGGTCACAAATAATGGGTTTACAGATGACCTTTGCCATGGAGACACCATCGAAATTGTAAACCATGATAAATATGGTCAGAGCCAATGCCCAGTACCAGCAGACACCCACTGGACTTTAAAGTTGTGCTGAACAGCTCTGTGCTCATTGGTTCAGAAATCACATTTTCTTCTTCTTTGCCTACTTACAGTTGGAGGCTGGTCCCTGGTGAACATTCCCCAGGTGTGCCAGCTCATGTTGTGTCGGAAGCTGGGGTGCTCCGATTCTCCGAAGCCATAGATGTACTGGGATGCCAAGCGGGTGGAAATCTGGATGAACATGTCACTGAAGGTGAAGGTGGGCAGGCCTGAACTCCAGCTGAAGTGGGAAGAGGAAAGGGAAAATTAGAACACGGCGTCCTCAGGGCTGTGTTTCTGGCAGACACTTCCTTTTGAGCCATGCTTTTTCTCTGGAAACCTCACTCTTCAGTAAAAGTGGACTAAAACTGTTGTGGTTATCAAAAAAACTTAAAGGACATGAAATGGGGGTGTGTAAGAATTGCTGAAGAGTTTAGGGACACCAAATCCTCTGTGTCATTCAGAGAGGAATAGCACACAGACATCGTGCCCTGCAAGTTGTGTCGTATTTTGGCAATTTAGAGAGAAAATGCATTTCAGGACACTGCAATCCTATTTTCCTTCCAGACCGAGCACTGGAGCCACATGAAATATAGTAAACAAAGTGCTTTTTACAGTTCACTGGGCTTTCTGTGCAGATTACACTGGAATTGCATTCACAGGTCACATTTATTATAAATCAGCATCTTTCCAGTTAGAAATCAAACTGCAGCCTGGTGGGCTCTGCCAGAGAATTTCATCATTCCAGGAGCTTCAATTACAGGTTGAATTATTATTCTGGTTGGCAAATGGAACTCAACTTGCAATTAGGTTTTGAGTACTTAAAAAAATTAAATAAAATTGGTTTTTTGAATAAAAAACATAACACACTCAACTGTTCTCCATTTTCTAACTCTGACTTAATCAAGGAAAAATGAAGCTCCTGCCAGACTCTTCTGTTGTGTTACCAAAACCCATCTCAAAGTAGTTGGGACACCACTTCCCACTATTTTTTTCCTTAACCATTCCCCAAAACTGACCCAAATGGCCAATCCTGAATGAGCAGTGCTGTGGTCACCTAAGGAATATTTTAGCAACTGTCCAAAATCCTTTTGCCTCCCAGAAACTTGGGGATCGCACAAGGAACAGCCTGCAGAGCCGCCAGCGTTCTTCACTCCAGCACGCGCACGGGGAGAGGGTTTGGCGCGAAAAAAGCCACCAAAAACGTGTGACACAAAATAACAAAGGGTGGCAGTGGCTTACATGACCGTGCCCGTGCTTCTGCGGCGCACTTGGATCCCGAAGGGTTTGATCTGCAGCGAGACGTCGTAGAGCCGGTCCTGGCTCGAGCTCGTGGGGGAGCTGGGGAGGTTCAGGGGCACGGGGACCTCGTACCGTGGGTTTGCATAGTCATAGATCTGTGAAGAAAATGTCACTTTAGTTAAACAAGTCAGTTGTTCGAAGTCTGAATCTGATGCAGATTTTAAAGCACCTGCTGTGGTGAGTGTTTTCTTTCAAATGCATATCCTTGATCTCTCACAGGATTTTGTGAAAGTTTCAACCAACGAAACTTAAAGATTTCTTTTGGATGAGGAATGGTTTGTCTAATTATCTACATGAATTTAAAGTATATTCTTATATTTAGAATATAGGTGTATATACTTTGGTGTATATATTTTGTACATAGGTGTATATATTTTGGTGTATATACTTTGTGTGATAAATAATTTTCTAGTTCTTTTACTCAACCTTTAGGATTCTTTTTCAGGTTTTCTGTATTTTGAAAGCTGATAGAAGTTAGTTTTTAATGTCTGACCACTTAGCTCAATGTTGTTAAACACATGGCAATAAATTACAGTTAAACAACAGTGCATGGACAATTTTAAAACAGAAGTGCAATGGTGGATGTAAAAATAAACTGTAGAGTCATGAGAGCACTTACAGGTAAATTTACCTGCATATTAACAAAACACTTTCAAAGTTCCTGGTTGACATTACACACATACACTGGCATTATACCTTTGATTCATGTAATTTCTTTTTAAAATTGAGTGCTAGGATTCTAGAACAAAAAAAAAAAAAAAGATGCAAGCTAAAAGCAATAATAATTGCTTAGAAGGAGAGACATATTTACACAAGGCTGCTTCTGTCTGTGAAATATAAATTTGGCCATAAAAAGCCCTTTGAATTTCCATAAATAAAACATTTGAGGAATTCTGGGATGGCATTACCTTAAACTGCAGCATGTTGTTGTGATGGTATTTCACCTCCAGGCGCAGGGTGCTGATTGGGGTAGTGTAAGCATCGTTAGCCCTGGCCCTGACCCTGGAGTCATCCAAGGTGAGGGTGGCTACAATTCCAGTGGAGGAATAATCAACCTTGTCTACAAGGTAAGGATTGCTGGAGCTGTAGTAGCAGGAAGGAATATCTGGATTTGATGTCTCCTGGTGCAAACAGAAAGGAGTTTCAGGTTAGCAAATCAGCTGGATTTTTTATTAGCTATTAGCATGGAATCCTGTTTTTATCAGATCTGTGTCAAATGTAGAATTTGGGGGGGAAAATTAAAGGAATCCTTTAATTAATGGAATATAAAGAAATAATTTAAAAATAAAATAATAAAGACATGGAATATAAAGAAATAGTAGAGAATAATCTCTGTGCTGACTCAGGTGTAATAAAGCCATCCAGTGAAGGCTGTGCAAATATTTCAGTCAGGAAACTGAATCCTCATGCAATTAAGAAGGATTTAATTTCCCCATCTCTGTGATCTTCAGATCAATCCCTCAACATGGTTTAATCTTGGCTTGTGGGAACTCCTAAACTTCGTCCCTTTTAATCCCATTTCTCTCTGGCCGCCTCCAAGGGGAGGTGCCCAAAAACCATTTCATACTCAGGCAGCATCAGAGCAGATCTTTCCACCGGCTTTATTCACACAAATTATCCTTAATATATCCAGTGAAAATTACATCCTATTCATCTGAGATCTCCTGACATTTCCAAATGTCCAAAATTATAAAAAGTCCTTTCAGTAGTACAACAAAACCAGAGCAGCTCATCAACTGCCTCAGCAGGTGCTGGTGCAGGAGCAGCCAGCACTGAATTTTGGATTTCATTCCTACAGGAAAGGCCCAAAATAGGCATTTTAGATTTAGAAGAATAGAGAATAATTTAGCTGGAGGTACCTTCTGAAGTTCAACCTGCCAGGCCATGTTGCTCCCACATGTTTATTAATAATTAATAATGATACATAAAACCATGTGTTAAAGAACTTCATGTTGGAAATGAAGGTTTGGAAGCAGCTCCTTGATGCAGATATAAACAAGCTTACAAATGATTCAAAATTTTTGTGGAATTCAAGGATTTCCTCTCAAACTGAGATCCAGAGGAATTAATTTGACTTAAAATGTCCCTGAGTGACACAAAGGTGACACAAAGGGGCTGAGCCTCGCAGGCCATGGTGGCAGAAGGGACAGCTGAAGATGCTCTTCTGCTTTTTCATAACTCTATTGTTATTTCTGTTCATCTTTCAAGAAATACCTAATTTTTCCTCAAGTCCTGATACAATGTGGTAGAATTTAAATGGTTGTCAGCTACTGAGGTAAATAAAATCCATCAGTACAGTCCAGCTGAGGCCCATTTTATTTAAACCTGACAAATTTCTCAGACCACTTTTATTCTGTAACAACCACAAAGAAAATCCTTTTAGTCTGGATTTTTTTTGTGTGTATAATTAGTTTGGAGGAATAATGACTTACTTCCCAGGAACAGCCAAGTTGTTGACATTTTTCTTTTGTTGCATTAGGGCTGGGATGACAATCAAATCTTTCATTGATATTCATATTTAGAGTCCATTTGATTGTGTAAGATTTTCCCAGTTCAAGCTGAAGTCCTTTTATAACAGCAACCTTATAAATACGAAACAATAAACAGTTATTAAATGTCACATCCCATCCAGCTATTCTTCAGTCAGAAGAGGTGCTGGTCCTTAAGAATAATATACTTAAAAATTTAAAATTCACAAAACCCCATCCTGTAAGATTTGATACAGTCTCACTTTTACAGACACACACAATGGATATTTTTACAGATAAAATCTGAAGAATTAAGACACTAAAAATATGGAGTTAATCCCACACGTTCCTTGGAAGCAAACAGGAATAAATACATGAAATAAGCTGTCTGCTGCACCGTGAGCATAACTTAGATGCACTTTTATGCAGCGGAGTTGAATGCAATTGTACTTTTATTCTGTAATAAAATTCGCATTGTATTTCATTGAAGTAACATTGGCACTAGTTACTGTCCTTTGCAATATATAAAATGAAGTTGATGCAATTTTAAATATGTTTACTTTCCATTTCCCTGTTATTGCTTTACCTTTGTTGCAGGATCGTAGGTGATATCAGCAGTATAAGCTTGCACAACATTGTTCTGAGACACAGAAACTGATGCTATTTCCTTGGACAATCCCAGTATCTTGATTTCCTCAAATTTCAGGTTGTTTGGATCAGCATAATTGCTGTGTGTAGCAGTCATTTGCAGAGCATTCTGAAAAATAATACAGAGGTCATATTCTTCTTTTAAAAAATCTGCCAAAAGTCCTCCTGATTTAACTTTTCTTTTTCTATGAAGATTTTCACATTGTAGCATAAATAAACCAATATCTTTTTCCACACATATCAATTATTGCTCTGCTTGTTACTATCACAATAAAGCTTTTCTACCATGTATAAAATAATCCTCAGAGTTGTGTTTCAGCTTTTTTTCCTTGCTTGGGAAGTAAAGAAAGGCTGGGGTGGGCCTGTGGCAGGGCAGATAAACTCCAGACTCGCTGGGTTCCAACATCCAAAGGTTCTCACTTCTCTTGGTATAAAAATGCCACTTCCTATTCTGTTCCATGAGTTATTTTTAGATTAGGAGTCCAAGCAGAGGAAGTGCACCGTGGCTGCCACACGTGTGTGGAACTTCCTTACTGCCCTCCATGGGAACGCTGAGGGTAATTTTTAACTCAGATGTCGTCACTGCCAAGTCGTGTCTTGGCTGCTGGCGTTTCAAACTCCAACAGCAGCCAGGGTGCCTCACCTACAAATGACTCTTTGATTAATTATGATTTCAAAAATTGCTAATTCATGCGCACAACTCATGCTCCTCTGCGTCTCTCACTCAGTTTATGCTCTTTCATCATGGCAAAGGAATGCATACCTTTACCCGATATTAATGTTGTTATTATTATTGTTGTACAAATAACATGTTACCATGCTATTGGCAATCCTTGTTTTGTGATAGTTGCTGTCAATGTTAGATAGAAACACTATCAGGACGCCACCCTGATGGCAATGAACCCTGCAAAGGCACTTTCAGCTTAAAATAACACAATAAAACTTAAAACTGATGTAGTTTCCGAGGGTTCAGGCAAGGTGTGGGTCTCCCTCACTCTTTGGAGACATTCAGCTGTATTTTCACAGTATAAAATATATATATTTTTACAGTGCCACCATTTTGAGAATCACAAACACTCCATGCTTCTCCTTTTTGACTCTGCTTTAAATGCCTCTTGTGCTTTAGAGTTCTCTTGTTCAGTGAATATTGCCACTGAGTTTATTATGTGGAAGGAAATAGGAGTTATTTAGATATTTCTATTAAATAGGAGGAAAAAAGACAACAGATTTCATCCCAGTTAAATGGGAGTATTTTGAACATGATACCTCTTGGCATTGGTACATGTTTTGTTTTCCAGCAAATCTTACAGGAGAATAAAGAAAGAAAAGAACACTCTCAAAAGATACTGGATAAAAACCAGAAATTAAAATCAAATACTTACGTTGGAAACTTTAAACTCATAGTAAATGTAGGCTTTCTTGTCAATTGTATCTAAAAGGTAAAGAAAGAAGTTACAGATGGAGTGCAGAAAACAGTAAAATTAAAGTAAGGCTGTGCCACTGCTAGAGACCAATAAACTTAATTATCAGGTCTGCATTAAAAGCTGCACTAAGCAACTCAAATATTTACTAATGTTTTTTTTTGAGGAACTGAAAAGTCCCTTTTTCCTTTGGCCAGTCTCCCAGGAGATCTATTTTTTTTTCCACAAAAATTCATTGAAAGCAGCTCTTCTAAAATGTAGTGATTTTTAAATTCTACTTTTATTTCTTCTTAGCTTTTCTTAAATATAGAAGTTTTAATCAAAGCTAATCCTTTTAACATAACCTAAATAAGGATTCTTCATACAAAAATAATGGTGATGATGATGACAATAATAATTATAAATGCTATGAAACCATAAGAGAGGAAATAACCAGGAAAAAGAAATACAAAGCATGGTCAATCTGGCTTTTTTTTTTTTTTTTAATGCCCCATATGAAAAGACAAATCCTGCCATCACAAGCAAATTGCAAATGGTTCCCTGTAAAACTGCAACCTGTAAGTTTTGGGCAGGCCATAAAATGATGGAATGTTTTATTGCTCTGTTTGGCAGCAGCAGTGAGGGCAGTAATGGCTTTGTTATTTTAGGCCAGAGGAGCACATGGAGCTGTCACCCCCATGCACAGCAGCCACCCAAGGCCTGCTGGATTTATGGCAGCAATAATCAGCTGAATCACTGCTCTATGTCTTAAAAGCAGCCCCAGCTTCCACTAAATTCCAAAAAGCAGAAGCTTGGGAGTTTTCCTGGGAGATACGATTGGTGTAGTCCACAAGAAAAAGGAGTTGTGCAAGTGGAAAGTGTGAGGTTTTCCAATATTGGTGTTCAGACACCTCCCTGGATGGGCAGTGGTTTTCCTAAATCCCATGGGAAAATCCCATCCTGTCACCTCCTGACAATCTAAAGATTTCTCCTGAAAACCAGACGTTTGACCTTAGAGTAGAGCCTTGTGTCTTTTTTCTTTACTTGTGTCGAATTAAGTCGTGACTTCATTCTTACATTAATAATAGTCACAGTTTTCTGCTTCGAAGTGATGAAAGCCATTTGATTTATGAGCAAGTAGCAGCAGTGTGTTACAATGCCTTCTTTTCAGCAGGAACATTGAAATCTGAGCACATTAGATCGTTGTTTACCATATTTATTTCACTGCTGGTGGCTGCTCACCTGTGGATTCTCCATCATCCCAGAACAAATCCCCAGAAGCTTCATTGTTGATATCCAAGGCAATTATGAGTCCCATTGGATTCTTGCGGCTGTGAGAAGAGAGATTTATGTGTGTAACAAACATCTGAACATTCTTGGTGCATCCTGCATGTTCATGCAAGAGTGAAACACCCAACAGGGTAACAAACCTTGGAGAATTGCCTTAATAAGTTCAATCCTTGGTTTCCTTTCATTTTCATGCAAATTGATTAAAATACCCGGTGAGTTTACAAATTTCTATGCAAATAATTCATCACTAAAGGTGTGGAAGTGAGGTTTGGCTCACAGCTATTCACATTTCAAGGTGAAAATCCTAAATACAGTGGGCTGCTATTATTTGTAGCCTAGAAGTCCTCAGCCCTGTTATGAGAGGAAAAAAAAAAGTTTAAAGTCTTCCATTTGGGATCCTACCTTGCCACTGTGGTGATCTCTGGTTTCTGAGTAGGGAAAATGTATCCTCCTCTCAGGTGCAACCCCATTTTGTCTCCAGGGGTTGGTATGTTTTGCCATACTTTCTTCAGTTGCATTGGTTCACCCTTATGGACAGAGATTGAAAAGAGAACAGGAATTCTGTATTACCCACTGCTGGGAGTGTTTTCTTAAGTCCTGAGTTTCATCAAATTGTTCCTTATAAAAAAAATATCTATGGGCTAATGGGCAGGTAAAATAAAATAATTGCTTATCACTCTGATTTAATGTCATAATCTGAGCCCTTTCTTGAGCCACCAGTTCTTGTGCTTATCCCTCCACCCTTCATCCCTTGTCTCCCAAGTAACCCCAAAGTCTTTCCTTCAGGTCTCTGTCTCCAAAGCAGGGCTGACAATCCTATTTCATCACATTCCCATTTAGAAAATGGTGTAATATCCCATAATATCCCTGCATTTCCTTACCGTGTCATACTCGTACCACTCTGCATCAGGAAAGTACACACGAGTGGACTCCACACCCTAAAAGTGAATAAAGAAACAACCTTCAGATTTCAACTTCATCAGATAAACTCAATTTTCCAATAAAGCTGAAGTTCAGTGTGAGAAAATAATTTATATTCCTACACTCTGCTGTTTCCTGGTGTTTAGGATGGAGTCCAGACAGGGGGAAGGGCAATCCAAGCAGATTCCTGCAGAGCTGCTGGGGTGTGACTGAATTGCTGCTCTGCAAAGTGGCAGCTCATTGAAAGCCACCCAAAGCCAGAATGCTTCAAACCCAGTGAACCAGATCCTATCCACGGGTATCTCTCTATCTTCTTTATTCCCATTTATTTTGGGGCTGGCACCTTCCAGATTCTTGCCTTCCCTTTCTGTCCTTAACAAATGTTTTATGTTCGTCCATGGCAAATGTGTTGCTGGCAGGAGAAATCATTATTTACAAGATTCTGCCACAGAATAAGCCACAACCTTTTTGTTTTCTTGTGGTACCACAGAGAAGCTGAATTGCAGCAAGAGAAGCTGAAAGCTGACTCCAAAGGAAACTCAGAGATGATGTGAAGATGAGGTAAAGCAGAATATCAGACCAGATATCCTTGACTCCATAGAAGACTGGCAAACAGGAGTAGGATTTAACTGCAAGATTTTCTGTTTCAGCAGGGGTAAAAATGTGCTGTGGGCTCTCTCACTGGAAGCAGTAAATGAAGGAGAGAGGCTGGTGACTCAGACAGGTCCCAAACCAGCCAAACCTACCGGCTCAAGAACAGGGGAAATCAGCAGCCCAGGGCCCCACAGGAACTGCCTGTCGATGTCCCACGTTATTTCATCAGAGTAGAACCTGAATAAATGTGAAGGAAAGAGCAGAAATCGTTTTTTTGTGATTTATATCAGCAGCAACCCCAAGGTTTCGGGGTACTGATTCTCCACAACCATGGCTAAAGGATGCCATATAAAAATCACCCCCTGATTAGGCCAAAATGGGGTTTCACCAGCTCGGAAGGCACCTACGGATATCCCAATGTGCATTTTCAGAGGATAGAGGTTTAGAAAGTCCCCTAGCGGTATGAAATGTCTCAGATTTCCCTGTTGTTTATAAATTCCCAGACTCACTCGTGGAGCAGTGGCCTCGTGACCGTGTCCCCTTGGGTGTGAGCTTTGTAGAGCAGCGTGTACAGGTAGGGCAGCAAAGTGTAGCGAATGTTCAGGTAATGCTTGGAGCTGTTCACCAGCAAGGAGTTGGCTCCAAACACAGCTGGATCTTGATGCTGGAAACAAAAATCCGCTGTTATTATTGCCAGAAACACTTTGCCAAAGGTGTGAAAAGCTGTTTCAGGGGGCTGGGGTTCTGTGGGGCAGCTCTGCACTGGGTTCTCCTTTCTGGTGCTGTGACCCGGTGTCCTGTCCCTCTTGGGCTGTTTGCACTGCCCATCCCTCCTTGTCCATCAGGGGCATTCCAGGATTCATCCTGGCTCTCAGGTTGATGCCAAGGAGCTCCCAGGGCTTGGCCTGGTGGTTCACACAGACCTCGGTGTTTCTTGGTGATAGGAGCAACCAAAATTCATAAAGCTGTTGCCAATATTCTCAATTAATCCTTATGGAACCCAGCCTCTCCCATCTATAATTTCATAAACACAGCTTAAGGTTCTGTTTGCAAGCTGCTCAGTGAGAGTGAGGATTAGAAGTGATATTAAAGGAAATGTGGTTGTGTAACACAAAGCAGCTTTGAACAGAAAGCTCAACTTACTATGACATGTTCACCGTTGTGGTTCCTGGAAAATGGGTAAAATGCTCCCACTTGCATCCATCGTCTGCAAAGTTCTTCTGTGGTGTCTTCACTGAAACCACAAATATCTGCTCCAACCTTTAAAAAAAAAATAAATTTAAAGCATCAGAATATGTTGGATGTATAGTGCACCTCAAAAGGTACAACATATTTGTAACTTTCCTCTCCCAAATCCAGCTACACTGACCAACAAATTAAACTGACCCCTCACTAACACTGCCCATCACTCTGCTTCTTCCAAATTTTACCTTCTTGTTTGGTAATCATAGGCACAGAATGGGAAAAAAAGCTTCAAAGCCATTCAAATTTAAATCATAAAAAGGATTCTGGCCATTTCCCTTCTATGTGGATGTCTCTAATTTGAAATTATAAGAAAACCAGGAATTGTTTCACATCCCCACTGGTGTTTAAAAATTACTAAAATAAGAGGTAGATTGGGATATATAAGATAAGTTTGTTACCCACTTTTATGTCACCACAGCCACAAAAACCAAACAGCCTAAATCAAAAATTGATAATTGAAAATAAATGTTCAAAGGAGATTCCTAAAAAGGGTTAATTTTGAGGTGCCAGTGTAAGTGGTTATTTCAAGAGTGCCTGGTTAGATAATCTGTTTTGAAAGGATTGCATGAACTGATGTCCTACATAAGGAATTCCAAAGAGGTTGAACTCCAGCATTCCAGGGATTGCCCATTTCAGCTGGTCCCACGTGGCTGCATTGTCCCCCAGCCAGTGTCCCCCGTGCTTTCCTGATCCTGCAAAAGTGGACCTCGAGATGAGGAAGCTTCTCTTTCCTGGGAACAACGCCTCAATGGCTCTGGAAAGGAAAGAGGCTGGAATTACACAGAGGAAAAGACAACTCGGACACTGACAATTCTGAACAAAGCAGACTTACACTTATTTGTACTCATTATTCACCCCAAGGATGGGGACGCCTTTGCAGGTGTGTTTTAGCAAAGCTCAAGATACTAATTTGAAATAATCTCTTTACACAGCTTTGGCAGCCAGTTTGTGGCTTTTCCTACCAACTCCAGGATGTGTTTTTTGCCTTGGCTAAATTGGCTCAAACACAACACAGCATTTTCCAGGAATCTCATTCCTTTAGCAGTCAGATCTCATGGTGCTTTGGAAAATACAAGTCATGGACTGTTCTGAAACCTTTCTGCAGGATTTTAGGATGCATTCCTTACTTCCTAGTGGATAGGGTCATGGAATATCCATAAAGATTGTGGACATCATATTGCTTGCCCCAGCTCTGCACTGCATCCAGGCAAAGTGTCTTGGAGTACATGACTCTGTCGAGGATCCCTTGAAGGAAGGAATACAGACAGCACAGGTAAGGTACATTTTATTATTAAGATTTCCAATCTTTAATGCACATTTATTATATTCAAGCCTGTTTTTGCTCTTTATTCTTTCACTCAGGCAGTTTGATTACTCCAAAACCAAAATGCTGCTCTTGGCTGTTGGTTTGGTTCATGTTTGTTCTGTGATATTTCCACTCCTGAGCTTTGCACCCATCCAGGGAACCGAGAACTGTGCTCTGAATTCCTGAATCACCATCTGACAGCACACTGGCAAAGGTTACTTAAATCTACTATTACTACAAACTATGAACTCCATTTTAGTTCTGCAAATATCTGAAAAACTACTGACAGTGCAAGAGGATCATTGCACTATCAGACACAATTAAGGCAATGACAATATCCAGTATTTATTTGATGAGATAACAGAGGCAGTTCTATAAACTACACCTGAAGTATACAATACAAACACAGAAATATTTTCTGTCAATAGGAACGTCCAAACCCCACCCATAAGAACTACACTAAAGTAATGTTTTATCCTTGAAGGCAATTAACATTTTATTTGATATTTTATTATTCTGATTAAAGTAGCTGGACTTACTGGGAGTGTAAGGAGGGTAGTTTAACTCATTGTCTGCACAACCTTTTTTTGAGCCTTGAACAAAGTTGCACACTTCATTCATGTCCTGGAAAGGAAAGATGCAGGATGTAATAAAGTTGCCTTAAGTACATTTCCCTAAAAAAATTCTTCCAATCTATTCTGTCATCCTTTAAGGAATCATTAGTAGCTATTCTTCAACATCTCCTTTCTGATTGCAAAAATACCTTTCAATCCAATAAAAATTCAATTCATCTGCTATCACCCATATTTTAAAAATAAAAGTAAAAATCCTGAGTTACTCACAATCCATATTCCATCATAGGGCACCATGTCATAGAACAGTTTGCACTCGTTCGCCCACCAGTTCGTGGCCTCGAGGCTGGTGTAGTCTGGGAACACAGTTTCTCCTGGCCACACCTGGAATATCCAAAGGAAAGTAATTAATGAAACTTTGAATGAGGTTAAAAAACTGTCAGGATCACAGACCTGCTCAGGCTGGATGGGGTTGAAGAACACAAAGAGTATGAATTTCTTAACTTTGAATTTTTCAATTGCTTTTCTTGTGAGTCAACAATACACAGCTGAGAAAGTTCTCAATGGAAGTTAAGTTTATAAATTAAAAGGATAATGTGAGTTCTGGCTCCTCAGTTGCTACTGGAAATAAATAGGAGCTGGCTGATGAAATGTCCCTTGAGCCTTCAAACTACCCTTTAATGTAAAAAAATGTTAGTGTTAATGTAAAAAAAAT
The DNA here is from genome assembly GCF_017590135.1 of Pyrgilauda ruficollis. Taxonomy (NCBI): domain Eukaryota; kingdom Metazoa; phylum Chordata; class Aves; order Passeriformes; family Passeridae; genus Pyrgilauda; species Pyrgilauda ruficollis. The sequence continues at coordinate 2,468,073 of NW_024520318.1, forward strand.
AAGGTTAATGTGAGCAAGTGTAATTTTAATTGCTATTTTAGTTCTATTTTTTCTTTAAAAAATTAAAGTTTAAAAAAAATTTTTATGTAGAATCAATGAAAAATACCTTTTTAATGTAAGCAATTGAAAAAAAGCTAAGAAAGGCTGAGAATTATCATAGCCTACAAGAGACCTTACAAACTTTGCTCTCACTGACAGATAAGCCCCCTGAGCTAAATTAAATAACAACAGTGACAACAGATCAAATTCAAATGTGTAAAACCACAATTACCTCCCCAACCAGTGTTGTTCCATCTGACTCATTAACCCAGACATTTCTGTCTGTTCCCCTGACGTAGCTTCCATAGGGACTTCCATCAGCCATTTTTTGGGTGCTAATAGCAGGATCCTAAAGAAATTAGAAAACAACAAAGAAAAGAAAAAAATCAGGATATTCCATCCATTATTACTGGCTGTAAATGAAGTAATTGCATAGAATAAGTAAAGAATAACAATAATGAATAACTGTAATGAAAGTGTTCACAAGGGAAAAAATGGAGTAATTAAGTGCTTACCAATATGATGATGTATTTTTGTCCATGCTCATGCAAATAAGCTGCAAATTTAGGGAGGTCTTTGAATTTCACTTTGTCATAAGTAAAATCTTTCCTGTTCTCCATGTAATCAATATCAATGACTTGGATATCCTGAAAGAGAAGGGAGTTCAGCTTTTCCATGAGAAGCGATAGGTAATGATTTTTATTATTTTTCTTCCTAAATATCAGCTGAATATTAGGGTATTTTATTCTATTGAAGACATCAGGTTCATGGCCCCTAAAGACTAATTTTAAAAGTTAATTGCACTTTGCCTTTGACTGTCAATTAAGAGTAATATATGGTTCCATAACTGTCCATAGGACAATAAAAAAAATGTTTCAAGAGAAGAAAAATGGACAGAGTTGGAAAGAATAAAAGAAAAATTATTACAAGGAAGTGTTTGAATAAATCTAACTGCAGTTAGATGGGACATTCCTTGATGGGATGAGACAATTCAATGGTCCACCCCTCATCCAGTGTTCTGATAATGGGTCTAACGCCAAAATCCACAAAAACCTTTGACACCACACATTTCCTAACCCAAGCTCATGGAAAATGAGCCAGTTGTGGGATCTTGGAGTGCTCCCCAGCCCTGTACTCACGTGGGGCAGTCCAACAGCTCTGTTCCTCTCCACCACCTCCTTCACCTCATCCAGGGAGGCGTATCCATAGCGGCAGAGCTGGAATCCCAGGTTCCAGTAGGCAGGCAGTGCTGGCAGTCCCACAAACTGTGAGGGGAAAACAAAAACCCCACGTGCTGCTGGACACCCTGTGTCACCTCATCCCCTTTCCCTGCATCCAACAGAACTGCTTTTTATTCCCTGCACTCTGGCTGCCCTCTGGTTTTAGGCAGTCCTGAAAAGGCATCACCACATTTCTCAAATCTACTCCAATAGCACACACTAAATGGCAGCCCACTCCTAAATACAATATTTTTTCCTTATGATTTATTTATTTAAATAAATACTTGTATTTTGGGACAATGCCCATTAAGGTGTCACTGGAACTGAGGAAGGTCTTGAGAAGTGCAAAAGACACTCAGTGATATCTTGTGATCATAAGATCCAGATATCCTGTAAACACACTCTCTATCCCATAATATTGCCATATTTTCCTCATGACAAGAGCAAGGAAACAAATTATTCTAGAGACCACCTCCAGCTCCAATGGCCACGGTGCAAATTACAGATTTATGAATTTTGGAGCTCCTGGGCCTGGAAAATGGTCTCCTCTCCAGCGCCCAGAGAAAAAGAATATGATAAAATAAATTCCAAGCACTCTGAAAAAATCTGTCCAATGCATAATCCCTGTAGGTGAAGGTACCTGCAGGTACTCCTGGACTACTTGCTCTGGAGTGTTCCCCAGGAAGATGTAGAAATCCAGGATGCCTCCAATGGTTCTGTAGGTCACTGCTGGAGCAGGCTGCACCACAAACTCTGCCAGACAAGAGGGCACAAAAACAGCTCTGAAGCACAGGAAATTCTAAAGTAACTTTTCTAATTGATGGTTAGAAAATTTACTGAAGTAAAAACCACAAAATGCCTAAAGAACTCTAAATCAGTAATTGAACTTGCAAAGCAGGGGAAATCAGTCAAATCTTGATGTGTCCCTATTTCCATTCCTTTGCATCCTACAGAGAAGAGCATCAGAAAAAATCCTATGGTTCAACCTTTTATCTCTGAATTTTCAGTACAACTTTCCAGCCCAAAGATGTGCAGAGCTCAGTAAACATAAATATAAATATCTGAAGGGATTAAAGGACATTTACTTCCAAGTGTTGTTCCCTCCAAATTTAGTCTCTTATTCCAGAGCAGATCTGTACAGCCTTTGGATGAGTTCCTGACCCTCAGAATTCCATCAAATCCCTCCAGTTAACTGGGACCTACTCACTGCTTGTGTTTGAAATGTTATTAGACACAAGGTAATGACTGCTTTCAGATACTGGGGGAGTTTTTAAGAAGGGACACTTATACCAGCTCAGTTTTATTGCAATAATTTCAAAAGAAATTCAACTTTCTCAGAGCCCCAGAGAAAGGTTTCTTACCCATGGCATTGCTGTTCATCAGGAAAACACCAAAGGAGGCTCCAGTGTTGTCTTCCAAACACAGGAAGAAAGTATGGGTTCCATACAAGTTATCCATTGCCTAAAATAATAAAGGGAACAGGCAAGCTGATTAACATATAATAACAGGATCTGCTCGGGAATATTTCAAAATATGTCACAGGTAGAACTCAAAACGTCTCAAAATGGAGCAAACAGCAGAAATTTGAATCCTGACACTTCCCTGTTTTATATGTTCTGTTTTTCCTGGTGTTATTCTCCTTCATTTTCCATTAAAACAAGAATTTACCCAATAAATAGAGAACAGATCTGATGGATCTGCAGGAAAGCTGGCAGATATTGCAGCTCTGTTTCTGGGGAATAAATGTGCTCATCAAGAACTTGAGAGGTTCTTCCATCCCCTTTCACCACAGATTAGGTTTTACATCTAATCTATAGTTCTATTCATCCTACAAGGCAATAATTTTGATGCCTAATCTATGGAAATAGGAGAGTGCCTTGCTGCTTTTTCATTTCATTTCTAATTATTTTTTTATTTCTGCTGTTATTATTAGCAACGTAACCCCTGAGAGATGCTAACAATTGTTGCAATAGTTGCGCTTTTTCTCCTGAAAAAGCAAATTCAGTTCAAATGAACAAGAAACAGAACCTGAGCAATTTGAAATCAGCCTAACTTGGTGCTGCTCAGTGTTATTTTAGCTTAATGAGTCTACACTCAGTGGAGCCGTTCAGTTAAGAACTATCTTCAATCCAGAGCAAAGAGTGAGGAGGAATCTCAAGGCAATGGGTACAAATTCCAGATTATTAATTAACTACATGCAGACATCTCATCCTCAGGTTTCAGTCATTTATCTCCTCTTGCAGGAGAACAAAAGTTCTCTCTCGAAGCAGGGAGTTGCTTTATGAAGCTGAGGTAATGGTGAAAATAATCTCACAATTATCAAAATGGGTGTCTTTTGCTTCATAAAGGGACAGCCAGAAAACTCTAGCAACAAATAACAGCTGACAGACATATTTTATCTTGGAAAGAAAACAGCTGCTAAGAAGAATTTTTCCATAATTTGAGTTCCAAGGATGTTGCTGAAGCAGCCTGGACCATCCGAACTGAACCCTGCCCTCAGCAAAGCCTAGTGTTATTTATTCGTATGTTACTTATTCTGATTATCAGTAGAAGCTGGAGACTCATCTATTAAGGTTTATCCACTGTTTTTCCACTGCACACCAACACAAAAATCAGGGAAAACCCATCAGTACCACGGAGCTTTTAGCAACAACATGCAGTGCCTGAAAAATCAGGGGAAACTCAGTGGATTCACGAATTGAATTTGGGAGGTTTGGGTGACAGAACTGCGAAGATTGAGGGGAAACCACCCCAGACTCACTGCAGAGGGGCCAGTGTCCCTGCTGAAGAGAGGCCAGGTTTTCCAGTTGACATCGTGCCTGTACTGCTTGTGCACGTGCTCGCCCACGCCGTAGATGTTGCTGCTGGGCAGTTTGATGGAGAGCTGCAGGAACTGCTCAGCGTACTGCAGGGGCCCAATGGTGGTGTCAAACCTGGTGGAAAAGGGCAAAATAAATGAGGAAAAAGGGAAGAGTTTTACCGAGAGTTGTGGCAAGGACTGTTTCTGCTCATTCAGCTGAGCTGGGTGGCAGAGTCAGGTCTCCACCCAGATCTTTCAGGTTTTCTTCCAGATGCTGTTGGAATCAGAACTCTCTTTTGGGGTCTCAAGTGGAACAAAAGATGGTGTAAGATCACAGACGTTACCAGAATAATCAGGATTTTGGTAATAAACTGTCATGACATATTGTCCTTCTATAAAAAGGCCTCCCTTTTGTTGGGCTGTTTAAGAGCTGGGAAAATCAGTGCAAACCTTGTGCAAAGAAATTTATCAAGGATTTATCTCTGCCCTTATCCCATGGTAGCAACAGCTTTCTTTGAGATCCTCAAACTCAGAGTCCAACACCAGTATCATTTTTCCTCTAGAGACCCAAATGCAAATACTTTAATGAAAATAACAAAGGCCTAAGGAAAATTTTCCAGAGACAGTATTCCAGAGAATTGTTTCAGTGTGGTCCCTCAGGTGTCTCATCCCCTTCCCTGTACCTGTTTAATCAGTCAGGCACTGCTGACTGCCAAGTCCATCTTCTGTGCCCTCTATAATTGCAAATCAATCATTACAGAGGATTCCAAGCAAGAAAACCATACTAATAAGAGCAAAAAGCAACCCTCAATTAATGAAACTCGAAGCCTTGCTAATCCAAGTGGCCCAGCCCTGTGCCAGGTAATCATTCCTGGCTGATTTAATGAGCACCTTCACTGCTCTGAGGGCACTTGGACACCTGTGGGTTGGTGGGTTTGGTTTCATTTATTTCTTTTTTAGAACATAAATGGGATGAGACAATCCAATGTTCAAGTTCATTAACTATTTTAGACATGGCCTTACACGACCAGCTGTCCTTGGACATCACAGGTGTAAAGGGCAGCCTGATTTTGGTGGTGATACAAAGGCCAGCCTGATTTTGGTGATGATACAAAGGGCAGCCTGTTTTTGGTGATTCAGGGCCTCAGCACAAGTGTAATAAAGAAGATAAAAGGTAAAGGAAGGTAAAAAAAAAAAGGTGAAAAGGTAAAGAAGATAAAAGGCAATCAGGAATTTTCCCACATGGCTTGAGGTGCTGGCAGAGTCCCTCAAGTAATAAAAATTCCCCATATTGAGATTTCCCCAGCACTGGGGGAACGTGATCAGAGAGCCACACCTGAAACCCTTCAGACGAGCTTTCCACCTCAGACTTTGTTCCCAAAGTCATGCCAAGAGTCCTTGAGGGACATCCACCAGTCAAGAAGAGAGAAGTAGAGCCTATGCCCAAGAGAACACCTCACAGGTGACATCTGGTGTGGCACCACCAGCTCTCAGGGAGCCCCAGTGACATCTGTGCCACCGAGGAAGGCCCACCAGGACTTACAGCACTTTGCCATTGCTGGCTCTGGTCACCACGAGGCCGAAGGGGTTCTGCTTCAGCTCCACTTTATAGTTGGGGTTGGAGGCCATGGATCCCTCGAAGGGCTTCACGTGCTCATGGGGGACCTCAAACCTTCGAGTGTTAGGGTCAGTGATCTGCACATATTGACACAACACAAGCGTTGGGCCTTTACAAAATTAATCCTCAATACAGATATTTTGCAGCACTACCCACAGTTCTGACTCAGGGTATTTCCACCCTTATCCCAGTCTTCTCCTCTGCTTTTATTGTTATTCACTTTCAAGTTTAATTACTCATTTTCAGCCATTTTCTTCAGAATATCTGACTCTCAGGAACCCACCACAGGACAAAGTCTCCCACAGAAGGTTCACAATCCCACAAGCCACTGGTACCCCACATCCATGGCACAGACTCTTGAGCTCTCCATGGAAAACACAAACCATTGGAAAAGCTAATATTGTCTGTCAAAATGATTGAGTGATGCGATTGGGCCACAAACAAGAAATAAGTAAATACATTTATCCCCCCCAAATCTTCCTGTGATGAGGACAAATGGTAGATAATAGAAAAGCTGAGCTTTCTAGAAGTCTCAGTGACTTTTCATGCAGAATTCCCACTGTGCCAAGTGCCTGTGGCATTGCAACAGCAGAGAGAACAACGAAAGAACTTCAGTGGGAATCGTGAGAGTGCTCCAGAGGCGTCAGTCCTGCACTCCCTGCACAGCAGCCCTTGGAGCAGAGGAGGACAAAGCCTGACCTTGAATCGGAAGCGGTTGTTCGTCTGATACTCCGCCGTGAGCAGCACGGTCTGGATGTCATTCCCGAAGAGGGAAGGGGATGGCAGCCTGTCCAGCGTGGCCTCAAACCCTTGGGAGACAAGCACGGCGTGTTGTGTGGGACAGGACAGCACGGGGGGGGAGCTGGGGGCCCAGCCCGGAGCTCACCTGCCCTGGTGGATCTCTGGGAGCCCCGCACTTGGTAGCCATGCTTGTGGGAGAAGAAGCACCAGGGAACGTTGGCGTCGCTCTGGGGGCTCCAGCAGCAGCCACGGAGGGAGCAGGTGCTCTGAGCAAGGACAGGAGGGGCACAAATCAGCTGGGGTTACACAAACAAACCCACACCAAACCACTTAAAGTGCACATTTCACCCCAAACACCAGGAACCTTAATTGTTTCTGCACTTGGGTCAGGGCCTCCTTTGAAAAAGCCCATGGAGTGAACTCAGTGGTGGCACAGGAAGCACTAAAGAGGGTTTTTTTATGGAATCAGAGTAAACTTGCTTATTGGAGATGTATTCTTTCTTAAGACCACAAGATCCACAGGTAAAATAAATATTTTAAAAGAGTTATTGGAACATTTGAGCTGTGACAGATACAGCAGAGCCACCAAAAGCCACGCACTGGAGAGGGGGTGAAATTTATCACGGGATTAACATCTAATAAACATCTATATAGGTATAATTGAACATTGTGTATAATATCTACATTTTAATATAATTTTCCAGTATTAGACATACTCAGACTGCTTCTGCATAACCTCAAATTAAGAAAAAGATATATTTTTTTTAAAAAAACCCTATTTTTTCAAGCCTCTGTCTCAGTGTAGTGGCACCATGCTTTACACACACATTCACTAGAAATCTGAAATTCCTTTCCTTTGCTGTTAGAAATTAACCTGTTCACGTGCTCTGTGTGTGAGGTTTATGTTTGGAGATAAGACTGGGACAATGAATCACAAAAGTTTCCACACATTTTCTCTCCTTAAACCCCCATTCATTACTTAGGGCAAAGGACAGTGGCAGAACAACTCTCACTGAGGGCAAAGGGTGATTCCATCAGTGATCTCAGATACCCAATTCCAAAAGTGGAACCCTCCAAAGCTCACTTTCACCTCTCCACTACCAGAAGCTCTTTCTGCCTCCATCTGATCATGCTCAAATGCTTTTGGTACTTGTAATAATTATTCAAAATATTCTGCAGCTCGAAATAAGTGGACATGACCCCAAACCTTCATTGTTGCTGTCCTTGTTTTGGGGTTGGAGAGCCCAAACTGTTCAGTGCAGGTCAAATTATTTTGAGAGGCTCTGGGCAGATAAAAGATAAGGCAGCTCCAGCCCAGCAATCAGGCAGATGCTGAAGGAAGCACTGAGGGAGCTCACAAAGCCACTGGCTTGGGAAGTCTCAGGGAATTTTTTTGATAGTGGTTTTACAGAGCACAGAAATCACTCAAAACCACCCAAAATAAACCCCAGATTCACCAAACAGGTAAATGTTTTTCATCTCTCTCTTAGATTCATCCCATCAGAAAACATTTGCTGCCATTTCCATCGGGTTCCAGGCCAAAAATAAGGGCTGGAGGAGAGCTGCAGGAACTCATTTCCCCACTTTGGTACACACAGCACTTTGTAAGGCTGTGAAAAACCCAGGCTCACTTCCCACCTCCCCAGATGCCACCTGAGAACTCCCCATTTCCCATTTATAAACCATTGCAGGGGAAAGGAGAGGAAGCACCGAGTCCTCCAGGAGTGCAGAGATCTCAGCTTTATCTCCTTACTTCATTTCCCTCATATATAGGGGAATATCCTAAATGTAAGAACAGATTTACTACTTCCATCCTCTCCTCCCTTCCCAGACCAGTGACCATCCCATAAAAAGCAGAATAAACTGGTTTTCCTAGAACCTGGCAGCTCAAGCATCCACATCCCCAGCTTCCCAATCATCTTTTTCTTTTCCCCAGCTATTTCTCCTGAATACTCCTCAACTATTTTCAGCAGTTCCTTCACAGTCCAGTGATATTTTTCCAGCTGGATCTTATCCTGGCAGATTTCCATTTTTGTGGCATATTGAGCTTTCTGCACAAGGAAGTAAACACAGGAGCTGAGGGTTGGCTGTGCTTGGCACAGGGGAAGGAGCAGAGTTCACCAGAGACATTGGGGAGCCTGTTGTAAAAGCAATCATCTGCCATAAATAAAGATGTGATCCCAGGCTGGGGGCTGTAAAAGCAGCACAATAGATACCAGCACCCAAAGTTTAATTAGGAATAACCCTGGCTAAGAGGAAGCTGTGCACACTGGGGTGCAGCATGAACTGAGCACAGGGGCTCCAAAAAGAGCCTGGCCACGTGCTGAACTAAGATGTGTCGCTCTGTGCATCCACACAGGCCTCCAGCAGCAGGGCGTTTTGGGAAGAAAAGCACAGAAACCAAGCCCAAAGCAACAATTCCCCCTTCCCTGAGCTTTCAGAGGTGTCAGCCTGGCCTGCACGAGCTCTGCTCAGTGGAATTCTTGTTTTACTGCTGTGTTCTGCTTGTCTGATCAGACCTCCAGGCAATTTTCCACAGCAGTGAATAGATCCTAAATATCTTCCTTCATCCAGCATCTCTATCTTCACCAACCACATGATCAAATAAAAAAATCTATTTATTTTCTTTCTTTCTCTTTTATGCATTTCTTCCTTTCTTCCTCTTCCGCCTTCCTTTCTTCCCTCATTTATCTTTTCTTCCTTTCTTCCTTCCCTCATTTGTCTTTTCTTTCCGCCTTCCTCTTCTTTCTGCCTTCTTTCCGTTTCATTTTCTTTCTTCTATTTACTTCTCATTTCTGCAATCCTACTCATTTTCTGGCTCCTTCCAGGACAAGGAGCTCAAGGCAGACCCTAACGCTTGTAGATCAGCTTAGCCAAACCATTTTTCCCAGCTGCTGTTTATTCTGAAAACCACAAACACAAACCACTGTGGAGGAGCGATGCAGGACCTGCAGTTTTACAGATTCCTGCATTAGTGCAGCCTGACACAACCAAATCACTTCCAGGGCAAAATGAGCACAGGGGTGAATGGAATCACTGGGATGGGATTCTGGCTTTCCCCATGGAGTAAAGGTGATATTTATCTCTAAGCCTGTCAAATCTGCTGCCTGCTCTTCACTAATATTCAGAAATAATTTATTTTACCTCTAATTCCAGATCAGGCACCCGCAGCATTGCAATCTGCATCTACTTTTCTGCTGGGAGCCATGATTTGATTGTTTTTAATTCTCTCCTAGCACCAGTCTTGCAGCAGCAACCAGAGCAGCACTGCTCCCTCCCTGCTTGAGGAGCGCAGCCCTGCACGTGGGGTGACTGGTTCAGAGGCAGTAATTACAGATTTAAATGATCTGCATGGCTTCTCCTGCAGTGCCCTGCCTGTTCCTGGGGCAGGGAAGGAACCTGGAGAGGCGAGGAACAGGCTGTGATTTGAACCTTTCCTAACCCATCCCCTGCAGGACTTTATTGAGCTACAAATCATAACAAAACCCATGGCAGGAGAGGCTTTAACAACAGCCAGCTCTGGAATTAGGTGGGAATTTCCTCTGAGGTTCAGACAGCTGGGTAACAATTTTTATACCTCTGTGAATGACAGAAGTAACACACATCACACTGGGTTTATTTTTTTTTTTCTCCTAAGCTGCCCCTCCCCAGATCAAAGATAGATACCAGACATCCACTAGAAAACAAGAAAATCCATAATAAGGATGAAAAATAATAATTATACTAATAATAGGCTTTCAAGAGTAACTATTACAGAAAGGTTCTCAATGTGAAAGCACTGAAAAATAAAGGGCATAATAAAATTATGGAAGGGTTTAGGTTGGAAGAGACCTCAAATCTCCTCTCATTCCTATTCCTTCCATGGGCAGGGAACCTTCCACCATCCCAGGCTGCTCCAAGCCTCACCCAGCCTGAGATGATGCTTTTCACTGGGAATTTTAACTCCAAGATTCTTAAGCCAAAAGATCTTTTCCATGCTCTGCTCTCTCAGACATCCCAACCAGACTGGGATCCAAAGTGGGTCTGAAAGGAAACTCTGACCACACCTTGAACATTGTAAAGTGGCACATCTCAGCAAAGGCCAGCACTTCTGAATTATTATAAATGCCACTTTTTGACCATCACACCAAATGAAACCGGTCAGAAAAAGCTGTTAAAAACCAAGGGTGACTCTTTTAACTGCTTGATGTCTGACCAATATTTTTTCCACCTCTCCCCAAACCAGAGAAATCCGACCTCCTGTCAGTGGGGCTGAAATGGCTGTGAGGAGTGGAGCTCCCCTGCAAACACTGGGAAAATCACACATTTAAACAGGTTAAGGGAACACCTGCTCTGGTAGAGACAAATGACATTTTTATAAACAAGCAGGAGGTTTTATGGGATGAAATCTCTTTTTCTAGTGTTTTCCAGAATGTTACCAGACCTGTGTTGCTAGTTGATCTGGGATGCAGTCAATTCTCTCTGCTACTGGTGTATTCTGACATTGTGGGTAAAAGTCTGTCAGGGAAATAAAACAATGGGTTAATACAAGGATCTCTAAACTGCAGGAATAACTTGATTCCCTCTGAACTCAGCATTCCTGCTGCCTGCTTCCCTAACAACAACAGAGATCCAAATCACTATCAACCATTGTTTCTGTGATTCATTTTTACCTTTGGAAAATGGCACACAATTACTTCAGATATGAAAACATCACTGTGAATTTTTGAGCATATAGGTAATTTTGATAATTTTATTTCATTAGTCCACTTTTCAGTGACTCTTGTCAATGTGTTCTGCTTCATTGAAAATATGTGCAAAACTAAAAATTGGAAGAAGTTTTCTCTTCTTAAACTGCGTTTTCATTGTTCTCCTTCCCTCGAGCCAGAGTTTTCCACAGGAGCTGGAATTGGAGCATCAGGGAAAAGCACCACCATTAAAATGCTCCTTTAGATTTCAGGTGAATTTAAGGTGGGCAGCTTTAGCTGATTAAAGGGAGCACTGAAGGTTACTTTATGTGTTTGGGAACTGTTTGTGTCTGGAACAAGGGCTGTGAAGTGCAGGGATGTGCCTTGGGATGAGATGGACACACACCCCCAGATTTGCCTCTTTGCATCAGCTTCATTTGTGCTTTTTTCTCAAGAAAACTCCTACTCATGACAGAAATAGGAAAAAAAATATGCGGATATTAGTCTGGATGGGCAGTTCTACTAAAACACCCAGGTGTTTGCCTTATTGTATAAGCAATAATTTTTATTTTTCTGCCATTTTCACCCCCAAGCTTTTTGCTCCAGTCCCTGTGTGTGAACAGAATTACACAAAATGGGACTGGAAGTGAAGCAGGTGCTCTGCATCACATTCCTGGAACACAAGAGTTTTCTGATTTATCAGTGCATCAGCAAGAAACACTGGGGGATTTTAGGATCATAATAATGCTCCACACAATGTGGCTGCACCTAGGGATCGGGCAGATTTTTTCCGTAGTTATCTTTTTTTTTAATACTCCAAAAATTGAAATTATCTGAGCTCTATGTTCCCAAAGAAAGTCCAGTCAGTGGAGGGAGAGATAAAAGGTTTTTCACGCCAATAAACCCCGACTCACAGCATTTATTGCATTCATAACTTCAATAGTATCACCCGCAGGAAGCACTGCCCATGATTCACCCTCGGGTAGCGATAAGAGCATTTGGATGCTGATAAGAGCAGGAGCCCTGAGCCACATGCCACTCGGGTTCCTGCTCCTGCACAGCCCTGGGAAGCTCTCACCTGGAGATTTGACTCCGGGTTGCCCCGTGGCCAGCAGCCCAATGAGGACACAGGCGATGACAGTGACCAGGGTGAAGAGGGCAATCAGGGTGAGCTCCAGCCCACTGAACTTCCTGCCCATCTAGAAAACCAGATAAACTCCATCAGCCAAAGTGAAACACAAGGAACAGCTGTAAATTACATTTCCAGTTTGTAAACGTTGCTAATTTAATGAATTGTTCTGGTTTTAAGCCACATCACCTAATCCTGAGGCTTAAATAAAACTCTCCTTAAAGGCTAAGTGCAAATTATTTCAGGATAATTCACCCAGTGCAGATTATGAAATTATTACACTGACAAATGTATTTTGGTCCCAAATATTTACGTATTATTACACTGACAAATGTATTTTGGTACCAAATGTATTTTGCTATAATGTATTATATCACTTAACACAGAACAATTTGCTCCTGAAATTAACCATGAAGTTTCCAACAGGTCACTAAAATTCCTGAAACAGAAAACAAATAAAATCTTCTTCCTCTTTTTTTTACTTTTCTAAACTTTCTTCTCTCCTTTAGAGCAAACACAAGGTTATTCATTTAAAAAGGAGGAATTTGATTTGTTAAAAAATATACTTGAGAAAAGCTGGAATAAACTCTGAGGGTGTGTCCAGGACACGTGGAGAAGGCAAGACAGAGATAAATTGCTTTTTTGTACAGTGGCAGAGCAGACTGTGTACAAGCTCATGGCACAGTGGTTGCTGCTGGAATCACAACTGAAATATGGGAAATAACTCAACGGAGTCAGTGCCTTAAAAAGCTGTGGAAAACACGAGGTTTTCCCAAATTCCTTTTTTGTATTTTTGGTGAGAAAGGTGTGCTGTGCCAAGGGGGCTGTGCTGGCTCAGAGAACAACCCAGAGCCATCAACACTGAACTGTGCACCAGCAATCAAACTGATTAAAACTAATTAAAACTAATTAAAACTAAACTCAGCAGCCAGATCAATACACACTGGCAGCTACCACTGCATTTAACTTGTGGTTAAGGGCATTTAACCTCATAAAACAGAGTTAAATACAGAGAAATTGGTTCTTCTTAGTTAAGGAAGTGTGGGAGCACGTGTGTATTGCACTGGCACATCAAAACACTTTCATATGTTTTATTATTGACCCACAGAAGTGAAAAATACTTTAAAATGAACTATTTTTTTTGTGTGAAATAACAGTTTAAATCATTGTGTGCACCTGTTGCCATTTTTAACCCATTACCCTCCCTCCATCAAAACCTAAAATCCCCTTTTGCTGGGTTGCCCCAGATGGTATCATCCTAAAACTTAAAAACTCTAATGTTCATTTTTCTGAAAAGCAGGATTTTATTCAAGTTCTTATCATTAAAGCCTCCTATCTCATTGAATTTCAGTTCTTTCTTCTCCTGGTCTCCCTTCAAACCCTAAAACACTGGAAATAAATCCTTATAATTTATAAATCTAAGTTCTGTTGTGTGATGAGCATTCACCAGCGAGGCAAAGCTCTCCAGAACATTGGAATAAATAATATGCAATATAATAGATATTTAAACAACATAAAATATAATAATATAATAATATATATTTAAACAAAATCTATATTTAAACAAAATGAAAGCCTTACCTTAACGTTTCTGTGTTTCCTTCATTTGCTGCTCCTGACTGTGAAGTTCAGCATCAAGCCTGGGGCTTTATGAGCTGCTGTTATCAGTTCTCAGCTGTGTTTGCAAAGCCCTGGGCCAATGGCAGGCACAGCAGAATTACAGGCAGATTACAGACACTCTTTGGACTAAACACTCTTTGGACTTCAATATGAAGCATCAGGTTCTGCAAAGGAGTGAAAAGCAGCCATGAAGTGCCAATCAGCTCATCCAGTTGCATGACTGGGTTTTTATTTAATCTGTTCTTTTTCCATATCTTTGTTACTTTAACCTTCATGGAGCCCTCATGTTCCTCATGTATTATTTCTGTTTAATCACCACAAGAAGTCATTAAACATTCTCAAATGAGGGAAAGAGCTGTTGAACATGTTGCAGGGGAGAATCAAATTTATGACCATTAAAATTTTTATTGGAATTAACTATAAAAGATTAATCTTAAATCAATATAAACAGATTTCAGGGGATAGCACTAATAAATGTCAAAAGCAGATGAAAAAGATGAAAGATTAACACAGAAGTGTTATACTTTTATAGCAAAGAGGCTTCAATCATAACCTTAATATGAATGCTTCACACTTAACTGGTTGTTGTCTTTTTCTTGCAAATGATAGGTGGGATTCTAAGATTAAACCTGCATTTTCCACAGGAAAGCTTTCAATTCATATTATTAAAGTATTTACAAGTGATTTTTCAGTAACAAAGAAATGGCTGAGAAGTACCACTTGTATTTTTTGTACTGTTTTTTTTTTACTCCAATTCCTCCATCCCTCATCCAATTCCTCCATCCCTCACTCTGCCTGTGGAGCCCCAGGAATGAGAAATTTGGAATATTTCCTGATGAATCACAGAGGGAATGGGGCCCTTTTCCTCAGTCAGCACTTAAAGGAAGGAAAACCAACAGCACACACTGAGCACTGGGCCTTTTCCTTTCCCTTTTTCCTTTCCCTTTTTCCTTTCCCTTTTTCCTTTCCCCTTTCCTCTCCTTTCCTTTCCTTTCCTTTCCTTTCCTTTCCTTTCCTTTCCTTTCCTTTCCTTTCCTTTCCTTTCCTTTCCTTTCCTTTCCTTTCCTTTCCTTTCCTTTCCTTTCCTTTCCTTTCCTTTCCTTTCCTTTCCTTTCCTTTCCTTTCCTTTCCTTTCCTTTCAGACTCAGGTGAACAGACAAAGTTTCCAAACAAACCTCACCCCTCCTTTCCATGGGAACAACCCCTAAGTCCAAGAAAAAGCTGGAAATATTGCTACAAATTGCTAGATATGTTCCTTTATGAGTGTCTATGAAAAAACCAAAATGGTTCGGTGTGGATTATGAGGATGACAACGGCTGGGGAAGCCTGAGGGGTTTGTTTGATGGATATTTGTTTTTTAAAGTTTATTTATTTCATTTGACTGTTCCAGGAAAGCCCTGGGCCTAGCACAGCATATTCCAGGGGTTCCATTTAACAATCTCCCTGCCATCAATAAAACCATTTGCCTAAGTGCTTCCCTGAAGTGGCAGTGCCACCGAGCTCTGTTATCCATCACCCGGGGAACGCTTCCCTGCCGCTCCAGAGCTCACGGCCAGAAACACCCAGCTCTCCAGGGAGGGTTTCCCAGCAGCTTCCCAGCCGAGGGAGCTTTGTTACTCCACGGGGGAGATCAGGGCAAGGTGTGAGATAAAGTTCCAAGGGGCAGGAATGGGGAAGGCTCCTCAGCCAGGGACACTGAGAGGCCATAAAGACAATGAGAACTCCATTAAGTGAGGAGCTGGAGCAGCGTGGTCTCTGCTGGATCCTGCTTTGGTTTCCAGGAATTCAGAGCTGATTCCTTTCTGACCAAAAGCTGGGAAGAAGAAGAATTGTTGGAAACCCAGGGGTACAGGCTGGGCTGGAGAGAATGGCACAGGAAAGCAATCTAGGAAATGAGGTACCATTAAAAATGCAGTAATTTAAAAAGAGACATTTATCTCTGCTTTGAACAGGTCCATTTTTAATTAAATCACACACAACTTGCAAAGCTCGTTAGCTGGGCAGAGTGAGCTCCCTGACATTCCTTCAGTCAGCAGGGCTAAAAATTGGAGTTTCAGCTACAGGACCATGCTAGGAAATAGAAATAGCTCATGCTTTGTCTACAGTTTAATAAGGGAAATAGAAATGGCTTATGCTTGGTCTACAGTTTAATAAGAGTTGCTTTTTCACTGTTTTGGTGTCAAATATTAAATATAAGTTAGAGCTACAGCCCTTAATTTCTGTAAGAGTCTGTTGGCACATTTCCAGTCCAGCCAGGACCATAATTGTTACCATGGAAGGATGTCTGGCACAGATCCAGCAGGAACACACTCCTGTAATCCCCACATTCCCCCTTTGCATGGCTGAACCCACCCTGCCATCCCACTTCTCCAAACTGGGAGCTCTCCAGGCTAGCTCTGGCCACATCCAAGCAAAAATAAAGGCTGAGCTGTTTTTAGAGGCTTGGAGTCTCCTCCAGACATTCAGCTGAGCAAGGCAAGGAGCTGCGAAGCCTCACCAAGGCACTGAAAACAGATTTTCCCCCAAAGAGACTCTGGAGAGAACGAATTTGGATTCATCCCATGTTGTGTCATTTTCCCAAAGCACATCACAATTCAAGATCAGATGCTGTGAGCTCCGACTCAGACAAAAGCAGTTTTCATTTTATAGTAATTGACAACCAAAATATTTTGATTTTGTTTACCAAACAGACGGAGAAATAATATCAACTGAGTCATTTCATTGCTGTGGAAAAGCAGAACATATTTGAAGTTCATTTTCGAAGTATGTGCAGCTCTTCTCAAAGAAATGCAAATAGACATTCTGTAGAAATGATTTTTCTAGATAAATATGTTTCTTTATGTCTAAACAATGGATCTTTATTCTCATTCCAATACTACTTTTGATCCAACAAAGTATGGCAGAGGTGATGAACATTAAAATTTAATGCCAGTGGTATTTATGAATTTTTATTAGGTGAAATTAGAGGCCAGTGGTAATTAGAGACCAGTGATCATGATAATGATGACAAAGGTAAGAATTCCAATGGATCTACGGTGCACAGAAAGAGGAATAAATTTTGCAGTTCTCAGTGCAAATGAGGAAATGACTTGCTGGGAGTCTCTAAAACACAAAAATAATTACTGGAAGTCAGTGCAGAACACACTGCTCAGGTGATGACTCAGTGGGTAAGACCTGAAATCAGAGGAAAAATGTTATAACAATACTCCTAAAAAACCCCAAACCCTCTCATTCTTATTTTAATTGCTGCTGAACACAAAAAGCACGAAGCGAGAAGGCGTCAGATGTAGAAGGAACAAGTGTCAGGATGGTTTGAACCATAATCATGAATATAAATCACTTGATTATGTCTGAAAATTAATAACTGCTGCTGCTCAAGATAGCAAAGGGTAGCTCTTAGTACAGCCAAGTCTTATGTATTGCCAATATTTATTATCTACCTTCTCAACTGACAAAGAAATTACAAGATTGCACAAAAAAAAGAGAATATTTTTCTTTTGGCCATTCATGCATAAATATGTGGAAATATCAAAATGTGCCTGGCATTATTACTTGATCAAAATCTATCATCTGCTTTTTGATTTTTTTTTTTCCTTAAAGCTGTAATAAGAGAACATCAGGGATATTCCAGAATGGAAATATCCTACAAGCAAGAGATTTGAACCTGGCGTTTGTAGCTGACAATGTTCACTCCAGGATCGAGTTCACTGCCTGCAAATGAAGGGGAAAAGGACAATTAATATTTGCTTCCAGCTAATTGCTGGCTCCACATAATGCACCAAGCTGAAAATGACTCTCAGCTGCATCCCCCCAGCTCTTCTTTGGGCACAATGGAGAGAAAGGAATTCTTCATTTGCAGTTGGATGAAAACACCAACCACAGAAAAGCTGAAAAAAATCCCAAACAAGCAGAAAGACATTTAATAAATTAGCAATTAACCTTCCTCCTCTATATCTGAATTCATAATTTGTTGATTTTTCAGACCAAGCCTGCTGTGGGTGCTGGTTTTGGGGTCCTTTTGCTGGGAACAACTGTCAGGTTTTACTTTCAAATCATCCTTTTCTCAGCTTCTTCAGCTTTATGTGACTTTTTTTTCCATGTTCCTTCCTACCTGGAATGTAGCAGCAGACAGGAATTTCACTCCTGCTGGCAGACCCAGAAACAGCAGAAACATTTTCTGCATGGGGACATATCAAGGTTAATATTCAAGTTAAATTTGAATAAAGTTTGGAATAAAAATATGGGTATTGCTTCCTATGAAACCTAATTGGTGAAAAGTTGAAGAACTAGTTAAGAAAGGATGTATCGTGTCTTAAATCCCTTAAAAAATGTCCTTCCTTCTCCTTTGATTCCTTAAAAACAGGGGAAATTCTTAAACCTCCCAAGGCATGTCATTAATTTTGTGCCTTCTAGAAATGCATAAATTCAAATGTGATGTGCTTAAGTAAAGCAGATACTCTTCAATAATTCAAATATGGACAAATGAGATTCTTGGATTTAAGAACCCAAATCACCCCTTTGTATTTAGCCTGTCCAAACACTCACTAACATAAAATAAATATTGACACAACCACCTCTCCATGCCAGTTTGGAGACACATATGCACAGACCACCAGGACACCTAGGAGTCTGCCAGCTCCAAAGATCCTTGAGTCATACATCAGGCAGGTCCAAAATAGCCTTGGAAGGATTTTGTAATGCTAGTTAAGAAAAAAAAAAAACACCAATAAATTGGGGACACATAATTTCTTGGCTTGTAAATATGCATATTTTTATGACCAGAAAACCCAGTAATTTTAGGGTTTTTTTTCAAATGAAGGTTAATATCTAGCTTAATAATTACAATAATAATTAAAAGAAAGCATTTTAAGGTGAAATTACAGATCTGCAATAATGACAACAACCTAAAAAGAATTAAAACCTCCAATTAGTAAATAACACTCAAATGCACCTTATAACGTCCTAACTTCATTATCCACCATTCCTACCCTATTCCACTGAGTTTTTTCATGTTTTTACTGAACAAAAGCTGAAATGACAGATTGTGCCCCAGCTTTTGGAGAGAGGAAAAGATAATTCTGAAAGGAGCTGCTTAATGAAATCAGGGCTTTGACCCTTTGCAGGTTTTTTTTCAGAGCTTTTCTGCTGCTCCCATGACTTTCCCTGTCCTTGCTGCAGATGGTCCAACAGCCAATTCCTGAGTTCCTTGCTGCTCCTGAGCAGGAAACAAAGCAAAGCCACCGTTATTATCTCTTGATTCCTCGCCAGCTTTTTGCTTATTTAGACATGATATTGCTGGATATTATTCAGCTTTGCATTTCTTACCAGTAAAAAAAATAATAGATGGCTATTGTAGGAAAACAAAAGGATTAAAGGCTTAGGAGCTTCGGGTGCTTGTTCAATATTCAGATATTTGTAATAACAACTGAGAGATGCACACAACATCAGTGCCAAGAAAGTGATTTCCTTACACCTGTTTTTGTGTGGTAATTCAGGGAGCACTGCCCAGGAGGGCTGGGCAAGGGACACTGCTGAGGCAGAACCCAGCAGCTCATCCCAACACCATCCAAGTTGTGGGCAAACTCAAAATTCACAGCTTTGACCTTCATTGCCACTGTCACCTCCATGGAATTTTAACTCTTACTTGTCGAGTCTTCTTTTTGCCAAGGTTGGGATTAAATCACAAGATGGGATTTCTTGTTGGGACTCAGATGTTTAATAGTTCTTATCCATGGCACAGTCTCACAAACCCTGAGTTCTGCAGCACTTCACTCCAACAAACTGAAAATGGAGCCCCATCTCTCTCTCTACAAGGCCTTCTAAGGATAAACTGTCCAATTAAGAAATGACACCTAAATTATTTCTACTTTTAACCCAATAACCAACCAACCATGCCCACAATGGGGACTTTTTATCCAATTACACAAAACCACCCAAACCCATGGAGAAGGAGGTGAAGAAGAAGGACCAGCCTACAAAACCTCCAACTTGCTTTATATATATTATTATACTCTAAACCCTTAAACTCTGAGTTTCCCACCCTGTGATATCACACACTTCTATTCAAACTGCACACCCACAATCCCAGTTCCATCATTCCATTTTGGAAGCTTCTCCATGGCCTCAGGTCAATGCAGAGTTCTCTTGGGGGTCAGTGCCTGGCAGCACAGAAAGTCTGAAATTCTCAGCATCCAGGGTTCCAACACCTAGTGACCTCTCAGCTGGCACCCAGGGGTAATTCTTGTATCACTGGGATGAAGGATTCCAATCCTCTACAAAAAAATGTTCAACCATGCCATTAGATGCCACAAAACCTTACAGATTCTGATCACACTGGTTCCAAGCTTTTCTCTCCAAACACAACAGCTGGAAGATAGATTTCTTTGGGGGTTTTTAATGATATTTTTACAGTCTCTTGTAATTCAAGTGGGAGTGGGAATGAAGGCATCAAGGAGTGTCAGACTTTGAACAAAGCCCCAGGGAGCAGCGAGGCTGTGGGTGTTGTTCATCACATCTCAGCAGTTCTGCTCCTAACTGGAAGGTTCTCCATAGGAGAGACACCTCCTCAATATTTGCACACATTTATTTATATAAACACACTTATGTACATTTATTTTAGCTGCCTTTAGGAGTCCTTGATCATGGAGACGCCCTGGTCAGGCTCGAACCATGAGGATGGAAACCCATGCAGAGGGTTTAGAACTGAGACTACAGAAATGTCGCTTCAACAAATTATTTAAACACCTCCATTTATTTATTCTTTGATCATGGAGCATGCAACACTAAAAACAATAAACAGGGAGCTAAAAAGGAGAAAAGCTGATAAAAACTCTGGGGAAATCCTGGAAGCCAGACTAATGTGCCACAATTATTTCCTCCAAGACAAACTTTCCTAGCATCCTTTATTCCTTTGTTTGATGCCATCCAACATTTCCAGCCTCTGTTTGCTTTCCCTGTGTCAACAATGCTTTGGAAGTGGCAGCTAAAATTCCAAAAGTGGAGGCAGCAAATGTCACATGTAGGATTGCACAGGGATGAGCACAGCTCAAGAGTTTTGCTGTTGAGGTGGCATCTCTCTGCTTTAGCACTGAACCAAAATATCCATGGAAAGCAATTAATCATGTTAAAAAGCTTGAATTTACCTCCAAAAGGTTCCTGTATTCAGAGCTCTGGCTATGCAAAAACCTCATTACAAAAGAACAGCATCAAGGCAATATCCCCAAGTTTCTGTGCCTAACGGATGGAGGACTGAAGTGACACCAGGTTACATAAAATATTGATACTCACTTTTCAGTTACAGGGTTTTATGTGTTTTGCATGCAAAAGGTCTTCCTGCTTGGAAGGTTTACTACCAGAATAAATTATTATTACAACGTGTCTTCGTTTGCACAAGTGCTTCTTCAGCTGGCAGCAAAGAATAACTTGGGAGCTGATGTATAGACAGTTTTTTAAAACTCACATTTTTCTCGAAAATTTAAGTGCAAAGATACCTACACAAGCTGTGTAGTTTATCACAGTGATTTCTGTTAGGGTACCTCTGCAAACAGGAGGAGGTTTGTCACTGTATTTCAGTTCACACATAATACCTGGCAGAGATGGTAATATTCCTCCTAGTGTTTTATCATTTCCCACTCAAAATGCCCAAATCCCATCAGACTGGGCTGACAGCATAGGGATCAGACATTCCCTCCTGTCCTGGCAGCAATTTCACCCCTACCTTGACTGGCAGGGCTGCACTGGCACTCTGCCAGTACGGCATCCTCTCACAAATCCAAACTGCCCTGATATTTCCTCTTTTTATGGGAATATCAAAGTCCCCAAGGGCTTTAAGGTCATTAAGAGCTGTCCAGAAAATCTGCTCCTTGCTCAGTGGCTGAATTGTAAATGAAAGAACCAGCTCTGTTATCATCAGATCAGGCGTTATCTAAAGCGGGCTGGGGACAACTCAGAGGGACAGATAATGATGCTGGCCTTGGAGCTGGGAAAAGAAATGCTTCAGAGTAAAGCTGTGTGCTCACACTTTGCATTTTAAAACTCTTCAAACCTCAATGTTAAGATGAGGCAGTTTATAGGAGGAATATTTAGTAAAGCCAGGAAATAAATGTGATTATTTCTATAACAGACCTTGTTTATTGTGAGAAAAATGTGAGCTAATTCAGATTTTAGTCCTGCAAACCAAATTAACTTCATGATGTTTCACTGGGACAAATCATGCTCTGCATTGCCTTCTTTAGTAATTATATCCTGGCAGTGCATAATTAGTGTCTCAAGTCAAATTCCCCCACAGCCATCAAATTTGCAAAGAAAATAAAAACTAAAACAAGGCTCAGGTAGAAGGCTCAGGAGACACGAGGAGCAGGAGTGGGGTGTGTGGGATGTGTGTGCTTAGTGCAGTCACACACAGGGCTAATTTAGAACCACGATTTTCCTGACTCCAGCTGGATCTAGCCCAGAACCAGGAGGCTCAGATCCTGTGGAGAGTCCACCAGCAGAGCCAGGAATATCCATTTGCCAGAGGAGGAGGCTGAGCACAGCAATTTTTACCCCATTCCTGCTCTTCCAGCACAGACCTTCTTCTGTGAGCCCTCCTTGCCAGTTCTGGGGGGACCAAGAGGTACCAAAACACAGGAGGGACACCTTAAAGAGACATAAATCCCCATGGCTCACCAGCAGAAGTGTCCACCCACATGTTTCATGCTTCATTAATTAACAATTTAGCTGCTAATGATGCTCACTCCATATATAACCACAGTTCTTGGCAGGGAGCTCCATCAGACAGAACCCTCACCCCACATCAACCCAGTGGTCAAAGTTCCCCTCAGAAAAAAAAAAATCCCAGAAAATGTGTTTGGGTAAAGAGGTACCAAAAAATTCCAAATTACTGATTACACCCAGGGCTCTGAGCAGGCTGAGATATAATCCAGAAATAATCTGTTCCATCAGATTTTGCAAATCAGAGGCAGCTTCTGCCTGCTGGGGAAAAGCAGCAAGACCTGGTTTGAGCCCTTTGCTGGCATCACTATGGCTGAGTGGCAGCTCTGGAGTAAACCAAGCTTAGGTGAGCTCAGATTTAAGTAATAACGTGATCCTTACCATGGTGCAGATTCCATTTGAAGGCTGTCACATCTCCAGGGGCAAATTCTGCATAAAGCAACAGCTACATTTTCAAGGAATGGGAAGTTGGAGTTGAAAACAGATTCAGAGATGAGTGTATTTATCTGTACAAGATAAATCAACGAGAACAGATCAATATTCCTCTTTCTAGCTGTTAGCAAAACACACAGCAAAAGTCAATTCCATTAATAATATTCCTTCTGTTAATTTAATTTTGTGCATTTTACCTTTCCTGTTCATTAGAGACAAAAAATTCCTCTTCCAAATAAAGATTATGGGGATTTCAGATATTTAAGCCAAGCGTAATTTCACTCTTTTATTTCTGTGGGAAGCACTGGGGAAAGCTTTGACAGAGAGGCAGACTCTGGACTGGCTTGGCCAGCAAAACTTCAGGTGTGACTCCTCCTGTGGTCCCTGATGGTGCCAAAAACGCTTCCCTGGGCATCTCCTCCTGATGGATGGTGGGAAACATCCACAGGGATGGAAATGATGTAGTGATTAATATTGCCATAATGAACAAATAATCATATATTATATAGCTATATATTAATAACTATCTGCAGTTATAGCACTTGAAGTGATAAACACCCTTAAAATTAATGTCTGTTTGTGTCAAGTTGAGAAAAAAGTTTGCCACTCTTCCTATGTGAGTATCATGTCTGCTACATGTCACTAATATCACACAAAAAATATGGAGGAAAAAAAAAAAGAGTTCCTACTTAAAACTCCATGGAGTGAGTGGATAAAATGATATTCCTTTGAAACTGTGGGTGATGTTTATAAACACAGCGGAATTTTGGCATCTCAAAGTAAGCAATTTTCTGTGCTTCCAGGGCAAGGCTGGGTTCCTGCAGATCCCTGTAAGCTCTGGGTTTAATGAAGCTGAAAATAACCTTCAAATCTGAGGATCAGCCTCACTGCAGTTGCTCCCTGCTTCAAATCTGCTTTAACTCACAATTGCATCCTATTTAGGATTGTTTCATTTTAGAAGTGATGTCTGATGGAAACTCA
The DNA here is from genome assembly GCF_017590135.1 of Pyrgilauda ruficollis. Taxonomy (NCBI): domain Eukaryota; kingdom Metazoa; phylum Chordata; class Aves; order Passeriformes; family Passeridae; genus Pyrgilauda; species Pyrgilauda ruficollis. The sequence goes on from NW_024520318.1 coordinate 2,492,032, forward strand.
AGCCACTTCCAAGTCTGATGCATTTGCCAAGTAGAAATATTCAAAATCTACGAGGAAAATGAGCATTATTAACCACAAAAGGAATGAAATGTAATATTTTGATTGGTTCCCTGGATTGTGGGAGACCCTTTGGTGTTGCTTAGGAAATACAAAGTTGTTCAACCATTCTGGTGCTGTTGGGTTCTGTGGGGGTTATTTATCTTTACTGCTAAACAAAGTGTGAAAATCCCATTTTTTTTCTGGACAGATGAGAGAAAATATCACATTTTGGTGGTGGTGTGGGCACTCACCTGCCTGTGGACAAGATCCCTGAGGATGTTTCCCACCATCCATCAGGAGGGGATGCCCAGGGAAGCCTTTGGGCACCATCAGGGACCACAGGAGGACCCACACCTGAAACTTGGCTGGCCAAGCCAGTCCCAAGTCTGTTTCTGTTTCCCCAGGGGAAAAAAAGAGTGAACTTAAGCTTGGCTTAAATATTTAAACCACCCATAATCTTTATTTGGAAGAGGAATTGTCTGTCTCTCTTTTTGTGTGACATTTACCAGACATGATACTCACATAGGGAGAGCAGCACAACTTTTTCTCAACTTTACACAGACATTAATTTTAAGGGTGTTTATCACCCTGAGATAGTTATTAATATAAAGTTATGTAATATATTATTATTTGCTCACTATAGAAATAGCAATCACTACATCACCTCATCACCACTAAAATGTTTATGCCTAAAGAAGTCCTTCAACAAATAAACACACAGAGAATTACACTGACTCTCTTTGGGGGGCTCAAGGGTGACAAATACTGATGGAAGGCTTTCTAATTACTTGGATAATTAAGAGGTTTGGTGCACCATTGCAATTTTTTCTCTAGAGGCCACAATCTACTTTTATGAAACTAAACAAAGGCCTAAGGAAAATTTTCCAGAGACAGTATTCCAGAGAATTGTTTCACTGTGGTCCCTCAGGTGTCTCATCCCCCTCCCTGTACCTGTTTAATCAGTCAGGCACTGCTGACTGCCAAGTCCATCTTCTGTGCCCTCTATAATTGCAAATCAATCATTACAGAGGATTCCAAGCAAGAAAACAATACTAATAAGAGCAAAAAGCAACCCTCAATTAATGAAACTCGAAGCCTTGCTAATCCAAGTGGCCCAGCCCTGTGCCAGGTAATCATTGCTGGCTGATTAATGAGCACCTTCACTGCTCTGAGGGCACTCAGGGACACCTGTGGGTTGGTGGGTTTGGCTTCATTTATTTCTTTTTTAGACCCTAAATGTGGTGAAAGAATTCAAGGGATAAGTCCATGCAATGTTTTTCATACAGAGTCACTTGCAGTGGCAGTTATTTTATGTATTTGGGAGCTGTTTATGGCTGGAACAAGTGCAGGGATGTGCCCTGGGCTGAGATGGACACACACCCCCAAATTTGCCTCTTTGCATCAGCTGCACTTGTGCTTTTTGCTCAGGGAAACTCCTGCTCTTGACAGAAACAGGAAAAAAAATATGCAGATATTAGTCTGGATGAGCAGCTTTAGTAAAACACCGAGGTGTTTGCCTTGTATAAGCAATAATTTTTATTTTTCTGCCATTTCCACCTCCAAGCTCTTTGCTCCAGTCCCTGTGTGTGAATGCAATTACACAAAATAGAACTGGAAGTGAAGCAGGTGCTCTGCATCACATCCCTGGAAGGCAGTGGTTTCTGAGGTACCAGTAAATGTTTTTATGGTTATAGGTTTTTTTTCCACACATTTTTTCTGCTCCCTCAGTCTCCTGCTCCTTGAGCAGGGGTGTGCTGATGCTAAAATCCAAGGAGGACGCATCCTGTGACTGTCACCAGGCAGAAGAGGATGATCAGGGTGAACTCCACCCTCTAAATTCCTCTGGCCCATCCAGACCCAGAGAAACCCCACTGGCAAAAGGAAAGCACAAGTGACAGCTTTGAAAGCTCCACAAATTACATCACTAACTTATTCAATTATCAACACTTATAAATAATTCAGGTTTGAAATCGTGCCTCCTAATCTCAGGGTTTAAATCAAACACCCTTTAAGACTCTGTGAAGCAAATCTCCAGTTCAGGACAATTCACCCAGCACAGATTACAGCATTATTACACCAGTGGGCAAGCACTAAGAAATGGTTTTTATTCCTTGAAAAGCACTTTACACACAGAGAACAATTTTCTCCTGAGATGAACTATGGAGTTTCCTACAGGTTACTAAAATTCCTGAAAAGGAAAAGAAACAAAACGAGGTTGTGGGCTTTTTCTGGCATGTTTTCACCTCTTTTAGAAATAATGTCCAGCTGATGTTGTTGATTTGTTAAAAGTGAATTCACCACAACCTCTAAGGAGCTCTCTAACGTGCTCAGAACATGTGAAAAGGCAAGGCAGAGGTAAGAGGGTGAATTTCCTGTTTTCCAGTGGGAGAACAGATCCTGGGCACAAGCCCTGAGATGTCACCAGAAGTGCAGCTCAGTGAGAGCATCAGGAACTGTGACGAGGGCTCCACTGGTGGCTGCTGAAACCCCAGCTCAAATATGAGAGCATATTTAGATGGACTTCAGCCTTAAACTGCTGAAAACCTCATGGTTTTCCCAAATTCCTTTTTTTTAGTGAGGCAGAGTGGAGCAAGGAGTGCTGAGCCAAGGGGGCTGTGCTGGCTCAGAGAACAACCCAGAGCCATCAACACTGAACTGTGCACCAGCAATCAAACTGATTAAAACTAATTAAAACTAATTAAAACTAAACTCAGCAGCCAGATCAATACACACTGGCAGCTACCACTGCATTTAACTTGTGGTTAAGGGCATTTAACCTCATAAAACAGAGTTAAATACAGAGAAATTGGTTCTTTTTAGCTAAGTGTGGGAATGTCTGTGCCCAGAGAAGCTGTGGCTGCTCCTGCATCCCTGGAAATGTCCAAGGCCAGGTTGAATGGGGCTTAGAGCAACCTGGGAAAGTGTTGAGGGCAGAAAAAGACGAGTTTTAAGGTCCCTTCCAACCCGAACTGTACCACGATCTTCTTAAACAAGAAACAGGAGAAAGGAGAAGGAAATATTTAATATTTAGTTTGGCTACTTACTGAGTTGTTGTTGGAAAAAAACTATTGGGAATTAAAATACTCCATTCAAGGCAGCAACCAGGAACTGCAGCTGCCTGGGCTGGAAATCGCATCACAAATGAGATTATTTCCTGGGCTCCTGTGCTTATATCTCCCCTGTTCCTGAGAAAATGATTAGCTAAGTAGTTCCTGTCACCTGTGCTGCAACTCCTCCATGGTGCCTTTGCTCCATGGATTCTTGATTTCCAGGTGCTGACTCTGGCAGTGTTGTGTTGTATTAGTGCATTTTTATTTTATTTTAATTTTTTCCCTAATAAGGAACTGTTAGTCCTATTCCCACATCTTTGCCCGAGAGCCCCTTAATTTCAAAATTATAATAATTCAGAGGGAGGGGGTTTACATTTTCCATTTCAAGGGAGGCTCCTGCCTTCCTTGGCAGACACCTGGCTTTTCAAACCAAGACACCAGGGCTGCTGTCACAGCTTTCTGTGGCCTTGCTGCTGCTGCTGAGTCTCTGCAGGAACAGCCCATTGTCAGAAACCTCCTGCTGTGCCTCAGACTAAGTGAGAGATGTCACCGACCTCCTGCCTGTCCCTGTCCCTGCCTCTCACACACGGCTTACCCTTGTGCTCACATTTCCAATTTGCTCCAGGTAAGGATTCAGATATTTCTCACACTTCCATCTCTCAGTGCTGGAGCTCCCATCTGTCTGACAGCTTTCACTGAGCTGCTTTTCACTCCCCAGGGAGCAGCCCCAGTTTGTAGTGTCACACTCTGGAGTGCAGTGACCTGGCCCTGCCACGGTGACATTGATGGATCTCTTCTTTTCCTGCAGTTGCTGCTTTCTCTTCCCTTTCTTCTGTCCACTGTGAAGAGAACAAGTGAAAAATTGGCTTCCTCAGGGTGAGGGGAAATCAGCACATGGAATTTCCTGGTGGTTAGCTCAGCTCAAACCCCACCCTGTGTCTAGCCCTGGGACTAAAATGACTTGTAGCCTGTCCTGACATCCTCCCTGAACACTCTGGCTGCTGGGGGAGCTGCACAGCCTCATCACTTCCAAGGGGAATTACAAACATTTTAAAACATCTGAATATTCAGTAGTTTGTCCCAAAACTACTTTAATGAAACAAATGAATCTACATGTGACAGAAAGCACAGCAGAGGGACCATGTGCCTGACCCCTGCCTTGGGAAGGATGGTTTGGAAATGCAGGGGAAGTTCAGGTGTGGCTTCCACCTCCAGCCTGGGCAATCCCTCCCCAAAGGCATCAGTTGCCTCCAAGGGATGATGACATTCCAGGTACTGGGATAGAAGGAAATTGATCCAGGCCACCTCTTCGAATCACACAGCCAAAGAACCAGAACAACTTTTTGACCAATACTAAGCTAAATTTAAACTAAAAAAAAAAAAAAAAAAGGTGCTAACAAGCCTAATTACCATGAATCTTGCTCTGAAAGATTCTTGCTCTGAAAGCATTATGTAATTGTAAATTATTTTTAGACAATGAACTGCTGGTTCTTAACATGTAATTTTTCCTGTCTGAAGAATAATGCAGACAATTTTTTTCCTAGTTTTCCAAAATAAATCCTACCCCAAGAGTGAAAGTCAAAGATGGTTAGATGCACTGAGAGGAGAGGGACTGTGCCTGATTAATTTAAATTAATTTAATTTACCCTCCATGTTCCAAGAACTGAGGTAGAGAATCACTGGGGTAATGGGAAAAAAACCTCCTGTTTTTCTCATCTGACATCCAGGAGACAATAACAAAACTTTTCCTCAGCTACTCCCATTTTAGCTGCTTTCCTTCTAATGGCATTCTCCTTGGTCCATGTCAGTTTTGGGAAGGAATTGTTCCCTGTGAGGGTGGGGATGCCATGGCACACCTTCCCAGAGCAGCTGTGGCTGCCCCTGGGTCCCTGGCAGTGTCCAAGGCCAGGCTGGACAGGGCTTGGAGCAGTCTGGGACAGTGGGAGGTGTCCCTGCCATGGCAGGGGTGGCACTGGATGGGCTTTAAGCTCCCTGGTGTTTTCTGATAGTTTCAGTTTGAGCAGGGGTAACCTCTTGGTGGGGTTTTGTCTCTTATCCATACTTAACCAGGACTGTGTGGCCACACATGCTTTGTTTAAAGCTCAAATAATTCTGAGAGAAGTCTTGGAGATATCTGAAATCATTCCTTCAGCTTGCTCTTTGAAGTTTCCATCACCTAAAGCAGCCACAAAGGGTGGGATGGGATTTTTATCCTCCAGATCTGCACCTGCCCGTGCCATACCTTTAAATTGTGTATTTTCTCCTTAATCAGGAATATGCCAGCACCTCCCCAAGGGTGGTGGCTGTCACAACACCCAGGAGCTGCCTCTCCTGGCCTCCCCAGCTCTGGTGGAGCAGTTCTCTAGCAGTTCCTGGAGCAGGAAGGGTTTTCTCGTGTGTGTGGATTGCTCCAGGATCCTGGCTCTTCCCTGTAGCAATGTGGGGTTTAGATGGTGGAAGCTGCTCCCTATTTCCTGTGGAAAAGCTGCTTGGGGAGTCATTCAGGGAAAGCAGTCAAGTGCACACAGCACACTCAGCATGGCCAAGAGAGGCAGAAGGGCCTGTGTGTGACAAATTCCAGCCAAGGTTTATTCCAGCACGCCAAAGGGGATCAGGGACAAAAGGCCTGGCCATGTGCTCTGCACAAGGTTGAGTATGGGATCAGTGGCCAGTGGTCTGAGGGCACAGGGGTGGCACAAAGGGCAGGGCAAAGGGCATTGCCCTACAGGGAAAATGGGCCAGCCACCAGGGATACCACGACCAATGGGGAAAGAGGGAAAGGAGAAACTACCAGAATTTGGGACATGTAGGGAACACAAACTGGGGTGGATCAGTGCTGTGAGGCTCCATGGGGAAGGCTTTTCCTTCAGCCTAGGTGGAGGCTCTATGGTTTATTTTTCCAGGGCAAGGCCCTGGGGATTTCCTGAGGGGTTCAAAGGATTTCACACTTCCCCTGCAGGAATTGCTACTGGGAGCAAGATGAGGAATGGAGCCCTGCTTGGAGGCTTGGAGCAGGATCAAGTCTGCTCCTCAGCTGGCATTTGAGGCGTTTGGAAACAAGGGAAAACAGCAGATGCAAACAGAGCAGCACAGTCTGTAGCCCGGGGTAGGAGAGTTATTTCTGTTGATTTAATAAGTGGCTGCTTGGTCAGCTCCTGCTCTAAATGAGAAGGCAGTTCAGTTTTTCAGGTGTGCACTGTTGGCGTTCAGAAAATCATCTTCAGTTTAGCTGGAACATTGCTGGAGATCTACTCTGTAAATGCCATAACTCCTGGGTGGCTATTAGGGACATTTACCCTGCCAGAACAAATAAAATAATTGAGAAAAATGCAAATAGTTGGGTCTTATGTTAGCAAAATAAAATATTGTCAGCTCCAAAAGGATTAAGTTCTTGATGGCTCTTCAAAAACTTTATGTATTTCATGTTCTGATTGAAAAGGAAGAAGAAGGAATGTTTGCAATATGGAAGCATCATGCAGCTGTTGTTCAATGCCAGGAGCACTCCCTGTGTCCTCCCTGCACAGTCAACCCTGACTGAGACACTGGAGATTCAACTTTGGGAGAGTTTCACTGTCTGCCCTGACGTTTTACCCTTCCCTGTCCAGATCTACATCTTCAGTTTGAAACTGGAAACTTAGGAATCTTTTAGGCTTAGCTTTTGTGTGTTTTTGGGTTCCCCCAAAAGTCATCACTGCAGCTTGAAAAGCCCTACTCAGATTCCTGTCTCAATGCATCTGTACTTGCACAAATTCTGCACCCCTGGGGTGTTTCATTGAATGAAATATCTGATCCTTGTGCTTTAGAACCTCATTTACATTCACTTTTGTGCTTATGTGGCACTTACACAAAATTCAGAGAGTTCTCAAGCAAATGACTGTTGGTACTTAAATGCAGAATATGCTTTTTAAACATATAATTAAACCCAAGATATCTCCACCAAGTGCACTGAAATCCATGTGCCCAAATTCAAGGCTAAATCCCTGCCACATTTTAAATCTGTGTTAAAACAAATTTTTCATTAAATATCTGGGATTTTTTTTTCTGTTTTGTTCTAGGCATGCTTATCTTGCATAAAAGGTGGAGTTTTGGGGGTGTTTCCTCAGTATAATTTTCAAGTGGAGAATCAGTTTCCTCCTAACTCTTTTCTATTTCTGGCCAAGCACAGCTGAACATCTGTTTATTTCCCAGGAAAAATGTTAAACAACAATACAAGGTTGTAAATGGAGCGAGCATCTGATGGAACAAATTCTTGTTATAACCCAGACCTGCACATTGGGAATTTTGTCCTGACAGTTCAGAGCTCTGCATCAAAGTCACATCTCCTGAAAATGAACATCAAAGTAACTCAGCTCGTTAGGGTGGTGTTTCAGCTAAGTCTGCAACATCTCTATAAATTAAAAAGGAATTACTGTTATCAACTTTATATTGACTGTATCACCATTCTGTTGTACAGGATGCAACCCAATAGAGAGAAGTGTCGATGGAATTAGAAATAAATCTGTTTTAAAAATAAACTAAGTTGGTTTGACTTCCCTATTGTGATATTTAAGAAAGAGTCAAACCACCATAAGTATTTTCCTCTAAGGAAAATACAGAGTGCACAGCATGGCTCTGAAGGCAATAAAACAGGACATGATCAGCCCTAGACAGGATTTTATTTAGGGAGACAAAATCCTCAGTCAGGGAGTTCACGTAACAATGACAAATCTCATCAGAGGCCAAGGAGCAGAATTTGTGTCTCTGTGGTTACCATGAGCCAGACTATATTTTTAACAGATTTTGATCATTGTGAAGAAGAGTTCAAGAGCTCTGGAAGTCCTGAGGACATCTCACAAATGATTGCAATGTGTGTGTTTTACATCTAATAATAGTCATGTGTATAGAAATGAAATCACTGGGGCTTTTATACATGGTTCACATGTAAAAATGAGTGACTTTGAAGAGGTGACTTTTTATTTGTTTAAAAACTGCTGCTGATATGGAGTTTATGTGGTTTCTTTTCCTGAAACAGGTGATTCATACATATATTTTTTGTTGAGCTTCATCAATAACCAAGAGTTATCCATCAATCCTGGTGGAGATTTTCATCCCTAGGTCAGCAAGATCCTCCCAACTCAGACTTGTGACCTCCCAGCCACAGCCTTGATTTGGGCAGTTTTGGAACCTTGCACTTACTTTATGACTTGAAAACCAATTTCAAACTGTAAACAGAAACATGAGTCATTTTATAGGCACTTTCTCCAAAAGATGCTTACCCAGGGTTTTTAAATGCTCGCTAGTTTATGCTTCTGTTTCCTGGAGATATTTAGAGAAGTAATTATAACTGGGAAGATGCAAAGCTCCAACTTTTATTAATAATGCACAAACTCATGACATCCAACAGCTTGTACACAGTTAGAGCATCCAAATGCTCCAAAGGACTCCATAGATTTTACATTTGATACTATTTTCTTGGAAGCTTTAATATTCCGGATTTTCAAGTCAAGGTCAAGTCAATCAAGTTGTCTCAACTTATTGTTTAAACTCAGATAAAAATATTAACAAATGTGGGGACTTTGCATGGACTAAAATTTCATTTTTCTTCCCTATTTTGTATATGTTTATACATTTTTCTGTTGAATATATGCCTTGAATCACAGCATGTTTTCTAGTCTAGCTGCTAAAATAAAGTCTTCGTGATGGATGCAGCATCAGCCCTTCTCTGACTGTAGTTACCCTCATTGGAATTTCTGATCACACCCAAATCCACCTCCTCTACTGAGATTTTCCAGCCCAGCAGATGGGAAAGTCTATTGAATAATACTAAATACTCTTACAAAAGAGACAAACCCAACTGAAACCTGACTTTTTGGACTTCTAGCCTTTAAAAGACAGCAATAAATTTGAAGGATTTTTGCCTACATAACTTTTGGGAGCTTTTTTGCTTTTCCTCAGCAACATGCACAATCTGACACAACATGATAAAATGGTGAGGGAGTCCACCAGGAAATCATTTCAGTGCTTTTTCTGAGTGTTGCAAACTGCTTTAGTGGCTGAAAAGAAACTTCTTTCATTGAAAGGATCTTTCTGTTTCCATGAATTTCTATGCAGCAGCCAGCTCGCTTTGCTGGGCTCTGTGTCCACAGGGATGTGCCCACAAAAAGTCATGGGAGGAACCATGCCCTGGAAAAGCAATCAGAAGAATTCTTTCCCAGCCTTAGGTGGTTATTTTTTCCCAAATAAACACAAAAAGAGGCAATGCATTATGGTTTTGTTCCTCTTGTTAAAGGCTATTCTTGTGATTTTTCAGTTCAGATTTGCCTGGATAAAATATTCAAAATAAAACACATTATCCATAATCCCTTCTGGCCTAATTCCATTCTGAGTTTACTGATGATGCAAGCTGACATTCCCAGTAACTGAGGACTAAGTTTAGCCTCCAAACATGCATGTTGCACTCGGATTGAGCAGTGTTCCCTGCAGACACGGATCTGCCCTGACTCACAGGGATGGGATCTGCTCGCTCCCAGATGAGCAGTACCTTCCACCATGCTGGGGCAAAGCAGATCCCCCATGGCACACCCCCAGGCCATGGGGCACATCCCTGTGTCCATCCTGGTCCCTAGGTCATGGGCCACATCCCTGTGTCCAGCCTTGGAGCAGATCCTCATGTCCCTCTTTGTCCCCAAACCCTGGGGCACATCCCTGTGTCCATCCTTGTCCCCAAACCCTGGGGCACATCCCCGTGTCCATCCTTGTCCCCGTGTCTTGGCTCTGCAGGTGCCTGTGCTGGCCCAGCCCTTCTCTTTAACCACTAAACCCCCGCAGCTGCTGCACAGATAAATCCCATAGGATGGGAAAAGGTGGGAAAGCTGATGCAGAAATATTGGCCCAAGTAAAACCTGCACCTGAGGTGGGAGGAAATATTTTCACCTTGATAAATTTTAGGCTGGAAGCCAGGAATTTTTCATGTGTGACCATTGCACCCCAAACACAATGCAAACACCTAAAGATAGGCAAAAAATTTAGATCCAGAACATTGTTCCCTATTTATTTCCCAGTCCAGCTGGTTTGAATAGAAATCCCTATCCTCTTTCTCACTAACTTCACTGGGGGACATTTCCCTGCATTTCTGCAGAGCCACCACAGCCCTGCTCTCCCCAGTCCCTGCTCGAGTTTCTCCTCTCTGGTCCCCACTGCTGTTCCTGCTCTTTGGCAGCAGTCAGGACCATGGGATTCCTGGGTCCGGCTCTTGGGGACCAGTGTGTCCCCTTTAGGGAAATTGGGGCTAATTCCCAGCTTTCACATTATGCTTTCCTTACATTATTTGGTGCTTTTTTTGTGCTAATATATAAGGAGAGCGAGACATGCAAAAGCTACAGAGTTTTCCCAAATGGCTGGTGCAGAGTGAGACCTGGAGCTCCAAAATTCCAGTAACTCACCCCAGAGGCCAAGCAACTCTGCTGTCTTTTGTTTTCCTTCTTGCAAAAAAAAATCTTTATGCCTATTTGCAGACTAAAAGTGACGAGCTATTGACTGCAAAAAAGCCAGTGGCTGGAATAGTAAATAAATCTTGCCTGCCACAGTGCTGCCTCCTCAGTGAGAAACTCGAGCTGACATGTCTCTCATTACTCTGTGTTGTTTCCTGTATAATTTATGACTCTCCATTGCATGTGTTTGGGGTTGTAAATGTGATCTGCAGCTGCAGCTGACATCAGGCATGCAAAGGACAGCTCCCAATAATGCTGTTAGTCCTTTATGGGCAGAGTTACAGTAAATAACACTTAATGTGAAATATGTAGAGCCATAACAAACATGACAGTGGCTAAGGTTGCTTCTGCTGAGGATGCTGAGATTGCTTGCAAGGAAGGGAAGGAGCTGCATCAAGGACAGGGCCCACAGGTTCTTTGCAGACTCCTCCCTTCTTGTTACTGAGGTAAAACACTACAAGAAACATGTTTTAATACTTCTGTTACAACAAATTCTAAGAGCTCTGTCTGTTATCTGGTCTTCTGTCCAGTAAGACAGCTCCAGGTGATCCAAGGAAATTGATCCCATGGAATGTGGATGTTTCTCATGCACTGCTAAATATGAACTCAATGTCTCCATCCACAGCAATTTTTCACCAGATTCTGAGACTGGTCTCAACATCCTCCCTGTCTGTCTGAAGTCAAACAGGAGCACTAAAAAACAGCCTGATTTTTTTCTGTTAGGGTGCTCTTGTGGATGGAATTCTGTGGGGTACCAGCCACTGTAGGTTCCTGAACTGGACAAACCACTGTAGAAACAGCTTTTGTTATTTCCCTTCTTGTATTCCTGACTGTGATCAATATTCACTCTTAAAGCAGAACTAAAATGCTGCTTTTTAATGTCAGGAAACCATTGTGGGTAAATTCTGCTTTAAATTACACTCACCTGACCCTATAGAAACTCAAGGGCTGTTCTTGCAGTTTCTGATATTAGGAAGAAATCCTTTATTCAGAGGGTGGTGAGGCCCTGGCAGAGTTTCCTAGGAAATGGCCTGGCTATCAGCCGCATGGCTCCACAGTTTGGGACTTCCTGAATATTGGAGTTTCCTTTCTTCCTTACAAGGTGCCGCAAAGAATTGGAAGAAGAATTGGAAACCAGCCTGAAACACAAGCAACTGGAAAGTTTCAGGATCAAATATCAATTTATCTCCAGAAGTTCATCTCCCTGTTTGGGCTCTCTCCAACCAGATCACCACAGCACTGAGAAACTTGGAAAACACAGAGAATCTTAATTTTAAGTTTTTCTCTTGCTCTGATTAAGCTGTAAAAAGAAACAGGCGAATGTAAAGAGATCCACCCACTCCAGGTACATTAATTACAGGGACTGAAAGTCAGCCAATAATGAAGGTAAGACAGAAATTCAGTGCATTAACAACTGAACAATGGCCATTGTTCTCTCGTTTACCCACAGCTGCAGGTGTGTACAGCACAGCCTTTGTCTTCCCAGGGGCTAATTTGAGTGTTCTGACATTGCCAGAGAGAATTCCTTTATCCATGAACATCGTGCTGCCAGCCCTGTCCTAGGCACACACACAGCTCCAGCCTCTCTGCACATTTTTTGTTTCACGCACAAATAAACAGATGAAAACCTGTTTGTTTGTCCTCCTTCAAGGACCATTGGGTTATTCAGGACAAGAGTTGTAGCACAAAAGCGAAAATAAATATAAATTAGGCCACTGAGACCATCCTCCTCATATTGCAGTGACATTTTTCTGTGGAAATAAAATAGGATGTGTAAAAGGGTCAAACTTCAGAAAAATATCTTCTTTCTGGTGTTAAGCAGTCAAGGGCCTGCCCATACACAGCTGAATGCTACAGGGCCAACTAAAGACACACATTTGGCCTCTTCCCCATTCTCTCCATAATTAATAATTCAATTTTTCAGTTACTTTATTAATTGAATTATACATAGAACAGCTTTTGGGTGTGGTGTTGCCTGTCCCTGAAAAGAAAAAGTAATTGCAATTTTTCTCCAGGTTCTCCTATTCTCAGTTATTCATCTGCTACAAATATTACTTTAGTAATGACAAGGTGGCAGCAACAAAGCATTTGGATTAATGTAATACCAGAAGTGAGAAAATTGTTGGATATTAATTCCAAAGGGTTAGGCATTCCCAAGCCCCTGTTGATTACACCCACATTTCTGGCAGTAGAAACCTAGGGTTTTTTTTTTTAAATTTTAAGCCCTTTGCCACCAATACTTTAATTATTCTTCCCTTCAATTCTTCATTCCTCTGTTTATCCTTAATAGCAGAGAATCCTTAATATCAGAATGTCCTTAACAGCAGAATAGCAGGATGGTTTGGGTTGGAAGGGACCTTAAAGCCCATCCAGTTCCACCCCTGCCATGGCAGGGACACCTTCCACTGTCCCAGGCTGCTCCCAGCCCCATCCAACCTGGCCTTGGACACTTCCAGGGATACAACATTTATTTATCCCTTAAAGCAATCAATTACTGAAGTTTAAGATGTGCAATATCTTTTAGAAAAAAAAAATTTGAGTCCAAAAGCAAAACCTTTGTATGCTTGAGAGGGTTTTTTTCCACAGTACCATTTTTTCCCTACAGACAAAACTGACAGAAACCAAAGCACAGAAAAGTTTGGTAATAAAAGAGAAAAAAAAATTGCTCTTTCTGTGAGTAGAAAGTTTTGTTAAAAACACACTTTCTTCTAAATTAGTATTATTTTCAGAAAGCTTCTCTATGCTTCAAAAGAGAGTTTCCTTCAGATGAAAAACGTAGGGTTTTTCTTGAGATGAAAACAACGTTGAAAAGTTTTTTGTTTGAAGTTACATTCAAGGAGTCACATTTTTTTCAGCTACCAAATATCCATAAAAAAGTCAGCCTGAGGATTTTGTTTTCCAATTAAAAGCAGACATTTTTCAATGGAGAGTTTTTGAAGATGAAAAATCTTCAGGAACTTAACCACAGCCTTAAGTGTTCAGAACTTAATCCTAACACATCTCTATCCAGATTTGTCAGTGATTTATTACCATAGTGCACTATTTGATATGCTAATAATTATTTTGATATTAATAATGTAATTTCTTGTTTGTTTAATTTTTACTTAATTCTTAAAACTCTTCCTATAGAAAGAAATACCAGTAACAAACTTTCCCTTTTTCTGTATACCTGCAAAGTTCTATCAAATAGAGGATCTGGACATTGAATAACACACATTATACTCATAATATTTTTATGAGAAAAGAAATTTTTACTGTCTTCCCCATGGAGACAGGAAGTTGGGAACAGAAGTTTAATTCCAGTTAAACTCTAATTAATTTTAAATATCTTGGTGTTTAGGTACAACACAATTCCCCAAAGCTCCAGGTGGGATAAGTGGGTGGGAGAAGCCTCTTCCTGGGAACGTTTTGCTCTCCTCCAGACACAAATCTCTTAGGATCCCCTTCCTTTCCCATTTACTACTTTGGGAACAAATTGTATCTCATCAAAGTTGGATGAGTCTGCGCCAAAGAGATTCCCAGGGGGAGGAGGAGGAAAGTATTTTGTCAGAGGAAAAAATGGCAACTGTGTCTTATACTCCAGACAAGACCTTGGTGGTCAATACCTGCTGATTTATTAATAAAATGTGTTTTATAGAGATTTATCCTTATTATTACTGTGAAATATCTTTATTTGGTTTAAGCAGGATTTGGTAAAGGGAGATTTCCTTAGAGATTTTTTTCCAGCACACAAGGACAGGAGCAGCTTTTAGGTGGGTGTAGAAGCTCGTACAGAAGTTGAACAGGAGCCTGAAAACCCCTTGTGAATTAACAGCCTAGCCAGGGGCCTGGGGACACTTCTGCCACCAAAGGCCATCCCACAGCAGTGACTTCTTTACATTCCCATGGGTGAAAGGCAGAAAAATGCCTCCAACAGAGTGAAGCAGCCCAAGAACTTTGCTGGCTGAAGCTCGCATGAGCTGAGAAGTTGGGTAGATTCATCTGAATTATTTCAAGAAATTCTAATGGCTGTTTGGAAAGCTCCAGAAGCAGGTGCCAAACACCTTGTGTCACCTGAGCAGCAAGGCCAGCAGCACTGCTGTGCTGGGAGCAGTGGAGCTCTGAGGATTTACACCAGGCACTGCAGGCTTTGGGTCACAGCATTTCTTTGGTTGTCCATCTCTAGCATCCACTCGGTTTGTAACTCCCATCCTGAAATCCCCTGTTCCTTTCCCAAATATAAAATGGCATGGAAAATTCAGCTTTCCAGAGGGAGCGTGGGTTTGTTGTTTCTTTTGAGCAGCAGTGCCAGGAGTTCAAGTTCATTTTAGATGAAATTCATCCTGCGAGGAGGAGATTGCTGCAGAGTGTGAGGAGATTTGCAAAGCTCATCACTCCCCTGCTGCCTTCAGCCTGTGGGCTCCTGTGTGAAGGGCTGCTCCCCTGAGGACATGGACATCCAGGCATCTTCTTTAACAGTCACATCAGAAAAACTTCTTTCCCCAAGTCTCCAGACTCTGAGCAAAGCAGCAGCTCTCTGAGCTTTGTGGTTCACTCTGCTCAAAAAAAAAAAATTAGCCATTGGAGGATGATATTCCTGTATGCGCCCCAGAGATGCTGCACTCAAGTGCTTAGTCTGACATTAGGTCTGCATGAGTTAATTAAAAAATAATAATTTTTTCTTCTCTTCTTCTGGCTGTTTCCAGCCAGGCAGATATGCTGAAATCACAAAACCAGCAAAGGGATTGCTTTAACTAGGAGATAGGATATGAATTCAGCATATTTTCTGCATAGAAATATGACATTTGTATGGAAATGACCCATTTTCTTGAACAGGCAGCTATACATCACAGAAGTTTCACTGTAACGTTTATGCAAAAGAGATTGGGAAGCACTTTCCCATAAAGTGCTGATTTCCCCCAGACGAAATAATAAGGCAAAGCACAATCCAGAAGCTCAGGAGAAACATTTCACTCAATGTCATATGTTCTGGGTGTTTGTTTTGATTTCCACGATGATTTCATGTTTGTCTCTCTGTCTTCCCCCTGAAGGAAGTGAAGGGCTTAGGAAGGAATAATCCATTCTCCCTTTTTTCTTTCTTAATCACATCCCAGCTTCCAAATGACGGCAGGACATTTCTACCCTGCTCCAAGGACCAGGACAGCCTGGGAATGGTCAGGGTGGAGGCACAAGGAGGTTTTTCTGCAGGACCGGACAAGGGCTCTGCCACAGGGAGCCAAAATGCCCGTGACAAATCCACGCTCCCATGACCTACATTTCTTGGAATATTTGCACAATGCATGTGGAATTCAGCAATCAGGCATCACTCTGAGCACACAGCTCAAGGAATGTTGAGGGATCAGTACTCTGCAGCTTTTCCTTTCAAATGCAGCGTGTTATGGCCTGGTATTCCAAGGGCTGAGCTGCTTCTGGCTCCGGGGCCAAACCCAGAGTAAGGATCAGCAACACAAAATCAAAACCAACACCAACTCCAACACATCTTATCCATAAAAAGGTGCTATAACCATAGAATACATAACTAGCAAATCATTTTTAGGCTGCTTTTATTACAAAATTACAATTTGAATTAATAGTTGCACAACTACAAGATTGTTTTTATGCCAGTGCTGAATGAAACGCTCTGACCTCGTTCAACCCCACCGAAGTCAAGTGCAAAATTCACCCTGATATGAATGAGAAATTCTTTGAGCTTATCATGAATTAAGGTATAGGTATATCTCGTTCTGATGATGAATTGAAATTATTTAAAATCAATTAGAACAGAAAAGACACATCCCAAACTAGATGTTCACTGAGCTCAGATTCTTGATTTACAGCCCAACATCCTGACCCTAAATGGAAATCCATATATCACTGAGGCAACATAATCAGACTTCAGATAACTTACTTTAGAGCAGGAATTTTTTTCCCCTGTTCAAGCCAGTTGCTGGGAAATTAACAGCAACCAGAGTAATTAGCAGTGCAGATATTTCACCATCAAAACTCTGAGAGCATAGCAGAGGTTTCCAATGCACACTCAACAACCCCTTTCCTTTGCCTATAAAACCAGCCCTGAGTCATTTTGGCCACCCCTTTATTTCACAAATATGGAACAGCTCTGGAGCAGCTCATGATTTACTGGAAGTCCTCTGGAAGAGTAAAAACCTTCCAGGCTTGTGCTCAGCCACTAAGCACCACTCCTTTCTAAACAGAAAAGAAAATTTAAGTTGTTTGTGCCAATATGACATTAATGGAAGCAGCTTCTTTTTGGGGGGGTGTTACAGAAAAGGACACGCCATGAAAATGTGATTTCCCTTAGTTGCATGACTATTTATATAGAGAAATAGAAATTCATATAAATGTATACATTTCTATAGATACACATTTTGTACACTGTAGGCATATACATACATACATACATATATACACAGGGTGTTATATACACATCCAGATTTGTATATACATATATATAAATATATATACACACGCAAATGCACACACAGCTTGCTTTGGAGCCAGCTAGAGTTATAAATTCTCCCTCCCCCACAGAGCCAAGATGATCTGAGCTGCCTCTGCTCAACACCCCACGGTTGTCTCTCCAGCCCGAATTAAATATAATCCTCATTATTCTGCCTCTCTGGTGCCTGAGAATCTTGGCAACCTCTCTGGGTGACTCGAGATGCAGCAATTCCTCCTGCCTTGCCTCTCCTAACCTATTCTAGGAGAGGCAATATGCTGCTAAGATTAAGTGTCCAAAATGCTAATATGTCTGAGAAGTGCCTCCACTGACCTACATCGGGAATGTAGGTCGGAAAGGAGCTATTTTTAACCAAAATGCCCACATTTTAATTACAGTCCAAAGCAAGCCACATTCCTGACTCTCCCAGAAGTTTGCAAAGATTGAATTTTACACTTCAATAGTGTAATTCTAGGTACATACTTAGATTTACACACAGTATATACAGCACATACTCAGCGTTTCTGTGACACACGAGCACTCACTCCTGCTTGGAGCTGACAGCGACTAATTTTAGGAACATCTCCTCCTTCTCCCTGATGCGTACCTGTTAGAGATCCTTCTTATCAGGGCTTTGTGCTCTGAAGGCTTGGACAGACTCTGGTTGGCTCTGGTTGGCAAAGGCCTGTGACACCACCACGGCCAACCTGGCGAGGCTGCCAGCAAGCTGAGGGCACTCCAGGCGGGGCAGAGGGAAGTCTCGAGGTGCAATACACCACTCTACAGAAAAACCCAACAGAGAGAACTGTGTTTTCAGTTGGTCTCCACTCCAGGCACGAACAGAGGGGTCAGGGTGTGTCCTCAGCCCAAGGAGGATCTGTGCATGCAGACAGGTAAAAGCAATTCTGGGAATGCCAGCGACCTGCAGGCTGGTGAGAGCTTGGGCTAAAGGCAGGAAAAATAGGGGCTGGGAGCTATTTGTTACCTGCTCTAAAACAAGGCTTTGCAACAAGAATTTCATGTAGTTATTGGCTGTCTCGAAGCCAGTGAGAGACACTTGACTTTCAGGTGCCATTCTCACTGTCAGCCTTGGCAAAATTCCCACTTGTCACAGCTTAACCATCGCCTTTCCATCCATCAGCCTCCATGGCTGCAGTGTCACAGCCCCCCACTGCTAACAGGAGGAATATATATATATATATATATATATATATATATATATATATATATTTACATCAATTAGATACATCCACAATTCTTCATTGGTTTAAAACTGAAGGGGATAATTAAGCATGGACTGAACAATTACTCTCTGCCTTAATCAGTGCCTTGACTCCTCTCAGGATCCCTCAGGGCTGTGACTTGCCCTTTTTTTGAAGAAAACACTGACATCAACTGGATCTAAAAAAGACTTTTTACTTGCCATATTTCTTTGCTTGCCAATACTATCCACTTTCCAAAGCAGCCAGGTTTTTGGGTCACTGCAAGAAAACATAACAGAAGTGATGCCACAGGAAATGTCTCTCTGATTAAGAAGAATGCATTTAGCTACAGATTTATTCCAGCAGTGCTTTGGGGACAACTGATCAGTCCTGCCCTTGCATGGCAATTTAACAGCACCAGAGAAACCTGGATGTGTTCCCTAAAAAAGACAGACAAACTTAACTGATCAGCATCCATTACCTAATTTTTGTAAAGCTCGTTTTTCCCCTAAGCAACACAACATGAATTTTCTCAGTGCTCCCAGTGCACATGGGGCCAGTGGCTCCAGCAGTGCAGGACCCCAAGGACAGGATTTCTCAGGTGGAGCAGCTTGGCTGGTCCCATCCAATCCTGAAACCTCACTAACGGGGATTTCTAGCATCTTCCTTTGAGTCAGACTGTGCTGGGCACTCTCAGGACACAGCAGAATGAAGACATTTCGGCTCTGAGTGGCAATTCCTGCGCTCTTTGGAGCAGATCTCCTTCACTCTCCAAAGAAAAGAAGCACAAGAATGAAAGTTCTATTATAAGAATTTTCATACTGCAATGTTTCCCTCTCTCTGGTCATACCAGTGATAAAAACAAACTGAACAATCACAGAACAAAAAAAAAACCCCACAAACCCAAACCATTAATAAACTTTGATTTGCAAAGCCTCCAAAGTTCAAAGATGGACTTTAGTTCAAGGGTTATTCAGATAATGGACATTTTATATATATATTTAAACACATAAAATAATTTAGAGACCAAGTACAAAACCAAAGGTTTATGTATCTTTCTATAAAACTCAGTTTAGGACAGTTACTGTTGGGACTGACTTAGTTTTAAACAAGTACAGCCTGAAAAAATGATCAACATACACATTCCTATAATTCTTTAAGGTGTAATCCACCTACTGTCTCTGAAAAAGCAAGAAAAAAATGCATAAAAGCCCCATAAGCAGTATATTAATGCCACTGTAATATTTGGGGAATGTCATTGACTGCAGATAAGGTCCCTGCAGGACAAAAAGTCACAAACATTTCTTCAGCTTTTTTCTGGTTGTTTGGTTGGTTTTTAGAGTTACTGTTACAGGAGTCCCTCCTCAGGAATGGTGCCAAGAGCCACCACCACTGGCAGGGATGGTAGTGCCACCAGAAGCAGCAGCACAAATGAAGTCTTTCCCATTCCAAAAGTGGTTTATCACAATTCAGGAATTCCTGCTTGGAATCATTCAAGCCCTACTGCAAAATCCGATCACTGCAGAGAACCTCCCTCCCTGGCACCGTGCTCCAAGGACAAGCCAAATTGCTGTGCCACATGCCATGGGCAGCATATTCCTCCACAGGCAGTGGCATTTGTTGGAATTCCCAAGTACAGAGAGAGTCACTCCTTGGCTAACCTGAAATATCTCTTCGGGATTCATAGAACATATAGGATATTCTTGAGAGATTTAGAAAATTCTAGTGGAAAAAGTAAAGTAAATGGACATTAAAGATTCAGGACATAGGACTTGGTTGTGAATATTTTATATTTGCTCTGCCCTCTGTTTGTATCTCTTCTTTTTAAGGCACCCAGCAGCTGAGTCTTGCATGTCTACACCTCTAAATAATGCCTAAAAACCCTACACTCCAGATCAACACCTTAATATTCAAAAATATCAGGATTGATGCAGCACCCACCCTACAGAGACCACCCAGCATGAATGTGGGCATTCCTACAGCTCTGCTCTTTGAGCCCTTTCCTCTCATTTTCCCACAAAAATTATCCATCTGACACCATCCTGAAAAACACAATACTGAACAATTTAGCAGAGAAAATGCCACCACAGGGAAGTGTTCCCAAATGCTTCCACAGGGATCAAAAGTAACCTACAAGTGTCACCCCAGCAGCCTCCTGGGGAACTCTGTGCTTTGCTCTCTGAGCAAAGTCAATGGTTTCATAGAAATCTGCCAAACTGCCCCAACAACCTGAATAAAAATGTGATAAGGACAGAATTTTACAACTGGGAAACTGCAAGGATCAAGGAAAAGGCATTTTAAAGAAGTTGTAGGAAACACAGTTGTCAGAGCCTGTCAATCACAGAAGCACAGATGCCCTGGGTTGGAAGGGACCTCCATATTCTTGCCCTCAAAGAGAAAAAATAATACTAATAAAGTATTTCCAAATAATTTGCAATTGTTACATTAGTAATCTTCTTGGCTAGTTGGTCACCAACGACATTAGAGCTAAACAAATTTGTCTTTAAAATCAAAAGTCTTAGAGATTGTTCAGTTAATTTGTGAGTGAGGTCAGTCAAAGAATCACTGAATTGATGGCAAACCCATTTTCTCTGTACCATTACTCATTTTATTCCGAAACAGTCCCATGGAGTACTTGTCTCAAAATACTTGAATCCACTTAATAGATGCTGTAATTTTCTGAGATCAGATTTTGCTCTTCATTCAAGTCTGTTGACTAAAACTGAGCATAATGTGGTGTCTCAACATTGGCTTCCAAGGGAGCAGAATTGAGCCTCCGCTCCATTCCCACTCAAGGGTTTGTTCCAAGCACATTCCAATTCCTTCTACTGCCCAACCAAACCCGAAATATTTCAAGAACTGGGAAAAAAAAAAGTGTATCTCCACTCACAACAGAATTAAAAAATAGGATTTTTTTTTTGTACAAAGAGCTGTTGTGAGCTACATCCTGGGTCGATGTGCATTTCCCCCATGGAGAAAAACCGTGTTGTACTGTGTACAACACAAATACATAATTGTGTGCACACAAATACATACATACATAAATTCACTGAGGACCTCAGCTACAGATTGAAAACCAAGCCTTGGAAAAACTCAGAAAATAGGAATATGCAGCACAGAGCAGCCTGATTTCCCAGTGTCCACAAATCCACGTTGTAAAAGCGAGTGCCTTTGGAAGAAGGGCAATCCTGGAACAAGTTCACCCTGGGGTGGCTGGAGCGCTGCCCAGAGTCGCACCCGTGGTAAAGCAATGTCCTGAGCAATGAACTCCCACACTTAGGGCCAAATTCTACATGCTACTCTTCACGTGAACATTTCTGTTAAACCTCAACCCGAACCATCACATCTTCTTCATGTGAAGTGGACACTTGAAGCAAGTGGAAACAGCACAGAGATCATCAAGTGCTGCTGGCACACCCGAGTGCTCACATTTTGGAGAGACCTTTCCCTCCTTTCAAAGTTCTCAGAGAACAAGTTGGACAAACCCACACATTTCTAGCTTAAAACCAAATCAGCTGTGCTGCCACATTCAAAGGTGGTTTTGTCTGGAAAGGTCTCTGGCAAAATCTGGAGCTGCCACTGCTTAACTCATGTTCACTGAAGCTCCTAAGAAATGAGATTCTCACTCTTCAATAACACTCTAACCAGAGCAGTAGGCAACAGACTTTCCAAAATTCACATTATTACTCATACCGTAACATTTGACATCTTTCTATGGCTGTTGATACACTCAAGAGATCCATGAAGCCATTTCCAAACAAATTTTTTAACCTAGGGTACAATGTGATGGTGACATCAATGACAACATCCAGAAAATACAAAAAGCACCAATAATTGAGCACCAGGATCATCCTTTCCATTTCCCTGTGTGCAGCTGTTGGCTGGGACTGGGGCTTACCTGGCCTTGCTGTTCTTTTCCACCTGTAGGAAGAATTTCAATGGTCAGTGAGGGAATAAACCAAACACTTGCTGAAGGTTTTACTACCACAGGCTGAGCTGCTCAGGCTGACACCAGGTGAAATCAGCTAAACCATGAAATCAGCTAAAAAAATATTTATTTCACATAGCATCCCATCAAGCAGCTCCAATGCAACTGCAGATCATTTGACTTTATTTGATTCCTTCCCAGTAGCATTAATGCTACCAATGCTACTGCTGATAAAGACAGAATTATCATTAATGCTCCCTATTAATTAGGAGGAACCTGGCTTGGAACATGCAAAGTGTCACCCACTGCAGGTCAGAGATGATGGATCCACTTTTTTTTTCCTGCAGTGAGAAAGGAATGCTGCTACCCACTCAGCCTCAGCTCAACACAATGAAAAAGCAAAATAAAAGTCATCAAAACACCCTTTAGACATCACACTTAGACATTGTCAACACTTCCAGAGCAAATCATCCCCAAATCATCTCAGTACGCAACAGAAAGGAAGTTTCCTACGCAAGGAAAGAAAAATAACTCAACGTAAGCCAAAAATTATCTCTTTTAATACAAAATTCCATTCTCATAGAACAAATTTATTTCCACTGAATAAATAGATCTGCTCACCGTCCACAGGTGAGATTACTGCCTGTAGTAAGGATGAAATTCTCTTGCCTTTCTGCAGTTTAATTAAAATATAAACATTATTTGCAACCGGCTTTACTCTATTTGGATACAAGTATGAATGCTTGGGGCTTTGAGGACATTGCCAAATGTATACAGCACCACTCTCACTGGGGGTTGTACTTTAACCTGATTTATACAGCTCCACGCATCACTTGCATGTAGGCTTATCAATGTAATTATTACAATTATGATAAGAAGGATCTGGCCTTTGCACTTGCATGTTTAATACTCTTAGCACGTGCATGCTCTTCCACTATCTATTAAAAACTCAGCAAAACAAACAAATGAGCAAACCCCAACGGGTCAGAGCTGAAGGCAGCAGTGAGGAAACACAATCTCAACTCAACAGAGAAAATTGCAATGGGTAATATTTTTACTCATAGCATGGAGGGTGATGCCAGATTTACAGAGGTTCTTAGCTGTCCCTCCATCTCCAGACACACACAGCTGCTGCCAAGGCTGGGGAAACGACTCTCCAAGAGAAAAAGCTCACCATGAGCATCCTGCCCGGAGCTGTAAATAGCGACATTGTGGGGAGAACAAGTATTTATGGGTTTATCTCTGTTAAAACACATTGTGCGGGGTGAAACCGAGCTGTTCCCCAAGGAAGAGCAGGTGGTGGGGAGGGTGACCTTGGCAAAGTGACCCTTTGCCAGGAGGTGACAGACCCCGGTCCCCTCAGGACAGCGGCAGGAGCGCTCCCAGCAGCACCCTTGGGGGAATAACCTCGATTCACCCGGATAAACCACCCTGACCGCCGTTCAGACAAATGGTGCTGATGGACACATTGGGGATTTCTGGACTGACCCCACTCTCTGAAGGCCCTCAGGGCAGCGCCCGGCTGTGGGGGCTGCCCTTGGCGGCCTCGCCCGTCCCTGGCTAAGGCGCCCGCGGGTTCATTCGGCAGGGCGGACGGAGACGGGGAGCGGCGTCGGGAACGGCTCCAGGCCGGGATGTAATCCAGGATCGAGTCCAGGACCGGGTCCGGGATCAACCCCGGGATCAACCCCGGGATCGAGCCCGGGCGCTCCGGCCCCGCCACCGCCCCTCAGCGCTGGGGCTGGGGCGCCACCTGGCGGCCGCGAGGGGCTGCGCTCCGCGCCCGGCCCGGGACCCGCGGGGACACAACAGCGGGGACAGCGCCGGACAGAGGGACAGCGGGACAGAGGGACACCGCCAGGGACAAGACACCAACGTGAACAAGATACCAACCGGGACCCGCCCGGGCAGGGAAATCCCATGGTCTTTGGTCTCCCTCCGGTTGCCGCGGGAGTGGGAGAAGGGGCAGCGCGGCCTCTGGGATGCTTTGCTTTCCCAGATCGCATCCCCCCATTCCAAACTGGAAATGCGGTTTAATCCGGAGGGGTGGGAGCTCTTTGAGTGCTCACCCCGTTGCCAGCACAGGCAACATCCCTGCGGTGCCTCCCGGTGCCTCCAGCAGGCCGGGAAGCAGCGCTCCGGCGGGATGCGCTCCCAATTTTCCCGATATTTTTAACTGTCAGGACAGTGCGGCAGGGATACAGATCGCAAATCGGATTTGTGACAGTCTCGGGTGGTATCTTGGCAAGAGACGCTGTACAGGGTTTTTTTTTCTTTTTCTATGTTAACATCACAGTGCATCGAACTGTTATTCATAAAATAGCGTTCAAGATTATGGGGGGAAGGAAATCTCTGTGAAGGAAGCTGAAGTTTCAGGTTCAAGCTTTGTATTCCTATATATATATATATATTTGGGGGTGTATATATATATATATATATATATCTGCATTTTTTTTTCAAAACGTTTTATTAGGAAAGCTATACCAGACGCATCACTGTACAATGATTTAACATTACCTTTACAATTTATATTCACTTGAAATTACAGAATAAATATATGCACATTGTTGTACCTTTGTGTGTGTGTGCGTGTGTGCGTGTATGGGTGCATGAGAGAAAACATTAAAAGTGCTTCCTACAAAGCTGTTAGTGAGAGGTGCCCATTAGCTTTTGTTTTTTTTTTTTTCTTTTTTTTTTTTTTTTTTTTTTTTTTAATCTGTATATTTGCATGTCGCTTTTATTAGGAAAGTGCGGATGTCCTCCAAAAAAAAACCATGGCGTCATGATGAAGTGTCACTGAGCATCCCCTAGGTGTGTGCGCCACGTGGTGACATCCTTTGGGCTGCTCGGCTCCGGGTGGCTTCCCCCAGCCCCCGGGACTGCCCCCGGGATTCCCCCCGCGGCCCCCGAGCCCCCCTGGAGGGGCTGGGCTGGCGGGGGGTGCGCGGAGGGTGAGGGTGAGGAGTGTGCGTGCGAGGGAGGGAGAGAGACAAGAGTGAGACATTCGAGCAAGACCCTCCCCTCCCTTCCCTCTTGCAGTTTCCAGGCATGCAGCAAACTGCGCTCGTTTGCTTCTTTGCATTATTATTTTTTTTTCCTCTTTTAAATAAATGTACAGAATCTGTGCCATGATGGGCAAGAAGAAAGCAGGCCAGAAAATGCCATCTTCCCTCCCCCTCCCCTCCAAGGGAAAAATATCAAGGAAGTTTGCTGCCAACGGAAAAAGAAAAAAAATTCAAAAAAAAAGGAGAAAAAAAAAAAAAAAAGAGCCAACGAACAAAACAAACAACAAGAATAAAGAAAACAAAAGAAAAGGGAAAAGAAAAAAGAGAGAAAGAGACACACATAGAATTTACTTGATCAGGATCAATACAAAGATCCCCGATAATAATAATAATAATAATAATATAATAATATACCTTTAGACATGGCACAGTCAAAGTCTCAGTTTCAGTATAAAAAATAATGATTGATTAACATCTGCTGGCAAAAGTCTGCGAAGGCACTTCGTCGATTACTGATCTGAGAAGGGCCCTGCCCCGCAGCGCGCACATCTGGCGGGGCAGAGCGCACAGCTGTATCCTC
This sequence comes from Pyrgilauda ruficollis, assembly GCF_017590135.1. Classification (NCBI taxonomy): domain Eukaryota; kingdom Metazoa; phylum Chordata; class Aves; order Passeriformes; family Passeridae; genus Pyrgilauda; species Pyrgilauda ruficollis. The sequence goes on from NW_024520318.1 coordinate 2,517,741, forward strand.
TGCTCGCGGGCGGCGGGGCCGGGCGGGCGGCGGGGCGGCGGTCAGAACCGGTACGTGGTCTTCTCCAGGACTTCGAGGTAATCCGGCTTGGTTTGGAGTTTGGCCCTTAACTCGAGGTATTCGCTTGTGGGGGTTTGGTGGTCCGGGAAGCCCTTGCCGGCCGCGAAGAGCAGGGTCTCCTTCAGCCTGGCGTCCTGCTGCAGGTCCGGGTATTGCATGCCGGGGGGGTGGACGTGCAGTTCCTTCAGCTTGGGCACGGTGCCGTACAGGCAGTCCACGAAGCCCACGGCGCAGGGCGGCGGGCGGTCGCGGTCCCGCGGGGCTCCCCCCGCCGCCGCCGCCGCCGCCCCGAGCGCGCCCGCCGCCAGCCCTCCGCCCGCGGGGTGCTGGGGGTGCACGGCCACGATGGTGTTGAGCTGCGAGCTGGACACGGCCAGGCTCCACTCCTGCTCCTTCTCCAGCAAGGTGCGGTAGCTGCTGCCCGGCTCCGGCGCGGCGGCGGGGGCGGCGGGGTGGGCGAAGCCGCGCTCGCCGCCGCCCCGCAGCAGCTCGGCCGCCTCGCCGCCGCCGCCGCCCGCCGCCTCTTCCTCCTCCCGCGGCTTGTAGATGGGGTTGTTGCACATCTGGGTCACCGGGTGCGGGATGTAGTCGTAGACGTGGCCCGCCGGGGGCGCCTTCTCCGGGGACCGCTCCCCGGGACCCCCCCCGCCGCCGCCGCCGCCCCCGCCGCCGCCGCCGCCGCCCTCAGGGAAGGCTGCTGCTCCTGCCATCCCCACTTCTGCCCCACCCATCACCTCTCCCACCATCGCACCAGCCCAGCCGTCTGTGCCGCTCACACAGCTCTCCATGCCTATGGAGCTGCCCATCTTCTCACCGCTCATGATGCAAACCATGCCCCTGCAGACATTGCCAGCACAGCTGCCGCCTCAGCTGGGCCCTGTAGACCCCCTGCCCGCCGACTTGGCCCAGTTGTACCAGCATCAGCTCAACCCCAGCCTTCTCCAGCAGCAGCAGAACAAGAGGCCACGCACACGGATCACCGATGACCAGCTCAGAGTCCTTCGGCAGTATTTTGACATTAACAATTCCCCAAGTGAGGAACAGATCAAAGAGATGGCAGACAAATCTGGATTGCCCCAGAAAGTGATCAAGCACTGGTTCAGAAACACCCTGTTCAAGGAGCGCCAACGCAACAAGGACTCCCCGTACAACTTCAGCAACCCTCCCATTACCAGTCTGGAAGAGCTGAAGATAGACTCACGGCCTCCTTCTCCAGAGCCTCAAAAGCAGGAGTACTGGGGAAGCAAGCGGTCCTCTCGAACACGTTTTACTGACTACCAGCTCAGAGTCCTGCAAGATTTCTTTGATGCCAATGCTTACCCAAAGGATGATGAATTTGAGCAGCTTTCTAACTTGCTGAACCTCCCAACACGTGTTATAGTGGTGTGGTTTCAGAATGCGCGCAGGTCGCGGCGGGCCAGCGGCTCGGGGCTGGCGCACAGCACCTCGCCCACCACGCTGACGGAGCTGAGCGCCTCCAGCCACTGCTTCAGCGGCACCAGCTCGCAGGTGCAGTCCCAGGGGTTGAGCTTCAGGTCGATCTGCACGATGGCGTGCAGGTGCTCCAGCACCCCGGCCACCGGCAGCGCCAAGAAGTGGTTGTTGCGCAGGTTGAGGCGCGCCAGGGAGGTGCCGGCGAAGGCGTCGGTGGGCAGCGTGCGGAGCAGGTTGTCGTTGAGGAAGAGGAGCTTCAGGTTGGGCATGAGGCTGAAGGCCGCCGGCTGGATTTCCCTGATCAGGTTGTACTCGAAGTACAGGTAATGCAAACTCTGCAGGCCCCGGAACATGCCCGGGGTGAGCCGCTCGATGTCGTTCCCGTTCAGGTACAGGCTCTTGAGGTTCGGCAGGTTGATGAACGCCCCGTCCTGCACGTAGGAGATCCGGTTGTTCCCCAGGTGTAAGAGATCCAAGGAGGAAAAATTCCAGAAATCGGAGCGGTAGATTTTCTGGATCAAATTCCCGCTCAGGTACAGCTTCTTGGCATTCAAGGGCCTGGGCAGGAGCTCGGAGATGTTGTGGAATCCCCGCTCCTTGCAGTTGACCGTCAGGCCCAGGTCGTTGATGTGCAAACTGCAAGAGCAGCCGGTGGGGCAGATGATGGGGATGGGGGGCCGGGTCTGGTAGGCAGCCACGGGAGGTTGGTTGGGCCCGGGGTACAGGCCACGGGGGGTCGGGGGAGGCCGGGGCGCCCGGGGCTGCTTGGTGGGCTTGGGCTGCTTGTTGGACGTTTTGTACTCAACGGAGGAAGCGGTGAAATGGAAGGAGGACAGCATGGAGGAAGGCTTCGTAGGCCACGCGTTCTCCTTGCTGGAGGACAGCTGAGGGATGCCCAGGCTGGCTTCCACCTCGGAGTCAGACAGCATGGGGCAGAGCTTGCTTCTCTTGATTTCCCGCAGGTCCTTCCCGTGGAAGTGGAAGGGGGTCTCACAGGTGATGTCCCCCACCAGAGCGGTGTAGGGGATGCGCTCCAGCCAGCTCTTGAGCTGCACAATCTCGCACGTACAGTTCCACGGGTTCTCCTCCAGCTGGATCTCCATCAGGCTCCTGCCAATGTGGTCCAACATCCCGCGGTACGAAAGGACTTTGAGGCGGTTCCCCCGCAAGTCCAAGTGGGTTAAGGACACAGACTTAAATAAATTGGTGGGAAGCATGGGGATAAGATTGTCATTTAGGATAAGGACCCTCAATTTACTTAGGTTTCGAAATGCCCCGCTTTCAATCCGTTTAATGACATTGTAATCTGCCTGCAGATATTCCAGACTTTCCAAACCCAGGAAAGTGTCGTTCCTGAAAATGTCCAATTTGTTTTCGTGCAAATACAACCTCTTCAGAACTCGGAGCCCGTTAAAAGCCCCCGTCTGAATGTCCTGCAGTGCATTGTTCCCAAGGTTAATAGACACAGCATTGTTCAAGTGAAGAAAACTGTTGGTGTACAATTTCCTCATGGAATTCCTCTGCAGATAAAGTTTAAAAGGTCTCGACCACGACTCTGTTATCTGACTAATATTTATAAATCCCTTGTTGTCACAATGTATATGGAAAAGGCTCTCCTTCACTTCACAGTAACATGGATCAAAGCAGGGCTCATCCAGTTCCTCCGAGTCCTCTATCAAGGGAATAGGTGTAGTCCATGCTAGAGCAATTGTGCTTAGAAGAATTATCCACAACATCCTTCCTTTATGAAGCGTCTCTGCCGTGGAAGGTTTCATCATTTGTTGATGTTTACAAAACTGCAACGGGAAGAGAAACACAGATTTCAGTATTTCTGCCCTGCCCCTCTCCTTTTCCTAAGCCCCTACCTGCTGGACTCATGTCGGGCTCCTGGAAAGTTCAGCAATTGTTGGGCAGACGTTCCCAACCAACTCCAGGGGTGTCGGCTGGGCGAGCCTTGCCCTGATTTATACTTGAGAGATGTTAGAGGGCTCCATCACGCGATAGCAGCCTGCCTCGCTCCCCTCCCCGTGGTAAATGCCACCTATAAAGAGGACAGCACATGCAGCCCCACACGGCACCACGAGCACACCGAACGTGTTGCGTCTCTCCACGTTTCCCAGGCTTCGGAACTGCCCGGATCTCATCCCCGGGTGCAGTTTTAGCCCAGGAGCCATCACAGCCCGCCTCGATTCCGGGGGGGAAACACACCAAGTGTGGGCACATTTCTCCAGTGTCGCACCACATCCTTCATCCATGCAAACTCCCAAAGTTATTGAACCTCCGCCCTCCGATCTCCCTCCCTCCCAGCTCGATGTGTTCCACACGCGAGTTCCAGGGAATGTGCGAGCTGTGCTGATGTCCCTGGCAGAACGGCTCCCCTCAGAAACCCCCACAGCATCTTCACCGGAGTAAATGGTTAACGACCCTGATTGGGAAGGAAATCTTCCCCTCGCAAATGCGCCGGTGAATTAATGCAACTGGTATATTATCAGATAAATACACACCACATATTAGTCATTTTAGCTGATTAAAGCATTTAGAGATGATTAATCTTTCTAAAGCACATGCCCATGCGATCAGCGGATCTAAAGGGAAGTGACAGCTGAAGAGGCACCTAGGATTGAAACGCTCAGCCTGCCTTGGATTAGGGCATTTTGTGCCCCCAGGACCAAGCAGGAGACCCGGTTAAAAAGCTGAAAGTGGAAGAAAAAAAATACCTTGACACTTACCAGCCGATAAATTCTCTATCCTACTATACACGATTCCGAATGAAGACACCATTCTTCTCCAATCAGATGAAAATAATACTGCCCTAATGAGATGCAGCTCCTTCAACATATGGTTTCACCCTTCCTTTCACCAGATATTTTAAATGTATGGGCACAGGGAAACGCTAAGGATGGGAATAATAGCAGTGGTGATGCAGCCTTCCTTGAATCCCTGAAATGCCCATTAGAATGATTCGGAGCGATCATTGCTTTTAGTCTCAATCTCCCAATAAAAAGGTCCTTTTTGCCTTCCTCGTGTAAGAGCTAGAAAAAATTGCCCCCCATCCGTAAACTTAAGAGCAGAAAGATGCATTTAGGGGAGAGAAATGCCAGAGGAACAGAAATCCTTAGGATCAACTTGCAAATGAAACCCTCCCCTGTGGGAAAGAGGAGATGGTTGAAAGCACGAAAAGAGAAATACCCTCTGCAATTAAAACCAGCATCTAACTGGGGAGAAGGGAGAGAGACGAGAGCTATGTTGCAGTATCAATCTCTCTGTCTCCTTTGCAAAATATTAGCCACTTAAGTTCTTTCTCTTCTGCAAGGGCTGTAATAAAAATAAAAAAATAAATAAAGAGGATTATTATATCTTCTTTTGGGAAGAGGGGGGTGTCTTTGACCCTAGGCGGAAACAAAAGGATCCAGAAAGGTTGTACTTACCGGTTTGCAGGAGAGATTTTAGCACATCGTTACCAAAAAAAAAAAAAAAAGGCAAAAGAAAGGAAGGGGGAAAAAAGAAAGCTCGAGTTTAAAGATTGCTGGTTTGTCTCTGCCTCTCCCTCTCTGTGGCTCTCTCTCCCTCTCTCTCTACTCCTGCTGAAGCTGAGGCAAAAGGAAAAAAAAAAAAAAGAAGCAAGCCTGAAACGTGCTGGGAATGCAATGAGCCCCTCAATGATCCTTTTTAGGATGCAGAGCTGCTGTTTGGCACACTCAATGGAGGAGGGAGGAGAGGGGCTGCTGCAGGCTCCAGCGCCGCCGCCGCCTTCTCCGGGCAGCAGCGGCAGCGCGGAGCGGGCGGCGGGGCGCGGCGGCGAGCGCGGGTGCGCTGCGTGCGCGGGTGTGCGCGGGGTGCGGGGCGCTGCGGGGCCGTGTGCGTGTGTGTGAGTGTGTGTGCGCGCGTGTGTGTGTGTGCGCTGCCGCTCCTGCCCTGGATCAGGCTCCTCCACGTCATGAAAATCAGCTTCAAGAAGGGGAACAAACGGAGGGGGCGCGCTCGGCTTCAGGTCGGGGGCGCGCATTTGGGAAGCCCTGACTACACAGTTTTTTTCCCTTGCCTTTTCTTTTTTTTTTCCCCCTATCCTTTTTTTTTTTTTTTTTTTTCTCCTTTTTTTTTTTTTTTTTAAGAGGGAAGGAGGGGGCTGGTTGGCGGAGAGGATGGGAAGTGGGAAACGGGCAGATGGGGGAGGAAAAAGAAGAATCAGAGAGGGGAAAAAAGCCGCCGGGATGGGGCAGAATTTGCACCCACCCCCCACTCCCCTTTCCAAAAAAAAACCCCAAAAAAACGGAGGGAAAAACAGATAACAAAAAGCCCAAGTCGGGAGGAAATCAGAGCTGCTCTGACTGCGAGTGCCAGCCGAGGGATGCGGCGGGGAGCAGCCCGGGGGTCCCAGCAGCCCGGGGGTCCCGCTCCGGCCGCCCCGCTGCCCGCGCATCCACCGCCTCCTCCGCTCGGTGCTGCCCGCCCGTCCCGGGGCCGCTCCCGCCCCGAGCCTCGCCGGGATCCCGCAGCTTCCCGCAGAGCCAAACACCTCGGGGAGACTCCCGGCACCTCCCGCATCCTCCCGGCGTGTGCGCGGAGGCGGAGGGGCCGCGCCCGCGGTGCCCGCCCGCCCCGGGAGCCGCCGCAGGTAACGGGGCTGCGCGGGGCGCGGCGGATCCGCGGAGGGGGCGCAGCGGGTGAAAGTTGGTGGGTGAGATGCGCAGGGGGCTCGGGGGGCTGCGGGCTCTGCCTGCCCCGGGGTTCGGGAGGGAAGGGCTGCGGGCAGGGAAGGGGGCGAGCCCCGCGCTGCTCCGCGCATCCCCGCCGTCCGCACCCGCGCACAGCCCTGCGCATCCCTACGCGCACAGCGCCCGCCCGGCCCCGCGCACACATCCGCGCGGATCCCCGCGGATCTCCCGGGGCGTCCCGCACCCCCCGCTCCGCGCGGAACGCGGATCCCCCTCCCGCACCCCGCGGTGGCTCGGCCGGGAGAGACTTAACTGGAACCGCGGCTCGGGAGAGAAAAGTTCAGGGGCAGAGCCGCGGGTGCGGGCGGGAGGTGCCGGGGGCTCCGCGGGGTCCCGCCGCCCCGGGGCCGCTCTGCGCGGGCAGGGGCGCAGCCTCCGCGCCCGCGGACGCGCAGCATCTTCGCCCGGCTGCCGAGCTCTCCTCCACCGGTGCAATATGGACGCACCGCTCCCTCCTAATTAAATTGCTGCATCATTCATTTTCTGACGCGGGAGCGACATGGGGTTCGGCAGGCTCCGTGCACTGACACCCCCCGTTCGGAATGGGGGGGAGGCGGGGAAAAAGGGCCAAAGGGGGAATCACAACAGTTTGTTCTCGCAACAAGCTTGCACGGCGGGCTTGGCAACAACTCAGGAAAGCGACCTCAAAGAGCAAACCCCGCTGGGTTTGGGGGGCAGCGCCCCTTCCCCATGGATGCCGCCCGTGGGGCAGGGTCGGGGTGCGCGGGGGGATCCCTGACCTTGCATCTTTCCCAAACGCCCCCGAATACCGCTCGTTTTCCTCGCCTGGGCTGCTGCCGTCGGGTTGTGCGGAGGGGCTGGCAGAGAGGGATGGCCATGGGATGCGGAGCGGGGAGCGCTGCGGGCACGGACGGACATCCCGCCGGGTCCCCCCGCAGGCAGGACCCGCCCCGGGACACACGGACACCCCTGTGCCCCTGCCCGGCTGTGACACGGGACAGCCCCGCGGGATGCCCCGGGGGAGGAGGAGGAGGAGGAGGGAAGGGACGGTCCCGCACCTCCCTTCCCATCCTTTATGCCCCTCAGAGGGCTGAGGAGACTCAAATCGACACAGAGAGGCGGCTCTCGCAGTGTTTGTCCAGGCCATGTCCCCTTGTCCCCTCAGCCAGCAGGCAGAAGTCACCGCGGGCCATCCCCTGCATCTCCCTCCAGCCACAGCAGCTCCCGGCCCGTGTCTCTGCTCGGAGACCGGTGTGAGTGTGACTGGCAGCAGCTCCGGGGAAGGGTACGGCTGATGTAACCAAGATTAGGACGTCACTCGATTATTAATGATAATTATTATTATTGGCAAGCGAGCCATCTCCTTGCCAAAGCCCATCCTGGAGCTGTGGGGGTGCTGTCAGCAGGGTGGGAGCTGGCAGGTGCCCTTTGGCTGCCTCTTGCCAGCCTCAGCTGTCATCACTGAAATGCACCTTTCTCCCCTTATTGTGAGAATAAGGGAGGGAGACCCAACTTAGAGGTGGCTGCTTGGGCAATTATTGTACTTTGCAGAATTATCCTTACAAGGTTCTGTTTCCACCAGAGGAGAGCGTTCCCCTGCTGCAGTCACTGCTCAGCAGGCACTGAGTGCTCCAGCAGCCTGCAGTGGGAACCATCCCCTTCCCCTCCCTGCCCATCCCTTCCCAGCAGAAGTGGCAGTGGTGGAGAGAAAAGAGGGAGTTTTCTCCCAAAGCTCGCCCTGACTGTCCAGAAAGAAATATTCTGAGCTTTAATAGTCTCTCTGTCCCCAGCAATCCATGGCAAGGGCAAAAGCAGTAAAGAGTGCAAGGGGGAGGGAAGCTCTGCTGTAATTATTGCAAATGGGAGCTGCTTCCCAGCTCGCTGGGGTTGTTAAGGACAGGAGGAGTTTGGGGTGCTGGGTCTGAGTGTTGGGAGGGTTCAGACACAGCTCCAGCTTCATTTCTGCCCAAAAGCCCTGCTGGGCAGTCAGGGATGGCCTCCAGCTGCCAGCTCCAGGGCAGGAGAAGCTGTGGGAAGCCCAGGGTGGCAGAGGAGGCCCCAGCAGCGTGTGCTGCTCCCTGATGGGATCACTGATCCCTGCTGGGATCTCCTGGCTGGCAGAGCTGCCAGCCTGTGCTCCAGGGACAGGCCCAGAGCTCAGAAGGAATATCCCATGGCTCTCCCTGCCGTGTTCCTCAGTGGAAGATGGGAATCCTGGAATTTAGGGAAGGCCAGGGTGCTGGGCTGTGCAGGACACAGAGCTGAGCTCTCCAGCACACAGAGAGTGGCCCTGGGCAGAAACACTCCCAGCTGCACAGGCTGCAAGAGGCTCATGCCATTAGACTGAGCTCAAAGCTCAGCTTAACCTCCTTCCCTGCCCTGATGACCCCTCTCCTTGTCCCCATGAGATTTCCATATTGCACAATGTCTTCATATTCAATATTGAGGTTCCCCTCTCCCTTTCAAATATTCTTGGGATTCTATCTTAGAAATTATTTAACAAGAAAAAGAAATGTTAGTGTTTTTGAAAATGTTGATAGAGGAAAATGAGAATTGAGAGTCTTCTCTGTGCAGCAGTTAGTGAAGCAGTTTATGAGGCTTCACTTTTCTTATTCCCTCTCTGTTCCTTAATTAATTTATCAAACACGGGCAGAGAAACAGAATCATCAGCTGGAATTTACCTCTAGCCCATCTCTGGAAGAGACTATTTCTGGTAAATCTCTGTCACATTGTCCCAGGGGTGTTTTAGGGACCACGACCTCTCTTGCTGTATCAACAGCTCAGCCTCACTACAAGGGGTCCCCATTTGGATGCAGGGGGTGCTCCTGTCCCCCTCAAGCCACTGCAGAGGTTTCCCTGACTGCTGGAGGGTGCTGTTTGCACTGGGAGAGCTGAGCCCGAGGCTCAGGTGCTGCTGAGCTCCCTTCATCCCGTTCTGGCTGCTCTGCTGCAGGCTGGATCCTGTTTTCCATACACTGCTGGCATTTGCCACGCCATACATAAAGTACAGGCAGGGATTATCTGAGCTGCATAAGCATTGCTGAGTGCACATGAAATGGAGGAAGTGTAAGAATTTTAAACTGGGTTTTTCCTGCTGGAATCCTTCAGGCTGGAGTAGCTTATGTCAAACTGAGGCTCCTGGCCACAATTTTTTCTTAGCCTTCTCATTAATAGTTATTTATTAAGGCATAACTTGATTTATTTTTCTTCATTCACGACAGTTGTGCTGTTTTCTGATGAAGTTAAGAAATAAAAATGCACCAAATGAAATTAACGTGGATTATTTATAATGTAAAAGTGTCCTCAGCTACTTGAAACTCGATGGGACACTGGAGCAGCACAGAAAGCCCAGCCATGCCCTCAGTAGCAAGTTATTTGTAATTGATTTACACTCCTGGGATTTTTCTTTTTTCCAGCAGAAAAATTTTGCCCAGCATTTGATGATATGTGTAAATATTAAAAGGAAAGGAGGGAAGAACTAATAGACAGCATTAAAACAGAACAGTAAATACCAGCAAATTGTAAGTGCAGCATTTTTAATGGATAGCTATTAAAAATAAAAGAGAAAAGTAGGCTAAATAAAAGGGAGGTTTTATTGGACAAAATTGACAGTTGTTATCCTTACTGGTTCCTGACATTTCAAGATCAGGTTTTTATCTAATGTTTCAACAGCCTTGGGTATTTCCTTCTAGTGAACCACACTCAGTTGTAGCTTCTTTTCTCCCTTTAAGCCCACAATTTCTTTTTCTAAATGTGCTGATATTTATTATAGCCAGTGTCAAAAAAACCTCCACACTCCACTTATATATATGAGCTTCTCCTCAGCCTTTCCTGGCGTGATTCACAGCCCTGGGTGGGCACGCACAGCTTCCTCTGGCAGCAGCTGGAATTCCATGCACGGATGCAAGGCAAAATAATGCTCCCAGCGTGATGTGTCCCACCCAAACTGAGAGTTCTGAGCCAGCCTCCAGCCCTGAGAGGGCTCCTCCAGCCCTTCCCATCCCTCACAGAGGCAGTTCTGGAGCCACATCCCGGAGTCATGGAGCCACTTAGCTTGGAAAAGGTCTCTAAGATCACCGAGTCCAACCATTAACCCAGCACTGAACCACGTCCCTAATGGGCATCAAGACATTTTTAAATCAGTTCCAGGAATGGTGATGCCACCCCTTCCCTGAGCAGCCTCTTCCTGTGCTTGACAACCCTTTTGGTGAAGAATTTTTCCATAAAACCTGATCTAAACCTCTCCTGGCACAACTAAAAGCTGTTTCTTCTTGTTCTGTCACCTGGTACGTGGGAGAAAGGCCCACAACCTCCTTTCCTCCATCACAACAACGTCCTGCAGCCTTTTAAACCCTTTTTATTCAGTAGAGAGGCTTCTTGTCACCTGGCAGCCCAAGTGGAGGTTTTAATGTCCTAAATGAGGCTGAACATGGACCACACAGAGGAAGAGCATGGACTTGGAACTGTGTTTTCTGAATCTCTCCATCCATTGCCCACAGGCCCTGGTGGCAGAACACACCTTCAGATGCCAACTTCATTGTTCCCATTAGAAAAATCTTAGATAATGCAAAAAACCTGTTTGAATTCTTGTTGTGGAATAATGGTTGTGGTTTATTTTGACACCTCCACACTCTGCAAGTGGATATTTTCTATTGCAATTTCTTCTTTGGCTTCCTTTCCTTTTCACCTTGTGGGCTCATCTTCCATACATCCCAACTCCTGGATTTTGCCTGGGTATGCAAAAATGGAGATTAACCTCCAGTATGTGCTGTAAGCAACAGCCTGGATTTTCAGGGCATCTGGATTTAGAGTTGCCAGAATTAGAAACACGAGCCAGACGAGATCATGCTAGGGCCATTCCCCAGGACTGGGCCATAAAGCCAATCAATTTAAAATGTAACAGAAAGCATCGAATTCTGGGTGAAGGAAGGCACTTACTGCTCATTTGGAAAGCAAAGCTCATATTCTAAATTGCTTTTCAGATCAGACTTGAGCCTACTTTTAGTGATGTCAGTGGTGCCACTTCCGTTCAGTCCAGTGGTGCCAGAATTTTCTGTTTACTGCTGTTACTTCTCCACTTCCCCCTCTCCTCCTTCTCCTAAGAACCCTGGCAGCACCACTCCTTGCATGGTTCAGAGGAGGCTCCAGGATGAGCAGAGGGATGGAGCAGCTCTGCTGGGAGAGCTGGGATTGTTCACCTGGAGAGGAGAAGCTTTGGGGTGAGCTCAGGGTGGCATGGAGGAGCTGCAGGAAACATGGAGAGAGACTTTGGAGAAGGGATGGAAGGACAGGACAGAGGGAATGGCTTCACACTGACCCAGAGTAGGGATTGATGGGATATTGGGAAGAAATTCATGGCTGTGAGGATGGTGAGGCCCTGGCAGAGGTGCCCAGGGAAGTTGTGGCTGCCCCTGGATCCCTGGAATTGCCCAAGGCCAGGCTGGACAGGGCTTGGAGCAGCCTGGGACAGTGGGAGGTGTCCCTGCCATGGCAGGGACATTAAGATCACTGGGAGATCTTTAAGCTCCCTTCCAACCCAAACCAGTCTGTGATTCCAGGATTCCTCTTTGAGGACAGTTAGGACATGGAGACAGAGCTGATTGCTCAGAGGTAGTGAGATGAAATCATTTTAATCTCATAGAAAAAGGAGTTTACCAGCCATGGAGGGGATGGTGACAATGATGCTCTTGCAAATCTTGCCCCAGTTTTGTTTTTGCTCCCAGTGACAGAAGGTGACCTTTCATCCAAAATGGGCTCAGCTGGGAAGTTCAAGATGAGCTGACTCACTCCCATTTCACTCATCCCTAATGGAAGTTGTGGACTAATGCACCTCTAAAAATGGCCAAAGAGATCTGGGGCCTGAACTTGTGGCTCTCTCCTAACACCAAACACTGCAATACTTGGGTTTCCAGTGCATGGTGCATTAACTCATTAGCAAGCACTTAGGATATAATTTTTCTTATGCTAAAATTATGAAATGGTGAGAGCCAGAACGAGCTGAGGAATCTGAGTGTCCTCCTCAGTCTCCAGCTCTAAGTGACCTCTGGAAGAGAACTGCTCTCCCTCTTTCCCACCAGCCAGGAATCCTTCTGGATATTGCCATCAGAAATCAAATATCTCGGCTACTTTACATGCAGGAGTTCCCTGTTTCCTTCTCTGATATAATTTTGTTGTAGAAGAAAATTGCTGGTTTTCTTTTTCAAATTCTGAGGTTTTTGGCAGCTTTACAAAATTGCCAAGTTTCTTTCACCAGGAACTTTGGGAACTGTCATTTTTGGTCACTGCATGCAGGGAGTCATTACATGTGGATGTACAAAGAGAATCAGAGGTCTAGAAGTCAGACTCACCCAGGAAAGAGTAAATTAGGATAGTTCTGAATGGAAGAGTGGAAGGAAAATGACAATACTTTTGAATTATACAAAATTATGTTTAAAAATAAAGGGAACACTTTACTCTCTACAAATAACATCAGAGAGAGAACAAGAAATTGGTCTTAAATTGGAACTAGAAAGATTGATATAAAATATATTTGATGGAGAAGATGGCAGAGACTGGTAAGGAGGTCACAACCCCACAATCCTGTGGCTGTTCATGTTGACTGACAAATTGTTTGTGACCATGTACTACACTCCTTAAAATAAATATATGGTCAATAAACACAGGAGGAAAATCCAGTAAAAAGCAGATTTGGAACCAGATTCCAATAGAAGCAACAACATAAAAATGTAACAAGGAAGAATTGAAGGTTTCTAGATCAACATGGCTAACTCTTGTTCTGGGAATTTTGTATCCAGGCCCTGAATTCATGGAATTGGCTAAAATCATCTTTTTGGAAGTATTTACCTGGATATATGGATACACAAACACCCACATGCCTGCACACCTGCATTCTTTGATTATTTGTCTACATCTTCAAGTTTTAAAGGTTTTTGTGTTTATTTTCCATCATTTTCTCTCTTTCTGCGCCATCCATCTCCCCCTGGCTGGCTGCATAGCTGGGAAATACCAGCTCCTTGGGAAGTCACCTTCCAGAAACCAGAACTTTGGGAAAAGAATCTCAAATAAGCAGATTTACAGCAAGCTCTGAGCATTGGGATTCCTGAATAGAGATAAAATCTTAGGCATGAGTGTAATGTTGGAATGTAAAATCCGTAACAGTTTCCTCCCCACTTCCACAGTTTCAAATGTTTGCAGTTCCAGGGAGTGTGAGCGAGGCTCCCTTTTAGCTCTTGATTTACCTGGGCTTAAAATCCAATGAATAAATTGTCCATAGTTCATCAGCTTGTGGGGTTCTCAGTGCCCACACACCAAATAATAAGCTCCACATCCCACTGTGAGCAGTTTATGGCCAGAAGACGGCGGGAACACGGCGGTGGAACTGTCAAAATAAAACATGTAATGGTCTCATAAATGAAATGAACAGATATTGGTTTACAATCAAGCCCACAAATATGTGTCACACCTGTCCTCTGGGTGGTCAGCAGCAATCAGGCTGCTGAATTCTGAGCATATTTCTGAGCTGGTGCTGTCTGATTTGTCCTTCCCTCCTTGCTGAGCCATACCCAGGGCTGAAGCGAAAGGCTGAAGTGAAATCGTGCCACAGCAGCCGAGGTGATATTAATGTTTCAAGCTAAACATCCAACAAATCCAGGATAATTCAAGGCTAATTGTGTTTTACTGTGTTAACCCTTTTAGGAAAAAAAAAAAAAAAATCAATGAAAATAGGTTTACAGCAGCTGTTTTCACCTCCCAGCAAGCTTCTGCACTTTCCCACAGAGGTTACTCTGAAGATGGAAATATTGTAACATAAGGATTAATAATAATGATAATGATGATGATGATGATGATAATAATAATAATGATAATTTACACCGTGGGAGTGCCAAGGATTCTCTCTATGCAGGGTACTGGAGAAATAAAAACTTCACACAAAAAGCTTCCAGCCAGTGGCCAGAGTGTGTGAATCTACCTGTGATTGTCCCTTTTCAAACCTAGAACTCCTTATCAGGGCCTAATAAATTCAGCTCAAAGGTTCTCCTCTCCCAAAGGTTACTAATTTTAAGAGGCCATTTTCATTATTTTTCTGAAGAAGCCATAGAGGCAGATCCAATATTTGATGCTTGATATTTGCCCCAAATAACCCCCTAACTGATTTTAGGGTTGGACCCCAGCTGCTAAACCAGCCCCTTGTTTCAGCAACTTCTTCAGGACTTAGGTGGGATTTAGTGCAAAATCTTTTTTCTTGCTTATTTAATATTTAAAGATAGCATTGTTAAGTTGTGAAATTGTGCTGTTTAAACGGCAATCTTTTATTTTGCCATTTAAGCAGTAGGGTTTTTTTTGGGAAGAATTCATTCCTGATGGAGCCATTGAAGAGTCCTTCAAACTTGAACAATTTTCCAGTTTAAATGCGCAAGGGAGATGAGGCCCTCTGGAACTCCCTGCCAGGGCTCCATTCCCACCTCTCCTTGCTCTTCTGCATCCTGAAAACCCTGTAGAAGTTAAAGTTTTCAGGTTGTCAAAGGAACACCGGGATTACCCGGGTAGAGACCGATTCCTTCATTTTAAACATATGACTAAAACACATTGTACTGCTGAGCTGGATCAAAAAAACAAAGCAGCAGAATGGCAAAACTGCTGCAGACCTGTGAGAACAGAGGCGTTGTCTGGTTCCTTGGTGTGCAATGCAGATGCAAACAGCACCATTTCTTTCCCTCCATTTGCATATCTGTAAATGACTGCGAGGCAGGGTGGGAGGAGGCCAGCTGGATTCAATTACAGAAAAAGGTAAAAATCTTTTGCTTCTCATTTTTCGTTTTGCAGTTTTGAGCAGGGTCACATTCTGAGTTTCTTTCCAGACTTTAGAGAAAGGAGTGAAGCTCTCAGCGGCGCATCCCAAGCGGGGAAGCGCACGGTGATCGGAATCATAAAAAGAAATTCTATTTTTGCGCAAATAATTAATGTTTTGTCCCGTGCAGCCTTCCCAGTGAGCCACAGCAAGCACATTTGAGGGCATTAGAGCTGCTTAGGAAGATTTCAGGGGACACTAATCTGCAGGACTTTCGCTGGCAACCCAAAGGCAGCGTCATGTGAGAGCCTTATCAGGGCAAACCCACCCCAGCCCATCTGCAGAGCTCCCTGGCCTGGGATTCCTCTGCATGCTGGATTTACTGAGGCTACAGCTGGGTTTTTGGTGTGCCAGAATGATTTCTATTATTTTAGAATTATTATATTAATAATTATATTAAATTATAATTTTATAACGGTAAAAGTATAAAATCTTATAATTTTATATTTAAATATAAATATTTAAATTATAAATGTAATAATTTATATTAGAAATAATATAAAGGCTCCAGGTTAGTGACAGAGCTGCATCCCAACCCAGGATGAGATGCAAATCCCTTGCTCTGTGTGATTTTCACATACTTAATAATAATAATGACAAACAACAACACTCATCATCATCACCACCCCCAAGAACAACAACAACAGTGATGACAATAACAACAATGTTACCTTTCACTAGCTCTTATAAGCCTTGATCATTATTTAATGCATCTTCTTAAGCATTTTTTTTTTATTCTTTGCTTCATAGTTCAAGTTGCAGCAGCTCTTGGCAGTGCCATAATTTCTGCACATACAGCAAGGCAAGGGTGGTCAAACTGGGACACAAACCTAGAGGAGTAGGTGGACAGTAAATAATTATTAATTCTTTCCAGCCATTTGTACCTTAGAGAGGTCTCCAGTTTATTGTCACTCTGAATTATTGGCCTTTGCTGATGAGCACAATCCTAGGAGTTACTCACAGACAGACCTTTTGTACTTGGTGCATCGTGAAATTGAACTAAACCTTCCCCCTGCCTGCATTCCCTTATTTCTCACAAGGCTTTAGCACAGCAGAGGATTTCCCAGGTAACCAGGTGCTGCTCAAATGCCCTAAACTTGGAGGGGGATAAAGGCAGAGCCAAGTAAGTAGAGCAGAGAATTCTCTGGGTTACGATGACAGACAGGTTAAGATGACAGACATTGTTCCCCCTCCTACTTAGTCAGCTATATTTTTTTTTTTTCCAGTGGATTTTCTCCCTTTCGGAGTCTCTCTGTACCCTGCAGTGTCAGGGAAATGTGTTAACAAAGCTCAGCCACCCAGGGAAGGGCATGGTCTTCAATTTGTGCACGGGGAGGGGAGCAGAGAGGGATATTTGGGGTTTACAGACAGAGGCAGGAATTTGAGGGAGAGCTGGAAAGTCTCGACTGTCTGGCAGTGGTGCAGCGATGGAGACTCCTTCCACGCCCAGCCTGTGGCACGGGTGCTCCCAGCAGCAAAAGCCAGAATCCTTGGCACTTTGGGAATAGTGAGGGGTTGAGCTCCTCCTCCAGCCCCAGGGAAGTGTGCTGGTGGTTATTTCAGTCCCACATTAGCACTTTTGGGAGGAATGCCTGGCGGTGTGGGGATGATCAGAAGGGAGGCGGGAGGTGTGTGCATCTCCATCCTGTCTGCAGGAAATCAGAGCATGTTTTGGAGGTGCTGTGATTCTCACAGGACTGGGGAAGGTTCCCACCTCCTCCAGCCTCTCTTGTGTAACCCTGAGGGCTGGATTGGAGCCCTGGCTGCTTGGCTTGGAAGGTGCTTTCAGTCTAAGGCTCCTGGAAGTCCATTTGTTCTCACCAAAGTATCATTTGTTCCTACTTTCTCCCATGCAGGTAATCTGCCTCTGACACAAAGTAGTCCCTCAAAGGATCCTTGGCTAATTTTAGCAATCCAAGGGTAACTTGCCCCATTTATTGCAGGAGGAAGGAGCAAAAAAGCCTTTCTGCACCAAGGCCTTTTTTCTCTGTTTGTGCCAATGCGAGTGAGGCAAGAGCCTGACTTTAACAGAACAGATAAAAATAAACCCAGCCATGGACAAAGCCAATTATGTTCTCCATTGCCTAGGGATGGGCAGCCTAATTTGCAGCTGACAGCGATTTGATGGACTGAACCATCCTTTTTCTGATCCAGCATTTGAAGTAATTTTTATTGTAAACCAATCATTACCATGCAGGACTCTCCGTACCGCCGGTGTCACCGTGACAGATTCCCACAGCAGTGCTGCTGCTGCTGCTGCTGCTGCTCGGGGTTTTTCCTGCCATCCCTCACTGCCCTGGCACGTTCTGGGAGGTGCTGGCCATGGCACACCGTGGCCCTGTCCCCAGCAGGGGCCCTGGGCACAGCAGCTGCTGGGTTGGGTGAGAGGGGCAGTGCCAAACCCATCCCAGCTCTGGGGGACATGCTTCCAATCTCCTCGCTGGCATTTTGGCAGGGCTGCTAAATTCAGTCCTCCAGTTCAGAATATGCAGACAGCACATTAGGCTGTGCACATTTCCTCCATCTTCACCCGCAATGGCCTCTGATTTTGCTCTCTTATGTGGTTTATAGGTCATAAAATGATTTCCCCCTCCCTGAGGACATTGTACTAGTTTGTGTCTGACATCTGTGCCATCCAGTAAGTCCTAAGCTGTCGTGTAGCATCCTTCTGTTCCCTGCACGGGCACAGGGGCACAGCTCCTGCCCAGCGTTGTTGGACAGAACACCACTTCATTAGAACCAGCTGGAATTTTTTTCCACCAAGCTTCAGCAATTTCTCTTTGCAGCAGCCCCAGAGCTGTTGGAATTTACTCGTCTGCACCAGAAAAACTTCCCCATGGAAGCTGTGGGGTGCAGAGGTACAGGGAAATTTGGAGAGGATACATGGAGGGTGAAGAGCTGCTGCTTTTGCAGAGGTGGTGTGATCTACATCCCCTTTCCAGGTCCATGAGAGCTCAGTATGGACCCAGGAGGTTCCATCTACATTTCCCACTATTTTTAGCTGTGAAATCTGCAATTTCTTCCTTTCCACTGTAGTGTTCAGTAAGGACTGATTAACAAATGATAGACACCCACTGTTGCCAACAGGAGCAATAAAACCCTATAATTTTCATGAGACAGGTCACCAAGACTTTCCTCCAATCCTGCAGAGTTTCAGCAACTCCACTCCTGCAAAGTCCTGAGGTGAAGGAGGGTTTTAGAGGCTGTGTCACCGAGCACAGGGATGGTGAGACAGGCCAGGGTCAAGGCAATTTGTGCACCTCAGCTTCTGCTCCTTCCATTCACCTGTGCCAAGGTACCTGTGTGCTGAAAAGCTGTGAGGAGCAAACCCTGTATTTTCCACTCATGCTTTGTCCTTTATAATTTACGTTGATTACATGTTTGTATTGGCCAAACACAGATATACTGCTTTCATTAGCTCAAAAAAATCAAAGGGAAGATGGACAAATATGTTTAATCATTTCAGAGTAATTTGAAGGTGGTTATTTTAGAAGCAAGTCTAAGCAGGATGTGTCCTGGCAGGGAGACTTCTGGAAACATGAAGGCACAGGGATGCTCTGCCACAGAGGGAACCCCGTGCCTGGTGTTCCGAGGTCCTGCAAGCTGGAGGGACTCAGGTGTGGCTCCTGCCCTTAGTTTTGGGGTGGGGTTTGGTCACACAGGTGCTGGAGAGGTGTAGGATCTGCACTGAGCATCGGGAAGGGCTCAGGGTGGGGTTGGCAGAGCTCAGCTGGCTGTGCTCCACTGGGGCTGGGCTCTTTCTCCAGCAGCACTGACACAACCAGAGCTCACAGCCTCCAGCTGCACCAAGGGAAATACAGGCTGGATATCAGGAAAAAGTTTTTACAGAAAGAGTGATAAAGTTCTGGAATGGCCTCCCCAGGGAGGTGATGGAGTCACCATCCCTGGGTGTGTTTAACAAAGCCTGGATGTGGCACTGGGGGCCAGGGTTGGGTTGAGCTGTTGGGGCTGGGCTGGACTCGATGATCTTGAAGGTCTCTTCCAACCCAGGGATTCTGGGAATCCTGTGAATTCTGTATGATCCCACGGGAAGGGCAGAGAGGCTGGAACGTGCAGGAGACACGCTGGGATGGGTTTGCAGCAGCCACCAGATTTTCTGGGATCTCTGCACGGATCTGGGGTGAGAATCGTGCCCTCATCGAGCGGCGCCGCTGGAAGTGCTGAGAGCAGCCCTGTTTCCTGAACAACCCTGCGAAAGGAAACAGATTGCCTCGGGCAAGACATTGAGAGGGTCTTCGACTTGTCTTTGAGCTTTTAAAGCTCCCGTTCTCGCTGTGGGTGAAGCCTGTCGGGGATGGAGCCGGGCAGGGACACGCTGAGCACACCTGCCAGCAGCATCCTCCCGGGGGAAACCTGGGCCGCCAGGAAGGTCACCGAGCACCCACACCCTGCTGCTTGTCTGCTTTGTGTCACACGGTCCCAGAAATGCTTGGGGTGGAAGGGACCTTAAAGCCCATCTAATTCCAATAAATGATTCCATGGCTGGGTACCTGCTGGTGCTCGGCTTCTTTTTCCTGCCTCTGTCGAGGTCGGGATTGAGGCACTAGAGAAGTGATTTCATGATTTGGCTTAGGTCTGTGTCACGAGGTGTGTGTTCTACAGCATTCTAGCAACAAGCTGCAAAATGGCTAACTATCTTTCTTTGCAAGGTCTTTTAAGGCTAAACTGTCTAATTAAGAAATGACACCTAAATTATTTTCACTTTTAACCCAATAATTATTCGCTTGAAGTCCACAACATGGACTTTTCTGTCCAATTGCAAAATGCCACCCAAACCCATGGAGAAGAAGAAGAAAGAAAGAAACCTCTGCCCTAAAACCTTCATCCTGCTCTCTATATATTACTATATTCTAAAACCCTAAACTGTAAGTTTTCCACCCTGTGACACCACACACTTCCACTCAAACTCCACACCCACAATCCCAGTGCTGTCAGTCAGTTTTGGAAACCTTCTCCACGGCCTCAGGTGGAGGTGACCCCCTCTCCTGGGGGGTCAGAGTCTGTCAGCACAGAAAGTCTGAAGCTCTCAGCACCCAGAACTCCAACAGGTACAGGCACAGCTCTGTGCAGAGGAGATTCCCAGTCTCAGGAAATACCACAGGATCATGGAATAGCATCAGAGAATTGGAAGGCACCATCCAATCACCCCTTTCCACCATCCCGGGGTGCTCCAAGCCCTGTCCCCCTGCCCTTGGGCATTTCCAGCCACAGCCATACCCCAAAACCCTCATACAGCTGTTTGCAGCAGTTAAATATATTTCTAGCAAATGTAGATTACGGCCAAATACTGCTGAAATTGAGGTTTCTGAGCTCCAAACCCACAGAGTTTGGAGTTTCTGTGCACGTTTCCCAGTGATTTCCATAGGCCTGGTCCTCCCACCTGTTTAAAATAAGCTTTAAGACTGTTCACCTTGCAGCACTCTATGTTTAGACACTTATTCTAAGATTTTCATTTCAGTTTTAATGTATTCCCTCTTTCTGGAAATCAAAAGAAAGCTTGCTAGGAAAATAATTTAAATTTCCATTTCCCCCCCCACACACACATTTTTCCATGTTGATTACTCACAGGTATCTCTTATTCTTCTGCAAGTTCTCTGAATCATGGATCCTCCCCTAACAACCACTGCCATGCACACCCAGCACAGGCCCCAGAGCAGAACAAAGGAATTCTTCAATCAAATTACATTTTCCAATAAATTTTCAAACCCTAATTTATCTTTTAATTAGGTAAACAGTTGAGACAATAAGCAGAAGTCTTGTGGCAGCAAGTTCCTGCAAATAGTCACTCATTCTAGTTCAGTTCTTTGCTACATGATAAACCAATGTGTTGATTTTTAAGTATCCTCAAGAAATTTGATCTCATTTTAATTGGTGGAAAAGTTGGTCAATAATTGTTATTATATGATCAGTTTGCCTCAAAGTTTGTCTTCTGTATAGATTTTGATATGTCTATACAGCTTAAACCAGTTTTCTGAAAGGGGAAAATAACATTATAACTCATTCTGGGGATTATAAAAGGAGTAATTTTATTGAAACTGGTCTTTAATACAGCTAATAGCTCTTGGCTTCACCTCGAGATGCTTAACAAGCCCATCATTAACTGTGGCTAATGAAAAATTAATTAAACTTTTTATAATCTAATACCAGATGACAAATCATTATAAATCATGCCCTCGGTTATTCATGTCACTAAAGCCAATAAATGAGCTGGAAAGTTCACATATACGTATAAAACCGTAAACAAATATACAATCAATCGTGCTGGCTGTCAATAGTTATTGTTATCAGTAGCTTTTAAAATTTCTTTTTAAGATTCCCAGAATTCTCACTAAGGTATGACCCTGCGTCTAATTTTTGGAAGATTTAATGAGAAACCTTAATATTGCACATGGTCAGAGACTCCTGGCATCTGCACCAGGATGAGCCACACCAGCCTGGAAGGGAATTAGCAAAACTGGGGAGATTTTGAAGGAGGAGAGCAGAATTATTGCAAAGTCTGGCAGGACGTCATTAAAAAAAAAACCAAAAAAACCCTATTGTGCTGGATTTGAAAGTCTTGCAGTAAAACCAGGGAACTATATTTTTTTTCTGTTTGGAATTTGCCAATGAAGGAACAGCAGCAAGAACAATTAATTGCGTCTGCCAAGTTTAAATGCCTCAGATGTGCAGGATTAACGGGGGGAAACGCTGAGCACTCCTAGAGCCTTCCACAGGACAGGTCAGAATCCATTTGAAAACCCTTTGGATATTTCCAGGATAGCAGGACTAGCTCACAACCCCCCAAAACCTGCCCAGACATGACCCACATCAGCTTCCTGAGAGGAAGCAGTGCTGGGGTTGGCATGACCCCAACCCTTCAGAGCAGCTGAATATTCCTGAACTGGGGACATCCAAACTGGGGCAGCCCGGGCGGGCTGAGCTGGGGAGCAGCAGCACTGTGGGTGCTCCAGGAGCAGGAGGTGTGGGGGGAAGTGGGGCAGGACAGGGCCAGGTCAGGAGCTCCTGCCCAGCTCCAGGCCCCATCCATCAGCTCCCAGCGCTTCCCTTTCAGGGCTGCACCCGCTGAGCCTTTTGTAGGATGAGAGGAGAAGCTTTCCTTTGAAGTAACTCCTGCTCTGGGCGTGCTGTGCTCCCTGTCCTTTATCTTTCAGCGCTGCCCAGCCCACACCTGCTCCTCCACAGGGCCACAGTTCCCGACCTTGTCTCTGTGGTTCCTTTGTCCTGCTTGCCTTCCCCTCCCCTCAGCTCTGCGCGTCCCCTCCGGGCTGTGCCCAGCCCCAGTTCCAGCCTGGCTCAGCTGGAGAGCATCCCCAGATCTATAAATACCCCATGGCACGGCGGAGCTCAGCAGCACATCCACACCCCGTGGAATTGCCTCCCTCGCGTCCCCTTTGTCCTGCTTTTGGGGTGCACTTGTTCTTGGGGACAAAAGCCCTTTTCAGTGAACTTATTAAAGCCCCCAAAGTTGCTGATGTACTCCAAAAATTACTGCAGCCCAACACAAACATATTTTACTGCCTCTCCCTCTCGCTTGCGAAAGCCCAAATTGATTTATTTTCAAACTCAAGCATCAGTTTGCCAAGTGCAGGAATATGTAATGCAGCAATTATGGGCATTCCCCAAAAGCTGCTTTTATGTATTTATGAAGAAAGCTCCCATGGGTAACACTTCATCTCAAATATTTGACTTGGAAATGCTTTTATTTTTCCAAGTTCTTTTCAGATTTCTCTTCTGAAAGCTGATGTGATATTTTTCGTCTCATGTAACATTTCTTTGAAAGGCCACATTCTGTAGCCATGGTTTTGCCATGCAGGACTTCTAGGCAGAGAACAAACTTTTATGGTGACATGAGAAGTTATTTCACAAAAGAGATCACAGCACCACTTGTTTTTTTTTCTCCAAAGCCCACATTTTAACTGATTTTTTTTTTATCATCTGTAATTCAGACATACCAAAAATGTAATTAATTTCCATCACAAAGTTTCAGTTCTGGTGCAGAATATGGTCCTGGGGATATAATCCAGACACTGCTTCCAGCATGTGAAATATGCAATTATAAAAAGGAAATATTTAACTCCCACTATGCTCTTGGGATCACAATGTCAATTAGAGACCTCAAAAAAAAAAATTAATTGTTTCATCAAGTGGAAACACCTGAGGAGGGTCCATGGCCAAGGTGCTCTGCCAGGGCTCCCCGGGGCGCAGAGCTGGGGATGATATTTATAAGACATGAAGATCTGCTTTAGGGTCAAAATATTGAGCATAAAATGAATAATCCAGTTATGACAACAATGAATGACAGTGACACTCAGCTGATGGGAATGTCAGTGGAAAATAGGAGAGTCTTGCATTGAGAGCTTCACCAAGGGCTGCCCAGGGGCTCTCACCCGCAAGAATTGACCTAGGGGGTAAATTTACCTCAGGAATTGAGCTCAGGGGTAAATTTACCTCAAGAATTTCCCTTGGGTACAAAGAAGGGCTGTCCCTGTGCCCACTGTGCCACAGAAGGTGTCACTGCTGCCTGGCTGTAGCTCTGAGAAGGAAAAAAAAAAAGATTTCTCTGTGACCCCCCACTACCTTTAATATTCCTTCAAGTGCTTGGGACAATCCTGAGGACAGCCCTGGCAGGAAATGAAAATAAAAATGGAATTTCTCTCCCTTCAGAGCCTTTCCACAGAGCTGGAGCTGCTCAGTGCTGGCTGGGGCTGTAATTCTTGGGCATTTCCAGCAGGAATGGTAGGAACTCTCATTTTCTATGGCAGATTTCTTCTGGAGCCAGCATTCCCAAGCCATGATTAGATCAGATGACACCATGGGAAATTTCAGAGGGAGAAAAAGCTGGAGCAGGGACACTGCAGAGCTGGAATGTTCTGTCCTCAGTGAAGGGCCTTCATTCCCAGGGACCCTGTGAAAGGCACCAGCTCAATAATTTGGATTTGACAATCCCCAACAGCAGCCACTGCCTGATGAAGGTCAATAATTTGGGTTTTAATACCTAGCAGCACTCTCGGCCTGGATGCTTGATCACAGTGTGATCATTTCCTGCCAGCCCCTTGCTCTGCAGCAGGATCTGTGGGATTGCATTCCTCAGGCTGAAACAGAGATATTTGTATTTACTGAAACCATGCACCTTTGTATTTATCTCTGCATTTATCCATTTTGCTCTCTTTCCGAGGCAGGATTTCCACTGACTAACACCATGGGAAATTCAGGATGAGGCAGAGCCAGGGCCAGTTAAAAGCAGAGCTGGGAATTCATCTGCTTCAGTTCCAGTGCTCTTTTATGGAAATCAAGGCTCTAACCAGGAGCCCTTTGTTGTCTCTTTGTGAGGGGTGGTGTGGCAGGATAAACTGAGTCATTAATTGCAAACCCACCAGCGGGAGCTCGGGATATGGATATGATGTGTGGGAATGCTTGGGAAGTTGAAGGAATAGGATGTGCAGAGGCTGCCACAGTGAAAAAAAAATACTGAATGTGAAAGGTGAGAACAGAGGAATTGAAAAGTAAAAGATTATTTTAAAGGAAAGACAACTATCATCTGCAAAAAAGGGGGAAATCACAATAAGAATGAAATGCTGGATATTCCATATTATTCCAAACGCTAGCTACAGAAAGCTGCCATAAATTAAATTTCATCGTGTTCTGTAAAACATGGGGATTTTATGGGATTCCTATCCCTGACTCCTGGTATTTAACATGAGCCCCAACAGGTGGAGTGGCAGGAAAAGGACAACTGGGAAGGGGTGATCCAGAGGGGCTTCAGGTGCTGTTAAAGGGGTCTTTCCCCTTGGGAGCTCAGATCCTCAAATTCTCCTTTTTAATTTGGATTTATTTAACATTTTCAAATGGCTTGTGATTAAGTAATACAAATAGAAGGAATTTATGAAAATTTGTGGCAGATGTACTGAAAATATTGGCTTTTCCAGCAGAGCAGAGGGGGAGAAATCACTGTTGGATCTTGTGCAGCTCTGGCAGCAACTTTGATGATGTAACCTCAAAAAAGCACTGAATTGGGCTGTCAAATAACCTGAGCAGCCATGTATATATATAAATATATCTGAAGTGTTACATAAAATAGGAATTTTAATGTATTACAAAAACTGGTAACATGATGGCAAGAAATCTGTTAATTAGCATGTCTGCCATACATCTTTTTGAACAGTCACCTTAAGAAGAACTGAAGACAGTGTTAGCAACAATGTGATACAAAATAATTAGCTTGTTTTCAGGGCTTAAATAGTCATTACTTTCCTGTGAAGTCCCTAATTAAGCTAATCCTAGTTTATAATACATTAGCAACAACTATTTATGTAGAAGCTACTTCTTAGGGGCTAAAAATAAGATTCAAGTTTTGAAATGCTCAAAATTATCTGCAAAATTGTAGAGCTCGGGACAGGAACAATACAGACTGAGAAAATTATGTAAGAGCTTGATTTATTCCTCACTGCCCACATGAAATTCTCTCACCTGAAGGCTGCAGATACAACTGTTTAAAGGCTTTCATGAAACAATTTTCTCCTTTCTGCTCTCAAAGCCCATGACAGGCTGTTACCACGATTTTCTCAGGAGGTCCTGTTGCAGCACTGCCCAATTATTTCCTAAAAAGTGTAAAGATTTTTCTCCCTGACTCACAGTGTAAGAGATGAAGGAGTGATTTTCAGTTTGATGTTCCACTTCAATCAAAGGAAAAGAACTGATAACATGAAGTTGACACAAAACAAAGCACAAAAGCCTGCACTGTTGGATGAAATGGGCTTCGACCTTCATCCACACACACAAAAAAAAGGAACTCTAAAAAGGTGGAAAAAAGATACAAAAGGAGGAAGATCCATGTCTTGCAGTTGCTGTTTTTTCCCAAGTGAACAGAATTATGGCTTTCCTTGACTTTTTGCTTTGCTTGATCATCTACCTGTGGTCAGTTGGAGGCAATGTTTAGGTACAAAGCCCTCAATGAAATTATCTGATGAGATTATCTGAGGTGGGAAAATCCAAACTGATGTGGAAGAAAAAGGACTCCCCTCCCAGCCAAAAGGAATAATTTACTGGAAAAAATTAAACAGTCAATGAATCCTACAAAAGATCAAAATGAAGCAGGAAAGCTGGATCTCCCCGTGGCTTGGATTTACAAGGAAGGAATTTCAGTTTCCATTTGAAGACAGAGCTGAGCTGCTCACTTAAATAATTTGTAGAAGCTTTTTTATGAGTTTAGGCTCAAAAGCTGAGTGAGGTAACCACAGTGAGAGAGAAAAGTGCCCGAGATCCACCTGAAGTGCCCTGAGCCAGGAACCATGGGGTTCCCTCCACCTGGCATCCCACGGAAATGTGTGCTGGCTGTGTCACACCATGGAACATCCTCTCTGTTCCCCCTGTTCTCCCCTGTACAGGATCATTCATCCACTTTTCTTACACGGGCTGTTTGATATGCTGCAAGAGGCAAAAGACACACAGTGTGTGTGAGGGAGGGAGATTTCCAGCAGGAGATATTTGAAGAGCTGTAAAGCCCAGGAGCAGGGTAGGGCAGAGTGCAGGGATGTGTGTCCCTCAGGTGTGACAAGAAACTCCTTTTCAGGCCCACTTTTAATTTCTTTTTCTGCATGAGAGGTGCAAAAAACCACTCCATAAACAATTTGCTGAGACAAATATCAGCGAGTCCCTGATTTTAACACATACAAAACAGAGAACAAATTCGCCACAATGTGAAAACCCTGCAAAAACGTGATCTTGTGTTCAGAGCAGAGGCAACATGTGCACAAATTACCTCATTTTTGTGTTGTTTGCCTCTGAATTGAGAGTCCAAACTCCTGATTCTGTGCCCAAGTGAGATTTTGGTAGCACTGCCCAAGCCAGTGTGTCCAAGCCTCCATTGCCACCCTGCTGAAGGCTAGAGCAGGCCTTTTAAATTCAGAAATCCTTACTGCACACATGTACAGGCTCAGGCTGATTTTTTCATGAGCGCCTTTAAGTTGGAAAAGATTAAGTGGAATTAAACATGGATGCCTTTTTAACAGAGCCCTCTCCCAGAAGAGATCCCTTTTTTCAGCACTCACTCCAAAGGCTCCTTTAGCAGTGTTAGATTTGACTGCAAATGACAAGCTGTACACAGGAACCAGACATTTATGTCCCTATCATCACTTATTAACTGTTGTTATTGTCGCTGACAACGCCGTGATAATAATAGGGATCCTCTCAACAGCTGGCTTGAAGATGTAGGAGTTTATGACACTCACAAGTGTCTCAGCAGAAGTGACAGGTGAAGGCATGCTCAGAAGCAATTTATCCTGGGAAGAGAATATAAAAGCCATCCGAGCTGCCTGGGACCTTGGGGGGTCTTTGCTAACCCTCAGGATTTGTTGTAGAGGTTGAAAAGCAGCAGAATGTTCTTTTTATAAAGTATCACCTGTAAATCACTCCCCAGTGCCAGCGTGCTGCAGCTCATCCAGGGAAATCACTGACAGGGAATAATGGAGTCGCAGTGAACACGGGGAGGGCAGCTGTGGATGAGTGGGAGAAAGCAGGAAAAGCAGCTGTGGGCTGATTCAGCCTGGAGGGGATGTGCTGAGAGGTTGATTTCCTTCAACTCTTCTGAGGTGTCAGGTTCTTCTGAGAGGGCTTTGGCTGCTGAAAGGCTCGGGCCTGGAGAGTGGATAATGCCTTCAGCTTCCCAGGTTTTTGTGCTGGGGGGATCTGGGCCTTTCAGGGACCACCTCACCTGCAGTGCCAAGAGCTGGATCCTGTGTCCTCATCCACGAGCACTTCTCCAAACTCTCCTGTGTCCTCATCCCCGAGCACTTCTCCAAACCCTGGCCCACCACAGAGCCACCAGCCAAAGCCTGAGGATCCATCACCACCTGCAGCTCACATTTCGATGCGATTCTCAAAGGGATTGCTGTGATGACCTGAAAATTATGGATATAGGCTGAAATCATCCTGAATCCAGTAAATCTACAGCCACAGGACTTCAAACAAAGGATTTAAAAATGCAGAGTCTTGACGGAAGTCCAGCCCCACGTGAGTTTCTCACAGATGGGTGGGAAGACAGCACAGCCTGAGCAGCCCAAAGTCGTGCCTGTGCCCTGTGGGTGGGGAGGGATTCCAGCAAGGCTTGGAATGCCAAGATGTGGCCAAAGGAATATTGTGTTGGATGGTTTGCAGCTCAGCCTCCAGGAGGTGTTTGGACAGCTCTCTCAGGCACATGTTGGGATTGATGGGGTGGTGCTGTGCAGAGCCAGGAGCTGGATTTGGTGATCCTTGTGTGCCCCTTCCAATCCAGAGAATTCTGAGCCTGTGAACTGTTGAGAGCTCCCTTGTCAAGGGAAATATAGGTTGGATATTAGAAAAAAGTTTTTACAGAAAGAGTGATAAAGTTCTGGAATGGCTGCCCATTCCAGAAAAAAAAGCCTGGATGTGGCACTGGGTGCCAGGGTTGAGTTGAGCTGTTGGGGCTGGGCTGGACTCGATGGTCTTGAAGGTCTCTTCCAACCTGGTAATTCTGGGAATTCTGTGGAGGCCATCAAGTCCAGCCTGGGGTGCCCAATGCCCTGATTATCCATCACTGGCCCTCCAGGCTGGCACTGCCCCTGCTCCACCAGCTGCAGGAAATCTTCCCTGCTGTCCAAGGAAATAAATCTTTGCACCCTCTCCAGCCGTAAACTAATGATTCTGAATGATCAAAATAAAATGGCTTAGGCAATGTGTTATCTGAAGGTGGAAGAGGCAGGTTTCAGCTGTGACAAACTAAAGGCAGGGGGAGCATTATTAGCCAGGCTGTGTCTCCCAGGATTAGAGGTAGGAGATCTAATATATAGAAGGACCCAAGGGTGAGATTATCTCGGGATAATACGCCCTGTAGGTTTTGAAACTGCAGCCAAAGCAATCAAACCTGTTACCATAGCATTCGTTTTAATGCACAGATAAATTTGTAGCTCTTGTTTATATAGCTCATCCTCTGGAGGCACTAATATGATTCCCTTTAAAACTCAAGTTAATGAGAAAATAATGGAGCATTGTGGATATAAGAAACATTTTTTCCCACTGTCGCTGTCATCATCTTTTATACAGTCAGACTGATCTTTGAAAGTATAAGTTGGATTTATTTTATGTACCACAAAACCTTTAAAAATCTTTCTTTAAACTGAGCTTTCTGATTCCAGCCTAAAGCCAGAAATACTCACTGTCTAAACATATTTATAAATCAGTATATCACCTGTAAATCTTACCTTATCCCTAATAGGAAATTTAAAATTGTAACTCTCGAAGCTTCACCTTGGCAACACACATTCTTATTTTATTGGCTTTCCTGGACAGAAAGCACTGATGAGATGGAGAATGTGGCCAGGGAAAAGGGGTTGCATCTCCCTGGCTGGGTGCAGTGAGCTGTGTAACAAAGCCATGTGTGTTTACTTTCCTTTGGATACAGCACTGCAGCAAATCTCCAGCCTTTTTCAAGGTTTTTTCAAGTTTCTTTTTGCCCCATAAGTTGTCTTTCAACCCTTTTGGACCAGCTGAGGAGCTCCATTCTCATGGAACATCCTCCAGTGCAGGGACGAGGCGTTGCCAAGCCTTGGTACCAAGCTGGTTCAAAGCTCAATAATTCACTTTGTCTGGGAAGGATTGGTGGTCTATACATAATTTACATTATCTAGCATTTATTATTCATACCTATAAACAGACACCTGTGTGGATTGGGCCTTCAGACATCTCAAACTTGCTAAGATTTAATAACAACGGAAGTAATGTAATTTGCTGGGACTGACGCTTTATCCTTGGCCTCACTTGAAGATTGTGGGAGTTCTGATTTGAGCAGGAAAACTCCAAGGCTGCTGGTGGCTGTGTCTCTGATGAGAGGCAAAACTCATATTGTTTGTTTCTCCATAGTCTGCTGCCTCTGTTTTTTCTTAATCTCACCTGAATTTGGGACTGTTCCTGCTCTCCTTCAACTCAGAAGTGTGGCCTTGCCAAACCACGCCTGCTCTTCACTGCACCTCTGTGCTGCTCCTATTCTGGGGACACTTTGCTCTGTCTGGAGAGGCAGAAGGATGAGGGAGAAGAGAGAAGAATGTAATAATGAGAAAAATTTTGTGGGGTCATGACAAAGTTAAATTTCATCTCCCTGGGCTTCTACGGAGGCTGGTGCCTGGTTCATGAAGAGCTGCATTTTGCTTCTCCCCCTGGACATGCAGGTTGAGGTGGTGAGATATCCCAGGATTTTTGAAGCCTCGTTTCCACACAGCCCAATGTCAAGGCTTGCAATCCTGCTGTTAAAATGGAAATGTAATTATTGACTTGGAAAAACGCTGTGCTGGGAAGTCACTAATGAAGTCAGCCCCAAACGAGGGAATTGGAGAGGGTTGCATCGTTAGAGCCACTAAAATTTCATCTCAGTTGTCAGCAGTGGCAGGGGAAGGAGTGCAAGGCTTTGGCTCAGGGTTTGTGGCTGAGCACAAAGCAACAGGGCTGAATTCGGATTTTGGGAATCCAGAGCACAGGCTGATCCTATTAAAAGCCAGGACTGGGGATTTAATAAAGGCCAGGCTTAATTCTGCTGTTCCTTAGGCTTTGGACAACTCAGCAGAGTGGGAGATTCCTCCTCCAGCTCGCCCACCTCTGTGTCACAAAGCTCTCCTTCTCATCCCTGTTTTCCTTTGTGCTGTGGAGCTGACACAGTTGGAGTCAGACTCAGCCTGTCCCGCTGGGATCTGAGCAGGAAAACCAGTCCAGTTTTCCTCCTGACAGATTTACTTTAAATAACTTTATATTTCTAATTGCTTTGGGACATGAAACATGTATGGAAAGATCTCGAGGGATTGGATTAAGTAGTTTTAATTATGACTCTGGCCTCTACGGAGAAGCATTTCTTGAGGAACATTAACAAATATACTCTTGTTTTTTTAACCCCACTTGGTGTGTGGGAATTTTCTATATCTGAAAAAGAGACATTAATTTAAATTTAATGATGGTGTCTCATTAACTCTGCACACCTGCTGTGATCTGCCATGTACAAATGGAGGTATCACAGTGCAGGAATGAGGGATCTGATCCATACTCCTTGCAAATAACCCAGGCAGCTGGAAAGGCCAGGGATTCAGTGAGGTTGGTTTAGGATGCCCCCACACCTCTGGGCAGATGTAAAATTGTTCTCCACTCTGTGTTTCCAACAGCAGAGACCCCAAACAGCCCTGTTTCTGTTCCTTCCCTGGGGACTATTTCAGCTCAGCTGATTGTGCTGCCGGGAAAATATTCTTAATACTCAATCCCATTTGCCCTCTAATCCTGTTTATCCTACTTGTAGCCCCCAAAAGGATCCTTCCCCTCCTTGGGGTGTTTGCCACAGGAAATTTTAGACCATTCTTGATGTTGTCTTATAATTATAGCTCAGCTGATCTCCATGTGTTCCATATATGCCAGGAAACAGGGAAAGCATCCTGAATGAATCCATTCAACTCTGAATCATTTTCCTGAGCTCTCAGCAGCTCCATTTCACTGCATTTGGGGTTTGATTTGTGAAATAGAAATCCCCAACTGCTGCTGCAGGATGGATATTCCACTGAACAGAGAGAAAGGATTATGTAACAGTGATAGCAACAACAATAATAACAACAACAATAATGATAAATGAAAATAATAACAACAATATCATAATCATCACCTCAATTTTTTGTCTTGCCAGGGAAATATTCGGGTTTATTTTGAGGTTTACTTGAATTAATTTTAGCTGGAGTTGGGGCTGTCAGAGCCTGAGCCCAAGTCCAGTGAAGACTTCCAGCTTATTTTAATGCATATGAGCAGATTGGGATTTGAAACCTCAGGTCTTCAGTTTTCAAGATCCTGACTGACACAGATCAATGGGTTTTATTCCAGAAACTCAGCTGGGACAGTTAATGCCCATTAAGTTGGAGACAGTGGGGTCCAGGCAAGTGCCAAAGTGCTCTTCTGAACTGGATAGTATTAAAAAAAAAAAAAAGAAAAGAATTTGTGGCTTGGTATAAATGTCTGCACAGTATTTTAACTATTGATGAGACATGCCAATGAGATAAAGAGCAGAGATAAATGAATGCATAATTTACACATTTGTTGAATGACTACTCCAATATTTTTCACTCTTTCCCACCAAGTGGGCCTTTATGTCCTGTGTAATTTGCTTAAGACCCCCTTCCCTTTCCAGTAAAATCAATTCCCCTCCAGTCTGTGACCATAATTCCCCATTCTGTGGTGCAGCTGGGTGTGTTTGGGAAGGTTGCTGGTGGGACTTTGGGGGATTGTGGCATAAGTGGAATGGGGGAGTAGGAGTTGAACTTTTTATTTTATTTTGGGAGATAATAAGATTTTAAATGCTAGTGTCTTCTAATTGCCTTTCACAACCCTTTGGAGCTGCAATCAACTGGTTGAGAAAAGCAGCACTAAAAAAATCAAATTGTGACTTCTCAGAATTAAATTTCTCAAGGCTTTCCTCAAGGATAGGACATTTTTGCATTTTTTACTTTGGAAAAATATGGCTGGAGGGACAAAACAATCACATCAGTGATTTGGTCACTCAGGGTAAATCATGGTTGTTCTGCTCATTTTTATCCAGAAAGGTCCTTCCTTACAGTTTTGGAAATGCTGTCCATTCACAGCTTAATTATCTCAGATCACCTTCAGAGCTTTGCAGAATATATGATTTTCTCAAGAATCCAGTGGTATTAGAATTTATCTCCCAGTAGGGAATTGTCATTTTAAGTGCAGAGATACAAATAACAATCCTTTTTTTTCCTTTTAAAGATAACTTATCTAATACTATAATGCCAATATTAAATAAATTTGGGAATGGAACAAGGGGCTACATAAATAATTCACTTTAGCTATTAATGAAATACCTGTGCTAATACTCATGGATTTATTGCGCACCAACTATACACACATCAAATCTACCCAGAATTTTTCTGCTGAAGACAAACAAAGCAAAGGGGCTTTAAAGGCAGAATTGAAATAATGTGGAAGCACACAGCTGACTTTTATAAATACATGAGCAAATACATGTTGATTGCTACTCCATGCTGATAAATGCAGCCTATTGAAAACTGGGAGAAGGGAAAATGTCTGCTAAGTATTACAGTGTGGCTGAATACTAACCAGGAAAGAGATTTCAACTTCATTGTTGGGAATTCCCCAAAGCTTTTGCTTTTGCTGGTGCTTCAATAGGCAGCTGTGGCACGTGTAGGACAAACAGAACTCTGTGCAAAAACCTAAACCCTCCCAAAGGAGCTGGAATTGCAGAGTGACAGATCCCTGGGATAAAGATGCTCCTGGGGTAAATAAATTGGTAGGATTGGTGTGGTGCTGCTGATGGAATTGCTCTCGTTAGAACAAGCTGATTTAAATGAGTAAAAACATCTGGAAAGCTTTTCTAGGGGTTTTTCTTTTTCATTTTGGTCTTTTTGTTTAGTGAGAAGTAAAAACCTCTTTTTAAGTGTTCTTATGTGTGAAAAGGAGGGAGGCAATCAAATCTTCCCCTCGAGGAGGAAATCCAGCACTTCAAAAGGGACACCTTCCTCTGTCCCAGGGAATCCAAGTGGCCTTGGACACTCCCAGGGATCCAGGGGCAGCCACAGCTTCTCTGGGAATTCCATCCCAGGGCCTCCCCACCCTCACAGGGAGGAATTCCTTCCCAATATCCCTTAACCCTGCCCTCTGCCAATAGGAAACCATTTCCCCTTGTCCTGTCCCTCCAGGCCCTTGCCCAAAATCTCTCTTGGAACCCTTTTAGGGTTTTATAAATATATTATATATATTGAGTTTCTTTTTTGAGAATGCACATTGCAACATCTCAAACGTTATAATGTCATTTAGATGCATGTTTTTCGGTTTTTAAAAAAATTTATATGAAGATTAGCAAATACAAACTGAACGAGTATTTGAATTAAGTGAAGAAGTGTTCCTTTAGTGAAAACCAGACTTCTTCTTTTCAAGTTTCTGGGCTTCTAGATCCAAAAATGAGAATAATACCTACAAACACACCAAAAATGAAGGAGCA
This sequence comes from Pyrgilauda ruficollis, assembly GCF_017590135.1. Classification (NCBI taxonomy): domain Eukaryota; kingdom Metazoa; phylum Chordata; class Aves; order Passeriformes; family Passeridae; genus Pyrgilauda; species Pyrgilauda ruficollis. Next base: position 2,551,789 of record NW_024520318.1, read on the forward strand.
GCAGTGTGGAAAGTAGTATATTCTAATGGGAAAATTATAAGACATGCAGCTGTGCTTGCTCTCCCTACCGACCCCAACCTTCCAACTCCTCCAAACTGAATTGTAAAATGATGATCTCCTTTTCTGTTTTCTCCCAAGATGCACAGTTAATCCCTGATATAAAAATACATAAAGGATACATATAGTTGGAAAGAACTATTATTAAAATAGAGAAGGCCTCAAACCAAAGCGTTTCCATCATTTCCAGCTCATATTTGAACCCAGATCTAAATTCTCTGCCTGGGTTGGTCTCTGTCTAATCCTTTTGTTTATAACCTGATTTTCAGGGGAAAATCAGTCTATGGCTTTAACAGGAACATTTGGCTGGTGCAGCGAGCACACATACTGAAATAATCTGAAACAGCCTGTCTGCTTTAGCTTTTTTAAGCTCCTGATTATTTTTTTTTGCCTGGTGATTTCAAATGGCAGCGTAGTAAGAACAGCAGACAGGCCTGGGAGAGGCCCATCACTGTTATCATCAGCTGTTAAACAGAACAGAGCTCCCAAGCTTGTACCCAACAGAAGAAAGGTTAATGACTTTAATTGAAGTTACCCAGTGCCATGGCTTTCCTGAGGTCACTGGTGTCAGGGCAGGGCAGGTGCCTCACCCCAGTGCTTGTGGCACTTGGGCACGGTGTCAGCGTGGGGGACTTGGTCATTCCCTCCAAGCAGTGGTGCCTGGAGAGGCTGCCTGGAACAGAGGCTGGACAGGGTTAAAGGAATAAAGCAGGGATTTATTAAAAGGATACACCTTGGGCAGTACAAGAGCCTGGCTGAGGCTACACCCAGGATGGACCCAAGATGGACCCTTGGGTGAGGGAATTCTCACCCTTTTATAAGTTTTGGTCCATTTCCACGTTGGGTTCACTGTCCAATTCCAGCTCCAGGCTCTGCAGTCCCACCCTCCCAGGCTGCTCCCCTCCATTCCCTGCTGTTTGCACTGTTGGGCTGAAGCTGCAGCGGTGTCCTTGGTTCTGGGGCTGGAAATTGATTGCTCTGTGTGCCTGAGCTGTAAAGCTAACACTTTATATGGAGTTCAGTCACACACTAAGGCGGTGCAGAATCTGGAAAACATGAAAGCCAAAACTGAAGGCTTCAGCAGGAGCTGTACATTTGGGGAGCAGCAGCTGTGTGGATGGGCCAGCCTGGGCTCTGCACTCCCTGGACTGCAGGGTTGTGTTTTTGTCTGTTTGGTTTACCAGGCACCAGTTGTGACCCGATTGCAGATGGCAGCTGGTGCCATCCAGTGTCTCTGTCCTCTGGTGCCCTGAAGACATGCAAATGAGGAAGAAATGCAAGGGACAGCTCCTTTGTATAAAAACCACCATGTTATGCATAATATATAACCACCTTTTCTTCCAGACTGCTGTTGGTTTGTTTTTCCTAACCTGCCCTCTTTCTCTCCTGCATCTCCCGCCACCAGGTCAAAAATAAAACTAAGGGGACAAGAAAAAGAAATAGACTGACAACAAAGAATTATTCTGTGACTTTCGAGAGAAACCAGGATATTTATGGATTTACTCTATTCCCTGTGATAACAAGTTTCTGAGATGGTAATACACCGTCAAATATTTTTCAAGGTTAACAGTTTAGGGACACAATTATGTTGCAAGTTGTCGGCAAGATTAATTAAGGGTATTTCAGAGATATGGGAGAAAAATTGTTCCAGCAGCTATTAGAGGGTGAGTAATCCCAACTCGAAGAGTAGTTCCCCTTCAGTTCAGCCCTCCTCAGAGAAAATATTCCCATGTTTAAGGCATACTAAGAAGAGGATAAAATGTGCATGTTTGGGCTGAGAAGAGCAGTGATGGGGAAGCAATTCTAGACACAACCCACACAGTCTCACAGCCAGAGCTGGGATGGCCCCACAAAGGTTATTTTTAAATAATTTTAAATAAATATTTCCCTGAGCCAGAAAACACCAAAAATCTCCCACAGGCAAAGGAGGTAGAGGCGAGAGCCAGGCTCAGCAGAGCTCCCCTCAGCATCAAGAACCACTGGGAGGGCAGTGGGGACCTTATTATCCATCACTGATAGATAAAATCATTGGGCCAGTTAATAAAACGTCAGGGACTGTTTGTGAAAATAATTGCAAGGTCCAGAGAACTGTGAATATGAGAGATCTTAAATAAAAGAGAAAAAAACCCATCAGCAATCCAGCACTTAATCAAACCACTGCAACCAATACACATATCTACCCATCTATTTATAATCTGATATTATTTTTAATCCCTTTTTTAAAATCCCACTCACTAATGAGGGATAATGCTGGATTGAGGAGGGCCAAAGAGATTTATTGATACCAACTCAGAGCCGTGGCTGTAAATCAGGACAGTGAAGAAGTATGCCACTGCTGGCTTATGTTCTCTTCCTGCAAAAGGACAGGGATGAATGAACAAGTGTCTGAATGAATGACTGAATAGATGAATGAATGAAAGAATGAATGCATCATCAAATAAATACATTAAAACACATTGCCAGCTCGCAGGGCTCGCATAGCACGGGAGCTCTTCGGGGCCTTTGTACAGAGAGAGGCAACGGCGGCCTTGATTTATTATAAATTAAAATCTGCTTTGCCCAGTCCCTCCGAGTGTTTAATTTTTACTGAAGGTCAAAAGGTGTTTTGCATTTGGAGAAAATGCATCCCAGTGTGTCTCCTGCTTCCAGTGAGGAGCACTGAGCTCCTGCTGCCTGCCGGGGCCGCCTGTGCTCAGGGAGGGACCCCGGCGTCCCCAGGGCACTCTGTCCCCAGCACAGTCCCTGTGAGAGGACACATCTGCTACAATAACCAGCCTTTTTCTCCCTCCTTGCAGGGCTCAAGGCCCTTTCCTCCTTGCTGACCAGAAGCCCAGCCCGTGTTTCATGGAATCATGGAATTACGGAATCAGGGAATTTTTTACATTAGCAGAGACCCATCAAGAAGTCCAAGCAGTCCACCCAGCACTGCTAAGGCCACCACTGAACCCTGTCCTGAAATGCCACTTCTACACATCTTTCAAATCCTTCCAGGGGTGGTTATTCCACCAGTGCTGAGGCTGGACAACCCTTTTTCTGAAGAAATTTTTCCAAATATCCCACCCCTCTTCTCTGGTGCAATTTGGGGCCATTTCCATTTGTCTTATCAAAGGGCAAGATTTGTGATGCCTCTCTGAAATTTAATTCTAGGCTTGCCTGCCATGCAGCAAGGTGGCATCTTGTCCTGGATAAGGGGTAGGAAGGGCAGGTGGAATCCTGACAGGGACCCAGTGACAGTTGTGGCTTTTCCATCACAAGTGCCAGGTACACAAAGAACATTCCAAATCTCTCTGCCAGCTCCAGCATGCAGAAACCATCTCTGGAGCTTCATGGGACCAGTTTTATTCCCTTTGAGAATACTGGGGTGACCCAAATTTAATTATTTTGGGGTTTTTTTTCTGAAATCCATGTCCATTTTGAACTTTGCACTTGTGTTTGATTCCCTTTCCCTCTTCTCTAACGAGGTCCTGGAGGATGAAGCTCTTCTAGCTTGAGATGAAGGTCCTCCAAATGAGAAGTAGAGACATGGCTGCCAATTTAATTAGCACTCATGCATTCACATGCAGATGGAAGGATTTTTGGAAGGAGAGAATCTATTCAAGATGAATAAATTACTTCAGTTTTTAAATAACTAAACCAGCAGTTTTATTCCCCACTGCTAATATTTCTGTCAGTCAGGTCAAGGATAATGAAACAGAATTCTAGAAAGGGTCACCTAAACCTTGGCTTTTTTTTTAAATTGCAAATGTTCCCATTCATAAAACCTACTTCTGCAAGTACAAAATCAACAGTTAAATGTTTGCCTTTTCTCCAAGGAGAGAAGATTTTTACCCAGATTTCACTTATAACATTCTGCTGAAGTTTCTGAAGGAAGAACAAGTCTTCTAAACTTTGTCCCTGTTATTATTTTTACCTGTGGGTAAATATGTTCTTTGCTGTTAATAGAGTCAGTGTTTTCCTTCCGTAATAAGAACTTTTTCCATGTGTCTCCATCATGGTTTAGAGTTCCTTTTCTCCCAATTTTTGTAAGCTTATTTTTAACTCCTATTGAAAAGAAAAACCATGAAAACCCAACCCTATAAGGGAACATAGCTTATGGAATAAAAGATAATGACTGAAGTATTATGGAAGATATCAGAGATATACAAAGAGCAAAGTGCAGTGTAGCAGGACCCAGGTTATCTGTTTTAGGAAACCACTTCCAGCAGATGAAATAACTGCTAAAAGCAGGTGTTTATTCCAAAAGCTGCAGCAATGTTGCTCTGTCATGTCACATGAAATCATCCCTGCTGCATCATGCCACGTTACACCACATCGTATGGCGGGGAACCCAGCGGGACTAACGGGATGTGACAGACAACATTTAGCAAAAATATTCACTTATTTGACTCAGATCCTTGCCATCAGCTCGAATCAGGGAGCGTGGTCCCAAATGAGGCTGACAGATGGATGTGAATTCACCGAGGAGCAGCATCCAGCAGAAATCTGAAAGTTTCTTGTGCTGTACCTGGTCCTCGTCCTGCCGACGGTTTTGCTGTGCCCAGCTCCTCTTTCTCAGCATTTCCTCCCTGCTGTGAGTAGTGAGACAGGTTGGTTGTCATTTATTTTGGCATAACTCATGACTTTCACATGAGGGATTAATCACATACTTGGTGCAGAAGTGCTGTCAACTGACAGCTGATGGAATTGCTGTAAACAGTTTTTGTATGAGATGAATTGTGAACTACATGAGAAGGTGCTTGGACTCTGTATTTATGTTTAGAGAGGGACTGCTTTAGGGAACAAGAGGTTTATCTCTGAAGGCACCTCTATTTTGCAGTGTGACAAAGTCTTTTTGATGGACGTGAAAATATGGGATTTTGTTATTGCTCAGAATGAACTGTTTTATGGTAATACTTCTAAAAAAAAGGTTTAGGAAATAGGGGCATGTTCATGGAGACAAAAAATCAAATAAAGCCAGGCAGCTGAGGTGCAGAACTTGCCATAGATGGATTTTTATAATTATCAGTTCTGACCTGGATGGCAATTTCCAACCCCTAGGCCAGACTTGGACAGCTGCAGAACTGTGTGTTTGGGCACAATTTGTCCTGGCAGAAATTAGGATGAGAAATCCTCATTCCAGGTGTTACAGAGGGTTTCAGGGGTGCTGGTGAAGGTAGTCCAGGAAAATCTGTCTGCTGAAGTGTGAACAAATTTACACGTGGACTTGAAGCTTCTCCTCCTTATGAGGAACAAGACAACGCAGGATTCTGAAAAGAAACCTATAGAAAAAAAGTTCTTATTGTGTCAGCAGTTCACAGAATCCATGGTTCTTTGTCCTCCCAGCCTTCCAGAGGGAATTTTCAAGACTCTTCTCATTCAGGCATTTGTGGTTCAGTCTCCCCTCAGCAGCTCACAACCTTTGTGCAGATGCATTTTATGGGGATGGCAGTAAATGCCAGCAGTAATGCTGATGATGGAAGGTGCACCTGGGGAATACACAGGCTCATTTCACGGCTGAAATATCCCCAGCCTCCTGTGTGGTGGTCTCAGAACTCTGCCCAAAGGATGCTGACGGAAAAAAGCTATTAGAGAATCATGGAATATCCTGAGTTGGAAGGGACTCACAAGGATCATCCAGTGCAGCTCCTGTCCCTGCACAGGCACCCCAACAATCCCATTCTGGGCATCCCTGGAGTGTGGCCCAAATGCTCCTGAAGCTCTGGCATCCTCAGGGCCGTGCCCATTCCGTGGGGAGCCTGGGCAGTGCCCAGCACCCTCTGGGGGAAGAACCTTTCCAAAAATCCAACCTATGGATAATGCAACCTATGCAGAGTCAATATGGAAAATTCAACCCATGGAAAGAAGAAGGAGAAAGGAGCAACACTGACCATCTGTTTCCTTTGGTATGTGCCATCTTAGCTGATGCCAGAAGCATGTATTATATTTGAGAAATTAATTCCTCATGGCTCTTGGGAAATTTGGGAAGCAGGCCCTGCTTTGCATGCCCCCCAGACGCCCCTGGGTGAGCCCCTGCTGTCGCTGGGTTTGTGCTGATGCTGTTCACTCTTCCCAGGAAGCCTCAGGAGCCTCCTGGCCTCCTCAGGGCAGTCTCCTGGAGATGTGGGCATGGCTGGGAGGGTGCCTCAGCAATCTCAGCTCCTGCTGCCGTGTCCATGAGCCAGGTGTGGGCTGGTGGCCCCGCAGGGATGTGCAGCGGAGCCCCGAGAGCGGAAGCCCTGGATCAGCGAGATTCCCTGGAATGCAGCGTGGGATGGCAGCGTGGGAGGATTGTCCAGCAGCCCAGGGGAGCTGGGACGAATAAATCCCTATCCAGAGGGGAAGTACCAGCTCTGGGTGAAACAAACCCAATGCCCAAAGGGCCAACGCCCACCCTGGGGAGCTGCTGAGCATCGAGGAGCTGCTGGCTCTGCAGCATTGGCACATCCCTGCTGCTCAGTCTGGAGATGAGCCTTTATCAGACATTCCACGAAGTGCCAGAACATGTGAAAAAATGCTGCTTCTTACTCCTGGTCACAGCAGCCTCTCCAGCAGTTTTTAAGGAAAGGTTTCTGCCCATCTCCCAAGGCATTGTGCCTTTGGAGTCTGCCTGACATTGGAATTTGATATTCCAAGTGTTTTGTAAAAGAAATCCTTTGAGTAAGCATGTTATTCACTTCTTACCTGATGAAAAATAATAAAAGAGTGATTAAAAAATTAATACTGGATGTTGCTTAACAGTTTTAAGAGGTTTATTTAATAATTTTCTGATGCTTTCCCCCCACCACCACCCCAATTTAGGAATAAGACAGACATAATTGAGCATGCTATTCTGAAGCTTCAAATTGCATTGTGAAGAGAATTGAAGGAAACACATTTCTTTGATTTGAATATTTTTCTCATTAACAGGATGCTCAGAATAAAGCAGAAATATTTGATGCACAGAGCCTGTGGCAGTATCAAGTTAACACTGGCGTGCTCCCGCATTTTACCTCATGTTTACTAATCACTCCAAAAAGAAAGGTCACATCTTTCATCACAAAATGGAAACTTTTTGACAGCAAACAATTGGATTTTCAGCACTCCATTTGAAGTGGATTTCAGTGTGGAGAGTGAGAGCCCAAGGCAGTGGGATGAGGTAACTGAGCAGAGCTGTGCTCTCGAGGTGTTGGGTACCACAAGCTCTGAGTAAGGGCTCTCTCAGCTGTATCAGGGTATCATGCTACTCTAAAGCAGGGGTATCTGAGTTGAAATTGTTTGGAAAAGAGAAAAAATAAAGTTTGGGTAGGTGTTGGAGTGCAGTTTTGGCTCCCAGAACAATGTCAGGGTTGACACACTGCTGCATGTCTGGGTCAGGATGCTGCAGGACAAGTCAGTCTGAAGGGTAGGAGAGACACAGTTACCTGCAGAGTGTTAAAACACATTCCTCCTCTGAGGAGTCTTTGTTTTATCTCCTCTATGCTTCCACCATGGCCTCCTAGCTCTATTCTTCTGATTTTTTAATTTTTTTTTTAAGACCTGTGTTTTGACAAAGTGAATTTACTTGGCAGCTGGAAAAACACCACTTTTTTTCCCAGGTAGAAAATACAGCTTGGTATTTTTCAAGCAAAATATTACCCATGTAATTTTTTCTGTTTCTCTCTCCTTCCCATTCCTTCTGCTCCAAGCAGAGGAGCAGCCCTGAAGTCCTTTTTGGCTGGGTGAGGGAATTTCTGCCTCCCTGGGAGCAGCTCCCACCCATCCCTGGGTGCAGACAGGACCTGGACCAGGGGCTGTGAGTGGATGTGACCAGAACACAGTGCTCAGAACTCCTCTTCACCCTCCCCTAGGCTCTGCTGTGAGTTACTCTTGAGACAACGAAGTGAAATCAGAGGAGTGGCCAGGAAATATCACTGGCTCTGTTCTTCCTTCCCCTCCACTGGTTGCACAGAATCAGGTGCCTCCAAGGAGACTCCCAGGTGGTGACATCGTGAGGACACAGCCTTACCCCTGGCCAGGTTTACACCTGGCTCCTGCAGAAATCACTGGTATGAAAAGATGCACAGGTTGCCTGCAGCTCTGGCACATATTGCATGGCATGGCACACACCTAAGTGAGATTAATTTGAGTTCTGGGCATCATTAGCACAATAAAAACTGTGGGTTTTTTTTTTAGTTCAGACCTACAGGCCATTGCAGAGAAGAGTAATCATAAGACAGAAACGAGTTCCCTAGTTAAAAATTAATTCCCTAGACTAAAAATATAATCAAACGATGTCTACAGTATTTTATGAAGAGCTGGGAGGATAATAAAATTTAAAGCAGTGCAACATTTGCATTTTGTTCATTTCTATCCATATTTTTCCATAGACTGCCTTTCTGTGTGCTTGTTAATCATATGCACTGCTACAGTCCTGGCATTTTAAGATCACTGTTCACATCGAGATTGAAAGGAAACTAATTACAATCACATTTCAGGGTGGTTGTTCAAAGCTCGTTCAGTGCCAGCTACAGCACAGGAGCCTTGACCTTTATTTGTAAGCATGAAAATAAGGTAAAGATGAAAGATTGGTTTTCCTGCAGCTCCTACTCAGGGATCAGAAGGCCCTCCGGAGAGGCAGAGGTGTGGGAAGCGTCTCTCCTCTCCTCTCCTCCTCTCCCATGCTGGCAGCAGAGGCCAGTAGTGCTATGCAGAAGCTCTGCTCCACTGCAGCGAGAGGTGAACAAAATCACGGTATTTTTCAGCTCTCCTTCTAGCTGGAAGAACCAGCAGACTCGAGGAGTTTTTTGACCCCCGTGCAGAGCTTTGCAGGGATTTGTTTGCAGTGCCTGGTGCTGCACTCTGTGCTCGGGTGGTCGAGGTGTTGGCACGTGCCAGCTCTGAGCAGTGCCACAGTGTCTTCTGCCACACATTCCATGGTTTAACAACACTCAGTACTCAGGTGGAAGCACTGGGGCAGAAGAAGGTCCCTCAAACCTTAGGGAGTGCAGGTAATCCTAAGGCAATCCCTGATTTCACTCGATGGGAATGCATTGAGAGTGTGCTGGATGGCAGATTTATCCTCTAGGTTTCACCCTCTGTGTCCCTGAATTTTCCAAACTGCTGTTTTAATAAATTTGTGCTATGCTGAGAGCCAGCTGAGGGCTGGTTACACAAATGGGTTTCACCCAGGAGCTGCTGATGGGGGGCTGTGTTCAAATGCTCCTTTCAGGGTCATTGCCCTGTGTTCAAAGCCATTCTGGGCATCATTAGCACAATAAAAACTGTGATTTTTTTTTTTTAGTCCAGACCTACAGGCCATTGCAGAGAAGAGTAATCATAAGATTACTGACTTGGGGGTCAGCAAGTGCTAACCCCCAGAGGATCTCCTGAGCTTCCACCCAGCCTGGATTATCACAGTTCTCCCTGGAATTCATTGAGGAGAAGTTCCCCAGCCCTGGAGAGAAACAATCCCATTCTCCTCCCACAGTGTGTTTACCCTGCACCATCTCTGTGTGTGCCCAGCCCTGTGCCCAGGCAATCTCTACTGCAGCCCTGATGTCCAGTGGGTTTTTTGGCAGGACCCACCAGGTAATTTGTATTTCCTGGCTGGCAAAGCTCTATTTGGGGCACCAAGCAGTGAGAGAAGGGAAGCTCATCTCACACCCAGCTCCCAGCCTCCCTCAGCCTGCTGCAGGCACAGGACCACCTGGGCCATGCTAAGGACACAGAACTTGCATGCTGCTGGGACCCTGGATCCCACTCAAACCAAGCAGCAAAGATGATTTTGCAACACTTTTTGTGATGTATTCTCCTTCTCTCTACATTCTTCAAAGCGCAAATTTACCCAGACAAATATTTACAGAAATGGAAGGAAAAAATAGTCTGGTGCTATAGACACTGCAGCAGTGAACTTCTAATTACAATCCACAAAGTATTTATGAATAAATTTATCCATTATTTGTCTAGTTCGAGCACTGCGTACACTTTGCCTTGTACCATTACATGCTGAAGGAAACAATATGCAGCATGAAAATGAAAACAATTTGACTTAATTATTTACACCATTACCGCCACTTTGAATTAGGCCTTCCATTTCTTCGGGATTTTGTAAAATTTAACCGGCAATTACGCTTGCTTAATTAATTTTATTTATCTACTACTACAATGAGATCAAAACAAAAAACCTACCGGAATGCAAAGTACAGGCTGAGTCCCCTAATTGTAAATGTTGCTTTTAAGCCTTTATGATAAAAATGTAGTATTTTGTACCATTTCATTTCAAGCGTATCTGGCCATGCTCCAGTACTATTTAAGCGTAAACAGGAAAAGCCTTGGAGGACGAGTAATCACACTTAAATGACACAAAGATCATTATAATGATGTTCCAAAAACATGGCAAAATTAGATATTTCAGAACTGTTTTCTTCTCTGAAGTGTTCCACCAGATGGTGAAGAGTGCTGAAACCGTAGATCCGAGAAAGGGGAGGAAAAACATCCCCACACTTCCCTCGCTTGTCTCAAGTGGCACCTCACACCTTGGCTCCATCAAACCTCCAAGCTCAAGATGACACCGAGGTGTCTGAGTGCTGAATCACAGCCTGGGAAAGCCCTGCTTTGTTCCATTAAAGTTGTCAACCGCATTTTTTTGGATCCGAGGATGAACGAGCGCATCAGCAGAAGTGATGGTGGTAATTTGTGAAACTCTTAATGAGATATTTTCAGAGCTCATAAAGAGGAAGAGCCGTGTCTTTGAATTGCTGCACAAGGAGTGCATTTTGATACAGGAAAAGAGTTGGGCTTTTATCAGAAATGGCACTGCATCAGTGGGGATGTGTCAGGGAGCATTTAAAGAGGGCTAACAAGGGTTATATAAATGGGGTTTATATCAATGGGGAGATGTCTCTGTGTGTTGCTGCTCTGCAAAACGGCCACAAGTGAGGTGAGTCTGCATCTTTATCACCGTTGGTCTTCCTTTCCAAAAGACTTGACAAAGTTACCTTCCACAGGACCTGCTACATCTTCAGATGTCATTAGACTCCTGGTTTTTTTTGTTATTAGAAATACCTGAGAAATATCTAGAAAATTGGAATTACTCATTAAAGGAACATCTAATTTTGTTACTTAAATATTGGTCGGGGGGTTCTACTTTTAAGAATATCAGTGAACCTCAAGTACCTGCTGTCTGTCCATCCATCCATCCATCCATCCATCCATCCATCCATCCATCCATCCCCTCCTGAACTTCTGATCTCTTTTAATACATATTGTGGGGAATCCATAAATGAACAACATGAAGTATTGGGGTGCTGTGGTTTCTGCTGACCCATTCCCAGTCCTAGCTCCCTTTGGAAATCCTGACATGTCCTGGGAGACAACGAAGTCACAGTGGGGACAGGGGCTGTGCTCTGGAGATTTGGGCTGGGGTTCATTGAGCGAAGGAGAAAAGGATGTAAAAGTATTTCTAAACCTTCCACCTTCCTGAAATGTTTGGTGTAAATGTATTTCCAAGCCTTCCACCTTCCTGAAATATTCAGTTTCTCAACATTTCCTCAGGAACACACATGACAAATCCAGATCCACAGGAAAACTCGTCCTTTTTCACTGAAAGATCCTGAAATGGAAGGTGACTTCATTCCCAACTGGCAGTCATTCTAATTCCATGCTGAGCAAGGGAACAGCCTCTTATTCACTGTGTTACAAATATTTTTGAACTGAATGTTCACAGGGTCCGAAGAATGGCCTACATGGTGCATTTGCTGCACTTCCGTTATTCAGAGTTAGCAACAAAAATCATGCAAAATTCTCCCCCTTTCCATCTATCCCCATTCAGTGGACATTTGGAAATGGGGCTTGCAAACGGGAGAGGGTGAACACAATATCAGCAATCCTGTTTATCCGTTTGCATCCAGCTCATCTGCTTAAGTGAGAAGCCTGTGCATGGCTGGTTTTCAATGTCCTGTGTTAAATGAAGGGCTGATTTCACCCCCCTGCCTCGAGGACAGAGGACCATTTGCTGAGCAGCCACTGTAGGTGACATTAAATGTCATCCCAACCGTCCCTCTCAGGTGGCATCGGATGGAAATTATCCATAATCTTAAAAATTAACTCTGAAACAGTGGGAGCTTGCACCGACCCCAAGCTTAATAACTTGGGAGAATGGGCTCTCAGGGACACTGTGCCTCAGTTTTCCCTCTGCAAAATAGCAAAACAAGGATTTGGGGAAAGCATTATTGTACTTTCACTCAACATGGATTATTCTCTTTTTAGAAGGGCTCTTCTAGCAATGCCAAATCTTTCCAAAAACTTCATTTACCAAAAAAAACCCACTTTACAATAATTAGTAACCTCTCTGTCTTGAGGAAGGCAAAGGTTTTATTCTGCTGTCTGAGCTTAATTATGTTTTCAGAGCCGTGTCATGGAGGCTCAGATGAAATTCTTGCTTTGTGTGCAAGAAAGACACACCACATTTGCATTTGTTTGACAGAAGCCCTGATCTCATCCAATATGGAGTGCACGAATCTGGCAATGCTCCCGTTGGACATCTATTTTATATTCTGCCTAAATTCCAGGCAAAATATCATTCCTTGCACTTAAATGCTGATACCTTTGTGGGAGGGAATAAAGCCTGGTCCGTCCAAATGAAATCCCCTGTGGGGCTGTGCATCAGAGCTCTGTCTCCACCAGCCAGCAGAGGCTGCTCTGATGTTAATGATTCATTATTAAATCATTCATTATTTACAGTAATAAAGCACATGGAGGAAATCAAACCCAAATATTGAAATGATGAAATGATCTACGAGCCAGAATGCCATGGAATGTGCTATGTGGGAGTAGGTTGGGAAGCAGCAGCCCCTAACCCAAGTCTTCTGAACAACCTGCTGCCCACTGGATTTTCCAATTCTGGGATGTGGCCAGGTGGGATCCAGGAGCAGCAGAGCACATCCTGCTTCTGAAGAGATGGTAAGAACTGGGATTACTCTTCTAGCATATAAATTCTGTCACTCTGGTGGCTCTTAAAACCCAGGGTTTGTTCAACGAGGAGAGCTCTGGATTTTAACTGGATACTTGAAATAAACCGATTGTCTGCCCTTACTTAGCAAACAGGATTTTTTTTCTTTCCCAGTTATTAATTTCCTTAAATGTAAAGTGACATCTAAAATGAAAACAGTTTATTGCTTGCCAGGAGCAAAGCCAGCCTAATTTAAGAAATCCAGAATTAAAGCTTTTGAAGCATATCGGGGCATGTTTATAAAACAATTATCATTGCAAACGTTCTCTCTGCTCAATGCAGCCTCTTCAGGCCACCTCCAAAGCCTGAAACTTCCTCACCAGTCGTCTCCACCCTGAAATGTTTCATCAAAAATGAGGTCATCCTTTGATTGCAGCTTCCCTCTGCCGACCCAGGCACTGTATCCCAAACCATACCCACCTGGAACATATTCGATGCTCAAAAAAATTAACCCAGTGTTTAAAATTCAGTAGTAGGCTCATTATTAATAACTGACAGCAGACAAAGGAGTGCAGTGACCTCTCCAGCAGAGCATTTAAATCTTTGCACAACATGCTCTGCTTGTGCTAGGCTGGTTTCACAAACAACAGCTGTGGAGTTCGTTAACATATGAATCCCCTTGAGGTAATTTGGAGGAGCCAAATGTGCTAAACTAAACACCTCATTAAAACAGTACTTTAAAAAACAAAACAAACCAAAAAACCCAACCCCAACCAAACCCCGAACTAATTTCACATTCCACGTCCACACGTGGAGATTCTATTATGTGGAATTCATTCAGCTCCGTGGCTGGAAATAGTGGGGGTTAAAATCGGTAATATGGGTTTTTTCTCTGCTAAGATGCACTTGAGACTAAAGTGCCTTTGAAGTGTGCCTGTCACAAAGAAGCAATTAACTGAGGACAATAATGTTTCCTTTTCCTCCCTGTTACTGAACACAGGACACAAGTTTGTACTCAAATATGCAGGACCCCATTTCTCTTGGGTCTGGGGAGAGAATGGACAAAACCAAAGGGATTCTCACTTGGATGGAGCAAGGCAGAATCACACTGAGTGCTCCTGGGGCCACTGTCTCCCCCAGGAAGGCCTTGCAAGAGATTTTCAGAGAAATCCTCCATGAAAACACTGCTGCAAGTCCAGGTGACCACACACAGGAGGTGCAGTCCAAAGGGAGTGGGAGAAACACGTCCTGCCCTTGTTCCTGCAGGCTCCAGAGGGCTCAGGTGCCCTGATCAAAATTTGCACCAAGAGCTTCTTCTTTCAGTCCTTCTTTATTTCTCCACGATGCTACTGGGATAATTCTGCTGGTAAAAAAGGTTCACAAGCTCCTTGGAGCTGCTCCTCCTGGAAGACAGCATCTCCTGCCCAGGTAACGCTGCTCAGGGAAGCGCTGGAGCTTGAATATCTCCTGTGATGAGGCTGTTCAAAAAACCACACAGAAATCCAGGACTCTCCTCAGAAAATCACCTTTTCTTCTCTGTCTCCAGCTGAATTTGTTGGTGACTGGAAGGAGGGATGGGATGGACACTTGTTTCACGGTCCACAGGGAATTTTACAATATTAAAAACAATAAAAAGATTGAACCCCAAAACTGCCTGCCCCCCCAAAAAATATAAATTAGTCACCCCTCTTTTTTACCAATGGTTTTCTGTCTACACCAAGATACTTTTTAAGAGATGTTTCTAGAATTTATTAACTCCTAAATGGGAGTGCAAGTTTTCTTTTAAAAATGTAGATGCATTTTCAGATTTTGATAATGATCTAAAAGGCAAATAACTGGGAATTTCTTTGGGTGCTAGAGTCTTATGAAGCAACAGCCCATTTTCCTTCAGGAAATTGTGGTTTAAGGTTCTCCTGAATGATCTCAAATTATAGGGTGCTATAGATCTCTTGGGTTTTTTGGTTTTTTTCCTTAAAAAAAAATCTTATTTTAATGTTCCATCCACATCTATTTTATGTTTCCTTTATCAGGAAAACAGCAACCTAATTAGCAATGATAATTTGGAACTTCCATAAGAAACCTTTCACATGGATAAAAACAACAGAAGTTGGATAACATTGAGGCACTTATGCATGCTCCATAGTTTTTATTTTCCTTTTTAAAGCCTTTACTCCTGAAACTTAGGCAAGGAACTTGGTTTTAGGGAGCTGGAAAAAAAAATCTCATGCTTACAATCTTATTTTTGTTCACTTTAAAGCATAGCTTTATAACATGTTGGAATTTCCTCAAGGTTTTGTAAATACTCGTCTGAATTCCTCCCAGGTATTAGTATGTCATCCAAAAACCAGAAAATACTATTTATTCTCTGCAGGATTCAATCCATTCATCTTTGAAATCCTGCAGGTAACTGGCTGCCCCCAGGGTAATCTCGCCTACTTCAATAGGCACGAATGTGTGAGTTCAGTCAGAATTAGTGTGTTTTTAAAATTCTGATTCCTGCCGTGCTGCCAGGCTTTGGACAAGCACGCTTTGGAAAAGTCTATTCCTTCTGCCAATTTCTGGAGTAAATCCTGTGCTTTGGGGGCTTTAATGGGCACACAGAGTGCAGCACCTGCCCTGACTTCCACATGTACAATCAGTCCCACTCTTCCAACCCCTGTTACTGCTTTTCCACTGCCTTTGCCTGTTCTGCACAATTATACCTCCAACAAGCACAACTATTCTGCTGCTTTTCCTTCAGCACAGTTTTTGGCTTGGTAAATCCAACTTTCGCTCCTCCCATTGACATTGTTGTGCTGCTTCTCAACCTGGCTCCAAGTTTTGTCTGATTTTTGTAATTTAACAGCTTTACCAATGAAGCTATTGGTTGTTTATTGTTGATATGTTGATACTGGTTTATTATACCTGGATTATACCTTTTTCTAACCTAGAGATGAGGCAAGTAAGATGTGTTTTAAAACCTTTTGTTCTAGTTTCAGTTTTATGAGAAGAATGAGACAAAATAGATGTTATAATTCACACCATCACAATCAGAAGCCAACTATTTCTTAATTACAAAACACTATAAACGTTTCTCAGCTTATCAGCTTTTACTATCCTGTAAATACCTTAAAACCAGTAATCTAAAATTACTCCTCGTGGGTCCTGCTACAATACATCTTTCCTAGTTCTAGTTCTCCAAAATATCTAATCTTATTTACAAAACCATCCTTTAAAACCTTTTTCTAACTGCATTTCTCTCTCAACAACAATATCTATGCTATTCTATAACATTAAAAAAAAAAACCCAACCCATCAAACCCCACAAAACAGACTGAGAAGACAGTGGCAGCTTTAAGAAGGAGCTGCTCCAAAGCTGAAGTTTTTTTAATGGAAAGCTCTCATTTGGATCCTAACACAAACCTGAGAATTGGCTGCCACACAATTGCAAACTTAAATCATCACCCAGGCGAAACCAAGAGATTCAGATTATGGATTTATTTAAGTTAAACCCCTGCCTAAGTTCCTCATGCCTCTTTCTGCCTGCAGTCAGTGCCTCCAAAGAGCAGCTCTCTCTCCTTTGCCAAGAGACAAATTTTGCTCTCAGAGCTGCCCTGCCTTGCTCTGAAAAATGAAATTTCATTTGAGGCGTTTCCATCAGCTCCTGATGGTGTTTAACCATCTTTGTCCCACGCTGGAGCAGAGAGCAATAAAAGAGCAGGTCACCACAAAATGGATTAAGTGCAAACTCACATGTGTCACACCGAAGTTCAGCATTGACTGAAAGTAAAATAGATTTAAAAGTCTTTTGAGAGCAGCAAGATTTTAGAGAAATAGATCAAATTACTTACTTTCATATTGCCATAAAGTTACAGAGACATTTTCTGTCTCTTGTGTGTTTTGAAAGGATCACAATTTTGTCCAAGGGCCAAATGAGTTAATAATAGTAATAATAGTGATATTAAACCCAAGCAAGACTACTGGGAAATAATTGAGAATTAGTAAGCATAATTTAAAAGGACCTTATGGTGTGACCTTTTATCTTACAGAGTTGGATTCAATTACAGAAATACTTTCACCTCAAGGTGATTAAAATTATAAATTTTTTGATTTTTAGTAAAACTTCCTGTGTTGCTCATAGAGTTCTATTTGGTATCACAAAATTAAAGAATATTAATTAAGGAAGAAACAAATATATTCAGCCCATAAAAGGAGCAGGACATGCATGATAAAGAAAGAAATAGAGAGCTGAAAAAGAAAATAATAGAAAATAAATAAATAGCAAGTTGTTCAGTGTTGAATTAAGTAATGGACTAAACACAGACTTTTCTTGCCCTCCCTACTCAAGATACTCTACTAATCACCCAGTTTTCAAATCCTTAATATACAAAAGCATTTGCCTTTAAGGCATCAATAATTTAGGACTGCCATCGAAAGGAATGTTTTTTATCTATTAGACAAAATAATTATGTCATATATCCCACCAGTGTCTTTGGACTCCCATCTTGGTGTGAAGGAAACCATCAGCCAGCTGAGATTGCACAGCAAATCTTCATCAACAGCTGCTGCATCAAAGGAATGCAAATCAAAAGTGACTTTTTCCATGTTATGAAAACGATCACGTGCAGGACAGGCCCCGTGTCACAGCGAGGCCTGGTGCGTTCTGAGGCAGCCATCCGAGGTTTTATTTACGTGTTTGGAAGGCAGCACCTGAGCAGATTTAAAGGCTGCAGCCCTGCTCAGCAGAACTAACTCGTATATTTTACTGTGCCTTTTCACGGGGCTGTGGGGCCGTAGCTGTGAGCACAGTAAATCTTTACAGTTTTGGGTTCCTCGCGTGCCGCTCCCGAGGCCCGAGGCCCTCGTCAGGTGTTTTACTGCCCCTCGCTCATCCAGAACAAACGTCGAGAATTTCTGCTCCGGGTGTGTTTCAGAATTCACCCCGAGGTAAGAATTTAGGGGAAAATTAAGGGGATTAATTTATTACCTGACTGGTGTTCTGGAAGATTTGAAAAAATCGTATTTACCGGATTTAACTGAAGCTTGTGCTTAGGTGCTGCCACACTGGATCATGCCCCCCATCCCCGTCACTGCACAAAGTCATCCTGAGCAAATCCTTTTTCCTTCCTGTCGTTTAATATCTGTTGGTCTCTTTGGGGAGCAGGTTTGTCTGTGGAGAAGCTGCTGTAAGGCCATTCCAGGTGATCCCATAGAATCCTTAAGGTTGGAAAAGATCTCCAAGATCGTCACGTCCAGCCATTGAACAAATATCATCACACCCACTAAAAAATATTGAGTTTAAATGCCACACCTACTTGTTTTTTGAACCCTGCCAGGGCTGGTGACTCCACCACTTCCCTGAGGAGCCTGTTCCTGCAATGCTGAACCACTCAGTGAATAACTTTTCCCTAATATCCACCTGCACCTTCCCTGGTGTAACTTGAGGCCATTTCCTCTTGTTCCCTAGGAGAAAATCCTGATCTGCACCTGGCTGCAACCTCGTGTCAGGCTGAGAGCCATAAAGCCTTCCCTGAGCCTTCTTTTCACCAGAACAAACTCCAGGTGTCCATGGAATTCCAAGGATGGCCTTGGGATCGGCCTGGCTGGCTGCAGCCTCTCCCAACATCACTTTGAGATGTTTAGGAATTAATACCCATATTGGCATCTCACATGGAGGGTGAGACCTGACCCTGTTGGTCCAGAGATTTGGGCACATTCTGCCCCATTTAGGAACCACCTCATGGGATTATTATTTTTTTTTTTTGTAATCATAAGGAGTGAGGGACCTGCTCTCATTTCTCATCAGAAGAGGTCACCTCCAGCAGATCCTTTGGCACATCCCTGGGGACCCAGGTGTGTTTTTGGAATGAGAGGTTTGATGGCAGAAGTGTCAGTGGGAGAATCCCAGGTGTGTGGGAATGCTGAGAGAGGGGCTCAGGAAGGAAACAGAGCCACTGGTGTTTGCACAGATTTCAGTGTGTGTGATGGGCACTTAGCAAATAAATTATTGTCCTGCCTTCCTGCGGGATATGGAAAATGGAATATGGAGAACGGAATCACCACAAAGCACTCACAGTTGACCCTCTGACAGCTAGAGTCTTCTCAAATGTCGGGGTAATAAAAAATAATTTTATATCAAAACTTGTGTCGAGGGGTGGGTTCCAGTTTGCTGCTCTGCCTGGTGTGACAAATAAAGGATTTTAGCACAAAGCAATTTATTAAAAAAAAAAAAAAATTCTTCTTCAATTTATCAGAAGTTTTCTCTGAAAAACAGCCCCCATTTTATACAGACTGTTTATCCTATTGGTGCAGGATGCTCTTAAATATAGATCCCAGGTCCTGTCAGGGATCCCCGTTTGAGGATAAACTGTGGGAAAGCACCACTAGAGGTCACTCAACATTAATTGTTACCTAATTAGCACATTTTGACCCTACATTTTAGGTCATTCTATCGCTTTCATACTTAAAGCATTGTCAGCTTTCACTCCTCAGCTAATTCTGCCAAAACTCAGAAAAGCTGGAGACAGAAAATTTTCCTTCAGCTCTTCCCTCATATGACTCTTCCCAAGGCTCCCAAATCATCTTTGCCATAGACTCTGCAGGCAGCAAATCATTCTTTCCTCAGCTTTGAGCTTAATAAAGCTGGCAGTGATGGACCTCTGGAAGTGCTGGGTTTAGAGGCACTCAGCCCTGGCTGTGTTATCTCAAATAGCTGCTCACCCATTTCGAAAATTAAACCAAAGTGAATTTTACAAGTGAGGGAATTATATGGGAAAATAATATCTTCATGGCTTTCAGGTCCATCCCCAAACACATTGTAGCCCTGTATCTCTTTTACCAATGATAAATAGAAAAAAAATGTAGATCTTTGTAACAACTGACAAACTAAAAATAAGGTAAAACAAAGTTTAACTTTGATTAATGGGTATCTGCTGAAATATCTCTGCATGTGTTTAATCAAAAGGCAGATGTTCTATTTGCAGGGATTTTTCCATGATCTCAGAAAACGATGGTAGCAATTTGTTTGCCCAAGACAACAGGGAAAGGGAGAGCTAATTATAGTGTTCTACAAGGTTAAAATCACCCACTGCTGGTGCCATGCCCACATCTCCTGGTGGATGTTATCAAACACACTTGGGACACTCAGAGTTTCACTTCAAACCCAGCTCAGTGCAGGCAGACCCTTGGACAGCCAACCTCTCCAAATGGGTGCTCTATCCAAAATGACCAATTCTTATTTAATTTCTCTTTTTGGGTTGCTGCTGATCCTCTCCTCTTCTTCTCCCTTCCACTCAGCTGAATTGGTGCAAACTCATGTGTCACACCAAAGTTCAGCGTTGACTGAAAGTAAAATAGATTTAAAAGCCTTTTGAGAGCAGCAAGATTCTAAAGGAATAGATCAAATTACTTACTTTTGTATTTCCATAAAGCCACAGAGACATTTCTGTCTCTTGTGTGTTTTGAAAGGATTTGTCCAAGGGCCAAATGAATAAATAATAATAATAATAATAATAATAATAATAATAATAATAATAGCAATATTAAACCCATGCAAGACTATTAGGAAATAATTGAGAATTAATAAGCATGTTTAAAAAAAAATTTACAGTGATCTTTACCTTACAGAGTTAGGTTTAATTATAGAAATACTTTCACCTCAAGATTACTAAAATTACCCATTTTTTGATTTTTAGTATAACTTCCTGCATTGTTCATAGAGTTCTATTGAATATCTCTGTTATTCACAAAATTAAAGGCTTGATTAGCCACTTTTTCCTTATGTATGAGCATGACAACTGTAAAGAATATTGCAGTTTCCTGAGAAAACATTCAGTGTTCCCCGAAAAATCATTTAGTAACCTCTCAAGACCAGCATATGTGCAGCTGGAGGAGAAAACATTAATGACCATTAGCCATCACCACTGTGAGTGAGAAATTTATCAGAGGCTCTGGTTTTCTGGTTTCTACATCAAGGGGATAAATAAATAGATTATCAGCATCTGAGAAGTCACATGGCTCCACTTTGTAGACAGATTAATCTTGCAGAGGTATAAAGCAAAATTAGCCAAAAAAAGCAAGCTCATAGTCTAGATTAATAGAATTTAGATTTCATTCTAATTTTTTAAACAGTGAACCGTCCTCTAAGCTTCTACCCAAGAAGCTTGGAGGGCCTGTTGTGATAGACAAGAGGTGATGATTTTAAACTAGAAGAGAATAGATTCGGATTGGATTTTAGAAAGATGAGGGTGGTAAAACTCAGGCACAGGCTGCCCAAAGAGGCGGCAGATACCTCATCCCTGCAAATATTCAAGGTCAGGCTGGGTGGGGCTTGGAACAACCTGGTCTAGTTGAAGATGTCCCATGGCACTGGATGACCTTGGAAGGTCCCTTCCAACCCAAACCATCCCATGATTCTAGGATTTGATTCCAAGGTCTTCCATGATCTGAGGCCTCCTCCATCTGCTCATGCTTTGTGTGTCCTGCAGGCACCACCTTTCTAAAATGCATGGAATTCCTGCCTGGCATCATTCCATCACATCTGCCTGTTTATCACTGACATCTTTGGTCACTCTTTGCTCCCACTGAGGAAGTTCTTGGTTGGGCACGTCCCCTTTCCTCAGGTCCTGCTGCATCCACAAAGATTCAAATTGTGTTGGAATTTAATGTCTTCATGTCAGCCCCGTAATTCCTGTGTTCTAAAAAGTGCTGGATAAAGAAGATTAAGGGCTGCTCAACAGAAACCCAGCTAAAAAGACAAGTTTATCCAAGCCTCTTCTTAGGCAGATCTCTACTACTGTAGATCTTACCCCAGAATGGGTCAAAGAGTTATTTAGAAAGAACTCAGAAATATTTGCTGAAATGTCATCACACAACAAAACTCGATTTTTAAAACCAAAAGGAAGAAGCCCTCACTGATGAAAAGTTAATACAAAAGGCCAATGGCTGAAGAGTCTCGGTGGAGAAAATGAAAATCAAGTGGGCTTAGTCCAAGAAGCTGTCACTCCTTTTCAGGGGAAATTACAGCTATTGACATAGAAATAGCTGAACAAGTCCAGAAGTCTTGAATTCCAGCCCCCTGAAGGGATCAGCTGCCCCAGCTGGGTGATTTTTGCCAATGATCCTCCTGTTCCCTGATCAATCTATTTTTCTGACCATTGTTATATCAGCACCTATTCTAAAATACTCTCAGTTGGAGCAAATAACTTCCTGTTTCTTTCCTTTTCAGCTCCCCAAAAAGATCATTAGCAGCACAGCAAAGTTTCTTGCAAGATTTCTACCCAGCTGACACAACAATTTGCAAATACTTCTCTTTTCTACCTACAAACCTGCTTTTTATTCTTATCTCTCATCATAAAAAGCTCATTTCCAAACTACAACACCCAAATCCCAGAGGAGCCTCTCAATCCCCTGCACCGTTTTAATGGAAATATTAGAAAATAAGGAAAAAACAAAGTTTTTTCTGGTTGAAAACATGCACAGATGTTCTTTACCCAATATATGGATTAGGTAATGCAGTTGTCAGTGACACACTTTTTTATCAGACTTTTAAAAGCATTTAATGCCGTAGAATAAATGTATTTTTTCCAATCAGTGTTAAAATCTTCAGTGAGGATAAAATCACTTCATACACATGGTGGGGTTTGGGTGCTTTGATTTTTGCAAGAATCCAATAAAAGCTCAAAATTAGCAGTGAAAACGAAGGGAAATCAACCAATTCTGATCTATTAGGGAAATTATAAAACACAACTCACTGCGGGTATTATAATTGAGTGCATGGAGCTGATGAGCAGCTGAACTCATCTGCCATAAGTTTTTATTTCAAACTAATCCATAAACTGCTTTTTCAATTCTCTAAAAGCACATAAAATACCAACAATTCCTTTAGAGTGTCCCCATCAATCCAATCAAAAAAATCATAGGTTTCAAATGACCACCCATAGCTGTGATACTAAAATTATCTCGGTTATCAATCTAAAACTGGTTTTGCAGTGATGTTGGCCAGGATATTTTGCCTCATTACTTCATGGTTCTCATTCTGTTGCTTATTGTCCTGTCATCTTGTATTTATATAATTTGGCCTCCATCTTCCATAGAAATTAAAAATGGCATTTCTTTAACCCTGATTTTGCTGGTTTTCCTGGAGCTTTCCACACATTTCCATTCCCTGGATTGGAATTTATTGTCACCACCAGTCTCTGTGCAATGACCTCTGCCATTAAAAAGATCTTTAAATACTACATTTACTCCATTCTTTGTTTTAATTTTTTTTTTACCATGATGGGATATGTAGCTCTTTGGCACACACAGTCACCACCTCAGCAGAGAGACTCTGGAAATGCCTGATTTCTGGATGTGGATTCCCTTTGTCACTGGACATGGTAAATCTGGAATTGCTGCAGCTTGGAAACTGTCCCAGACAGGGCACACAAGAGACACTGGGAATGACACATTGGACTCCAACTCTCTACATTTAGTGACAAAATCTTGCATATGGGAAGAAAAAAGAGGCTCAGCCAATATTATGTGGTAATGTGAAGATAACCACAGCTAAAAAGGGCTTCGTGTGTCCAGAAAAGGAGCTGTTAGACTGGATTAGATTGGACTGGGACTGGAGGGATTAGTGGAGAGGAGGCCTGACAGCGAATTCATTATAATCTGCAGTAGATATTATAAAGTGCTGCTTTGCTGGTCGCATTCATCCAAGGCTTTCCCCAAGAACTGTATATTAGGGGTAGTTTGGAGCTCAGTTTTCAGGACTGGCTTTGGACATTTTTGAGTGTCCAAAGCTGGAGTTCTGAAGCCCATGGACAAGTTATCAGGAATTCAGAACATGCTGTGTGAGGGTCACCAGTGGCTTTACCTATCTCAGAGCAGGAACCTCTAAAAGTTATTTCACTGGCAATGCATTTCCATTCACCAATGTTCCCACAAGGAGGTAACTTTTTCTTTTACCAGGAAAAGGTTCTTCCCCAGAGGGTGCTGGGCACTGCCCACGCTCCCCAGGGAATGGTCCCAGCCCTGAGGCTGCCAGAGCTCCGGGAGGGTTTGGACAACATTCCCAGGGACGCACAGGTTGGGATTGTCTGCCAGAGCTCCAGGAAGGTTTGGACAACCCCAGGGATGCACAGGGTGGGATTGTTGGGGTGCCTGTGCAGGGTCAGGGGCTGCACTGGATGATCCTGGTGGAGCCTCTCCAACTCAGGACATTCCATAATTCCATGATCTTTGAATGGAAGTGCTGGGAGGCACAGAGAGGTTAATCTGTACGACCTGCAGGTGTGCCACAGAGATGCCCCTTCCCTTTCTCGTATTCTTTGCCAGGTGTCTTGTTTGAACATTGGCCCAGCTCTGTCCCCCAGCCTGGAGGTCTGAAATGAAATGACAATCTGCTCCTCTCCTGGCTAATTGGAACTGGAGCAGAGATATTTCACAAGGGAATAATGATGAGCTGCTCTCCCTGCATCCCTCTTTGTCTCCATTTTTATTTTTGTAATGTCTCATCTGCTCTGCTGAGCTGCCAGTCACCTCCTGGGGACACTGTCCCTCACTGGGAGCTTCTGGGACTGTCTGACTGTCCCTCAGCTGTTTTCAGCTCCCAAGGCTGGGACATTCCAGCTGGGAGCTGGATCTGTGGACACTGTGAGTGCTCAGAAAGTGCCTTCCACTTCTGGACCTCCTCATTTCCCCCTGGCAGCTGGACCTGAGCTCAGAGGAGCTCCCTGCTAACGAGGGAGCTCCATTCTCTGATCCTCCCCTTGCTTGGCTCTGGTGCCTGAATTGCCTCTGGCTCACCTCAATCAGCTGCATTTATTCCAGGGTTTTGAGTAGCTGCATATGAAAGCCTCGCTGATGGAGATATCACATGGCTTTGCTTTGCCTACAGACAATGATTTCATCTTAATAAAGTCAGATTTTGGCTCTGCCTGCTGCGCTGTCGAATGAGCTCTCCTACAAGCCCCACAATGCAGCAGCTTTGTGAGGAAAAAAATACAGGACAGAATAATTTATTTTTTCTCTTAATAATCCTGAAAATGAGCCATGACTGACAAGTGGGAGCAAGGAGGATTTGAAGCACTTGAATTTCTTTTGCCAGTGTATTTTATATTGCAACCGAGGATGCCACTGCCACTGCAGGAAAAGTTATGAGAGCATTTAAAGGGTTAAGACCTTCATATCCCTGAGGCCACTTCTAAGCCCTGGTTTTCTGTACTGCTCTGTCCTATCAGGTTTCTTTTTCCCTCTGGTCAAAATAGTAACTTATATAATTGACTAATTCATGCGAATTTGCAAGGCAACAAATAAAATGAAAAAGCTCCTCAGAAACACCAGCATCACACAAAAATACACATAAATCAAATAAGCACCTCCAACACCTGAAGTGACACGTAGCCACATTGAATTACTGCCCTGCAAACTGCTCAGCCCACGAAACTGAGCAAAAAATGCAGAGCACAAGGCAAAAATGTGCCAGCCAGCCTCTTTAGGAGGGGAATTAGAATTGAGGGGCTGCTTTGCATTAGTGCCCCTCGACTCTTTGACTGATTTGTTCCTGGGGTGTAACATCTGCCCACAGGTTGTACCTGCACGGGTGAAACGAGTGTGACACAGAGCCAGAATATTCCTTCTCTGCTGCAAGAGGCAGGAAAAGCAACTGGCAAATTGCTGCCCATAATGAAAAAATAAAATAAAAAAAAAAAAAGTTGGTAAGCTTGTGGTAATGGGTCACATATTTTAAATTGATTTTTGTTGCTTAAGAGGATTTGAAGCACTTGGATTTCTTTTTTCATATTGAATCTGTGGATGCCACTGTCTCTGTGGCAAGGGTTATGAGAGCATTAAATGGTTAAGGCCTTCACTGCCTGAGGACACTTATATGCCCTAAAATTCCACCTAAATCCTAAAACCCTAAAATTCCACTGTTTTTTTTTTCCCCTTTTTGTTTTATTTCTAACAGCCAGCCCTGTCCCTCTGCACAGGTCAGCTCTCAATGGGCTGCACTTCAAGGCTCTTTCCTTCGTGGAATTTTTTCTAGGAAGAAGAACAAAACCATCTCAGCCACTCAAAGTTGGAGCATCCTTCTCCTCTCTTCCCCCTTTTAGTGTCAAGTGAGAGATTTGCCCACTTCCCACCCCAGTGATGCCTGACAGCAAAATATCCTGGCTCCAAACAGCATTTCCCAAGCTCACAGGCAGCTCCAGGATTCTGTGATAAGCATTCCCAGCTTTACCAGGAACCCTACAAATAATATTTGTAGAGCTCCCAGGACAAACAAACACGGGCAGGAAGCATTTACGAACCCAGGCTGTGTTAATTGCTTCTGGGAGTGTCTGCAGATGACTCTACCTGAAAATACTGGAGGGTTTTGATGAAAACTCATAGATTGTGGCACACGGACAACAAGGCAAACATTTCCTTCGTTTCCTCGCTGGATTTTGAAATTAAAAAAGGACAAGAACCACATCTGTGCTCAGGAGTCCATTTCCAAGCTGCCCATCCAGCTGGGTTGGCTTCCATGCCTCGGCAGTGTGGATTGAATAGGTCCTAAATTTGGGATTTGCTCCTAGAACCTCAAGTGTTGCAACTCACAGGATATTCATGGCTTGGAAATGAGGAATTTGTAAGGAAATAAAGGTGAGGGAGGAGAATGAACTCAATATTGCCTTCCAGGATCACCCTCCATCCTCAACTCTCCAATGAGATTTGGCTTGAGGGGACATTTTCCTCTGGGGCATGGTACAACCTGTGGGGTAAAAGTAAAACCTATGGTTAAAGTTGTTTGACTTGCTGGGAATATTATTTCTATCAGAAGAGCCTCTCAGTCAGAGAATAAAATTCCAAAATAGGGAATTTTATGTGGCAATATCTTCACTGATTAAAAAGAAGGAGTAAAATAAAGTAAAGAAATGTCTTTCCACTGGTTTTACTCATATTTATTTTATGTGCCAGGAAATTTTCACTGTTTCAGTGGGAACTGGAGTTATCTTCAGCCTCACTATAAGTTTTGCTTCTATTATTGTGAGTTATTTTTCTCAATTGGTGAAAAGCAAATTAACAAATGTAAATATGCTTTCTTATTTCTAGGTGCTGGTGTGGAGTTAGCTTGGGGAAAACTGGGAAATGCTGCTATCAAGATTCTCTGAGGAAAAAAAAATTAAAATTCATAGTTTTGTGTTTTATGATTTATGAATCCATTCTGTTTCACTGTAAACTGGGAGGGAATTTTCACTGGAATCCTAGAAATAAACTGGAAACAAGATGGAAAGGAGTCAAAGTGACTTTTTGGGCACTGTGATCTTATTTTGGGTAATAAATTTGTGCAGACTGGAAGAAGGCAATGAAGCATGGCTCAGAAACATATTCCCAAGGAATGTATATTCTAAATAAATGTCAATTCCTTTTCACAGAATCCACAGCTGGCTTTCTAAATAGCTTTGTCAGTGTTCCCATTAGGCTTTTTTTTGCTAATTTAAGTTCACTCTGAGAATTTTCCCTATATTTTTAGTGAGAATTACCTAAAATCTTGTCAATACTGTATTTCTTATACACTGGGATGTTTGGGGCTGTGATTTTTGGGACAAATCAGAAAAGATTCTGATCCAGCCTCAATCAATGTGGAAATCTCTGTTTTCTTGCATCCTGGCCTAGGACTTTAAATGTGGAATTTCAGGAGTAAATATTGGATTGAATTTGTTGAATCCATGAAGTGGCTTTTTGCCACTGAAGGATTTCATTGTGGAGGGTGATTTAAAGGCTTTGAATGTTGTTCTCACCCTTGGTGTTATGAAATTCATCTCTCCATGCTCCCAAAATCCCTTCCAGCTGTTTTAAAAGAGCATTTATTAACATCTGCAGCAAGGTTGGTTTTGCTCCACAGGAGATAGCAGAAGAAATCCCATGGAATCAGTCAGAACATGTGTGGATCTCAGCACTGCAGCTGAATTTTTTAGAAGAAACTGTAAAAAATGCTGGTAGCACAAATTTTCTTCCTCATTTCTCCATCTGAAGAAATCAAAATAAATATAAGAGGGCTCAGCAGTGAGCCTGTGCCTGACACAGTTTGAATGTGGGTTAAGAAGACCAAAAAAAAACAAAAGGCAAAATAATTGTTATGCCTCACAACACACCCTCAGAGTGAACAGTCCGTGAGGAAGTAATTTCTGTCGACATATCAACATTGCAAATCGTCGACGTCGTCTTTAAAAAAAACCCCAATATTTCTTCTAAATTTCCTTCAGATGGGAATGACTGATCCCCAAGAAAATGCAGAAGGACCTTGAAAGGAAAGGCTGCTGCAGTGGCTTGCAGGGACACGCTCCTCCCGAGCTTCCAGCACAATTATATGCTTATTACTTCGGAAGAGTTCGAAAACAAGCAAGCTGCAGCTTTTAATGAAGCTTTCATAGCAGTGAGAACTATGAAAAAGCATTTAAAGCAGCTCATCTCCTCCTCTATTCAGGCTCTCTTTCATTTCCAGAGGCAGTTGCGAGGAGAAATTGGATGCCATCCAGTTTGGGTTTATAAGGAAGCAGAAAAGGAGATAATGGCGGAAGTTTGTGCTTTCTTCCCCCATGGAAATTTGATCATCTTCAACGTTTGATCAGATTTTGAGGAACACAAGACAAAAAAACCCAGCAGATATTTCCAATCATGCATTTTAAAAACCTCAAAAGAGCTTTGCAGAGCCTCCCTGCATCCAGAGCCGCTTCAGACTTTTTATTATTTTGGGGAAGATGTAGAACATAACCAGTTACTTAGCCCTGGCATCTGATTATAAAACCCTGACTCAGAGCATCTCCAAGTTCTGCTTACAATGCACAGACATACATCCAGCCCTTTGTACTGTCAGGCTGCCTCCCTAACAAGCCAGAAATATGTATGTGAGTGGAGAAGACATTCCAGGATCAGAGGAACAGTCACTTAACAATATGTCATGGAGACTGATCCCTTTGTCAGCCCACAAAAGCTAAATGTGACCCCAAAGGAGACATCTTTCATTATGAGAGATGCCATTTTCTTGCCCTTTTATGGCATTTTTTTATTGCCAGCATTATTCACAATTCCCTAATTAGAGAGGATAACGTTGGTACACTGGTTTTTACTCTTCGGTTTGGGTGCACACAGGTGTGTTTGTGCAATAAGTTGGAATAATATTGCTTTTCCTTTCTGTTTTTCTGTACAGAGTTCAGTAGGCCACAATATTTTTCTCAGAGTCTGCTCCAATGCTGTGATCTCACATATGCCCTCAAAAAGGTGAGGCTGAGCAGCCTTTTCATTTGTTTTTCAATTTAAAAGAGCTCATTTGAAACTTCGCAACCAAAGCTTGTTTCAGGTTTTATTTCTAAAAAAGCACTTGACCCTTTCAGTGAAAAAAGTAACACGTGTTGACATTGCAAAATTGTCCCAATTCAAGCACCTGAATTGAGGATCTCACCTTCCCTTTGGTGCTCCTGGCTTTGTGTGCCAACACGGAACACAAATCCCCAGCGTGGGAAAAATAAAGCCATTGCTTTGTAGGTGCCTAAATCTTGGCCAGGGGAATTTACAAAGGATATTGTTTTTGCTTTGTCTGTTTGCTTTCTCATGAATTGCTGCTCACAGCAGAATACAAAGCCTGAGCTCCAAAAGAACAAAAGATGGGATATTTCTGGATTCCCAACAAGCTTCTGGACAATTGTGAAGAAACCTCCTCACACAGCAAGGGAGTACAAACTGCCCCAAATCTTCTTTTTCCAGACCTTGGAGAGTCACAACTCTCTGGCATTTTGAGGGAAGCTGTGAATCAATTCCCTGCCCAAGATTTCACTTGACAGACCCAGCACAGCCCTAAATGTCATCTGTGGGGAAGTGACTCCTGTATTTGTTTGTTTTTCTGTCCATATTTCACTGCCCAGAAGCCAATGAGGGGATTTTACAGCAGGGCTGGTGAAGTTCTCCAACTACAGCCCAGCTGTAAAACACACAGTACAGTTTTCTCCTTTTTACTTCCTGGCAATGAGTTTTGGTCCTGTCAGTTAAACCCACCTCAGAGGAGAAAGAAAGAGAGAAATGATTGCTCAGTGAATCTCAGAAGAATTATGGAGTTGTACAGCCCCAGAAGGATTTTAGGCAGTTT
Source organism: Pyrgilauda ruficollis (assembly GCF_017590135.1). Classification (NCBI taxonomy): domain Eukaryota; kingdom Metazoa; phylum Chordata; class Aves; order Passeriformes; family Passeridae; genus Pyrgilauda; species Pyrgilauda ruficollis. Next base: position 2,581,824 of record NW_024520318.1, read on the forward strand.
TATATTGCCCAGCTCAGCTCACATTTATTTTGTCTGTCTCAGTGTCTGAGCTATGTGATGGGTAGAGAAAACTTCCTCTGCTGCCTGATGGATCTGAGCAATCTGGTGTGGATCTGGCTGGATGAAATAGAGAAGAGAGTTCTTAGCTGCACAGAAGGCCAAAATCTGTGTTGTTATTTACATATTTATTTTATCTGTGTTATTTTCTCTGTATCTATATTTATATTTTTCTTTGTTGTAATTATATCTTTATTGTGCTATTATACATTTGATGCAAGTAAGTACTAGAGAGTGTTAAAAAATAGTTTTTACATAGAGAAAAACAAAGAGTCAGTAAAGAATTAGGATTTTTTTAACAGTGAAATGTTTCCATATAAACTTAGTTATGTCCAACTGCTTGAACTCAGAGGAGGAATAACTGCAGCAATCTGGAAATCTGTGCTGCAAATGTAACTCTCTTCTAGATAAAAACATAAACATATCCTAAATCAGAGTAATTATCCAATTGTGCTGGTTCTGACTACGTGAGACACTCAAAAGTCTCCCTAGAACCTGGAGATACTCCGAGGAAAGTGTTCTGCCAGTGAAGATTTATCCACAGTTTCACCTGATAAGATTGTTCATCTTGTTTTGAGCAGTGTAATTTGCCCTCCTCAGCACGCTGCCTTACATTCATATATGTAGAGAAGAACTGGATTGATTATCTTCAGGCTTCCTGCCACTAAACTCAGCAAATTAGCTGCTCATGATTCCAGCAAATGACTGCTCTTTCTTTTTTTTCTGGTGCTCCGGGAGAAATTGAACTGCAAGGCTTTGGCTGGGAAGCCAAGAACTTGTTCAGAAACTCCCCAAAGAAGAAAAAGCTGGAGAGCTGCTGTTAGAATTGATCAAGAGGTACAGGAAAACATGGGATGGTTCTGGTGTCCCAGAGAATCCAAGGAAACTGAACTCTGTTTCTTTTGGTGCCTTTTCTGCAGTGAGATCAGGTGCTGTGGGTCACATTCAGAGAACCATCAATGGCTGGGTTGGAAGGGACCTTAAATCCCTCGATGGAGACTCCACCACTGCCCTGAGCAGCTGTGCCAGGGCTGGACAACCCTTTTTCATGAATAATTTTCCCAAATATCCACCCTGAGCCTGCCCTGGCCCAGCCTGAGGCCATTCCCTCCCCTCCTGTCCCTGTTCCCTGGGATAAGATCCCAAATCCCCCCGGCTGTCCCCTCCTGGCAGGAGTTGTGCAGAGCCACAAGGTCCCCCCTGATCCCCCTTTTCTCCAGGCTGAGCCCCTTCCCAGCTCCCTCAGCCCCTCCTGGGGCTCCAGACCCCTCCCAGCTCCATTCCCTTCCCTGGCTACGCCCCATCCCTTCAAAGTCCTTCTTTTTGGGGGATTTCACTGCCCCGGTGCTGCTGGCACAAGCAGGATGCCATTCCTTATGTGACCACAAACCAGGAGCAAACCCAGCCTCTGAAATCAGGGTTAAACTGAACTTCACTCCACCAAGCCTCCATTTCTCAGGATTTTCCTTGTGTCCACTCCCGGTCGGCGTCGGGAGTGAACATCTCACAAAGCTACAAAGCCTCAGCTCAGCTCTCCAGCTGTGGGATCTGGGACAAATCACTTTAATTTTGTCTCCTGCTTTTACTTTCACCTTAACAATGCACTTTCTGCCTCTTGAGAGAAACTGCTTATTTCCTTTGGCCGTTGCATGGACTTGGAGTCCAAATGAGAAATCATAATCCATCATTTCTCAACTGTGCTCTCTGCCAAAAAAAATCAAATAGGGAAAAAAAGTGAAAAAAGCTAATTCCAAACTGGGAGGAGATGTGATTCTTCAAGGAGTAGAGACATCTTTCAGTTTTGAGAATATTCTGCTGCAGTGTCACCAGCTGAGCTAAAACTGCTGCAGCTGGAAGGTGCTGAGAGCAGGACAGGAGTGGCCTTGCTGACACAGGGCCCTTGATGGGAGTGCTTTTGAGGGAAAATCCCAATTTTCATGGAAATTATGGTTTGAATGCTGCAGGGAGAGGGAAAGCCCTGGGCTCCAGGACTCTGGGTTGCAGCTCTGGGCATTCACTTGATATTTATCTTGAGAAAAAGTTTTACCAAGTTCAGGTTCAGCACTTTTTTTCCTCTCTGACCATTCATTTTTCCTAAACAACCCCTTGTCTGAACATAAATTTGTCAGATGGGTTTCTTAGACGCTGAAGAAGGAGAGTGAAGCTCTGTGAGTTCTGTCTGACCCCCTGGTGTGGTGGCACCCAGCCCCACCCAGTGCAATTTGACCATTTTCCTCTCATTTCTCCTCAATCTCAGTAATTCCAACCTCCCTCTTCTTCCTTCGTCTTTTAAATGTTATTTGTATCATTTTATCCTCCTTGTTCCTTTTTTTCCTCCCTTCCATAAAACCCAATAAAATATTAATGTGGCATAACAAATCTGTCTGTGCTGGGAGTCTCTTGGAACTATTGATGAAGCCATGAATAAATTATGAATCTTGATTTTGCTTGTGGTATATCAGATTTCACGTGTTTATTACATTTTCTGTGAAGTAAGCTCATCCAAGAGCTTTTAGTTTTGTTTGCCTGCTTTTATTTTAGGTAGGCCTTGATTTATTAACCATTGGAAAAGGTCATGTCTGATGTAGTGTAACCTAAAATATGAAAATTCCATTTGGATCAATTTTTGTAGTTTTTGTTATCCCTAAAGGAAAAAAAAATAAAGGAAAAAATCCAGCCCTCTGCTTATCCCAGAAAAAAATAAAAAGACAAATATATATTTTTTTCCTTATGCTGTTGAGCTGCATCTTCCAATATCACCTTGGCCTAAGGAAAAAACTTCAAAATGTAATGAGTAGTGCTCACTATAAAAAAAAGGAAAATCTTCTAACCTTGAATATTGTAGCAGTAATTCTATTTTCTTTAGGAAAAATATCTCTCTTTAGCAATCTTAATAAAGATTTTTATTCCAATTAGAGACTAATTTGAAAGATTAAGTGTGGTGTTTTTTAATTTTTTTTTTTTTGAGGGATATTAGTGGCAAAATAAATCTGAAGTAGTTTTTCTGGAGGTGTCTGTACTACTGAGAGTTTTCCTGGTTTACTGACAAAGGGTCTGTTCATTTGGGCATCTCATTAATGAAAGAATCTGATCAGAGATGGGGTTTTTATACCATGGATTTTCCAACAATCCACTGAAGGGAGGCAAAAGAAGGAGTTAAATCTCTGAAACAAAGAATTCCTGATGTACAGCTGCCACTTTCAGGCTGAAAACAAACAAAGGTGTTGGCAGAAAAGAAGAAATCCCTGCCTGTTTAGGCTCTTTCACTCATCCCTGTGGGTCACACAGAACATAAAATTCCCTGGTTCAGAAATGCAGGTGAAAATGCTGATAAGCTGAACTTCAGGAATTGAGCTGGGAGAATAAAATCTCCCAATCTTTTAATAAAAAGCGTGTTATGTATTTAGAATATTTGCATATAGGAAAGAATAAGGAAGATGCCTTGGAATCCTTCAAAAATTAATATAGAAGTTATATTATGATGCAACATAAATATTTGAAAATTTTGAAACACATTCTGAAAGATCTTTTCAAATTTGAAGCTGCAGGTAGTATTATGATAAATTCAGAATTGTTGTTTAGGCCTATTTCTTATTAAATATTTCTCAGGTAAACTCTGCCTTGTGCTTAAAATGACATGAAGTCCAAAAGTTCTGCACAGGCGACCCAAAAAGGAGACACCAAAGGGGGAACTGAAATCCATAAGGAGAAAGGTGAGGAAATCTGACTCTCAGGTAATGTCACCTGATAAAAATCCTCCAAACTCACAAGGTTAAGCAGAGCTCCAAGGGCAAATTCAGTGTTTTGCTCACAGTCCTTCCAGTACATTAATAATTATTATTAATTATCAATAAAAATGGACAATCACCACGGTGAGAGGGCAAAGCAGGACAGAGGATTTTGGTGTTTTCTGCTTTGCTTTAAGCACAACACATCCAATGAAGTGTTTTTCCTTTGTATATTGCAGCAATTCAGTTCCTTAGAATGCAAATCAGAGGATGAATAATTAGGAACAAATAGCCAGCTCTAATTCTCCAAGAATTCTCCTGTTTTAGGTGTGCAGGGTTGCTCTTGTGGCTCTGGGTTACCTCTCCCTGTACCTCCCAGACCTTTGCATCACAGGTTGTGATGAGTAAAGCATTTCAGAGTTCTCATAGAAATAAAGGGATTTCCCCCCACCTCCCCTAGGGCAGAGCAGATAATTGCTGAGTAATTTCAATTTATTCCCAGCCCCTAGGGAGAGGGTGCAGCAGCATCTCCCACCACCTTGCACTTGGTGATTCTGCTGCCCACCTCTTTCCAGAGCCTGTAAGTGGCTGAATCCATAAACCCCTGACAACAGGGTGGAAAATGTCCAGTTGGATGAGAAAAGGCAGCTCAGAGGAGTGCACCTGGAATGCAGATGAGTTTCTCCAGTGTGGCACTGAGGGATTTTCGTGGAATGAATGTGACAAATGGCCAATGCAGGTACAACCCCAGCTGCTGTCACCCCTCAAGCAAACACAGGAGGGGCTGCTCTGAAGTCACTCCTTCAACCACTCTGCTCATGACAGAAAATAAAAGATGTTGATAGGACTTGTGATACCTAAAAAATGAGCCAAATTTGCTGGGCAGTGAGAAAATGCATTGCATCCTCTTTGAGAGGAGAAATCACAGGTTTACACCTATTTTCCCCCATTTTTTGGTAGTGAAATGCTCCCTAGAGGAATGATGGTCGTTGTCTCCTGTGGATCTCAGACAAAAGAGGCTGCTTTATCGATCTCCACTCCTTGCTGCAAAGGTATAATTAAAAATAAGTATTAAAGCTGATTCCAGCCTAACCTGGCACTCCAGAGCTGGCTGTGTACAATAAAAATCACCTCATGTTCTCCTCGTCAGGAGAGCCCTCACTGATCCAATTTCAGAGTTCTGCAGAGGTAATTGAAGGCTGCAGGAGGTTGTTCTGCACAAGCTCAGATTAGGACTCAGCTGAGAACGTGTCAGATGCAGCCACATCTCAGCCCCATCTCCTGCAGATTTTGGGAGGATCAGGACAGGGCTGAAGGTGAGAAGTCCAGCACTCTGCACACTCAAGAATTAAGAGTGTTTAAATACACCAGGCAGTGGATAGATGTTGTTTTTAATTAGCAATTACTTATAAAAATGGTATTCATCTTTTATAATGTTGACTTGTGTGCTCTGACAGCTTGGTTGGGTTTTTCTGGCTGGGAGGAAGGGTGGCAACGCTGCCAGATAATCTGTCTCTGAGACAGGAAGATCATTCTCTGAGTACATAAACAGTATGAATATATATGCCATGAATATATTTATAAATATGGTCAGATAGGATCTGTTTAACCAGGAAAGGTCAGGACTGAGCCCTCAGGAATCTCATTTCAGACAAACCCAAGCCTGCACTTCTATCACTGTTTACATGTGCTTGCTCACATTTCACAGTGGAAATTGCCTCTATTAGGGTTTATTTTATACTTTGCTTGCAACTGGAACTCAGTAATTTTTTAATATATTGAGTTCTCAGACCTTGGGACGTTGTTGTGCAAGGGTGAAAAGCACATCAGTCCTTGTGCTGTCTGTCCTGGAATCCAGCATCACCCCAGAACCCCAAATTTCCCAATTTTTCTGCATTTCTTTTTAAAAAAGAACAAATAGACTGTGATCTGATCCAGCTACTGATTTGTGCAGCTGCTGATCTTACATGCTTGGGTGGCAGATGGATGGTGCAAGCTGTAAAATACTAAGGCAAAGAAAAGGTTAGCCTATGAGATTACTAATCAATTTTCCAAAGAACTGTCTTGCAGAAGGGCCAGCCGTAAATTGTTTCATATTTCTTTTTAATTCACACAAAACCATCTAAGGTGACCTGCTGGCATCTGTCTGTGTTGATTTTCATGTATTTTATTGGTCTTTTAGCACTGCTTCTATTGCTCATCAGCTACTCTGAATGTGTCTGTGAAGTTTCCCAAGGAAAATAAAGATGCTTACGGTGGAGATGATTTCCCTCATTTTGGGACACATTATATTTATTAATCTAATGCTGAATCCCTTCATATTTCTGCTTTGGAAAGTGTGAATGGCAATTTAGGCTCTCTTGTGCTGGGCGCTCTGCTTCTTAATGGGACACATCCTGACAGCCAATCTCATGCACTGGATGAAAGAGATAAAACACAGGGAAGAAAAATTATCAGCAACCTCTTTCACAGAGACAGAGTTGAGTAAGGCAAGACTTGTTTAATTCACATAAAATAATCTGAGGCATGGTCAGGGGCTGAACTTTGATGTTGGACTCTTCTTCTCAAGGCCAGGCGCACACACATCCATCCTCAGTTTCAAAGGAATAAAAATGAATCTCTTGGAAAAAGCCAGAATTAATTGAGAGGAAAACAGAAATCTGCTAAACTGGAAATTTGAATGTTACTGTTGATGGGAGAAACATTAAAAAAAATGTCTGTATATCACCTGCATTTTCTAAATATTGCAAATGATAGCAGCTTTGATTTTGGAGTGTGGGGAAGATGATCTGTCAGCTTCTCTGAAATTTGCTTTGTTTCTCAGAGAAGAAAGAAGAAAGTCTTGAAGTTTAAAAACAATAATTGAAGTTTGTTAATTTGCAGCTCTTTGCTTTTTCCTTCAAATAATTGCACTGTAACAGCTCAAGAAGGGTGTGTGATAGTTGCTGCAATAACACTTCTAATGAAGTGATTTGCTTTTGCTACTAATACATCTGAAGAAATCTTGGCAAAGCTTTCATAAAAAGCTCATTGGACTTTTCTACCCGTGTCTACAACCCAACATCTGATTATCCCCTTTGTTACTTCAATCAGGCACTAACAGTGCTTCACATGGCTTAGAAATTGAGGACAACATCCTCAGCTGCTCCGAGTGGGAAAACTGCCTGGGCTCCCTCAATTACACCCACAAGAATCTCCCTCCTACCTCAGACAATAAAACCCATTTATGTCAGCAACAGCAAGATGCTGCTTCAACAGAAGGAAAATACCCCTTAAATGAATTTATTTTCTCTTTAACTTCCTATGTGAGTGTAATTTTTTATAATAAGAGGAAAAGCCTGGGTAAGACAAATGGTTTAAATATTTAAATACGGAGATTAAACCGGTTGTTGTGAGTTTACTGAATCTGGAGAAGGCAAGCAGTGAGATGATAAGGAGAATTAGGAGAGACACAGCCAGCAGGAGCAGGAATTAGGGATGCCAAGAGCAAAGCTTGGTAACACACTCCTGAACCCACACGGGCTGGGAAGTTTGGATCTGTGATCAGTGACACCAAAACCTCAGGTGATTTATTCATAAAGGCTTTGCTTAGCTTTGAAGTCAGAGAGAATTTTCCCTTAGTAAGGGCTTCGAGATGAGACCCCAGATGACAAAAGGCACTGGATCAAGGAGGGTGTAGTAAGTTAGTGAAATGCAGGATGGCACTTCTGCTCATTCAAAGTCATTTCCCAGTCCTCAGCCTAGGCTGGGAGCCAAGCAAAGCAAAGCTTTCATTAGGAATGAATCACAGACTTCACAGAATAAAGACAATCTTCAGCTCACTAAATTTATGGGGAAAAAAACCCCACCCCTCCCCCATGATCAGACTTAGCTGAATATTACAATATTGACAGCAAAGGGTGTAAATGTTGACAGGGGGGTGACAAAACAAACACCAACTCTTTCTTTGCCTTTTATACCCCAACCACGCCAGCGAAAGTTAATTTTTATTGGGCTTCAATCTCACTCCTAGCCCTGAAGAAGAAGAAGAAGAAGACTAAAAGTCCCTCACATCAGGATAATGAAGGGTGTGTGCTTTCCTCTACAAAGATCTTGTTAACTGGCTCAGGAGCACTTTCATTTCTTGCATGTGTCTGCTGCAACATCTACAGGAGCTGGAAAATGAAACCCCACTTCACAGCAAAGTAGAGCTTTTGCCTCTTTCTTTTCAGGGCTGCTCTCAAGGACAAGGGGTTATTAGTGGCCTTTCACTCTCCAGGGCAGGAACTTTTCAGGCTTCAGAAATTTTTACCCTGTTGAGTGAATGCAATCCATTGAATTTCTTTATTGCTTTCATGTTGCTAAGGTCTACTTCGATTTTTGAGAAAATAATTAACTGCTACTCAAGCCAGGAGAATGAAACTGGAAGCGCAAGAGTAACACAAAGAAATCCTCAAATAACCTTGGAATAGTATGAGCTGATTTTTTATTTAGCTACCAGTTCTGAAAAAATCGAGGGAAACAATTTTGGATTGGCTTTAACAAAAACATTTGAAACCCTTTTGAGCCAAAAGTAAAACTGGAGGTTAGCTTGTGAAATGAAATCCTCCACTTGTTCCAGGCTTCTAAATACTTTGAAATTGTCTTAAATTCAATTTTTAAAAAGTGAATACATTTCATTTAGTAAAACTTTGAAATTATTAGCTTGAACCTTTTTTTCTCCAAAGTCATATCATCTTTTTTCTGATTAAATAACTACATGCAACTGGCAAAGCATTATATTAGTAATACAAGTGGATTTATCTCTGTGTTTTTGGAAAAGCAATAGGAATTCTTTTTTTCCTAAGAACAAGCCTGATCAATAAATCAGAACAGAAATTACTATGTGTGCAAGGTAAAAAAAAAAAAAAAAAAAAAAAAAGTTTTTCGTTTTTCTTAGTAAGTCCCATATCCAGAGATAAAAATGAAGAAATAGATGTTTAATTTTGTTGTCCCTGAAAAATCTGTGTGTGTGGACTGTGAAACAGAAGAGGAACAATCTTTCCTCCAGCTGGAAGTGGTGGCGGAGGACTGGGCACATCCTTTTATTTTCGTAGGGATGCACTGAGGAGCAGAAAACTCAGAGGAAGCAGAACAAGATTCCATAAAAGGAAAATAGTTTTTTATTTGAAGGTGAAGAAAAGAGCAAAAGATGCAATTCCCAGCGCATCCTTTGGAACATCTCTGGGTTCCTGCCATCCTCACTTACACCCAGGTCTGCAGTTCTGTGCTGCAGCAACCTGATATTGACAGGGATCTTTGTGCTGGAAACTGGGAAAAGGACAAGCCTTTCACTCCACTTTAGCAAAGAAAAAATATTCTTAGTGCTGTTTCCATTATTATCTAAGGCTCAGTAACTGAAACAGGCAGGTGGAAAAGTAGCAAGTTGAAATTATTCAGAGTTCCTCTGAATTTGTGCATCTTTATTTCCATTTAATTTGGAATGCAAAAGGCTCACGCTGGGAGATCTCAGCCCGAGGAAACAAGACACGAAACCAGAAATGGAATCCATGGAGCCATCAGCTGTGATTTGCTGGGCAAGTGCATTTGGTAGACTGGTAATATTTAAAAACATATTTAAAAAGCTTTTATACAACAGTATTTGTGCAAGTTCCCTAAGAATCCACAGAGGTGTCAAAAGCATTTCAACAGGCGGACAGCAGTGGCAAGAATTTGGCCATTAAGTGTTCATACATAGATGATGGAAATGTTCAAAAGTGAGCAGCTGTGGCACCTCACCTTGAAGGTCTTTTCCATAATGAATGATGCTATGATCCTGGGGGATGGGTCACTCAGGAAAAGGCAAAGTCTTTAAATTTTATTGACATTTGCAGCTGTCATAGTAAATACCTCTGTATTTCGCAAATATATTTTAACCAAACCACTCTTTAAACCATTAGGTACATTTTTCTTATATTTTTTAGTTTCATAAGCAAGTTCCTAATTCTTCCTGTTGAAAATCTAATAATCCTGGCTATATTTGTTGTCTTGCATTTTAAAAGTCTTAAAAATCTAGAAAATTTCACTTTTTTGTATTGTAAAAGCACCCTTGAGCTAATAGTCTGCAAGTCAACTTCAGGAAACTAATGGTACAGCCAGGGAAAATCGGGTGTATTTGAGTTTTCATCTTATTGGAACGGTTCAAAATACAACCTACAGGAATTGATTTAAGTGTCAAAGTTGGTATTATAAAAATGAAAATTAACTGTCAAAGAGTAAATAAAAGGAAGAAAAGATGTGACACATCTATTCAATCCTTGCTAACACAAGCCAGGGTCACCTGTCCTGAAAGCAATATTGGTACATGTCTATTTAATCATATTTGAAAGCCTTTTCTTCACAAAAAAAATTCTATTTTCCATAAGCTACTCCAGCTTCTAGACATCCTTAGTGTTAAAAAAAAAAAAGGAAATACTGTCTTAATAAGCTCCCTTTGGGATTTTTTTATCCAGGTAACACAAAACGCTTTACTCAGGAAATTATCCTGAAATTATTTCATTCCTAATTCAATTTTTCCAGCCCTACCCTACAAAGGGCATGGTCTCTGTCATTCCAATTTTTACAACATCCAAGCAACAACATTAAAGAAAATATCACATTTTTGGAGAAAAGCACTGGGGCAGGGTGGTGGAGCAGGAGTGGGGTGAGTGATGGTGTTCAGGACATGAGGGCTGGCTCTCAAACCCCTCCAAACTCTCCTGGGTGTTCATGCCCCTCTCCCTTTTCCAGAAGGGCTGCAAACCTCATGCAGGTGATGCCTTGTGCAGGCTCCCCTGGAGCAGAGGCTGGCCAGAGCTCCAGAATAAAGCAGGGATTGATTCAAAGGATCTCCTGCATGGATGCACCTTGGGCAGCACAAGAGCCCAGCCAGGGCTGCACCCAGGATGAACCCAAATGGTCCCAAAATGCACGAGCGCTCCCGGGGTCTCTCCCTGGGATCAGCTCTGCTCCATGTGCACATTGCAGTTCAGTGTCCAATTCCAGCTCAGCCCCTGCACTCCCATCCTGCTTGTTTTTCTCTCTCCAGCCCACGGGGTTTGTGCTCTTGGGCTGAGATTTGGATCATTTGTCCTTGGTGCCCAGCTGGAGCAGGAATTGTTTTGTCTCCCTGCTCTGTGCACAGAGCTCACCATGCCCTGATGTGAAGCTCAGAACTGCACACTAAAGCAGCTCAGAACCTGAAACATAGAAAAGCTAAACCTGAGGCATCACAGGAAGCTCCTCTGAGCCTTTCTTCCAACTGCTCTGCCCAGTCCTGACACCTCAGGGATGGGGATCCCCCAGGCTGTGGTCCTCGAGCTCAGGCTGAGTTTGGTGGGTTATCCAGAAACTCCCACATCAAACTTCATTTGACTTTGGATATGCTGGTATTTGTATGACCAAAAAAGCAGCTTTTATTGGAAAGTTTCATTCAGGGGAATAAATTAAATCCAGACATGTAGAATGTGTTTAAATTTTGGGACAGCAGAGACCATCTGTAAATTGAGGCACTCAGAACAGACGGTGTTTGGGCCATAGAGGAGACATCAAGGGACAGCTTGGAAGATAATGTATCAGAATTATACAGCAATCTTGTCATCAGTGACCCAGTGAGTGTTTACAGGACTCTGCTGAAGCTTTTTGAACCAAAGTGTTGTCCAAAATAACCTTGGCATGAACAAAACCAGGAGCAATTGACTGTCATTAATTATGGATAGGTGCAGAGAGGATATAGCTTTGTGCGAAATCAAATCATTCCAAAACTCCACGGAAAGCAGGCTGCTCTCTCAGCAAATGTGGTCCTTGCTTTACCTTCCTCTCTGGGTGATTGAAAAGAGGGATAATGAGGTTATTGTGGATGGAAGGAAATGGTCAAGGGCTCAAATGCCAGCAGGTCACTAAACTTTAACATCAGAACCACTCCAAATGATTGTGTGGGCTCATCAGCTGAAAATCTGACATGAAAAATGTCAAAACTTCAGTGTACAGAATGACACAACACACCAGGCTATGACATAATCCAGGAGCTGAGCAACTGTTTTCAGTATCAAGGAAAAAATTATTTCATAGCAATGCAGCTGGTCTAGCCCACTGAAATACGGGGTTTTTAACTCAGTCAGGGTGTCACAGTGCTAAACTCTCTCATTGTCACAGGCAGACAACAATTTGATGCAGAAAATGATCTTCAAAAATGCTAAACTGTGCATTTTAATGAATTTCATTCAGAATAAAGGTTATCATGTTTTGTAAGAGATAACAGGGTGGCACTTCCATGGCTGTGGGCACTGTATTGTGTCACAAATGCCATGAGAGAATAAAAGGTGAAGTATGTTCCTATAAGAGATAGATCTTGAATTTTTATATCTTAATATTATAGACTGATTTTGTTGGCATTATCAATGCTTTGCTTGGATTCAAAACCAAAATAGCCATTAAAATTGTCTGCCAAGGAGAAATTCCAAATCTCATTGATATTTAGTGATTCCATTTTATCTTGACACAAGAGCAGAGCCAGACTTAATTTCTTAAACCACGCTGGAATTACTGGAGGTTTTGAGGAGGGTCCATTGTGAAGCCATCAATCAACCCCACTCATTCTGGCCCAAATGTTTATCATTAAATTGTCCTCAGAACTATTTTCATTGTCTGCCACCTGACAACTGAAACCTGATTTTAGTTCCACCTCAGCTTCCTGCACCACAGCATCAGCTTTCATCCTGCTAAGTATTCCAGACTGACATGTGCTGTGGATTATTTGCACTTGTCCAGTAACTCCTAAAGAATGGCATTTAAATCCCAGCCACCATGGGAGGTTCAGCTTGCATTTTCTGCCATTCTTGCAGCTTCATGGTCTGATTTTAAATGTTCCATTACATTTTAGGAGGCAATATTATCATATCTATCTATCTATCTATCTATCTATCTGTCTATCTATCTAACTATAACCTATCTATCTATCTATCTAAATATTTTTAATTTCTCACAAAGCAGCACTTTACCATGTCCCACAGGCCCAGCAGCTGAACTAGGAAAACCTACACACATTCCCAACCTTGGCTTGAGCTGAAATGAGTCAATCTTTTCCCTTTTCTCTTTTATTTTTATTTTTTCTCCCGTTCCCCTTTCAGAGCTAATGAGCCCTTTCTTTGCCCAGGGTATATTTGCATAGGTCCAAGGCTGGTTGCCACCTTGCTCAGGTTCTTTGTCTTCTTCGTTCTTCCAGCACTTTGCTTCAGATCAAACTTGTGTCAAACCTTTGTGAAATAATATTTTTGTGAAAATATTTCCATCCCCACTCCTTATAACAGGAAAATTCTTACCCAGATTCTCTTCTATCTAGATTTAAAAAAGCGTGTTTGGATGCAGCTGGTGGTGTTACATTAATTAGTACTGTTACAATAATTATTAATGAATTACCATCTCTTTAACATTCCTAGCAAAGTGAATAATGAAATGTAATGGGGTATTGTGTTGACGTGGTATTATTGTGTTGAAAATGCAGAGCTAAAGCAGATTATCAATAAAGAAAAAGAAAATGAAGCTGTGGTGACCTACACAAGCTGCAAATTAGCCCAAAAATAGTGTTTTAATGAGACCAGTGTGATCAGGAGAGTTCTAGGCAGGAGAAATTTCCATCTAAAGTAGATTTTTCTCCCAAAAATTGACATATGTTATATAGAGCTTGATTTCAGTACATGTAATTCAGTGTTTATTAGCTGCTGACACTAATTCTGAAACTCCTAAGCAACACTAAAACATTTCTTTTACTGACAGCTCAGTGAACCATTTTTTTAGGTTAAACTTTCCTAGATAAACTTAAATAGGGCAGTGTTAAAAAACCCCTATCCTTGGTACTTCTGGTCTTCCATTTGTGCTGTTTGCCTCAATTTCTCTTTTGCTCTTCAGCTCTGATGTGGGTCTGATCAATGAGGGCATTCCCAGGAATTTTGGGAGATATCAAACACTTTTTGGCTTGCTCATCAGAGTATCCACAGAAGATCTGGGAGAATTCCTTGTGCTACCTAAATATTTGCCTTTAAAAAAACCCCAAAACCATCAGTGATACCTGCAGGGGTTTTTACAAGAGTCAAAGTGCAAATGTCTAACTCAGGCTATTCCCACATGGAAATTACTCCAACGTTGCCTCACAGAAAACCTGGAAGAGATGGAAAACCAGGGTGCACCTTCTCCTGACATCTCCATGGGCTTACAGGTTCCTCAGATGTGACAACATCTGAATAAGGATTTGGTGAAAATATTGTCTTGATATAACTTATGACACAGGTGACAAAAAATTATTGCATTGCAGCTTTTAAACATAAAAGGCAAAAGGTTTTAACCTTCTAAAAATTTAAGAATTTTGCCATCTCATTTTACAAGCCACAGAAGCAAGCACCATTTGTTCATTTTCCTACTTCTATTTCATTTTCCTTGATAATTAATAATTTTTATTAAAAATAATAATAATTGCTATTTAAACCAGGTTTAAGAACCTGAATCAGCCCTCACCTCTGCCAGCCCACTTCACCCTTTGGGCATCTCCAAGGAGATCCTGATGTTCAGGATTGCTCACAGATGCTCTGGATTTTATCTGCATGTTCTTATTTGCACCCAGGCAATTCTCCAGCACCATATACTATTAGGAACCACATTGTAAATACAACTCTGAGTAAACTGCTAGGTTAGAATTCCAACCCAGAGTGTTGGTCTGGCACACAGGACATTGAGATCTCTAAATTTTGATTCCTTCCTTCAAGCTGATTTATTTTCCCTGCAAAGTGGGGACTTTTACAAATTCTTTAATTTTATTTTATTTTAACTTGTTTTTTTTGGTGTTATTTTTTTGCATCTGGCTTCAGAGCAGTTACAGCTCTGTGTAAGAGCACGCCCAGCATAATCAGGCTCTGCTTTCCCTGGCCCCCTGGTGCAGTAATAGGAGGTGTTATGACTACTACAGAGTGCAGTGCTGAGATCAGCACCGAGCCCATCCCAACTACAGCAAGGCTCTGAGCTCATAAACCCAGCTAAAATACAGCTCCACGAGAGCTGGCTTTAACACACCAGCTATTAGTGCCTGGCAGTAGATAAATATCAAATATTAATAGTTTTATTAACCAAGAATTTGGAAAGTAATCTAATTAGCGGCCTAATAAAGAAAAATATTTGCCCAGGAATTAATCACACCTTGAGATAGTTCACTCCATTAGTTTTGACATCTTCATCTGAAGGAGCTGCCTCTGCATCCCAGTCTGGGCACCATTAAATGCAATTAATTGGGAGGAAACAGCTGTTGTATCATTTGCTATGACCAAGACAGAGATGTGATTACAA
This sequence comes from Pyrgilauda ruficollis, assembly GCF_017590135.1. Lineage (NCBI taxonomy): Eukaryota > Metazoa > Chordata > Aves > Passeriformes > Passeridae > Pyrgilauda > Pyrgilauda ruficollis. The sequence goes on from NW_024520318.1 coordinate 2,596,937, forward strand.
AGCTTTTTGTTAGAAATATTTTCCAGACAAATTCTGATTACTCTAGAAGTCAGCAGGCTCCAGCAGGAGAGTGTTGGGAAATATGTTCTCCCCAGGATGGAGACAGGGAAGGATTTCCCCACTCTCTGCTGGCTTTAGGCCACCCCTTGAGCTTGCTCATGCCTTGGGGTCTTCACAGCAGCTTGATGGGAGTGGAAATGATATTTGGGAAAAAGACAGATATTTTCCATGTTTCAAACAGAAAGAACTTGCACGGTCATGTCTCAGGGAACAACACAACAAACAACAGGAAAACAAAGGGATGAAATTATTCCAGCCCAGCCTGTGCAAACGCTCAGGGATCTTTCCTACAATAGACATTAAAGTCAATTTTCCTGACTAGTTTTAAGACACCCAAGTGATGAGATACCCTGAGGGATTTTTTTATGATACTTCTTCACCTCCTGTCCTGATGTTCAACTTTCATTTTTCTTTTTCTTACTCTTCATGAAATTACCCCAGGTTATGAAATTAAGCACATTATATCATTTAATTGCTCTCTTCTCTGACTCTGCAGCTTAAAAGGCAGCAAAAAAATACCAGCAAAAGTGAACTAACAGATGTTGTAGTTGAAATAAAGCAATGCTAATTATTTATACTTTATGAAAAAAATCCCATTTGTAAGTTTAATGCTACACCACATCTAAATATTGGTAATAATGGAATATAGAATCTTTATAGTCTGCAGGTGTAATTGGTTAGATTTTTTTTTTTCGTTAAGAGAAAATCAATTGAAGATTTTAAAGGAATTGTTTGAGGTCTTGCAGAGGGAGGGGACAGAAAGTCCCTGCTCCTGCTCATCCCTTTGTCCTAAATCTCACTTTTCTCCTCGCAATGCTCCAAACTAATTCATGGGTGTGTGAATCCGTGTCAAACACAGCCTGCCATGATCTAAAATGTGTTTGTGCTTCTGCTTACAACAGAAGAACAATAAAAACTAAACACCTCTAAAGCCCTGAGGCAAAACCCAGAGTAAGTGGTGTTAGATGAAGATGAGTTTAAACAAAACCAAAATGTTTGTTTGAGATGACAGGGAAGATCCAAGGAATTATCTTCCTTGCCAGGCTATAAAATTAAGTGGAAAGAAGCAGCCATAAAACACGGAGGAGGAAAGGTGGTTTCATTTCTGCACGGGTTTGTAGAGCTTTTAAGCTGCACACCTTTGCTCCAGCCCTACCCAGCACGTCTGCTGCCAAAGATAGAACACGATTTAAATTTCCTCCAGGCTGCCCAGCTTTCAGCATCACTGATAGCACAGCAACAGTAATCCTCACCTCCTGCCTCCTGCATTCGCTCCGAGTCTCTTTAGTGGCTCATATTCGTGTTTTTCCAATAATGAAGGCTTTTGCTGATAAAACTCTTACATATTTAAATGGCATTTTCAAGCAAATGGAGTCTCCTCTTCTAAACTTCCAGGCAAGACAAGCAAAAAAGAGCCCAATTTAAGGGAGGGTGACTCAACCAGATGGGTAAAATAGGTTCTCTGTGTGCCTGCACTAAAATGAGGGGAGGTATAAAACAGCATGAATTGGTCTTCTAAAAAACATCTTAATGTAGTCTCTTCACTGTCCTTTTGTTTTTATAATACTTGGAAAATGTTGGGGTTTTTTTTGTAGCTTTTTTTCCCCCTCTGGCTGGAAGTCAAGCCTCTCTCCAATCTCAACTGGTGTGCCCTGGGGATTTTTAAAACCCCTTTTTGAGATATTTTGCCTTCAGATGGCCAGAGCCACCTCATTGCCAGGACTGCTGAAAGATGGGCTTTGGGAAAGTGGCTCCGGCAGGCAGAAGTTGGTGTCTACACCCAAACACCACAACAAAAACCCGAATTCAGTGTCACTCTGCTCTGCTCTTTGGGCCTTCATGAGAGCACTCAGTGAGCCGCCTCAGGGCCTCTGAGGAGAGGAAATTGAGGCAATCATCTCCCAAAAAGTTGCCTCAAAACCCTTGATTGCTCGGTGGAAGCAGAGTCTCTGCAAAGCTTCCTCGCTGCCGGGATGTAAAAGCACATTCTGGACACAAAGCTGACAAGGAGGTTTTGAAGGAGAGCCCAAAGCACAATTCCTTCCCAGCAGGAGCTCATCCTGAACGGCTCACCTCGGGAAAAGCAAGGCTTTAGAGCTGTTTGGTGTTTCACGGTGCTTGGGAGTGCTGTGATAAAGAAACAAGCCGGGGGACCTGGGGTGCTGCGCTCAGGCCTCTGGGTTCCCTCTGAGGCCTGGGGTCAGCAGGGAAGGAGCAGAGATTATTCTGTGAGGCGCAGAGAGAAAAATGGAACGGTCAGAATCTTCTCCAAGCCGTTTTCCACACAAACAACCAGCCAATAAACCACAACAAAGGAGTGTGGAAGAATTTTTTTTTTTTTTCCTCCTAAAATCACGGGAGTACCCTTGGTCCAAGAGACTGAGATCTGTTCTACATCAGAAGAACGTGGGCTGGAATTCTAATAATTCTAATTAATAATATTCCTAAATATCATCGAGCCCCGAGTTCTGGCGCAGAGATTTCCCAATTTTCTTGGATCAAAAGCAAATCTGCTGGAATTAGAGGGCAGCCTCCTTGCATTGGTGGAAGCCCAAGATAAATGGCAGGAGATTCAGGCCAAGTGAGAAAGAACAGAGAGGGCAAAGTACAAACTGGCTCCAGGGAGTGGGGAAGGGAAAAGAAGCTCAAAAATAACACTGAAAATTGTTTTATTTTGGTTTTTTTCCCCCTTTCCTATCCCTACTGCTGAACACACCAACAAAAAAAAGTCTCCCAAGGGATGGTCAGAGGAAGATTATTGTGGAAACTTCACAATGCTTTCAAATGCCTTTTATTTCACCCACATTCATCTGAGACACTGGGAAAAAGAGATAAGGAGAAGAGATGAAATGGTTCAGGGAATAAAAGATTAACATATACACAACATGTCAGAAACACAAATAAAGGAATATCTGATATTTGACTGTTTTGAGCTTTGTGATTCCCCAAAAGCATTTTATTTGCATTAATTAAATGTACATTAATGTCTTTCACTCACATCAAATTTTAAGAAATTTTAACAACTTGGGAGAGAGGAATCACCAATATTCACATGGTGGCATGAAAAGGAAATTCCCCATCTTTCACTCTTTTTCTGGCATTTCACTATTTCTCATTAGAAATTTTAGTAAAACATTCAGTGCAATTCCTGGACCTACAACCACAGGTATTATTTTTATTGATATTAAAAAATACCAATAAATAATAGTGGTTACTGAGGAAGATTGTGTCTTCCTGCCTGGTGACACAGAAAACTCTCCAGAGGACATAAATTAATGTAATTTAAAATTATAATTTTGTGTGTGCTGTTCATTTGTCCGTGGGTTTTCATGTATCAAGCTATGAAGCAGAGAAATTCACTTTAATTTTTCACTTCTCTTGAATGCAATGACAAAGTTAGGCTGATTCAGCACACTAGGAATAATTTTGACACTTGCAGTTACCAGATGAGGTTTAATATAGGAATTCAAGCTGTCAGGGGAAATCTGCAAGTGTTTGCAGATTCATGGGTTTATCCATAAATGTTTAAGAATTTGCAAGCATTAGAGGCCCATTTTCAAATAATAAAAAAAAAAAAGAAGTAGAAGAAGGAAAAAATACATTTTAATCATTAGGGGATTAAACTTAACACAGCTAACAAAAAATTCTCCTCACTGATAGTAAAGCTGAGGCACAGAAAGAGCTTTGTTAGGAATATTCCTGGTTTTCTGTTAAGATTAGTGATTACATCCCTTTGTGAAGTTGTATCTGTGTGCACATCTGCATCTCCCCCTCCCAACACAAAAGCAGCCTGGTTTGAAGGCTGAGCCATTAAATTCTCTCCCTACAACATTTCCCCAGGTGGATCCACTCTGTTAAAGGCCTTGAAAAAATACCAGATTGGGGTTTTGGAGAAAAAAAATGTGCCAAATGGGGAAATGAGGATAAAAATGAGTGAGATTCTGAGCCCTGGCCCCAGAGTCACAGCATCTTATTGGGAACAAGAAGCAGCCAGAAATACATGGGAAGCTGCTGCTGCTGCTTTTATCTTCTCCAAGAGGTTCTCCAGGATCTGCCATCCATGCAGCAGTGGGATCCATGCTCCCCAGTGAGACCAGGTTGCTCCTTCTCACCAACAAGCCATAAATGATATTATCAAAAGCTACATAAATTAGAAATCAACACCAGAATGCATTTCAGGGCATCTCAAAATACAAAGAGGGATTTGTGCTGGGAGGGGCAGAGCTGGTTGGACATTAGCAGGGACTTAATGAAAGGATTAATGCCTGGAGGATTGTGGCAAGGGTTAAAAGTGTTTGCTGCAGGAGGAGATGGGCTCAGGATCTCTCTGTATTCCCAGGTACCATGGAAAAACACCTGCATGGTGTCTCTGGAGATGTTTCCCACCAGAGCACAGGTTCAGCAAACCTGCCTGGTGTTCCTTCATGGGGAGTGCTTTTTGGGGGGTGGGTTCTCTTGGAAAAGGCTGCTGGAATCTCCACATTGCTGAGTGTGCAGCACATTTGCATGGAATTATGGAATGGTTTGGGCTGGAAGGGACCTCAAAGCCCACCCAGTGCCACCCCTGCCATGGCAGGGACACCTTCCACTGTCCCAGGCTGCTCCCAGCCCTGTCCAACCCGGCCTTGGGCACTGCCAGGGATCCAAGAGGAGCCACAGCTTCTCTGGGAATTCTAATTCTGAGCCTCCCCACCCTCCCAGGGAGGAATTCCTTCCCAATATCCCATCCAAACCTCCTCTCTCTTGGTTAAAAACCATTTAAACATCTCCATCCCCAATCCAAAACCTGGCGTACAGCTATCAAGTCGAGTTTAAAGTTTCGCTTGACCTTGAGGATGCACTTCAGAATCAAAAAAATAAATAGCTTAAAGCTCCTCCAGATTCTAACATTCCCATCAAGAGACAACACACAGGATTTAAGCCATAAGGTCAGATTTTTTCTGAATTAATTAATTTGTAATATCAGTTTTAAAACAAAGGTGGTCACCGTGCAAATGCAAAACCTGTTTTCAAATGCTTCACAAGTAGCAAAAAATATGGGGGATGTCTGACAGAGGTTAAAGCAGCAGCACTGGCTCAGTGTTTTATATTTCCTCTAATTTTTTTTTTTTTTGGTGTTTATACAGTGCTACCACTCACACATTTCAAGCACTAAGTGCAAATCATTTCTCTTCTACCACTGAGTGTTCCCATTCATCATCTGCATTACCCTTTCCTAAAGCAGGCAAAAAATAAAAAGCGTTTAAAAGAACAACCATGCTGAATCACTATTTTTTAATGCTCTTGAAAAGAAGGAAAAAAACCTTGTTTGTTGTGTCAGGACAAGAGGTATCGAGATTAAATCATGGGGAAGATGATTCTACTCAGGCATTACAGAATTTTTGGGAAGTAGGAGTTCCATAAACAAGGAAGGATATTTAGCTGATCAGGTCTTAGGGAAGAGAGATGGACTTGATGACTCTTGATTGCATGACATTTTCCTAAATGATGCCCTTGAACCCACTTTTTATTCCTCAAAATGTGATGCCAAATTACCTTGAGGAAGCTGAAGGGTTTCTAGGCAGAAATGTCCAAATCATCATTAAAAAAAGGGCAATAAAACCAGAAACCAATGAAAAACTGATTTTATTATCTAGATACAAAATAACATTTTGTGGTCTTTTCTTATAATTTTGCTAAGGATTCTTCTGCACCATGGAAATTGTTAAAAGATTGGACTGATAAAGTCTGCTAATTTTTAGCTGTCCCTTGAAAATGAGAGAAAAGAGGCCAGAAATGTAAAAAACCCCAAATTAAATCTTAGGTATTCAATAAATTGCTGCCTATAAGCAAAAAAAAAAAAAAAAAAAAAAGTCTATAAAGGGTCAAGGTCTGTGTTCTTTAAAATGTGGTTTGTATGATTTTTAAAATATTATTATATTTAGGTTATTTGAGAACAGCAGAATTATTGCCAGTGAAGGCAGTTTTGCCCTGGGTAGGGCAAACGAAAGGAGGAAATGTGTCCAAAATCCTCAGAGGACGGTGAGTTCTCCCACACTTTCCTCTTTGAGTGGTTTCCCTTTGCTGACCACAGCTCCTGCTCCTGGGATTTGTGGCTCGAGCCATTTTTGGAAGGGATTGGAAAGGAGCAGGAAGAAGATCAGACACAAAGTCCCTGCAATCGATAATTTTCCTCCCTACCTCAGGTGGTTCACGTTTTATTTACAGGCACAGTTGCAGACTTGTCAGGGGCCATTTGAGAAGGCACAGGTTAAAAGGAACTTAAAGTAACTCTGGTCTTGCAGGAAATTCTCTCTTTGGAAATTGGTCACCATTCCTGCAGCTTTTGCTCCTCCAAGGCATTGGCAGATTCCACCTTCACCACCCTTTGCATGTCCCAAGCAGTCATGGATCGGCATTCCAGGGCTCCTGATAAAAATTAGACAATATCTTGCCTTTTGAAAGCCAGACCAGCATTCTGAATATCTCATTTTTGGAAGTATCTTTAAGGTAACACATTACCTAAAGGAGGTTGTTTTTCCACATCCACTGTTCCCATTTTCATTGTTCCTAAAGCATGAAAAATGAAAGAGGGAAAGAACGAACCAACTAACATCTCATGGAGAAATGGATCTGTTATAAACACAGACTGGGCAAAACCAAGGTGTTTAATTTGTTGAAAAATTGTGTGAGACAATCCCAGTAAGGTCAGAAGAAGATGTGAGCAAAGTGCTCCAAGTTTCATCCAGCAAAATATAAAATACAAGAGATTTGTCAGCGACTTGCTCCCTGCAGGAACATCCAGCTTTATCGTGAATTAGGAATGCTGAACACGGACAATTAGGAGGTTCATTCTGCTAAATTGTTTTAATTATTCTTGGCAGAGACAGAACAATTCTATAAGAGTTATTTATGATTTTTTTTTAATTAGTTGAGGAATTTAAATGAGGCACTGGAAACAATAGTGCACTTGATTAAATATGCACAGTGCAATTGGCAACTGAACCCTGGAGCTGAAGGCTGTGGTTGTCCAGCCTGGATGGCTTCCATGCTTTTCCTGCACAGGAATTTTAAACATGTAATGAATTCGTGCTCATAAATTTCACAGAATCACAGAATGGTTTGGGTTTGAGGGCACCTCAAAGATCATCTGATTCCAAACCTCCACCACGGGCAGGGAACCTTCCACTAGAAGGATTTCACTTTGCTTGAAGGTTTCAAACCAAACCAAGTCTCTGATGCACTGATAAATTCTTGGAAACCCCCACAGATGTTGCAGATGTGATTTTTCAGGAGCACCCAGAATTTTCCTTGATCTGTTTCCAACCAAGTGAAAGACCAATTGATTTTGGTGGGAGCAGAATAAGGGCAGTGCAGTGATTTCTGATAATGTCACCCTCTTAGAAAGGATGGACTGACAACAGTGTTGGGGAGAGTTTTATGACAAAAACATTCATATCTTAGAATGTGAAGCTCTAATTCTGAAGGTCCCTTGACCTCATTCAGCATAATTTCTTGTTCAATGAGTTGCCTAAACTTTTAATTCTCAAACACACAATTTTCAGTGTATAGGGAAAAACAATCAAGACTTGAATCCCATTAAGCCAGGTTGCCTCATACAACCTCACAACCCTCTTCTTTCTAAACCAAAATAATCCCTTTATTAGTGGTGAAACAAAATTAGAGAAGAGAAATTCTGTTGCTAAAGAGATTAAAAGCTAAATAAAAATATTCCTATGATTCCCATCCCCCTTCAAATAGCTTTTGTACCATTTAAAAATGATGTCAATCAAGTCTGCAGAAGTATTCTGGAGTAGAACACTGCCTTGCAAGACACTGCAGGGTAGCATGGCACAAAGCTGGTAAGGAGGGAGGACTTTGAGTTCCTAGAAAAGAAGTGTTGGTAGGAAATGTTGGTGTTTGGATGTTTAAGGTTAAATAGAGCAGAAAAGAATTCGAAGGGTAAAAAATAGAAATTTCAAATAGAAAATAGAATATGGAGGAAAAAGAAGAGAAGAGAAGAGAAGAGAAGAGAAGAGAAGAGAAGAGAAGAGAAGAGAAGAGATATAGGAAATGTAATATAGTGAAAGATTGGACAGACTATTTTACTTTTTCAAAGTGTTGTAGAAACTTTTATGGACTATTTTGGCTTTGTTTTCCTGGTCATAAAAGTTTTAAACAAAACCAACATCCAGCACTGGAGGAGGATGCACCTTTCCATTTCACCAGTTTTATTTTTCTCTAATCATCAGGTTTAGTAGCGCACTTCCACTACCCCAAAATCTAAAAATCATAAAATCACTGAGGTCTAAAAAAGAACTCTTTGGCTTCTCTGGAGCTGAGCTGGCTGTTCCAGGCTGTTTAATCTAGGATCCAAACCTCCATCCCAGTGAACAGTCCATGAACAAGATCACATCATCCTGCCTATGGATCCATCCCCAAATCCCAGCAGCTGGGATCCTGTGCGGGCTCAGGGCTGCTCTCTTCTCTCCCACCATCCACAAGTCACCAAAGCCACCACACATTTCAGGGCAGGGTTTTTTGCTTGGTGGCTCTGGGATTTTTTTGGATGCTGATTTATTTTTAACAGAGGAAAACGCTTTATTAGCTAGTTGTGTATAAGAAACTTTTTGACAACAACAGTTGTTCAAACAAGTCAGATTTCTCAAAATCTAATAGTCTCCAGCTAGGAAGCAAGAAAGACACATAAAACTTGGGGGACACATAAAAAACTCTCTGCAAAGTCTAGTCCACCATTGGATTTTTGCTCCTTTTTTAACCTTAGGGCATGCAGTATTAGCTAATGGATTTTAAACTAGATATAGCTCAGTGGAGAAGGCTTTTCAATTTTATATGCAGCAGAAAAAGTGAGTTTTCACACAGAATTTATATTCCTTGCTGAATTGGAGTCCATTTGCCTTTGATCATCATAAAGAAATATAAATCAGCTGTAGCCTTCTTTTTGATTCTTTACCATCTCCCACAGACCCCTTAGGCAGAAGAGACTCGTGTTTGCTCTTGATTAATTTGCTGTTGTATTTTTTAAAGGCATGTGCCTGTTGTGGATGTTGTAGCAGGAACACGAGGGGATTTTTTTTATGCTGGAAGCAGTGGACAAGTCACATCTTTTCCTCTTATTAGTCCCATTCCAGGAGAGGTGCAGACAAGCTATAAAACCACCAGGCTTTAAACAAATGAGGTGGGAAGTGGTGGAGATGAGGGGGTTTTATAGAGCAGCTATTATTTCACTTTTCTACTGGAAAAAAACTCTACTGTAATTTCTCAGCATTGCTCACAGGACTGTTAAACCTGGAATTACTTGAAGTTAACCCACTGCACATTAATTAGAGATTGCTTGGGCTAAGCTAGACTTTTCTGGAAACTTTTTAACATATGGGGGGTGGGAAATCCTTAAAAAATTCAGCTTCAGAGAAAATGTACAGCAACCGTTGCCTCCTGCCTGCTAATTTACAGAATCCTGTAAATCCTGGGTTTTAGGGAAAACCTTGCAAAATGAGAATGGCAATATTGCATTGTAGGGATGAGAAAGTCTCTTTTTTGTCTGATGAAAGAAGGTGGGTGAATGCAGATGGAGATGAGTGGAAATGAGAGACAAGGAGCATCCAGCTGGATCTCAAACCCTGAGGCTGAAGGACTTGAGGCCACCTAACACAGGAGATATTGCCCCAAAACTACCAGCCCTGCTTGCCTCAAACCAGAAAGTCTGAGCAGCAGAGTGATAGAATTAATCCTGCATTTATTCCACTCCAAAATCCTGGAGCTGGAGTTGGTGTTTGTGTCTCCCAGATTGCTGCACACAGAGCTCCTGCTCTTGGTGCCATTATTTGGGAAAATCCATCACTTTTCCTCGTTCCAGCCATTGTAGGTGACAAAATATTGAGTTTGGGTTGGTTGGTTTTGTTACTCAGCGTGGGCAGAGACACCCTGGCTTTGGGTGGGAATAAGGAGCAGGTGCCATGGATGTCTGTCTGGGAGCTTGGGGACAGGATCCAGCCTGAATTTTCCTGCTAATTCCAGCCCCAGGCCCCTGGCAGGAGATTGACAGAAACCAATCTTTGCTTTCATGACTATTTTTCCATTTTCGTCATTTTATCCCTCACATGGATCATTCAACCTGTGCCTCAGATTAAACTATAAAATGTCCCAACCCAAGGTTCACATAAGTGCTTTGTTCCCAATTCAAGGCTTTTACTTTAAGCCTCATTGAAACGAAAAAGAATATATATTTCCTATATTTTTCCTAATTTCAAGCATTAAATGCATTCCAAATTACCTCATCTGCTATCTTTTTAACATGAAAAAAAAAGTCACCAGATGGTAAATGTGTTTCAGATGCGTTGACCACCCTTCCTGAATTGCTTGGCAATGCCTGGGAATTTTTTTTCCTCTTAGCCACTGGTAACTGCTGTAGAATAGAGAAGAAAATGAGTTAACAAAGGAGAGATGGATGGATGGATGGATGGATGGATGGATGGATGGATGGGCAGGCAACTACAAATTGTTTGAATATGATTATGACTCTTCAGTTTTATATATTTCTCTTATAATCACTGGTAAATATCCATGTTGTTGAAAGAAAGAATATGTTAGGGTGTGCAATTAATTTTGCAGGTGTTGCCTTGAAATTAGAAAACCCTCTTCTGCCTTCCCCAGGTCTGCAATTTGGATTTTGCAAGCTTGGCTTTGAAAAAAGATCAGAAAAGAGAGTGGTGTTATATACAGACTTCCAAGCTGCTGCATGCAAGGAATAAAAATGTTATTCTTGGCCACATTGTTATCACTAAAGACGATATTAATGCATCCAATGTTATTAAAATGTAACTATTAGTCGATATATTGATGTTGCTGACTGTCCAAATTTACTCCTGCGGGGTTTAAATACTTGAGGCTGCGTTACTGTTGGCAATAAAGATATTTAAAGTACAGGAAAGCTACACATTTTATGAGGTTAATCTAGAATATTTAGGTTAAATTCAGTTAAATCTGGGTGTGAAGGTGAATGGGTAATTGATAAAGGAATGTCCTAAAACAAGAGGGAGGCCTTCAGCTGGCCCTTGAGCCATTAAAATGAGTTTATTTCACTTTACAGTGGTACCTATCCTTTTATTCTCATGCAAAACACCCAGACATAATTTCAAGAAGGTTTTTTGCAGTTCTTAGTCATCAATGACCATCAGGAATGTGGGAAAGGCAGGTCAGATTTTGGGAGTCAACAGGAACACGTGGAAGAGCCAGGCTGGTTTAGCTCTCCTCTGGAAAACCCCTCCTTGGTGTTTATCAGAACTTCATTTGAACTATCAAAACCTCAAATCTGCAAAAACTGCCTAGAAATCTCTTGAGAAAAAAAAATGACTCTATGTTGACAAAAACAGTGGTTGTGCTCCTTGCTTGTGATAATGACAGGAAAAGCTCCAAACCATCATTTCAGTGCTGGATTTTCCTTTGGCACTGCTGTCCCCTGGGAGATGCCGTGCTGTCACATTGGGAAGTTTCTCTGCGAGTTAAAGCACTGCATTTATACCTGAAGCACAGCTCCTCACCCCAAATATTTGCAAATCAAGCAGAGCAGATTAAACAACCTGTTGTTATCTCATTTCTTCTGCCTTTTTTTTTTTTCTGCTGAGAAATTAATTCAGATTTTTCTATTGTGCAGGCCAATGACTGCCCAACCTGCTGCTCACTCATTCTCTATGAATACATTAAATTGTTTAATAAAGCTAAGTATAAAAATTGGGAACTACCAGGGGAATTTGAGGAAGGATTTCTGGTCTGGAGGCTGTTTTTTGCCAGCTGATGTGTGCTCTGTGTGTGAGACATCTGCCTCCACCAGCAGCAAGAACAGAATCCTGCAGGGTCAGCGCTGACGGTGGCTGCTGCTGCTCTGCAATTCCTTGGTGACAGTGATAGATCCTCAAACAAATTGGTGCTTAGATTCCAGGGGGAAACTCCTCAGCAGCTTACAGCACTGTCAGGAGGGGTCAGAGCCAGAGCCTAGTGTGCGACACCGTCCTGCCACTGCCTGCCTGGCACTGTCACCCTGCACAGGGAGAGGCTTCCTCCTCCCCTGCCTCGGTGGCATGGACTAAATGCTGAAATATCACCCCAGTCTGCCCTTAGAAACATTTTAGTACACATTCAGTGCTTTTCCTGTTTGTGTGGGAGACAGAAAAAGGAAAAAAAGAGGGATCCCATCACACAGGGACCTGTATGTCCTGTCCTCACCTGCCCTTTGTAGTACCACAGGCCATGACCAAAAAAAGGGAAATAGATAAATTGAATTATCTTATCTGAGTAAGACCCACATTTTCAGAGAGACCATCCTGGAGAAAACAGGATGAGGTCATCCAGGCTTGCAACAGGTCAGAAAATCTTTACCTGGCCAAGGGTTCCTACAAGCACCAATAGATAATTTGTGAGGTACTGAGGGATACAGGGAATGATTGGGAAGTCTGATTTTGTGGCACACACATCTGGGACACTGAGGTCTGCTTCCCCCTGTCCTAGGTGTTTTTTGAAACAGTGCCAGGCTGCACACAACTTCCTGATTACAATCAGGCAATGAACTGGCCATCACCAAAAATCTTTCAGTCTTTAATCCAAAAAGCATCAGAGATCCAAGAAGGAAATTCATGGACTAAGTGAAGGTGTTGGCTCTACCTAGGACAGAGATATTTTGTCTCTGCTGAAAAGATAAATCTGCCATCAATGGAAACACCTAATGTGCCATTGCCAAGTTACAAATACAGCAAAATGAGGCTGTATTTCCTTGTGTTCCTCTGATGGGAGCTATAATCAGGTGTTGTTATCCAGGATATTCAGCAGCACTGCAGCAAACAGAAACAGAAAGCCCTAAAACTGAATGCTGTGGGAACTGAGCTGATTGTGACACTATCCCATCAGTGAACCTCTGCTCTGGGGTAACCTGTGCTAAAAAAATCCCAGTGTCTCAAAATAGGGTCTCTAAAAAACAGTGCTGTGGTAAAAATTTCTGTCAAGGGCAGGAAAACTCATAATTTCTTATAGGCCTTTGAGTTTCTCATTAAAGGAGACAACTCCAGTTTGTAATTTTCAAGCTGTTTGTATGATTCCCATCTGTTTGGGGTGAGACTGCTGTGGGCACGTGGCAGAAATTCCACGCTGGTTGTGGAGGGAGTTGGCAGCCCCAGAAGTTGTCCCAGGTGGATGCAGCTCCCCCAGCTCCAGCTGCCAGGCTCTTCAGTCAGATCCACTGGCGTTTGCTGCCTTCTCCACCAGCTCTAAATTAGAGCCTGGATCCCCTCACCTTGTCACCAAGGCTGGAAAATTGTGATTATTCTGACAAGGACATCACAGCAAACCCCTGTGCTCTCCCCGAGCAAATCATACTTGCTCGTGGTAATTGAGAGGTGCATTTCTTTCCACTGATGACTTCTGTCTTTGGAGAACTGCAATATTACTCCTTTCCTTCCCTCACCGACACCAAATGAGCAGGTGTAGGGTTTTATCCTTTGCCAACCCTATAATCTGCTGTTATTTCCGCAAGGTAGCCCTTTGAGTCAGGTGTTTCAGCGCCAGTGATTCGATTCCTTGAGCAATGTTTACATAAATAATATATGCCAGAGCAATCCAATTTGTGGCTTACGTGATTGCCTTCCCTCCCTTTGATCCCCAAACTCTTGGAATGTGATTCCTCTCCTCAGCGCTGATCTTGTCAAACAGAAATGTCTCCGAGCTGCAGTCAGTCCAGACCCATCAGTTTTAACAACTTTCACCTGCAAAAGTAAAATCAAATTAAATAAAAAAGAAATTAATAAGCTTATTCCTAGAAAAGTGATGAGTGGAACAATTTTTTGCACCTTTAAATTATTGATTGCCCTTAAGCATCTCATTTCAAGCCTTTTCAAAGGGGAAGCAAACAAGAATGCAATTTACAAATATAAAAATCAGTTTAATGAAAAAAGTCCATAAGACAAATTGATTATGACTCTGGTATGGTTTTGATGAAGAATATTTTAAAATTATTTTGGAAAACAATTTTTGAGTTACATTCCTGAACTTGTTATTGACTGAGCTTCCCAACGTACATGTAGATGAAAACTAAGAAGAGAAAGCTGATTAGAGAACGACAGAGATTTTCTAAAAGGGAGATTTACTGAAAAGGATCCTTACTTGCTAAGGCTGCAGAATGTATTTATATAAGTGATTCACCATACGGATGTGGGAAAATGTTCAAATATTTGTGTATCAAGTTTCAGACTCCCATAAATGTTTGCTACAGAAACTAACACCGACTATAAAATCTCTCTTTGCTATAGAAAGCAGCACTGCCTATAAAATATCTCTTGGCTTCAAATTGTGCATTTAATTCAGGAAACCCAAAATGACACCATGAACCCAATACAGCAGCATTTTTTTTGCTACCTGGGTAGTAAACACCCATCGTGAATTCCTGACGAGACCCTTCCTGCCAAGCCCATGTTTCCATACCAATTCCTGCATCCAGTGTTTTGCAGAAATTTGAATTATAGATCCTGTTAGGACTTGGCCCAAAATTCAGCACCAGCAGTTTGTGAGGAGCTGTCTGCCACAAGAAATCCTCGTGGTCCTGCTGAAAATTCCCCATCCCAGCCTTCCTGGGCAGGGAAGAGGAATCCTGTGGTGGTTGTAGTGTAGGATCAGTTGCTGGTTGGTACAGCTCAGGTTAAGAAAGGTGGAGAAGCTCCTAATTAAAAGACAGATTTTATAAACTTTTATTTGAATATCTACTAAAAATTGTCTGTGGGGCCACGTCCTGCAGCCAGAATCTCTCTGGATAATTGGAATAAATGTAGAGCTACCACTCTTCTCCCTCAGGATAAAAAAGGAGCTGCCTGCCCAGAGCCCAGGTGAAAGAGAGCTTGAATGAAGCCAAGACTGACAGAGCATCACCAAAATTGCATTTACATCCCTGGAATCATGGATTGGTTTGGGTTGGAAAGGAACCTTAAAGATCACCCTGTCCCACCCCCTTTCCATGGGCAGGGAACCTTCCACTGTCCCAGGCTGCTCCAAGCCCCACCCAGCAGGCACTGATGAACAATTCTTAGTAAAAGCAAAACCCTGTATATTTAAATAAAGTTATTGTTAGATGTACTCTTCTGTTCTGTTCTTACTCTGCAATACAACAGATTGTTTTTTCTCAGCATGATGAAGTAAAATAATAAGGAAGAAATTTATTATCCCGATTTTTTTTGCAGTTTGGAAAACAAGAACTTGAGGAGAAAATGCAGTGTGACATAGCCATTGCTGCAAACGTTGTATGTTAATTTTGATAATTGAAAATTGCAAGCCAGCATAATTATCTGACATAGTTTATTTTAAAAAATACTACTATTGCAGTATAAACTTAAAAAGTGCTTAAATTTGGGAATCCTTCTTTGCTGAGAGGTCAGGGCAGGGTATTACCAGCTGAAAATCGTGTCATTACTCCCAGGGCTGCAGTTCAGCTGGGGTAAAATATGGCACACTGCCACTTACCAGGCACCAAAAAATCATAAAAATCCCTTTGAATCATATAATCACGGGCACCTCTGGGACAGCCTCTTTGTCCTAAAGAAGAAGTGAGGATATTTTGGAAAACACATCCACTTTATGTCTTCATCCAAGGAAACAACCACAAATCAATTGGATTAGAGCCGTGCCTGGGCGATCCAGGAGTTAAGGTTGTGCATGTCAGCATTTCTATTAGGCTGATAAGTAACCTGCTGTGAAAAACCTCAGCAGCAACCTGCATGGGCTCTGCAAATAAGTTGTCTTATTATTTCCTCCAAATTTTAAATCATTGGCCGTTTGGAACTCGTGTCAGCTTCATTTTGCTGCTGTGAGCCTGCCAACTTCAAGAACATCCTTGGTTTCAGATATTTATACCTGAAATAGCAGGTGTGGATTGAATTTATCTGCACAGGCTGGGAAAATGAATGCTCAGCTGGTCCCTGTTGGTGGTGATGGAGGAGTTAAGGCTCCCAGCAATTTTGTGGAATGTAAGCTCTAAAAATTTATTAATAAAAAATAATCCAGCAAGTTTAGTCATCCTGGGTTTCTTTAATGAAAAAATCTTTAAATATATACACATAGAGTAAATATTCAACTAAAAATGATTCACAGATGCATTTTTAAATCTTTTGTGACAGGTTTTAATATAAAGTTTAAACAAAATTACCAGAATAAAGCTTGTGGATATTGAATTCCTGACTTTGTTATTCTTTTAAGAATATATGATCTGTTCAGCAACAGAGATAAAAAAGGTATTGCAAAAGAGACAAGATCTTAAATAGGCCAAATTAACCTTGAAGGGAGAAAAAAGCAAAGCTACACAAACTAAAGGGAAGCAGAAGACTCAGTAAGTCACAGGCTGTTGTTTCATTGCAAACACTGAGTGCAAAGCCATCAGACATGAGGAAAAAACATTTCACACAAAACATTTTTCCATTCACTCCTGTGGAAATGAGGTCACTCTGGGGGTTCATTTTCTTTGATACATCAGAGTCCCAGAGGGGCTGAGGTTGGAGGCATCTCTAGAGATCAATCCCTGCTGCAGCAAGGGCTGGGCTTTGAAAATCTCCAAGGATGGAAACTCCACCACCTTGCTGGGCTGATCCTGGGCAGATCCTGGGCAGATCCTAGGCTGATCCTGGGCAGATCCTGGGCTGATCCTGGGCTGATCCTGGGCTGATGCTTGCTGATCCTGGGCTGATCCTGGGCAGATCCTTGCTGATTCTGGCCTTGACTTCCTTCTCTTGGGCTGAAACACAGCTTTGTATTTCACCTCGTGCTGGGGGTCTCTTGGCCATCTCTGGGCACCCCTGAGAAGAACCTTTGGCCCATCCCAGCTCGCTCAGCCTCTTGCTGCAGTCCCTGAATCATCTTCATGGCCCTTTGCTGCAGCTGCTCCAGTGTGTCCTTGCCTTTCTCGTGCTGGAGAGGTCAGCACTGGACCTTTGATGGACTTTGTGAGGTTCCAGCTGGTTTGTCCAGCCTTCCCAGGCCCTGCTGGATGGCAGCCACTCCTCCCAGTCCTGTGTCACCTGCAGAGCTGCTGAGGTTGCATTTTGCCCCCTCCAAAGTCGCTAACGAGGAGGTTAAACAATGTCTGTAGCAAGGGAAGAACCTGCTGTACCCTCAGGTATTATAAATTAGATTTCTACGTGAGATAAGTGTTCATTAAATGAAAGTGCTGCACAACCTTTCTCCATTTTCCCCCTCACTGGCATTACAGAATAGGACACAAGTGCACCTTCAGAAACAAAATTAATATATTCAAATAAGGGTTTTGCATCTTGAAAACAAGCTCTAAATATCCTTTAAAATACATTCAATCTCTTTTTAAGCTATCAGGAAGGAACATCCAATTTGTTAGCCAGCTAACTGAGCAAAAAAGAATTTACATACAAATTTTTAACAGTGCGTTTGGAAATTAAATCTGGGTTGTGCTGACCTCTATGCCTGTGCTAAGTCCAGGGACCAGCTCTACTTTTCACTATTAGCACCCAGAAAAAAGGTGCTTTTGGCAAAGTGTCTTTGGGAACACTTTTCAAAACTGTGCGAAGAAGTTGAAAAATAAAATTTTAATTGTTTGGCTTGCAGTTCGCCCCACAGAATATTGATAATAATGTTTTATCTAAGATAGTTATAATTGGTTTCTTTCAGGAAGCCACATTATAATCACATTAAGACACTTCAGGGCGTCTGCCCTAACAATGGCAGGTCCTGCTGGGTCTTATTACTTAAATGTGCTCGCAGTGGCTCTCCCTGCTGCTGCCTCATTTATCTTTTCTGGGCAGAGATTGATCCCAACTTTGCCCAAGTTGTATTTATTTTGCTAAGCAGAGCAGTGATCGATGCCATATGAGCTGAGACAACCAAACTCATTTTTCTAATGAGAGATTTTCCAGAAAGCCTCGTGAAATTTATTTATTTGGACGATACCTTAGATTTAATTACTGCGTGCAGAGAGTAAGATAATAACCGAAGGATCAAACAAGGATAATTGTTTCTCCCATTTGGCAAGACCCTGCAGGAAAATTTGGGTATTCCTGGGAGGCTAATGGCAGTCCAGGCTCATGGACTGCTCATCCCACAAAGCCAGACACGTCCAGTTGGGCTGGTCTGACACTGTTGTAAGACACATTGATTAACTGGGAAAAAATATTTGGGAATACAGCACTAAATAACATGGATAGAGACCAGCCACTTCTTTCTGTGGCAGCCCTATGGAGAGTAGCTGGGAATGTGCTGATGTGAAAAGGGGCATGAAACACTTCTCACTGAAATATAGACACACTCCACTGGAAAATTGCATGGAAAAGCAACCAGCAGCCTCCAAAGTGCTCCAGCCAGATTTTTGACATCATTTTAGTACTGAAATTATATTAATTTTGCCAGTTTACTTAAGGTTACTTCAAGGCAGAAAACAGCCAAATATAATAAAGTGTGTAGAATTTTAAAGTTGCTTTAATACTTGACTTTTAAGAAATTCCTCAGTCAGCCAAGGCCACTCTGGGTCCCATTCTCCATCCCACCATTCCTGAGTGGGAATTCTCCTGGAGCACAGCCCAAGCCCTGCAGCACCCCAGGGGTATCCACGTGAATTCTCATGTGTCAATAAAGGGTGAACTTTATTATCAGAGCCAGCACTAAAATCCTCCCTCTTCTGCAGCTTCTGGCTTTTACAAAAATGGCAGGAATTCAGTCTCTCTGTGATCTCCATCTCTTTGTTAAATTTCATTATAAATACTTCATGGCCTGAAAGCCCATTAGTACAGATACCTGGGGAGGTAAACAGACACAAATGTGCAATCGTAAATATATAGTTTATATCTATAGCTCATGCATCTCCAAAAATAAATTTCACTTTGTCACATTACCAATCTTTTCCTACTTCTCCAGGAACATTAGAAAGTAAAATCTCCAGGAGCATTAGAAAGTAAAATCCTCACTAGCAGCAAGTGCAATTAAAGCTCATTTTTTCTCAGACTCATTCTCCAAATGACAAAGCACAAAGCCTGCATTTTGTACAGGTGAAGCACCAGCACTTTGGAAATGACGTGTTCAGGTAATGAGTGAATTCCCTCCTGGTTTGCTCCCTCAGCATGGCCAAAATTAGTTCTGTGCCTCCCTTGTACCCCAAGCCAGGAGCATTTGCATCAAACACATAGCAGTGTGTAGAAACCTTCAGAAAAATACGCAGCAAGGGGTAGAAATTAATTCCTGATGCTCCATCAGGGTGGTACCACTCTTCTGTGGTTGTAATCCAATCCAAACTGTGGGGCTTCCAAAGCTGAAAAGAGGGAAAAACATCCTAATGGGGGATAAACAATATTGCAAAACATCCTGATGTGGGATAAACAGAATGGCTCTGAGGATCTTCTACATAGAAATTAAAATGGAAACCACACATTAATGCTGTTAATGGCGCTTTATCCAAGAGTTTTCTTCATACTGCAGGATCCAAGGGCTCAAGTTCCACATTAATATCTGGTTTATGGCTCCCTCTGCCCCAGAACGAGCCATAATTTCATTATCAATTCCAGACATCCCTGTCTGAGATGTATTTTCCGTGTTTACAATGCTTTTCAAAACAGAGCTAATGAACTGTGTGTTTTAAAGGATTCTGGGGGGTTTGAGGGCAGGCCTGGTATTAGAGATGGAAGGGAAATGGCAGCAATAAAGTTCAAACGATGCCTGGTGTACAAATAAAAGTTGCAAGCAGCAAATGCTGCATCTTTGCATAATCATGACTCATCTGAGTTCTCTGTGAGCAGGGAGGGGAAACCATGAAATGCTGCTTCATGAGAGAAAGGAAGAAGTTCTCTGAGAAGGAAGAAGTTCTCCATGCTGGGATCATTCTGCCACCAACCCCTCAGATATCTAAACTCATCCAGAAATTACACTCTCAAATTCAACACGCATGTTAAAAAAAATAAAGAGAAATTGTAGGTATTCACAATCTTTTTTTTTTTTTCCTAGAAATTCTACTTTAGTCTGATTTCTTCCATCTCTGATTATCTTTTGTGTTTATCCTTCCTCCTTGTTTGGCTGAGCTGGCTCCTGCAGCCTCAGCTCTTTGCCTGCTGCTCCTTTGCCCAGATTTGATCACAGCTAAGAGCAGAGATCCCACCTATCTTTCTACTTCTGATCACTCTCAGGTCTGTCTCTACCTCAGCTTTTCACACCTCCGCCCTCTATATCTGTGGAGATATTTCTGGTAACTCCATGTGTCTCTGCTATTTCATGCTTGCAATTGTTTTGTTTTCTCATAATGCAAGAACCTATTCTTCCCTCATTCTCGCTAGAACATCCAAATATTTTCTTTTATGTTGGATTAAGCCCTTCCCTTTCAGTCAAGTTTGGAGAATTTTCTACAAATTCATTTTCCACACTTTTACACAAATTATTTAACTGCTAATTCTTACACCCCTTAAATTCTTTCTTACTCCCTACATCCATTTGCGGGTCTAATTATTTTTTAACTGCAGAAATATTCGGCACATCTTCCTCAAAACCTTTTTTTTTTTTTTTCATTTAACATAGACAACAATATTTGGGCAGATGAGACATTTATGGGAGCAAAATGATCTGTAGCACCCAGATGCAGGCTGTAAATGCACATCAGCAAGGAACACGTGCATTAAAACCAAGGAAATTAGAGAAATTTACAGATATTCTGGGAAAATCCTGACCTTGAACTGTCTGTGGCTGGTGAGTGCTGTAACAAGGCTGTAAAGCTCCAGCATGTGCTGTATCACAGCATGTTCTCTTATCAGCACCTTTGGAGATGACAGGAAGAAACTTTTTTTTTTTTTTTTTTTTTTTTGCAGGATCAGTTCAGTCAGCCTAAACCAGACACTTAAAATAGGTCAAGGAATTGTAAGTTGCAGCACTTAGTAGTCATTAATTTCAGTGATCAGCTCAAATGCAGATGTCTGCACTGTCAGTGGGGGAAGTTTGGTGAGACAGAGCCTTAGTGGGATTTCCCTCCTAGGAGCTTTTCCCTCTTTTTAGTTCATCCACTAATAAACATTTGTCCTTGGCTTTATGGCAGAAATCCTTACCAAGACAAGTAAAAATTGCTATTTTTACACCAAATCAGATGAGAGATGGCAAGGGCAGGGGGATCCCTCACAGAATTTGCAGGAAAACCCTCAGTGCACAGCCCCCTTTTGATCTTGCAGGTTTTATCCCAGGTCTTCCACCTGGACAGAAGGTTATGTAAAACCTTGTCCAACCACCCTGTGCTGCATCTTCAAAGCAGGTTCGTCCTTTTCCTGGTGGAGAGCTGTGTCACACTTTGTTTTAACGTGTGGCAGGCTGACTTTTAGCTTCCCTAGCAGCTGTGAACATGCTCAGAATTATGTTCTGGAGCATGGTGAGTCTATTTTGCCAGTAATGGATGAGCTGTTTCCAGAGGAAATCATTCTCCAGGTCCACGTGTTCTTCTGCTTGCTTAGCTCCATAACTTCTCCCTGGTGGGCAAAGCCTTCAAAGGTCACTGTCTGTGTGCAGATAACCTAAAATTGCTCCAAGATCTCCCTGCTGCTTGTCTGACATCTCTGCAGTGGGGCATTCTCCTCCAGGTGAGGCCAGGCCTCATTATCCCTATCATTATTCTAAGAAAGGCAATTTAGCGATGCTTTCCCATCTGGAGCTCTCTTTCCCAGCTAAAATGCAAAATTGAGTCTGAGACAGGATCATTTGATCAGATGAGGGAGACTTCCAGGAGCACTTGTGGGATTTTTCCCCTCAGGAAGGATTTAAGGTGAGGAATGGCTCCTCTTGTGTTGCTGGGGTGGATTCTCTCAGGTGAAGGACCCGCAGTTTATTAAATTAACTTTATTTTGTTTATGCAGGGATCCAGACTGGAAGTATAGAAGAAGACACACAGACTCCAAAGGGACAAGCAGGAAAAACTGTGTGGGAAGGGCCAATTATCAACATCCAGGCCAGGAATGCTGTTAGAGAGAGCAAGCTGTGAGTCCACACTGGGCTCTCTTCACACAAACAGATCCACTACAGAACATTGATTTGCAGGATTTTAAAGCTGGTATCTCTGTATATTCCTCAATCCTCTTGCTCCAAAAGAGATTGTGATTAAATTTATCTCTGTGTTCCCAATCCAACCAGGTCCCAGCCCCAAAAAGAGAGGAAGACTCTGGAGCAAGACTCTGTGAGCCTGCACTCTGTCCAGGTCCTGAATAAATTGGGATCCAAACACAGTCCAGGGTAATTAATTGCCCTCTACAGCTCCATTAGTTGCTGTTGGCTTTAAGCACTTGCCTCTTAAAATTCTTGCCCAAAGCCTGTTTTGGCATGTTTTTTAATGCTTTGTCCTTTGGAAAGTCCTGGCATTCTGTTTGTGTAGGGAACCCTGCGCTGAATAAAACCCCCAGGAGACAAAAAGAAGGAGTTGCTGGCAAAACACTCTTTTGTTTTGAGAGAACTTGCCCTGAATTTAGCAGGGTTTCTGCTCCCATTTTTCAGAGGTGAGAAGGACTGGCCTTGGTGTCATGAGAGCCTGGGGAAAGCATTTTCCTTGTGGTGCCTTTAGCTAGAAAAACCCTACTTGGATATCACCCTGAGCTCTAAACCCAAAATCCTCACCTCTACTAATTTATAAATGAAAATAAACAAATTGAAGCAAACAGCTTAAAGATAGAGTTTCAACTTGTATGTGTGTATGTCTATATACAGTGTTACAATTTCCACCATTATTTTTAAACATTATTTCCATCATTATTTTAAAATTATTTCTGGACTTGGTATATTTTTCATGATGCTTGGGTTATTTCTTCTGCGAGACTTTCAGGAATATGATTTTTATAGAGATATTTCATGTATTAAAATTCTCAAAAGGAAGAGTAAATAACTTGCTGCAGAAAAAAAAAAACTGGGGGAAAAAAATAAACAACATTTATAGCTGGATGCACAGAGATATCTGAAGGAAGGGAGAAACAACAGCAAAATGAAGATGTCCAATGTGGTAAACATCATTCAGTATTACCCATGTTGTTCTCCATGCACACATCAAGTGCATTTTGACTGTGATGTTTTATTACAGATGTTTGCTTGTGATCATTGCCAGTCTCCTGGTACATTCCAGTGCCTGCACATTTGGTTTTTCTGTGATGATGCTGCATTGGGTCATTTACTATCCCCAGTTCAGAAACCAGTCCCTCCCAGCACTGAAGGGGAGTGCACAGCCCTGAGACAGAAGTCTGGCACAACTCAGAGACAGCCTGTTAGGGCTCTGTCCAAAACAGGCTTGTCTGACTTATTGCAGATTAAAGGAGCCTTCAGGGGGGCTGGTTGCTGTGTTTATTGAGGAATGCATTTGATAATGCTGTGATTATAGAAACAGACACTTTAGCTTAGCTGACCTGTCCTGATTTAATTATTTTGCTGCTCAGAGCCTTTGCTGTGCAGCCAGGTGTCCTCAGCAATCAGTCAGGTACCAGGATCCTGATGGACCAAAGGTGCCCCCAGGTCCCAGGGACCTCTGTGCCTGCACCCATGGATGTGCAGAGCCTGGGATGCCCTGCTTGCTCTTCCCAAAGCCATCCTCAGGACACAGGATGAGCCAGTGTTGCCTCAGCTCCTGAAAACTGCCTGGAAGTCTGTATAGATGTGTCTTGGTTTGAAAAGCCAGGTGTCTGCCAAGGAAGGCAGGAAATGGAAAATGTAATCCCCCTCCCTTGCGTGCTCCTCTGGGAATGCAGGGGAGAAGATGGTAGGATGAACTAAAGCTTCAGTTCTTCTCTGCAGGACTGGCTAGGCTTTGGAGGAGTCTCCTCAGGGCAGAGGTGGAGTCACCATCCCTGGGGGTGTTAAAAGAAGAGTAAGTCACAGATCACAGAAGATTCTGGGTGGAAAAGGACCCACCAGGATCATCAAATCCATCTTTGAAGTGAATGGCTCGTTGAGTTGAGTATTTTGGTGATATGGTTTAGTGGGCAGGGGGGGATTAAGGCAAAGGTTGGACTTAAGGAGTCTTGGAGGCCTTTTCCAACCTTAATGACTTGATGATTTTATGGTTGATGCTTTTGCTCCAGCTTGGGGCATGCCTGGATTGGAGCATGTGTGGAGGAGAGCTGGAAATGATGGGAGGGATGGACAGGGCTGGATTTGCTGGTGCTGCCCTCATGGAGCTCTGCATCCTGCTGGCTGCATGAGAGAGAGCCTCAGTCAGGAGGTCCTGCCTGAACACACCTAAAATCCCCCCAAAACTGGGGCAAAACATCAGGAACCCTGTCCTGCCCCAGGACTCACAGCTCCAGGAATCAGAATAATGGAATCATGGAATGGTTTGGGTTGGAGGAGACCTTAAAACCCAATTTCTTCTACCCCTTGCCATGGGCAGGGACAGCTTCCACAGACCAGGAACTCAGCTTCTCCCTTACCACCTTCAAAGGCTTGTTAATTAGGGAACGTCATTGATGGTTGCAAGTTTTTTTGGCACAACATTTCTATTTGCAAAGTACAGGTGAGTCTTTAAGGGAATGAGACCCAGGAGCTTTGAAGATTCCCTTATTCCTGCTCAATTGGAAGTTTATGTTGTTTTGTGTAAGGCCCTGGTGGTACCCAGCGTTCCTAATCTACCAACTGCAGGTCCTTTAAAACAGAGGGACTTAAGTCTCCTCATTTAATTTAGTCCAGGTTTGAAAGTTTTTGCAGGATATCCTTTAAATTAATTTTTAATTCCTTTATACATTTTTAATTACATTATTAGAGTGCTTGTGTTGAAATTCACCTGGAGTGCTGCACAGAGATAATTAGTTAAAGTAGAAGGAGAAAGCCTATTGTGTTGAGGATTACTGGAATTCAAAATATTCTGGGTCTTTAACTTCAAGATTGCACACTAATATGGTCCAAATGCAAATCTGCAAACACAATATTAACCTGGCAAGTGTGAATGGGAAAGAACAAAAAGCCAAGCAAACACCCACTTTCCCTGGGAATCACAGAATGCTCATTATAAGACCCGAAGCAGTAATGACACTCTATCTGAATCTTGATTAAAAAATTAATTGCTGGCTCACGATAAAAATAAAAATAAGAAGAAAAGGATAAAGCAAACAAGAAAAGAGATTTTTACAGGGCTGGAATTAATTGAAACACAATGAATTCCCAAATCCTGCAGTGTTAAACTTATTCTAACAGCCTGAGCAGTCATTTCCCACTCCAGCTCCAGAGCAGGGGTCAATAAACCCTGGCAATGGCAACAATTCCAGACACATTCCTATTTCCAACAGTCAGAGCTAATTTGTTCTTTATTTACACTTGAAATTGAAAATAATGTTACATTTATGCTGTGGACCTGCAAATGTTAATTTTACTGATTTTTGTCTCTGAATTTTAGGGGTGTCTCTTACTGAGCAGTGGAAGACAAGTTTGGTTTCTTCTGATTCACCCAAGAAAAATTTTTTCCTTGGAAAAGCTCAATTTGTTTTTAATTCTTTGCTCCCCTGATGACCATGCCTCTTAATTGGTATTAGCTCAGAGTTCAGAACCTCACTGCTCACCAGAGAGGAGTGAAGTTCAAATCAAGCTCTAGAATGGACTTTTTTAGAAAAGTTTGGAGATTATCTTGCTCAAAGCTGATATTGGGCCCAGTTAGGAACTTTAATACCATTTTGCTTCCCTGGGAAAACAATGGATTTCACTGCAGCCTGGAAATGCTGCTCAGCTCCTGGTGAGTGATATACGTGATAAATTTAAGCAGATGTTTGTTAAAAGCTCCCTGACTCACTGATCTCTTAAAAAAAATTTAAAAAGGAAAAATGAAATGAATAGAATCATAGAATCATGTTGGCTGTGTTTTACACAAGTCCTCAAATGCTGCAGGGGAGGAAATGGGAGCGAAACAATACCTGGAATGGAAGATATTAAAATCTTAAAATCCCATGTGCCTTGTTATTTATTTATACCCTAAGGCACTTCCAAAAAAATTAAAAGATAGGTAAAATTTGGTGAAAAAGTAGATGAAATCTATAGAGCAGCAGAAAAGATTTTTTGGAATAGAGGATTTTGAAATTTTGAATTCTCACAACAATTTAGAAAATTGAATTTTTCTAATCAGACATAAACACTGAGATTTAAGGATTAAGCAGAGATATTTAATCAGAATTATACTTCAGGCATTTTTTGGTCCCTCCATCTTCAGTGAAGCTTCAGGACAGACCTCAGTTTTGATGGGGTTTGTATGAGGTTACTCAGCAACAGAAGGTCTCAGAATTCCTAATTTTCCACTGGAAAACCACTTTGATCATACATTTGAGATGCACCACTGCCCTTCTGTATGTATTCCTTGAACCTGTATTTCTTCTCTGTGGTTTTACCATCCATCCTGATAAAATGGTTCTGGAGGAGTATTTAAGTGAAAGGTAATCTCTCTCTGGTGCCATGCACTGTCCAAGGACAAAAAACAAACCTGGCAGAAAGGGAAATTCCCTTCTCTGCAGAGGATGTGACTATCTGCATCCCACAAAAGGATCTGGAAACTGAGTCTTCCTTTGGACACCAAGACATCAAGGAATCCTTGGAGTCTGCCTGTATTCCAAATTCAGTATTTGTTTTATCCAACAGTCAAAAATGTCCAAAGATCCACTTAGAAATGACCAGCACTCTAGGATTAAAGAATTCCTGAGTTAAATGCTAAAATATTCTGTGGATGGCATAAAATTTCTTTGTCTTTTGACCACATCATCCAGGACTCTTAATCCCACGTAATTTAAATCAAGTGAAGAATGAATTTGTTCATCCCATGCCTGCAACCTGGAGCTCACAGAAGAACAATTAAAAGGTACCTTCAAAGTTCCTCCTGTGTGGGGAACTTGGTGGGTCCTCGTTTCCCAGGTTTCTGCTGGACTGCTCTGATGGACTTGCACAAGGAAAAGAAAATTAAATCCCGTTTTCTGTCTTCACTTTTCCTTGAGGTAGCTTGCTTCAGCTGGGCAGCAAAATGTCATTTACAAGGGCATTATGGATTTGCAGAGCAGAGAAAAACCCCTTTGGGGGGGATGAAGGAGCACATGGAGGATGGGGGGAATCTCCAGTTCCTGAAGGCCCCATTAGTTTCTAATGGCCTTGTCTTTCTGAAGGGAGGGAGAGATGGTGCTCCTGTGGCAGCTGAGGAATTTCAGGGACATTTTTCAGTCTGTGCATGAAAAATGTGCAAAACCCAGTAAAGCCAGGCTGTGTTTGTTGCTGCTGCAGTAACAACCACCCGTAAATTTGAATTGCTGGCATGGGCCTGATTCAGAGCCCTTTAATGCCTTTACAAGACCTGCCCGTGCAGACAGCTGGAAAAGGGGGTTGTTTTCCCTTGACCTATGTTCTTTTTGAGCATTATGGGTTTAGTTTTTATATTTGTGGCAAGCTGAAATGTCAGAATTTCAGGTCTCCATCAGACAGGTCATCAATAAATCATAACGATCTAACGCGCTCGCGGCTGTGCTTGTGAAAACTTCTAACCCCAGCAACTCACACTTGTTGCCTGTCTGAAGTATTTTAATCCTTTGGGGGCAAGGGAAAAATCATCTCTGCAAAAGTGTGATTAGAGCTGGAGTCTCTCAGCATCCTGCCTCAAAAGATCTGTGCAAATGAAGGTTCTCAGGGCATTTCTGCATGATCAGCCCACTTCTTTTGTTTTGCACAACATGATTTAATTTTCAGAATCACTCCCATCACTTTGAGTGACTAGATTTTGCTTTGTTGGGTTGTTCTTGACCTTTTTCTGACCCTGACCCGCCTGGAGCACTGTTCTGACCTCATGGAGAGCCGTGTGGATCAGCTTTGGAGCATTCCTGAGCCTCTCTCCCAGCTTCAAACAAAAGCTCAAACTTCCAGCTCAGAAGTTTGTAGCTTTGAGTGCTGGCCAAAAACAATGCTGTCAAGCTGACATAAACCATCTGCTATTGTATTTACCATTTTTTTGGCTCTCTATATCTTCCTGGTTTGGAGGCAAGTCCTTCTGCACAGTCCTTGAATGCTGACTCTTGGATGGAAGGGACAATATCGTCACAAACCATCAATTTAACTGAGCTCAGGGAAAGTAAAACAGCAAAACACCTCCACAGACACCTGTGAGACCCTGGGCCTGTTACACACAGAGGTGGATGCACAGCCTTGGTTCCCCCAGATTTGGAAGGAGAATTGTTTTTGTGATGACAACAAAGACACAAGCACAGATTCAGAGCTTTATTTTTTCCCTATGGAAATTTATATCAATGCTTCCTTAACCAGATGAAAATATTACCAATGTTTATCCATTTGGTTGAAGGCTGGATCTCAGCTGGAGGGTTTCTTCAGAATGTGATCATTCCCATCAAAGAGAACACGTGAAACACTTTTATCACAGCATTTTGGCATGTTTTTTTTTCTCTTTTCAGGTAGGGTCAGAAAGGGAAAACCCAAACAAAAGGCAGTGATGATGCTACTGAGAACCTGCTGCAGTTCAAGGTGTTCATTGAGGGGTTTGACTTGAGGGATGTAAAGGTCCCTCCCAACCCAAACTATTCCATAAAAAAGCAGCAGTGTGCTCTTGCAAATAGTCCCTCTTCACTAAACATTCTTGAAAATGTCCAGAACACCTTCCATGGTCCGAAACCACAACCCAAACTCCTCAGCTTTTCATAACCATGAGGCTGGAGTGAAATGATACCCTAGGAATTGAAAAACTTATTTTATTCAGACAAATCATCTGGCTATCAGTTTTTGCCAGAGCTGACAGAAGGGTGAGAACAGCAGACACAAGATGATGACTCTGGAAAATCCAAATAATAATCAAAATCCGTGAGAAGTAAGAGTGTATTAAGTAATCTACTCCACCAGACTTTGGAGCATGCCACTCTCTAATCTCCACGAAAATAAAACATCAGTATTTATCTGTCAGCACTGCTTAATCCATCGTCAGCACCCTCAGAAATGGGCCCACATGAAATAAAGTCTGGCACAAGCACAGAGCCTGCTTTCCATCCCACACTCCTCAAAATGTCATGGGGTGACGTACGATTGTATTTTGCAGCAGAAACCACTGCTGTCCAAGCCCTGAGATTTAAACAGACATATTTATGTGGTATTCCTCATCTGGCCCATCAGCTAATTAATTTTCCTTTTTTATTATTATTTTCTATTTTAGAAGAGTGTTATAAAACTTTGGAGAATATTGTTGGGTTTGTAGTGGTGTTTTTATCCACTGACTCCACTATGCTTTAAGGAATCTTTTGGCCAAACAGTGCAAGAGATTGGAGGCTTTTGGACTTCCAATCCTCTCCATGTCAGGAGATGATGCACGAGGCACAGAAATTATTTTGAGCCCAAACTTTGTCTCTGAGTGTCATAGATGCAAAGCCAGAACCCTTTGGCATCTCTGGCACTCACCAGCATTGGACTGGAGACCAGATTCTGATAAACCTGATTACCAAAAAATGATCAAATCCTTCCATGTCATGTGCAGCACAGCAATCAAATGTGAGCCTACAACAGTTTATCTGGCAAATCCGATGTCTCACCCTTATTAGCGAAGGATAAACTGCTAAAACAGAGCCCACCCACCTTTTTTTTTTTTCTTGCTCTAGGTTTTTAGGATATGCAGTTTTGCTGTGTTATCTTTATTATACAGTCTTTTAGAGAGACAATTTATGAGAGCGTGGAGTGACAGAACAAGGGGGAATGGCTTCAAACTGAGAGAGAGGAGGTTTAGATGGGATATTAGGAAGAAATTCCTCCCTGGAATGGTGGGAATAGAATTCCCAGAGAAGCTGTGGCTGCCCCTGGATCCCTGGAAATGTCCAAGGCCAGGTTGGACAGGG
This sequence comes from Pyrgilauda ruficollis, assembly GCF_017590135.1. Classification (NCBI taxonomy): domain Eukaryota; kingdom Metazoa; phylum Chordata; class Aves; order Passeriformes; family Passeridae; genus Pyrgilauda; species Pyrgilauda ruficollis. Next base: position 2,626,819 of record NW_024520318.1, read on the forward strand.
CTTGGAGCAGCCTGGGATGGTGGAAGTTGTCCCTGCACATGGCAGGGGTGGCACTGGATGATCTTTAAGGTCCCTTCCAACTCAAATAATTTCATGATTATATGAAACAAGCATGACTGGGAAGAAGAAGGTAAAGGAGTAATTTAAAATATGAGATTTAAAGAAACTACCTAGCAAAACTTAGAGCTACCTAAATTAAAGTTCAGCGTCTGCTGTTCCCACCTTAGGGCCCTTCCTTCTCCTACCTCTCCAGCCCCATCTGTGCCTCCTCTTGGATCTGTGCATTTGATGAAGGACTCGTGTTTAAAGCAAAGCTTCACCACCATTTGCTCTCATTAAACCATTAAATCATCATTAAATGATGAGTCAGGGCAGTCACGGAACCAGGCTCCTGCAAACGCTGTTTAACGGGTGGCAAATGTTCTGTCAAGTGCTGCAGCCACACAAGCTCACTTTGCCTCGGCACTCATTTTTTAGGAGTGGGGTTGGAGGTGTTTCAGCAATGTTTTATTGAGACAGATGTGCACAGAAACCATTTTTAAATTACCGGTGCTCAGGAAAGCTGCTCGGAGATAAAAAGAGGGATTGTCCGGGGACGAGATGCATTTGTGTACTCAGGCTAATCAGGAAGAAGGATACAACTGCTAGAAAAAAACAAAGATAAAGGCAAACATACCCAAACAGTCATTTTGTTCAGGATCTTCCTTATAAACAGTCCTAGGTACATTTTTAAAGTTATTATGAGAAACACTGGATTACTGGACAGCAAAGACACAACACAGCTGTACTTTTCTTGTTGCTAACCATCCTTTAGTACCAAAAAAAGCTGAATCTTTGTCTGTCCTTTGTTTTCTGAAAGCAGGTAATGGAAATGTTGGAAATTTCACCTCAGGAAAATATTTTCCATTCTCTAACCATGTTAATTTTATCCCCAAACACTGTTCTGTACACACAGTTGGTAAATCATATCCATTGCTTATGCAAGGCACAATATATCCCCCACATTGCACTCAGTAGTTCAACACTGCAGTGATTATTTGATTAACATTAAAATAAAATTATTAATGAACAATATCAGCAGCTTCTTTATGTTAATAATGATTAATTGCACTTCTATTTTGGAAAACAGCCGACCTCCAGCAATGGAGGAGAACAACATTTGGTGCTGGCATCTCTCCTGCAAAGCTTACAAATAATTTGGTAGAGCAGCTAATTATCTGACAAAGCCAATCAGTTATTAATCTATTAGCAGATTCCATCAGACCATCTTTTTATAGAAGTCAATCATTATTAATTTTTTTTTTTTTGCTGTTTTTCACTGGACAGACTTTCTGATGTCACCACTCAAAATCTGGGTGTGCTAAATCAGGAGCTCTCCTCAGTCTGCATGATCCATTGGAGCTGCACCATTTTTATTAAAACCAAACATTTCTTGAGTTCTGAAGTTCTTAAAGGGAAGTGTGTGCAGAAATTTGTCCCAAAAATTATATATGTTATATGGAAATGTTTTCCATAGGAATTCAATGCTTAGTACATAATCAAGTAGGTTTCAGCCCAAGTACCAGAAGATTAGTTTGGATTCTGAGATACACAAGGAGATTCAAAATAAGAATTATTAAACACTCATCACAGAATTGGTCCATAAAATAGTGGAGGAATCTTCAGAAAAACTGCTCCAATTCTCAGAAGAATGCTTCCATATTAATTTTCTTTCCAAAATAGGTCACTCTTTGTTATTAAATAACTATTGCTTGCTTGATTTCTTTTTTTTAGAGAAAAACTACAAGGCTGACATGAAACTTGGGAGGTATTTTTGACTGGAATGTGCTTTTAAATGAGACCTACTTCTACTCCTCCTATTTCCTTTCTATTTCTTGCACTGGTTCCTCCTGTTGAACTTTCAAATTCAGGAGGAGATGATGCCCTCATTTATTCTCTCTTGCTCTGGGTTGCTTGCAGAACCTTGTTTTCCCCACTTTTCATTCCCATCACTTTTTCAAAAGGAGGTGGGATGAAAGGGGTGTATTTATGGAATCCTTTGTGATTTATTATATATTTTTAAAAATATGTGGAATACTGGATCAGATCCATGGGTGCACACCTGCAGGCAAACTGAGGAGCAGGAGAAGGAAAACAAGCTTGGCAAGTGGACAACTGTGAGATTTTACAGCATCTCGAGGGCAGGGGTTGTTTTTTACCCAATAAAGATGCAAGAAATCACCAAAACACTGAATAGATTGCAATGAAACATAAAAAAAACCTCACTGATTTTATATGTCAATCCATCAAAAGAGGCTTGGATGGTTCTCCAGGCTGGGGGTGATCTCCAAGGGACCTGCAGGAGCTGCTCAACCTCCAGGCCACGTGCAGAACCCAAATTTCAGCTCCTCCCATGACTGTGGGCACTGGCAACATCCCTTTGTTCCTCTCCCCACCACCTGCACCCCACAGATGATGTCCCTGCTCCATCCCAGGTGTTTGGAGATGGGGAATTGATTCCCATGGGCAGCTTGTGCCTCTCCTGCACTCCAGAGCCCAAGGACATCCCGGCAAAGATGGTACCCATGGAAACCATGGAGCTGCAGAGTTTTACAGCCCACATTTCTGACAAAGTGGTGGCAAAGTGTTTCCCATATCTCTTTTAAAAGCAGCAATTATGGGATCTCCTGCGCTTCAGCTTGCAATAAAACACCTGATTGTGGAAGGTTTTTTGGAAATGCCTACACACAGCCCTTGCCACTCGGTGGTTTTGGCCTCATAAACCCTGTTACTGTTCACTTTGCTTTGCATAGCTGCAGGCCAATTAATTTTCCTTTACATTAACTTGCCTGAGCAGGAGCACACAGTCCCCAGGGGAATAATGCATTGCTTGCCCTCCTCATTTCCTTCCCCAGATGAGCTGTGGGCACTTTGGGTACCCAAAACAGCTGCAAATCTCCCAGGCTGCTCAGGAGAGGTGGGCTGCAGCTAGGATGCCATCCAAAATTTCTCCTAAATGCAAATTTCTGCAAAATCTCTCCTGGGATTGAGCCACGAGGGAGAATCCTTGCACAGAACTTGTGTTTGAAGAAGCGAAGTTCAGCCACATCCCCTGCCTGTATCAGGAGGTTGGAATGAGATGATTTTTAAGGTCCCTCCCAACCCAAACCACTCCATGATTTTTTGATGCGTTCTTTACCAGAATCCTTCAGGATCTATAATTCCAAGAGTTGCCAGGTCCCCTTTATAAACAGGGGACACATCAAGATATGAACAAAGAGCTGTTTTCTTGTCCCTCAGCCATGTGGAGGATGATTGCAGAGCATCCATGTGGTTCCTCTTCTGTGCTTGGTACAACTACACCTGACCCAAAACATTTATTGGATGTACTATCCCAGGAATTATATGGCCCCTGAGACAGCAGAGCTGGTGTTTCTGCCAGGATAAGTTATGTTACAGCTAAATAATGTTACAACCCAAAGTTCATTGTGCTACAGGAAGTGTGGGAAAAGGTTTAAAGGGATCTTTGCTTTCCCAAAGGATCTATGTTTCTTCACCTTCCATCCTCGCAGTCTAAAAATGTTATCTCTATTACCTCAAGAATCTTTTTTTTTTTAAGGCTTTTCTGGTTATTTCTGTGTGCTTGTAGGTTTTGGTGGCTTTTTTCCTCTTTGCTCTCTTTTATGTGTGCATGAAAAATGAATAAAAGCTGTGCAATAAAAGGTATTTCATTAATAAAAGCTTTTCAGATCTTTGTTAACCACTAGTGCCATTAGTCAGGGAGAGGAGAAAATTCCTCACAGTCAGAATTCCCAGCTGATTCTCTGAGACAGCAAAAAAGGGTAAAAAAAGATAAAAAGGTGTTGCAATAAAATAAAATGTCGAAAATTCCAAGCTGCTGTCTTCACTGCTTCATGATTGTGTTAACAATCGTTTCACAATAATGAAAACAAACACTGGCTGTAAATGTAAAACCTCAAGATCTGAAGCAGAAATGCTTGTGCCTGGCCCACAGTGGAACAATTTCCACCCCACAGTTATTGCAGTTATGGCCAGCCCACCCTGCTTTCCCCTCATATTTTGTATTTTTGTGACTAACCACAAACTAAGGAGCTTCACACAAATGCTTCCTTAAGGAACTTTTGATCAGTTATGAACGCTCCAGCCACCGAGATTTGCTGAATATTAAAAACTTTTCATGTCCCACCTTACCATGAAAAAGATTGACATATTTAATAGGAGCAGTCACATCTTTTCTACAGCCATCATTTCAGAATCTAAAATCCAATATCACGCTAAGAAATGTTATCTTAATTTCCTAATTAATTTCCTCAATTTCCTCTTTTTCATCCACATTATGTGCTCAAACATGATATTAAACATTTAAACACGGGAAGACACAAAGCCATCTCTTCATTTGTGATCCTTGCACCAAACTCTATTTTTGGGCAACTCCTGAAGCCCTGTTGAGGCTGTGCAGCAAAACATTCCCATAAATACTTTACAACTGCCCTGCAAAATAATTTTTCTCTTCACAGGAGCTCTTTCAGGCTGCAGGGGAATTCCTAAAATTATTCTGTTCCTTAAAGGAAGAGAGATCCCAAAGGTTGGATGCTCCATGAGCTAAAGAAAATGGTTTTTATGAGCTGGTTAACATGGCAAAGTTAACTGCAGTTAATCAAACACAGGCATGAGTGACCTAATATTATTCTGGGGATAATAATTCTGAAGAAAATGAGCTCCAAGTTGTCAAAGATTTGGACTTGGACTTCAACCTCTGGCACAGGATTTGGTTTTAGATGGACTGAGAGTCTTGTGATGATTCTTGTCATGATAGTTGAAGTCTTAAGTGAAGAGCCATAGGAAAAATACTGTGAGAAAATATTCTCCAAAAGTGAGGATTACATTGAGGTTCCACAGGATGAAGAGAAGCATTTTTGACAAATAATTCTAAATACTTTGAACAACTCTGCCTTGTAGGCACTGATTAAATTATGGTAAGGAAAGAAACCAAATATTTGATTTCTCTTGGTGGTTCTCCTTACTAGAGGACTTCAGACATCTCTGACCCTTTGTACCAAACAAAGGAAGGACAAAACCAATGTCGTGTTGTGCTTCAATGGGGTTGCTGGAGTTGAGCACAAACATTGGAGACACCTCATTCCTGCAAAAACAGGAGCTGATTTCCCACTAACTGGGATAATTTTCTCAGGTTCAGTGGAGACACTCCTTATTCATAACCTTGAGACAAAGGAAGGCCCACGGTGTTTGCAATAAACTTTGCTTTTTGCCTGAAGATAAAGCAGCCGGGATTACATTTGCAGCAGGAACAGCCACAGCCTCCATCCTATTGATTTTCCATGCTGCTGCAGATGGGGAATATTGTCTGCTCCTGCCCAGCTGGAGGTGTTGGGTGAATTTCCAAGATTTAAATATTTATTGCTCTTTCAGTAATTTCTCGAAGTTTCCCCGAGTTCTTCAACTTGTCTGATCTCCCCCTATGGGGAGGAAAACTTTTAAAGCTGCCAAAGCCAAAGTATTTTTAGAGAGGGCATCATGTATTGATTATTGCCAAATCTCCATGGACTAAGACACTATGTTATTGTCAGCATTTTTATTGCTGCCACTGCTTTTTCTTTTTTTCCCTTTAATGGTTACAAGTGAGTCTAATATATTTTAGGTCAAACTCTTCTACCAGCTAGAAGCCACTGAGAACTTTTCATAAGAACCATATCCAGCTTCAAGAGGCAGAAAAAGAAACATTTTTGCTGCATTTCTGTTTCTATCAGCCATTGCAGAGAAGAAGAAATGCTATTTCTGTTTGTTTTGACAAGCAAAGAGAATAATCTCGTTCTTCTCTTGATCTCGCTATCCCTTCACAGATTACAGCTATCTCACATGTAATGTAAAAATCATATAGAAATTGAAATGCGTGAAGGGGAGACAGGAACAGATCTCTCAGGATGCAGGGGAACAGGAATTTGTCTGGGGAATTGGGCCCAGAAAGCACAGGGATAATTTGTGAACGATGAAGAATCTGCCCATCTGGAAAACACCAGGAGGAGAGGGAATGGCCTCAGGCTGGGCCAGAAGAGGCTCAGGTTGGACACCAGCAGGAATTTCCCCATGGAAAGGGTGAATAAACTCTGTGAGGTGCTGCCCAGGGAGGTTTGGAGTGCCCATCCCTGGAGGTGTCCAAGGAATTCCTGGATGTGGCACTCAGAGCTCTCGGCTGGGGACAAGGATGGACTCCATGGTCTTTGAGGGCTTTTCCACCCTTCCTGATTCTGTTATTCTGTGACCTTCATGGCTGGCAAAACTTTTTTTCTGCATTTATGTTCATGAAACAGCTTTTTATCTCTCCTGCTTTAGTTTATTCAAAAAAAGAAAATCATATCAGAAATGTTCTCCTTTTTTCATGCCATAATTTGGCACAGACCCTGACATTAAGCAGACCTTTTTTTTAGATCCTGATAGCACATTCCTGTTCCCAAACAGAGTCAGATAACCAAGGCCACTGCTGATGAGAGGCTTATCTGTGGTGTTTCTGTCAGAGAAAGTGCAGTGTAACACAGGTCAAGTAAGCCAGGGTTCGTGTGAGAAAAAGAAGAAATTAATTGCAAAGCCCAGCTTACAACATGTCCAATAATGAACTCGTTCAGCCCACTGCTCTCTCTGATGTTGAAATTCAGGAGGCTGGGGCTGAACCTGCTGCGTTCCAGCTGTGAGCACAGCATTCCTCCCCGCAAGAATAAATGGGATTTTTATTCCTTCCACTCCTCCCTCTGGGTCAGACCAGGGGGATGTCAGTGGGGATGGTGTGACAGATCAAACAGGAGCCTCAGCAAGCCCAGATTTCCTGCTGCAGCTTGGACGTGCCATTCCTGCGTCTCGGTGTCCCTTGTCCAACACCCTTGGACAGAGGGAGAGGAGCAGGAATGCTGCAGCTGCTTCCCAGGGGCACATGGAGGGAGCAGGAACCACTCCAGAAATGAGGTGTGAGGAGAAGTGAGCTCCACTTGAAAGGACTTAGAGAAAACTCACAACTGCTCGAGTTACTGGGTCAGTGGTGAGGGAAGGGAGAGCAGCTCCTCTGCTCCATGCCAAGGCAAATCCCTGGAAAACAGGGTGGGAATTACCCAGGTACACACATTACCAGCACTGGAAAATATTTCTTCTCCTCTTCTCCGGTGTTTCATATTGCTTTGGTAAGGGGAAGCGTGGAATGAGAGCTGGAGCTGTAGAAACTCCAAGGATTTTAAAGCCCTTCTGCTGACCTGCTCTGGGGAGCACCTTCCCAGCACCTCTGCAATGCCCAAACCTGACACTGTCATCGTCCTCACCCCTGCAAATAACCCAGATTATTTTAACCAACTTCTGGGCAAAATCTGAACTCTTCCATGAGTTTTCCACAGCCAGAGAGCAGTGACAGAGCCAATAGCATGGATCACACTGAGAGTGCCCTCACTGAACTCAGCCTAATGCACAGCACAGGCCAGCAGGAGTGTTCTGAGTTTGCTCAACAGAGTTCTCCTTTCTGCATTTGTTGCACACAAACTTTGTACAAATAACATTATTTTCTTTCTTTTTCTCTTTTTTTTTTTTTTTTGTTTTGCCTTTGCTTGTTATTCCCAGCAGCTTTCTTTTAGTGCTATTTTGCCATTTCTCACAAGTTTCTCTGTGCTGTAATTATGCCAGTCTGCTTTCCAAATATACTTTTTTCTTGGTACTGAAATAGAAAGGTTGGGACTGCACGAGGGAAGGGGGAATAATTTTCACAGAATTATTTTGGTGACTTCAGGGACTGCACGCGATGTTTTTACAGCCTTCCATAGATTTTCCTTCTCCCTCCACTTGCACATGTTTGGAAATCACTCAGGCAAAACGACATCCTGAATATCCCAGCCCAGGAAAAGCAACTGCTGTGCCTGCAGGAGTGGATATTTTACATGAGACAAGTGGTTATTGTCAACGAGACTGGGAATAACTTGCCTGAACATTTCCAAGCTGGCTCCAGCTCTGTATATGCAACACCAGCAGTGATGGAGTAGTCACAATATTTCTCCAGCAGCACAGCTCCCTGCAGACGTCAGCAGGTTTTATCAGGCTCACAGGGAATGTTCCCACTGCTTATTGCACCGGGGAAGTTCTGCCTCCAACAGCTCAGGCCAGATTAGGCTTTTCAAAACCCCTGGTTCTTGAATTTTATATTTTAATGCTTTTTGACTGGCGGGTCTGAAGGGGATTTTTTGGCAGATTTTTATCAGAAGCAAACAAAGAGGCAAAATATTTCCCAGAGACTTCTCGAACATCCATAATTTTATATCATTTTGGGGCTGAAATGTGCAAACAACATGATTAGGCGACATAAGAAATGCCATATAAGATAAAACCCCCAAGAACTAAGTTCCTAATATTCTGAGCAGACTTTGGGGCTGGTGATATTTAAAGCTATGAACTCCAGCTCTCTTAAGATAACCAAGAGAAATCCACTGCAGCTGTCTGCACCAAGGTGGAGATGCAGGGATATCTCCTTTAAAATCTCTGTTCATCAGTATGGGAGGCCAGCTCTCCTGCCTCAGCTCAGAACTCTCCCTGCAGCAAGGTTAGAGAGTGCCATTATCATTTCATAATAAGGCACAGGATGAGCACAGCATTCCTGATATGTGCAGGACTGTTTGGAGCGAGGAGGTGCCTCCAATTAAACGGTGGCAAATTGCACAGCCCAGTAAAAATTCTGACTCGGAACTTTGTGCAGCAAAGGGCTCCAGCTCAAGCCCAACCTTTCCCAGCAAAGCACTTGTTTTGGGGGTAGCTCTCAGTTGATTTTAAGAGGGCTTTGCTGCTTAGATGTTTGTGGAAACTAAAACCAAGAGAAGAGTTTAGCAAAAGCCACCCAGCTCTCCAGGCAGAGGCATCAGCACAGAGATGAGATTCTGCTCCCTGCCAGCACAGCACCTCTGCCTCTCTCTGAGCCCTCAGCTCATTTGCTGGCCAAGGGACAGCTCTGTCACCGTGCCAGCCTGGGCAGGAGATGTTTCTGCCAGAGAAGTTCTGTGGTACGTGACCCGGGCATGGCATTTCTCTCATTCCCTTCCATTTCCCGCTCGCCCCTGTCCCAGGATAACTCTGTCATCACTCCTCGGAGCACAGTGGGGACAGAAACCAGATCTCTGACTCCATTTCCTTCCAGGCACCTGCTTGAAGCAGGATTAGAAGGATAACAAGCTCAACCTTCCCCTGCCAGGTCTGCAAGAGGAACTTGCAGGCCAAATATTCTGTCCCACACAGAATCCAGGACTGCAGGGATCCTGCTGATGGCAATTTACTCACACATATAAGATAAAATAAATTAATAAACAAGAATCCATATTTTGAAGTCATATCCCAGCTGGCACACTGGGCTTGGCAGTGTCACACATCCCTGTTTGTCAGATGGGGAGCAGTTTGGATTGTCCCACCATGGGGTTTGTTACCTTCCACCACTCCTGACACGAATCCTCAGGAGAAGGATGGAACTGCTGAGGTCTCTCTGGTCTGTGAGACCCTTCTGCAGCATTTTATAATATATTATTGATATCATAGAATGATTTAGGTAGGGAGGCGTTAAAGTTCATCTTGTTCCATCCCTGCCCTGGGCACCTTCCACTACCCCAGGTTGTTCCAAGCCCCTTCCAGCCTTTAGACACCTCCAGGGATGGGACATGAAGAATTTGCTGTGCCCCTAAAAGCAGAGGACTCACCCTTTCTAATAAGAAACTGCTCCAAAATAAATGAAAGCAATTACTAATAAAAGGCTGATATCGAGAGTGTTAAATCCAGATTATCGACCCCAGATGAGGCCTGGAGGCAGTTGATGGCAAAAGATTTTGGTCTGTGAGTTCTCAATTGGAATGCCCTGGCTGAGCTGGTGGCTGTATTATAACACTGTTTACAGACACTGTGTGGAATCACAGGCATAATAAATCCAGGGAAAGAGCTCCTGAAATCGAGAGGGAAATTCGCACTTCATTGAATTCCGTGTCAGCTTCCATTAAACTCAAAGGGACAGAAGAGTCTTCACGGGGTTACTGAGCATCTGTAAACACTTCCAAGCATGCCCCAAGTTACAGGTTTATTTTTCAGTTCAAAAAAATTGCCCAGGCGAAGAAAGGTTTATTTCTTATTACAGAAGAACGAGCCAAGAGGCTTCATAAGTGAGCAAAGACATCCAAAAATTTGATCTAAATATTACCATATTTGGGGTGCTACACAGCTTAGGAACCTCATTGGATGGAGGGAACCTAATCTAATATGACTTATTTTATTATTTTTTACTGCTCTTGGTGGTGCATTTTCATTCCAGGGTGGTCTCAGAGGCACTTGAGGCCACATTAATTTAATGTCTGATGTGCTTCACGTTGAGGCTCTGGATTAATGGACACATCCGCAGAGTCTCAGGATGGTTCAGGTGGGAAGGAATCTCCACAGATCACTTGGTCCAACCCTTCTGCTCAAGCAGGACCACCCAGAGCCAGTTGCCAAGGTCACCTTGGAGGGGACTTTAGGAAAATGGGTCTACTGAGTGACACCCCTGCCCAGGGCAGTGGGGTCTGGAACAAGATGATCTTTAAGGTGCCTTCCAACCCAAAATATCCCATAATTCTATGACTGTGTCCAGACACCTTTTGAATAATTTCAAGAATGGAGACTCCAGAACCTCCCTGGGCAGCTGGTTTGGCCATCCTCACAGTGAATGTGTGTTTGCTCACCCTCACAGTAAATTTGTGTTTCCTGATGGTCCTGGGTTCAGGTTTTGCCCACTGACTCCTGTCCTGGAGCACTGCTTCTGTTTGGAGACTGCTTCCTCCTCATCCAAAGGCAAACTGTCAGCTCCTCTCCAGGCAGGGGCAGCAGGATCACTGGGGTTTGTGTTAATTAATCACAACTTTGAAATGTGGGAAAAAAAAAACCAACCCTGCCTGTGGTGAGGTTAAAGAGCTCTTGTTGAAATAAAGCTTCGTGCTTAAATATCACAGGGAGAAAAGAGGAGAGGAAAGGTAGGTAAATATTTCAGTGCTAAACCAGGTTTAAAGGCCGTGCCTCTCCCAGCAGAAATAGGAGAGGTGCAAAAGTTGGCACCTCACTCCTTTCTAAATCTTCCTGGGGAATGTTATGGTCAACAAAACATTGCAATTCCTGAGCATGTGTGACTTACTCATACATTCAGCTTCAGCTATAAATAAATGTTTAATTGTTCTGGAGGCTGTGTGTGCCTGAGTCCAAGCACAGCCCGTGGATCCACTGCTGGAAGGGCTGGGGCTAAATCAGGGTTCACTTTAAAGCCACAAACCCCAGCTGCAAGGCTGGCAGGCTTCAGTCACCTTTAGATGAGGTTTTTAGTGCAAAATATTGAAACAGTTGGGAGCAAAAGAATCTTGGAGAATGAAATCAGAAGATGACTGGAAATAAAACCATGAAGTTTTCTTAAATCTTACAGTTTCATTGCTATTGGGAGCTCAAAGGACAAACACAAGCCCTGGGCAAAGGAAAAAACTCTTCTAGGCTGAAGCTTTAAGAGTTCTAAACTACTTGGAGTGGTAGGAAAGGCAGAATGAAGAAAGAATGAAGAAATTATTGCAGCTGAATTCTGTGTATGGAGGCACCCTGGTTAGCAACCTGTATGGAAAATCACCTTGTCTTTCTTTCATCATAAAGGAAAATGATAGAGAAGAATTGATCTTTCAAAATTCCATGACACTGAGTAACAGTCCAGGCAACACAGAGAGCAAAAGCAAGAGACAGAGAGGAAAGGGTAGAAAATACATGAGTAACTGAAGCCTACATGATGCAATTTGCCACACAGATTCAAAAGAAAAATCGAGATTACTTAGTGGTTAGTGAGAGATATTAACTAAGGGCAAAAGAAAATTACCTAAGTGTTTTTCTTGTGTGAATTTGGATTGAAACTGGAGATTAAAAAGTGCCACAATCAGCTGAACTCTGGACTCTGATGTTGAAAAAACTGTATGTGTTCATATTTTGTAGCTTGCTGGATTTCAATAATTAAATATTGACCAGGATAACTATTACACACGGAAGGCTGTTTGATTCAAGGTTCTTCTCTCTGAAGATTCCCTTGATAAACGATTTTTTTCCTTTTCCTGGTGCACGTTTGAGGTTAGCCACAAGCGCAGCTCTGGAGCTGAGGAGCTCTTTGCTGTGGCTGTTGGGATGGTGCATCCCAGGCTGGAATATCTGACAGGACCAGCGAAGGAAGCAGCAAAAAAGTTTTCCTGCGCCAAGGAGGTGGAAGGGGAGGAAAAGCACGGCGTCAGCAGCTCCGGGAGGTGCTGGCAGGTCTGAGCTGGCCCATCCATCAGGGCTGAGCTCCTCCCGAGGCTCTGAATCACGGCAGGTCCCAGGAGCACTGCCATGCCTGGCTGGGGGACCATAAAGTGAAGCCAAGCAGACCAGCCCTGATCCCCAAACAGCTCCTGAGGAGCTCCATAACTCAAACAGAAACACCCTCACGTATTTATTGCCAGCCACAACTCATTTCTTTGTGTTTTATTTTACAAATTCTCCATTACTTGCTTCAGCTGCGCTGAAATGGCCTCCTGTATTTCAAAGTATTTCAGGCTGATCCTGTACTTGGCTTTTCTGTGTCTGAAATCTTCAGACAATTGAACAATCAGATTACTGAGAAGCTGTTAAGCGCCTCGTGATGCAAAGAAGTGTGAGCTATTTAAGAACTAATGTGAAAAATGGCAAATTATCTGCTACCAGCTAGGTCTGAAAGGGAAAAAAGGAGGAATAAGTCAATATGATTAGACAGGACTATATTCAATAAGCACAATTTTGGTTTGAAATTGTGCAAGAAGAATTTTATTCCTTAGCAGATTTTCCTCTGGATTATTGAAGATACTTGTGCTCTGCAAGACACATTTTCCTTTTCCAGTCCTCATATTTATAAAAATAATCTGATTGAAAAGAACTGGATGCATAGAAATGAGAATTTCTTGTTTTTAACAATGTAGATATTAAAATGGATTCTCTATATTAAAAACTGCAAAGATTATTTATACAAGAGGTGCCCAATCAATCATTTTCCAGGCAGAAAAGCTGTCAAAAAGAAAAATCTTGCATTAATGATCATTCTTTGGCAGCTCTGCACAGGTTTCTCTGGAATGAGAAGTGGTTGAGTTCATTTGAGTGGACACAGCACAAAGGCATTACTTTAAGCAGCTGGTAACTTTGGCCAAAGGACTAAGTGAGCATTTGCACAGAAAAACTCAATAAAATTAACTGCAATGCCTCTCTTTTGTTGCATTTTATTGGTGGGGATTTACCAAGTGCTCAGTTCTGAGCTAAATCTGTGGTTAAAAATGTAAACATTAACAGAAAAATTCCCACATCACCAACTGAGGCACTGGAGGTTTAAATGAGAATGTCCTTCTTTTGCACAAACACAGGAGAAACCCAACAGTGTCAGAGACTTTCTGGCAGAACAAGAAACTGTTTGGAATCCTTACAGGATATCCTGGTCACAAGAAATTAATTAAATCCAGCTTTCAAACACCTGGGTTCTGTTCCAGCTGCCAAACTTTTGCTGCCCAGTCCCAAAAATGCCCCCCTTCCATACCACCATCATTTCTGGATTGTAAAAGTAAAAAACTCATTTATCTTCCTAAAGTTCTTCCACTCTAGAACTTACTTAGGTCTGAATGTGGCTTAGCAGGGAGTGGGAAATTGGCAATGCAGAATATTCAGTAATTTGTGGGTCATGTGCTCATAAAAGGAGAAAAGCTTTATATCAGAAAATACTTTTTGTAATATTTACACAAAATATAGCAGAAACTGTGTTTTTAATGGAATCTCCAGCATGGAAATACAATCAATGTTTAATATTGGGGAAAAAATCCAAATGTTTATGGTATTAAAGAGAGAGTCAAAAGCATTTACCAGTCTGCCCATTCCATTGAAATTTAAGTCAATGACAAATTATTAAGATGTTTTCATGAAGCCCAAAGGATTGCAAGAAAAATGCAAAAATACTTTTAATTACAGCATTTTGTACCATTATCTATATATTTACAGAAGTAGCCATACCCTAGAGAAAGATGGTAAATGTTTGTATGAAGGAAGGTGAAGAAGGTCACAAAAATTGCACATTCTGTGGAAAATGGGGAACGTGGGCACTGTAATTAATGGATCAAATTGCCAGGGAATTGTAGAGAGGATCAGAGGGTAAGAAGATAATTAGCAGATCAAAGGGTAAGAAGGCAAGTGTTGAAATAAAGTGGTGGTAATAGAAACAGCTCAAGAGGAATTATTGACCAATAATTGTATTGCTTTGGGCAATGTCTGCTTTGATAGAGCTGTTATTAAGGAGGTTTTTAATGCACTAATCTGTTTTTATAAAATTGGAGTTATGAGTGTCAAATGCCATGAATTCATGGCAGAGCTCTGACTGTAACCTGGTTTTTAGGAGTTTATAACCAATGGCAGTGGGAAAGAAAAGGAATTCAGGCTGCAGGGGTTGGACGCGTATCAAGAAATCTTCCTTTAAATGGAGAAATAACAAAGGGCGATTTTCAGGGATTTTGGCATTATTCTTGAATCAACAGGAATTTCAGAATTTATTCTGCAGTGGGGGAAATGTTGGGCTAAAGCCTCCACTGCTCTGAGCTTTACTCCCTTCCCTGCAGGCTGAGTTTTGTCTGAGATCCCTCTCTGCACTCTGGACTAACAAGTCCCAGGCTTGGGAGCTCCTGCAGAGATTTGTTCTCAAGACCCCTCTCTAGAAAGGAATTTTTGGATGTGTTGGTCTTGATATTTGGAATAATACCTACTCTGAGTGTGGCTAAGGATGGGAAATTGATTAAATTTATGGGACAACCACAAAAATCTGTGGAGAGCCTTGGTGAAGAGAGGAACCTCAGGTGGGCTGCAGACCTGCCAGTTTTCCCAAGGATTGGCAGAGGAGAGTTTTGGGTTCTGCTTCCATTTTTTTCAGAGCCCATTTACTCACAAATAACAGCAGCATGGAATATGTAAAGGAAATGGCATTTGTAGTTAGCACCTGGTGGATTTCCTTCTGCAAAGAGGAGAAGATAAACACAATTTGTTCACGTCTTTACTCTCCCATTTAGCTCATCATTAAGAGAAATCTGTGGGAAAAAAAAGTACGTTCTGAGGTGTGGAATTTTTTTTTTTTTTTTTTGTTAAATAGTAAATACCTCACAGATTATTTAAGTGATAGGGAAGATTGAAAATGCCACTCAAAGGAGCTCTTGTGCTTCTGCTGAAGGCAATGACAAAATTTTAATTAACTGAAAGTCACCCAATGATCAAGAAGTGGGAGTGCAGTGTCATTCCCAGAGATAGATGGATCTGGAAGTTTTATGGAATGGAGGCAGTAGTGAGTGTTTGTGGATGAAATTGTGATTTTGGTTTGTAATAATCATTTTTGCAACCAGAATTCTGCAGTGAGAGCTCCAGGTCAAAATATTTTTAAGAGCAGATATGGGAAAAATTCTAACTGTGCTCATCACTGTAGAACTGAAAATGAGAGATGAAATGGGAAGAAGGTCTAGATAAAAATATGCTGAAAATAGAATAGGAGCTATTTTTTTTCCCTGCAGTTATAACTCATAATTAAAAATAAAATAATTTAAATATATTTGCTTTAGGTCATGAGAAATGAGGCATGGTTAGGATTATTTAATGACTGATGTAACTTCTGCTAACAGTACCTATAAAATTTATATCTCTGTAATTAGGGAGTGAGAAAAGTTTATTATTTCAGAAGTATCCCTTTGGATGTGTAATTTCAGCTGGTTCTCACAGTCCTGAATAAGGTCCTTTGAATTACTTTCTAAACAATTCTGGATAAATGATCAGTCACATCTTTTGCTGCTTTTTCTGGGTTAAAACCTTAATTTTCTCACATGTGAGATGACAAAATCAGATCAGTGTTAAAATGCAGTTGAAATGTAACTGTTTTGTCAGAGAAGGTGCTGCACAGGCCGTGCTGGAGAGAGGCTGATGAGGTGATTAAACATCCTGCAAGGAGGAATTTCATTGGGAAGATTGAGAGCTGTGGTGAGAACTCCTCTCTGCCTACACACTTTTACCACTTCTCGCTCTGAGGATTTATAAATAGTTTATAAATTAAAATAATTAACCCCAGCACTCCCAGACTCACACCTTTCTGAACCAGAACACATGGTTCCATTAATAGTGGATAAAACATTAACTCCTGCAACCAGGGCACATATTAAAATGGAACAGAGTTGGAAATATCAGCAGCTGGAGTTCTTTTCCAGGCAAACATACGGATTTGGAAGGAATAGATGGATAATTTGCAATACAACAATGATTTAGTACAATAATAATTTCCTGGCTAGCTCCAGATCCCTGAAAAGAATGCCAGGGTTTTTAAAGAGTGATACGTGTACCAAATTCACTAAATCCCAAAACACAGTGCCCACGGGCTCTGGAAGTGTCCTCAAGCTGTCAGGGAAGGAACTTTTGTCACTGTTCACTTTGTGCAGAAGACCCTGTGCAGGAATTAAAGTTCCTTTTTTCTGCTGCTTCTCCCCAAACCCACCCAAACCATCACATGGCTGAAACCTCCCCAGCCCTGCACTTAGAGCATGCCTGGAAGCCTTAGTTAATCTCACCTGCAATCCAATTAAAAGCCTCTCAAAACCTTGCACCTGCACTAATTGTGGATTCACATCACTGCTTTGCAGTCATTAAGTCCACGAGTTAAAGTTTGGATGAGTGCAGCTAATCTGGTTTATCAACAGAGGGCTGCAAGGTTCCTGTGCTAAACCAGGATAATCAGCAGGGGTCAGCCAGGAATTATCTTGTCTCGCCAAGCATTTCAAAATGGTTAATTATGTTTGTTTATAAAAGTTGGACCTAAAACAACTGAAATCCGAGGGAAAAGCTTTGGAACTTTTAACTGCGAGTAACTCATTTGGCTGAGGTGTTGATTTATATCAGAAAGTTCTGTGAGCCTTTTATCCTTCAGCAAAAAGCAAGATACTGGGGTTATGTTTTCAAAGTGCAGCAGGTAAAAGTGCATCTCCATGCTGCTGAACATGTATTTCCATGGATATCTGTGTGCATGGACGCATATTCCCTAAGAAACACACGATGTGCTCCTCCCACCTCACAGAGTCAAGCTGTTCAATATTAACCCTGTTGCCAAATTCCTGTTGTAGATCCCAAAGTATCCAAACAGTCTAAAATTCTATATTTTACCAGAGATTTTTTAAAAGAAGTTTCTTTGTGCTCATCCAGGAGCAATGGAAAACCCACCTAGAGCCGTAGGTGATGATAAATAAAAACAGAGCATGGAGAAAGAGAGAAATAAGTAATTCAGCCAGGAACTATTTTTTTTTTTTTTTCCCTAAAGGATTCTTGCTCCCAATTCACCCAGGGTAAATCAGCACACCTGTGGCATGTGGAACAGATGGAGCAGGCATGGCAAACACCTCCAGCTGCACAGATCTGTTACACAGGTGCTGGGTTCAGGCTCTGCCTGGCCAAGGGCACTGGGGTTTGGAAAATGCCCAGAATTCCAGGGGCTGGAAGAGAAAAAACAGGGAGAAAGGAATCAGCTGGCAGCAGCATCTTCCAGAGCAGCCCCCAAGTGAGCCAAACCTGCCTGGCTCATTCCTCACCCCGTGCTCGGAATCACTGTCAAATTCCTAAACTTATTTGGCAGTTCATGGGGAGGAATTTTTGGCAGGAGTTACTGGAACAGAGACACTGGGATACTCAGTGCCTCAGTGGATGGTGTTAAACTCTTCCATGGCTGAGCATTCTGGGGCAGATGCTCTTGTGTGAGGTCTTCTTTTAACTCCATCCCCCTTATTCGCTGGGGGTTCTTTTCACACCTTGTTTTTTATCATTCCCATTTTCTGCCACACTTGCTCCCCCACCCTGGTTGTGGGTCTTTTTCTTTTTTTCCATTTTTCTTCTTTGATCCTTCCCTTCCCTTCCCTTCCCTTCCCTTCCCTGTTTTCTGTTTGTTTTTCTTATTTTAATTCCCCTCCTTGGTGGTTTTTTTTTTTTTTTTTTTGGGGGGGGGGGGGGATTTTTTTTTTTTTTTTTTTGGTGGGGAGGGTGGATATTTTTGTTCATTTTGTTGGGATTTTTTTTATGGGAGCTTTTTCTTTGCTTGGTTTGGTGTGAGTTTTTTTTCAGTTTTCTAATTTTTATTTTTAATTTTTTTCCTTTTTTCCTCCCTATTTATTTTCTTATCCTTGTTTTGTTTCTTTTTTTTTGAGGGTATTTATTTTCTCACTTGTGAAATTTCCCCCCTCCAGCTGAGGAGGACAGTGGCAGTGTCAGGGGGCAGTGACAGCCCGGGCTGCTCTCCACTCTGGACACGCTGCAGGTGTAACTCAAGCACAGTGACGTTTGTTATGTCCCTCTAAATAGCTCTGCTGATGGTGCAGAACTGGTGCTGAGCCAGGAGAAATGATAAAACATAATCAAGCCCCAGAAGACGACATTGTGATGTTGATAGAGACAAATTTATATCCCTCCTCTGCCCATGTTATGTCCAGATTCATCCATTTCCATTTGGTATCTGTGTGTTATAGAAGCCAAAACACTTGGTAATGATCCGCTGGGACAGGAACATTAGAAGGGTCTATTCTCTTATAAACTAATTTTCTCTCCAAAACTCTAATTCAAACACTAATTTTTCTGTTTAAAAAAAAAAAAAAATCTTCAGTTCCTTCTGTTGAAAAGCCACCTTTCCAGCTCTGAGCTGGTGGGGATGAGCTGTCTCCTCGTGAAGATTTAACTGGGTACATAAATCCGTGTGTTTATAGAGCAGAAATCTCTCTGTATAAACAGACTGAGCCTCCACTGACCAAAGAAGGCCAAACCCCAGGCTCTCACTTCAACAGAAATTTGCCTTTTTTAGTGTGATAATATCGGAGTGACGGCCAAGGTTTGGAATGGCAAGGCCTGAACTTCCACTCCAAAAATCCAGTCTAGGACGGGTAAGAAACTATGAGGGCGTTATGAGGGTAATATCTGCAGTTGGGAGGAAGCCTCAAAATTCTGGGAGGGTCTAAGTTGTGTTATGGACAATTTTGGACTCTGTTGAAATCTTCAGCATTGGTTGGTCCAGCTTTGCAGACCAGGCCTGGTACCGTGAACATCCCAACTCTTCTGAGTTTGATACTCAGATTGCATTTCACACAAGTAATGCTTATCTTTACTGAAAGCTTATCTAACAAAAATTTCTTCAGACAAAACATTTAAAATGTGAAAAAAAAAAGGTGGTTTGATTGCTGGGAAATGTCTGACTTCAGTCCTCCAATGCCAGTATCTAAAAGAAGTGTGAAATATCTGTCATTAAACCTGGGAGATTATAAACCAAATGACAACTGGTTTAATGCCAACGTTTTTGTTGGCGCTGCAGTTCATCTTGTTCTGATCTTTCATCAGCTCTGTAACTAAATTCAGAATTCTTGCTTTGGGTATCAAAGATGGTAAGAAAGAATCAACACATTTTCTCAGGTTTCACAGAGAAACCTGTGTTTCTTGGCTCTCAGGAGAGAAGATAAAACATCAATTAACAACATTCCATCTTCAGGAAGGCCTGGGTGAGATATCCCTCTAATATATAATCATCGTTTTCAGCAATCACAGTCTTTTTTCACTCTTCATTACCTTAACCATTTACACCCAAGTACTTCACGATTTCCTTGTTTATTTTTGCAGATATGAGCCATGAATGACTACATGATGTGCCAATTTCATTTGAATGATAAATGGAGATATTATTTCCCAGCAGGTGAATAAATACAAAGCTAGCAAGTCACGCCAAGAAAATCAGTAAAACCTTAAAAGTGGTTTAACCTTTTACTCGAACAAAACCCACCTTTGCAACCAAATATTTTATAAGCTCTTCCAGCACTTTTCCAAGGGTTATTTTACATTTTAATTGCTTCAGATATTTTCCCTGCATTGATTAGGCTGATCAGACAGGTGGATAAGGAAATATTGCTGTGAAGAGGATGGCTGAAGAAATAAATGCTGCTTTGATGTCAAGACTCACTGTGGCAGAGCAGCACCCAACATATCCATGAAGAACAGCACAGAAATAAAATGGGGAGTACCAAAACTGCTCAGGGATGGACAAAAAATTCGCCCTTCTGTGTTTATTTTCAGTATCCTATTGATAGCCTGAAGAATATTTGATAAATACTATGCTAATCTATGTAATGTGCTAATTACCTGTGGTATAAACATGTAATGCTACATAAAGAGGGCTTTTGGATCCCAGGTAATTTCAAGTTTTCAAGTGATCAGCATGTTTGTTTTATTGGTTTTTTGTTTTTTTTTTTCTGTGCAGGTTTGACTGCAGCCTTTGAAAATCCTGTGCTAAAGGTGGTTTTCCATAAAGAAGTCAGGGAAATAATTGTGTTCTCTTAGAAATAACTGGAAAGATGATAGGCCATCCTCTCTTGCAGAATTTGGCCTTCCTGTATAAATAAATCCTTTCACTGGAGGGAGCCTGTGTGGTCAAACTGATTGCCAGGAAGAGAACACTCTCAGTTCATTATCTGGAGGTCTTCAGCTCAATCCAAGGAGGCATTTTGCAATCACTAGCACAGAAAATAGATGCACTGAGATGCTATTGCACTTACAGAAAGCTTCAGGATAATTTATTTACGAGATGGCTTGTTGCTCTTACATACTACTTACATTCATCACATTCTTGGCATTTATTCTTCCCAGTTGGGCCAGTGAAAAGCAACCAATTACGGTGGTGCTCAGGCAGAAAAATTCCAGCCCCATCCAGAAGCAGGGAAGGACGAAGAATTATCCATGGGTTTCTTTAGAGGTTTTTAATAGGTTCAGCTCGAGCAAGTGGAAAGGAGTGTGGGAGATGCCAGCTCACAGGGCAGGGAGCTCACCTGGCCGTGGCAAAGAGTCCTTTGGGTCCTTCCCACCAAGGTCACAACACCCCTCTGCAAGGATCCTCTCCCCAGCCTTCCATCCAGGAGATTCCTGGGCAGGCTCCACTCTCCTGGCAGTTTTTGGGGCTGGGAATCTGCTGACACAGAAACTGAGGCTCTTCTGCAGGAGAAAAAAGCTGCCCCCTCATGTTCCAGTAAATGCGGGGTGTCCCTCAACCAGGAGGCAACTGAGCGGACAAAAAAAATCATAATTGGAGCTTGCCTCCATAGGAGGGACTTTTCCCAGAGTGCCTGAGCTGGAAAGGTGTGAATTCATTATTTGTGAGTCTGTAATTCTTTACTCCTTGAAAAAAATGAGGATTGTGGGAAAGGTGTTGGGTTTTCCAGCTTATTTCACCATAGCACTTGATTTAGGCTTTCAATACACAGCTCAAATCCCCTCCTGCATGGCTTTATCCACATATTTGGCCAGAAAAAAAACACTGATTCTCACTTTTATGGCAGTCTGAAAACTTTTTGGTCTAACAGGCAAATATTGCCTGGTGCATCCAGCAAAATTATTGCATCTTTATGTTTATGTGGATGAAATTATGTCTGAAACAAGCCTTGAGTGAGGTGGTGTTGCAGTTAAAGATTAAATCTGATTGTGTTCTGCATGGCACTGCTGTAAAACTGCTATTTCTGTTTAAAAAAAAAGTCCATTTTCCTCTAACAGATTACATTGTTTCTTTGAAGAGTGAGTTTAAGCAGCAAGTATTTATAAGAATATGTACATCATTAATCTCCAGCCTTTAATCTCTACAGTCCTACTTGACCCAGGGAGGCTTCAAAGGGGGTGGGTACCTTATATTTTTTTATTGAGAGAGGAGGTAAAATATAAAGGAAAGATCTGAAATCAGAGTTGTATCTGTAGCATTTCCTTTTAATCTGCATAATATATTTAATGCTCGACAGGTTGGGAAGCTACCTGGATATTTGCCTGATGAACAGTTCTAGGGACAAACTGGAAAGAGTAAACATATTAATTAGAGACTGCACAGCTCCTTCTTGCTGGTGTAATCATTAAATTGATTTTTCCAGTCTGACATGTAATTGTTCCACCGATGGAATCCTGCTTTCCACTCTCGTTCTGCTTCATCAATATTTCCTGTAAAACATGAAATGGGTTACATTAATCTAAATTTGAATCTCTTTGTATGCTAATTGAAAAATAATTTTGATTATCAATGTCATCTGCTCCAAATACATTATGGGATGGTCTTTTGCTTCTTTTCTTAAACCTGGAATGACTGAAAATTCAGTGATTAGTATTTTGACTTAACATCAGAAAGGAAGTAGTGCAAAGATATCATTCTGGATGGGTAATAAATATACTTTGGATTTTTAAAATATATATTTTTTTTAATATATATTTTGGATAATTCTTCTGTCCATCAAAATCATCATTTTTAAGTCACTTTTTTTTATCCTCAAAATATTCCTTTGGTTAAATATACCCTGCATTGAAACCCTGAAGACTAAATAATGCAAAATGAGAGAGATGCTTGTAAAGATAAGGTGAAATCACAGCTTTGTTTAAGGCAACAGCAGGATTTCCATTGTTTTAATGGATTTAATGGCGTCCAGGATCTCGACCTCCCACGGAACAAATCCCCAAATTTGAAGCATAAAGGGCACAGGTCTGGAGTAGGACACTGTCAAATGTGCACTATGTCAATGTGAAACCATCTTCTCTTTTCTTTTTCATCCCCAGCTTTAAAGCATTCTCCAAGTAATCCTGAGTCCCAAGGAAATATTTATTGCCAAATTTGTTACAAGCATGGGAGCAGAGGGTGAGTATGAGAAGAGTCATAGAAATACAGCATTTCACAGGGTATTTATGGACAGGGATCCCTTCCTGCAGCCCCAAAAGGTGATTAACACCATGAGAAAGGCAGTGGCCTTGCAGGAACATCCCAGACACCACCAAAATGTGGACAAAACCTGCAGGCTGTATCAGCCACTGATGCTCATCATTTTGTTTCAGCTGTAGAGTTCAGGATAAAGTTCAGAAACCATTGATGATCTGTGAATGCTTTGTTCATTCTGGACCCAACTCTGGTGGTGTCCCTCACTGGCAGGGCTCACTTCCAGAAAAACTTGGGGATGGTGTTCCTGAGGTAACAGCTCCGTGGGTTCTTTATGCTCCTTTGGCTTTTATGTTCTTCTGCTGTTCTTCTTCCCTCCATAAATACACCCCTTCCCCCTTTTTTACGACCTGCCAGCACTGCAAGTGTAACTGGTGATGTGAAAATGAAATACTTCTGTGTTTTACACATCACTAGAGAGAATATTTGAGGGAGAGAGTTCACTGATTCCGAGATTTAGCTTGGAGAAGCATCCAGTAATTTGGTCGCTTATCTGCAGTTTAGCTCAACGTTTCCAAACCTTTTTGGTCTGGAAATCCAGATGGCAATTTAATGAGACTTTGAAATGAGATTTACTTCTTGGTTCCAGTGAGACCAGAAATAAAACCAAGATATTTTTTTTCTCCGGGAAGTCCTGTACTTTTAAATGCAGTCAAAAAGAAAAGTGTGAAGAACAAATATGGGAAAAAATGTCAATAAATTAACCACACCCTTCTCCCTCAGCTCAAAGTTGTAAATAAGCTTGGTTATAACAGAGATCAAAGGAAAGTTCAGATACTTTAAAATTTCCTTTTTGCAGGCCACAACTGCCATTAACTCAGAGATGATTTGGAAGTGTTGGTAACAATAAAATCTCATTTTCATTGCTAACTATGCAGATAGAACTCAGAAACATGGGGACAAAACATGCACAACACTCTGCTTTCCTGACTCTAAGACCTCTCCTTTACACATATTTAATTTAAAGATGTAGTCAGGGTCTCAGGCAAAGCCAAATTTTTCACATTAAGTCAAATGGATTGGTAATTTAGTGTATGAAGCAGTAGCAGTATTATTTGGAGAAAACTGCCTGAACTGTGTTTTTCATTTTATTCTTGATTTTGGGTGTCCAGTTTTATTTATTCAGGCAAAACCTCCACTTATGAATTAAAAAGGAAACTCAAAAACCTCTCTTCTTTAATTATTCAGGTGTAGAGGTGTTTCCAGTCTGCCCAAAGACACTGAAATATCTCTGCCATAGACACATCTTGAATTAAAAGTCACTGTTCTGGAGTATAAATTATGGGGCTTTTCAGTCCTTTTTAAAGATTATGGTGAACAAGTGAGCCAGCTAGAGAAAGAAGACATCAAAAAATTCAGAGGAGCCACCATTATGGATCTAAAAACAAAAGGGGGATGGAAATCACTGAAATAAGAACTCGGATTCCCATTAGTTTGCTTTCCTTCCCCCCAGTGATAAGATCCAAATTGAAGTCACAAGTCAATGCATCCCATTATCACCAACATCATCAATCTCTGGGAGGCAACCACCCATGACTTAGATGAGCTGACAGCTGGGAGGCAAAAAAGAAAAAGATTAGAGAGTCCAAGCTGACCAATAATTACAGCTCAGAGCACTGTGTGCCTGCAGAGCCAGCTAAGAGCGAAAACAGGGAATTTTCTAGAAGCCACTGGGACAATCCCAAACTTTACCTTAATTCCCGTGCAAAGCCCAGTGAGGCTGGGCAGGAGAAAAGGGGAGATTCTGTAGGCAATTAATCTGTGCTCTGAAAGGTTCCAGTTTAACAGATCAAAACTTTAAAAAGGGGTTTTTTTGATTCTTCAACAATGCCGGCGCAATCAGCTGGAATTTCCTCTCATTCCATCTCTCCCTTACTTTAACGTGCTACAGCAAATTTAAATTTATCACCATCCCATCCTTTGAACTGCTGGATGTGCCAATAAAGTGCTAATCTTAACATTAACACACACAAACACATTTAGGATTGGGATAAAGGCCAAATAGCTGTTAATTAATAAGGGATGGCAAGTTAGAATTAATTTTTCTGTCCTCAACACCTCACGGATTGCAAGTTTCATGACTGCAGGTACTTGTAAGTTTCTGGGTTCTATAATATAATAAATGCCACAGGTTTATGCTGCATATTCTCATGGTGAGAGTTTCTCCACAAATGTCACAAATAATATCTATAGTGAATATTCTTTAATCACACTCTCTTGAGTATCAAAGCTTTGTTAGACACAGCAGTATATTCATTTTCACATGTGTTTTTAAGGACTGTAAAATCCTCTCTTTTATTGTTTTAGTTCTTCCAGAAGTCAGCAGAGCTCTCTGGGAGATGAATAATTCTAAGGGCTGTTATCTTTCCAATGACATGGAATGAAATGTTGGAAAGAAATCAGATGGTTTAAGTACAGGAACTTTTTGCTCACAGGTGCTCTTTGTTGGGAGGTGTGGTAGTATTGGTGAGATTACCTGTGATTAATTCACATTTCTTCATGTACCCAACTCTGTGGAAATTTAATTTAATTCTGATGGTGAATTTTCTATTTAGTCAATTTTTTAATATTCTTACCACCCTGAGTATTTATCTCACATCAAATACAATAATTTTTGTTGCTCATTGCTCAAGAGGTTGAACATTTCTCTGCCTCCACATAAAAAAGATCTTTTTAGGGTGGTTTTAAAAAGTAATGTATTTATATGACCAAGCTTGATTTCTTCATAGATGAATAATATCAAATAAAATAGAAAAAATACATATTAGGCATACTAAAATAGTAATGGAAAAGTAAATGGAAAATTTGGCTGCCTGCAGTGTTCTACAATCAAGAGGAAACGGGCTCATATAAATAGGAAGGGCTTTAGATGCATTAAAGGTTGTGATGAGGAGGTAAAGTCTAACACAGATCCTTTTATAATTAACATATGATTGCTCTAAAAGCCACTTAAAAGTCACTTACTGTTTACTGTCCCTCCAGTGTGGTACAGCAGCAGCTGCCAGCTGAAACCCTTCTGGTTTCAGGATGGAATGGGAAAGGCTGAGTGCTCCCAGCTTGTCCTGGGCTGGGCAGGGTGCAGGGTGTGAAATTGGGTTAAAATCCTGTAGGAATTGTGTCTGCTTGGAACTCAGAGCCCAGGTCTACTTGTCCTGGAATAAAAACTCCAGGTTCTGACTTGTGTCTTTAGTGATGGATTTAATAATTGAAACCCGAGGAGAAGACCTTGAGAAATCTTCCACAATCACACAAATTTCTCTAGAGGTATCAAGGCCATATTTTATATATGGCAGTTACTCTTGTGTTACTGTGAGAGCCTTATTTTTTCCTTATTATTTTCGTACCCCACAACCATAATAATTTTTTTAAAAAAAATCTGATATGATTGCTTGAAGAAAATGTGAATTTTCTAACAGTAAAGATATATATTTCTCATATATTTAACTGCCTCAGGGAACTTGTGTTACCCAGCCTGTGATGGGAACAGGCTGGTTCAGATCCAGGACGCGTTTGGAGCTGGCCTTTAAAGGCTTTAAAATCCTTCAGTGGGTGGCAAGGCTTGGGCTAGGAGTGGGTCAGGAATTAGGCAAGGGGTTACCAAGCAAATCCATGGCAAATCCTGATCACTTGATGCTGAAAAATTATGATTTCTGCAAAATAAGTGGTTTTGATTATCCTCTTTGGGTTCTACCTGATAGAATTCTACTCTGCCTATCTGAACCCTACTTGAACTTGTAACAGTGAGAACATAAAAATTCCTTAGTTGTTCCCTGTCATCTTATATCACCTCATGTTACAGCAACCTTCTTCTCCTAAGTATATTTCAATGAAAGGAGTAAGAGAAAGGACAGACCCTCAGAACAAGAGGAAATCTCTGCATTAATGCTGAGCACTGTCCTTTGGGCATAAAAGGAGAGAGCAAATGCAAAATAATATTTCAGTGAAGAGAATTATTGCAATATAAGCTATTATATCACATTTGTACGCAGGATTTCAAAGGGTTTTCTGTCAGAATTGGGTAATATTGTACAGGGAACATAATGGAAATACTCTGTTTTTATTATTGCAATGCTTCAAGGACTGACAGATGATACAAGACAAGGCAGTGCCACTTGTTGACAACATTCTTGCCTCAGTTCTATATTTGGATCCAGACAGGACGATTCTTCTCTTTTTGCTAAGAATACGCTGGTGAATTTCTTTTAATTAAATTATGTAAATTGATGTTGCGAATTACCGAATGTGGCACAGTGATGAATTTATGTCTGCTGGCAGGTCCTGAGTGTTGCTTCATCATCCCTCATCCCACAGGACCAGGCAGAGCAGCTCTTCTCTGCCCCAGGATGTGTTGAACTCCAGTGATCTGCTCCCTCCTGCTCCACGCGGGCTTAGTTAAGCTCAGCCCATTTGTAGGATCCACATTTTTCCCTAGGCTTTCCCAGCCAGGTTAAAGGAATATATAAAAGAGCTCAGTTCTCCTGGCTCAGCACAAAGTTGTCAGAATCTTTGAAACCTCCCTGAAATCCACCCGTAATTAGGAAAGCTGTGATTTTAAAATCACACAGTAGGCTTCATAAATAATTCATTTTACCTACTGATTTCGTGTCTCTTGATTTAATTGAAAAACATCTGTTGAATTGAGAGGGGATAAAAGTTGAGCCATAATACAGTCACAGACTCAAATGAGGAGGGAATAAATTATTTCAGAAGGAATCATCTGTGCACTGTGACAGTTTACATATTTTTAAGGCTTACGTGTTTTTTAAGACAAGCATTCAAATTGAGTCTTAGAGAAAGATTTTAAATTACTAATTAACATCTTAAAAGTGTATCTCATTTTTGAAATGAGACTTTCCCTCAGTCAAGCTGCAGAATGTGATTCCAGAGCTGCAAAATCACTTTATAAAATCAATTCCTTTTGAAATCCAGAGCACAGAGGCTTCATCTATTGCTGGGCTTTGGTAAAACAGGGCCACCGGTGTTCGAAAAACTTGGTTCTTCTCTGTTCAACTGATCCTAAAGTTTCAAACAATTATATTTTTCTTGGTGGTGAAATCTCATAAATCTGTTGCATACATGGCCAGGCACAACTCAGTTCTGTTTTCTATAGGCAAATCCTGCAGGCTCTGGGCTCTCAGCAATGACACTCCAGAAATAAAACACAGGGCTCTCACGTGAGCTGGAAACCAGAATCCCCTCTTGGCAGTGCACTTCATATCCTCAGGGGATCAGTTGCATAAAATAGAATCCCATAAATAATAGATAATATAATCCAAATATAACATCCTGTAACGTCCCACAGTTTATACAGAACACCTAAAGCCTCCAGAGTTCCCAGTGCAAACTCTCCTTTAGCACTGATTTTCCTGCTCACTCCTGCACCCAAAAACCCTGGTGGCACCAAAAATCTTTCAAGGGGTACCCAAGAACAGAGGTTTCAGCACTCAGTGTCTCACATTGTAGCTGCATCTGAACTTTGGGACAGAAAAACTTCATATCACAAAGTCCTGGCCCTTGGTGTGTCCCCAGGTTTTGTTCCTGGTACAAAATGGGGTGGTGACCCCAAAGCCAGAAGCACAGGGCATGTTCTGGGGTTCACCCTCAACACAGCATGGACAGTTCTATCCAACGCTAATTCAGTTTTACCCAAATGAACATCTCAATTACAAACAGGAACAGAAAGATCTGAACTCAATTATCACATTAACATCCAGCAAATGATCCTTGCATTAAAGTTTTATATAAAAGCATCTAGGAAAGAATTGTTACCTGTCATTTCCATGACTTTGGGGAAAAAGTGTTTCCAGAATCGACACTGCTGAGCTCGTAGTTTTGTCAGTACCTCGGAAGTGTTGGTGTTCAATGTCAAATATTTTTGGTCAGTACTAGTGAAGACTGGCCATTTTATTCCATTAGTCAGGGTCCCATTTGGAGCTCTAAACGAGAAAAGAAACACTTCATTTAGAATGAGAAACCACCTCAGCACACAACAAAGCAGAATTTGGGTTTATTTAATAGTTGTTCAGTTTAAGTGTGTTAGTTTAGAATGACTGATGTGTCCTTTTGGAAGTAACAGGGGAAAAAAGCCAGATAAATTTCATTTACCCTCATTTGAAGAAAAAAAAAAAATCCCCCTTTTGAGGTGTTCTGGGTTCATCAAAGGGAAAAGCTTAATAAATGATCATATTAAAGCAACTTTTTGAATCTGGAGATTCTCACAGAAGCTATGAATTATTAGAGATGACTCTAGAACTAACCAGCCTGCCA
Source organism: Pyrgilauda ruficollis (assembly GCF_017590135.1). Lineage (NCBI taxonomy): Eukaryota > Metazoa > Chordata > Aves > Passeriformes > Passeridae > Pyrgilauda > Pyrgilauda ruficollis. The sequence continues at coordinate 2,655,914 of NW_024520318.1, forward strand.
GTCTGAGAGGCTGAGTGGTTTGTGTTTTAGTTTGAATGCCTTTGATCCTTTTAGATGGACAAAAAGATTGGAGTAAATGACTGGGATAAATATGCTAGTAAAGGTAAAAATAATGTCTAAATTGGGATAAGATCTCTACTGGGAGAGAAAGCAACTATTCCTCATTAAGAAGGAACTGTCATCCTGGAGGAGTGTTGAGTCCTGTTTGTGGAGGGCCAAATGGGAACAATCTGAAATCTTGTGGTAACTGGGAAGAGGTACAGAGGGCTTGACCCTTTATAAAACCAGCTCTGCATGTGAAAGGAGCACAGCTGTTGGTATTAAAAGAGCTGTGATAAATATTTATAATACAACAGAATTCAAAAGGCTCCAAGGACAGGCATCCAGATTTCACCTCCAGAAATGACAGTATCTGTATGAGGGGGAAAAAATGGTTTAAATGTGTAGGAGAACAACAAAATGGGCAGCGTTACATTAGGGAACAAACAAAACAGAACATGAATTTTAGAATAAGTAGATTTGTATTTCAAACAGTCACAGGTCTCCATTAGCTCAGAAGAGGTTAAGGATAGAAGTTAAACATTTTATTTCAGTGCAAGTACAAGGAGCCATTTTCTTTCCTAGAAGCTGACATCTGGGAATCTGGGATTTAGGGCAGAGCAACAGTAATTGGTGATTCTTGGTGGGATAAATTAACTCTGAGCTGAGTTCATTTGGTTCTCTCTGCTTTACTTTTCACCAGGACTCTTGCTGGAAGGCAGAAGGCAAAGAGGAGTCCAGGGAGTGGAGCCCATTTGGGTTCTGCTTCCCAAGAGCGGGAGGAAAGTAAGAGGTGTGGGTGGGAGCACTCAGAACACAAGACACTGAAGCAATATCGATATTTCTCGGTTAATTTGGAATTAATCAAGTGTCCAGTCCATGTTTTTGTGTTCTGGGTCTTTGGCATTGGCTGCTTCAAGAATCAGTGTTGGAATAAGAGCTTCAGGCTGTCATTTCCTGACCTGCTCCCTTCTTCACTGATTTTTCCTGACTAATTCAGCTCTGATTAACCCATGTCACCTTTTTTAAGTGAACGTTTATTTGTGGCTCCTGCGAATGATGACTTAAGCAGAGCTGACTTGCACTTCAGTTCAAGATCAGAATGCTAATGGTGCTGTCAGTATTCATTTAACAGCTTTTATGCTATGAAATAAATCATGACATCCCACATTACCATTTACAGGTGTGTGGGGGGATTACACAATGCCTCGATGGCTACAGATGTATTTTACTAAAAAATGATTGAAAGAACTATCAGGTGAACACAGCACTTTGAAGCCCGTGAACATGCTGATTATGACACTCTCTGCATTTCTAGAAAGTTTACTGTTCAAAGAAATGCCCAGCAATTTCCTTCTTGGTTTTAATGTTGAAAATTTCCCAAGTTAAAAAGCAGCTCCCAGTCGGAGCAAAAGGGAGATCACAGGAGTATAATTTGGAACAAGTTATGATTATAACCTTGTTGTTCCCTCACAATTACTGTTCATTCCTTCTTACTAATAACTTTATGATGAGAATTGCAGTGCCCAGAATAGGCTGTAAAATTCCCTGTTCTTTGCACCAAATTCAAGGTCTAATAATATTCATACAGAACAGTGGAAGTATGGTAGGAATATCTTCAGTGAGCAGACAGGAATCCAATACCCTGCACAAACCTGTCACTGCCCATTTAGGTTTGGATGGACAATCTTTGGTGATCGATTACAGAAACTTGTTTGTACTGAAAAAAAAAAAGTTCCATTTGCATGGAAACCTCCATTCTATCATCTTTTATCAATTCCTTAATCCTCTGCTCTTTCATCTTCTGGTATTGCTTAATCACCTCTGCTTCAGTAATTCCAGTTTTGCCACTTCAGTGCTGGCATTGGGGCCTGATGGTGTGTCCTGAAAAGGTTTTGGGCTATGCATCTTCAGGCCAGGCCTCTATTTCATGGTTTTATCTTGTAAATCACCTTTCTTGGACAAGATTTATTCAGAGAAGGCCTTAATTTTGTTTGGAGGAAATCATCAAATAGTATGGCTTCAAAGGGAAGTTGGAAGATCCAACCTCCTGAAATGAGCAGGGACATCTTCAGCTAGACCTTCACTGAAGATCTCAGAAAGAATCTTTTTCCTTTTCTACCCTTTTTACCATTTGCAGGAGCAAGTCCTAAGGCAATGAAGAAATACAACTCTTTGAATCGCTCCCAGAAAAGAAATGCATGACAGAAAAACAAAACAAAACAAAAAAAAAAAAACAAACCAAACCAAAACACAAACTCAAACCACCTGTGTTTAAACTCTGGTGTAAACAGAATTTGTCTTATTCCTGCAGCTATGTTTTCTCTTTGCATATGCCCTGAAATTATAGGCTGGATTCTCTCTACTCTGGTAGTGACACAGCAGCTCATTTATAGTAAATTATTTTGTTAAGATATGTTTTTAAGTGGAAGTTTCTTGGTAGTACTTGTTACTTAGATCAGGTTCTTCCCCCTTTGGGTTTTTCCATCCACAATTGCCAATATTTCTAGTTTTCAAGATTAATTTATAACAAGTGTACTAAATTTGATATAGGCGTGAAGAGGGTTTTGGAAGAGCTTATTCACCAATCATTTCTCAGTATTTAATATTCATCTTCAGCAACTTTAGAAAGAGAAAGTTAATTTCATTCCAATGGAAAATGCAACATGAACAGAGCTCTGTTAATCATAATAAACATACATGCATTACCATTCTCATTAATATGATCAATATAGCCTGAAAAACAATACCAGCTCACTGCATTTTTATTAATATTCACACAGCATTACCTTTACAAATGGTTTATCATACAGACACACAAAAATATGTAATTCATCATCTGACTGCTTTTGGTAAACATTCAGGATATAAAGTACCTGGAGAACATTCCCTTTATTTTTGGGAGCATGTTCTGAATAGCAGAGTGAAAACTCACGGAGTGAATTCTGTCATTATCACAGAGGTTATTCTTTTGTAGTGTTAAGTTGCATTTTGAAGAAGTCCAGAATGGAACCTATTCCCTGCTAACCCTCCTGAAAACATGTTTAGGGTGCTTTAGGATTTACCTTTGTAAAACAAGTGTCCTACAGTGTAGCTTAGACTGCCCCAAGCTTTCACCACGTTCCTGTTTGTGACTTACCTTGTGGGTTTTTCCAGAGGACAAAAAAAACAATCCCACATCTCAGTGCCCACTAAGATGAATGAAAATTAATAATTCTGCTGCACCCTCTGATTCCCCTGTGCAGGAGGAATTAACATCCAAGGGAGACCTGCTCCTCCCAGTGTGAGTGGATTGGCTTCACCCTGCCTGGAACTGCTGATGCTCCTTTCCAATTTGGCCCTTTTTCTTTTAAAAGCTGGTTTAAAGGCAGGAGAGAGGGAATGTGAATCCCTTTTTATGATTTTTTTAATGCTTTTGTGATTCCTGGTGGCTGTTGGGCAGCACTGGCAATCAGCTGGTTTCCATGGGATGGTATTTTATGAAGTGTTACCATGGGCACAAGAAAACCAGGAGGGGGAATGGCTTTGGAGGGAATGCAACAGCAAAAATAACCCCAACTCTTGCAGGTTTCCTGCAGCCGCAGCACAAAACCTCTGAGAATTATGGAAACAGTCAGTTCAGCATCAAACAAGAAGGACAACCTAAAGGTTTACCCCAAGGGTGGCTCTGGGAGTAAGGGCTGCTTCTGCACATCTGATGGTTGGATGATCTTCAAGGTCTAAACCAAACAGATGAACCTTTTTTAATTTTTTCCCCCCCCTCACATTTTGGAAGGAAACATTTTATTTTTCCTCTTTCCCATTTGGGCAGGAGGACACTCTTAATTAGCAGGAATGTTAGTGAGGAGCTCCAGGCCCTCCTGTGCTGCCCCAGTCCCATTCCAGAGGGGTGGGAAGTGTTTGTGGCATTAGCCAGGCCAGCACAGCCAGATTTCTCACATGATTCCTGAAGGCCAGGACGGGTGATATTTATACCTGTGCTCATTTTCCCATTGCAGCACACTGGCTGCCAGGTTATCTGAATTTGGGGTGCTGGTGTGGTCCCCGAGGGGATGATGGGGTTGTGACAGCAGGTTTTGAAAGGATTTGCTTGAACGACACCATGGATGTGAGAAAATAGTGATGGGTTTCTGAAAATATAAGTCATTAAACATTTCTCATATAATTGATCTAAATTATCCTATAATTGAAATTTAAAAAAAAAAAAAAAGCCATAGAATTGTTCTTAATAAGGTGCAGAAATCCTGATTTTGTGGCATTTGAGCCTTACTGACATTCCCACAGTAGGAAAGAAAGGGCTCCTCTGATGAGCACTACGAGTCTGAGGGATGTGCAGACTCGAATCCTTCAAACTCCCTTTGTAATCAGCTGGTTCTGGGAAGTTCATTATACCCTGCTGTGCTCAGTTCTCACTCCCAGATCACACACACGAGTCCATAATCCAGTGACTGCAAAGTGTCCCTGAGCCAGAGGGAAACGCTTTGCAAGTCCTAGCCTGGGTAAATATTATTCCTTCTGTTGATCCCTGAAGAAAGCAGCAGGATCCAGCTGGCAAAGTCCTTAACTGAGAGAAACTGGAGAAGAACCTTTGCAGCCAGGCTTTCTTACACCTTCACAGGCTAAATAAAGCTCAGGATATTCCTCCCAGATTCCAGCCTGGACACAGCAGCTGCCTGTTTAAATGCCTTTAACTATAAATTATAGTGGGATGTGCTACTATATATCAGTTTCAGGAAATGAAGCAACAAGCTGTTATTTTTTTTTTTTTTTTTTCTTCTGGTGCTGTTTGCTATTATTGTTTTGTCTTGTTTCTGCTCCAAAGAGCCTCGTGGAGCACCCATTGAGTTGAAACAATTCTTGCATGTCATAAATTCCTGCCGTACACAAGGCAGGCCTCAAGGTATTGGTCATAAATAATGGAGCATTTGGGACATTTAGATGCAGGATGCTCTGTCTCAGCTCTTTGCTGAGCATTCAGGAGCTGGGTGCTTCCAACCCCTTGCTCCTGGACAGGAACCTGCTCTGGTGGCAGGAGAAATAACGAGTTTGAGCCAGAGCTAATGAGCCCTTCAACCCCTGCCTGCACTTCTGACCCTCTGGGCTGTGCTGCACGTGGGTCTCCTTCCCTCTGAAATGTTCCAGCCAAGCCTGGGGCTGCTCCAGGAACCCCAAACTCCACACAGAGCATGGATGAGATGGGATTTTATCATATGAGGTCTGGAGCTGTCCCACTGTTCCGTGTAAGAGTCACAGTGGGGATTTCACACCTTCTCCAGGACTCAGGTTCTGGTGTGAATATTCACATTTCATATTTACATGGCTTTTATATAGACATGAGAGAGTCAACACTGCAGCTTAGTCTTTCTTTCTGCTGAAAGAACAATTTTGCCTTTTTTTTTTTTATCCCAATGTTCCTGTAAAATGTTTTATTTTATATAGACATGAGAGAGTCAACACTGCAGCTTAGTCTTTCTTTCTGCTGAAAGAACAATTTTGCCTTTTTTTTCCCCCCAATGTTCCTGCAAAATGTTTTGTAAGATCCTTCTGCCCTTTTGTGTGGTATCAATTTCAGCTTTCAAGGGCCACATTTCAAAGCTGTTATTTCTTAACAGTCTTGGCTGCAGGAAGACATCAAATGGAACTATAGCTTTTAGTCTTGTTGAAGAGGGATATTTGGAAGTGGAAGAAGGTCCTGAACCCCACTGAGACCTTGCAGGAGGAAGTACCTTCCCTAACAGGTAAGTAAAAGAAAGAGTAGTCAGGAAGGCACATGGCACTTGTCCTTTTAGTCACCCTCTGAGGCTGTTTTATCCCCTCTTCCTCCTCATGACCCGGAAAACACAAATTTACACAATATCTTAACCAGAATTACTCCCTGGAACAAACCAGGGCTTCATCAGAAACAAAAAAAAAAAGAGGGCGTGAAAGGAGAGAATAATGTTTTTATAGCCATAAAACTATTAATACTGTGCTTTAAATTCCCACTGTCTTTGGTAAAATTTGTCAGCCCAGCTGGTTCTGAGAAAGAGTAAATACTGTGCTCATGGATATTATTGCTGGTTCCATTCCTTCCCTTCTCTGCCATTAATAAAGTTCATCCCAGGCACTCAGAAATTGTTGGATAAATGTGTTCAATGCTTTTCTTATCTCTAGAGACTAAATTTGCAATTGAGACTGTGTACTTGATACTATGCCAGGATATGATATTTGAGATTTGTTTTCAATGGAAATTGCCCTAATCATGATTTATTTTCAGGATGGATGCTCCACAGAGCCCTGCACCAACCAAAACCCTCTGGATTTGTTGTGTCCTGATGGATTTCATCACAGTGGCATTTTTCTTTATATTTTCTACTACTGTTTTATTTCTGTGAGTGGGAGGAAGTGCGTGAGTCACAAACTTTCACGATCATATAATATAGGCCAAATTGAGCAGTCCTAAAAATGAAACTATTGGGTAGCATTCAGGAGAGGGAATTTGTGTTACTGCTTCATCAGAAACTGAACCACTGCAGCTTCATGCTGGGAAATGTAAACAAGATAGAGTGCTCTCTATCTATAATAATAATAATAATAATAATAATAATAATAATAATGATAATAATAATAATAATTTCTCATAGTGTAAATTAATTATAGGTTTGACATTTACAAGTGGAAGTTACATATGACTTCCTTTGATAAGGAAATTTGAATTATATCCCATTCTTGTAAATTCTTCTGAGTCTCTCTTTTGAACTGCAGCAAGAGGGAAATCTCCAAATGCCAACACATGGACTGGGAGCCATGGAAGGGTTGCTCTTAAGAAGAAACAATATGAAAAGAGAGGAGTAACCCGTTTAAAGTCCTTCTCTTTCAAAATTGAGAGGGTTTCATGGAAATTATTATATGCAGACTACTTTATTCCTAGGGAAATCAACTGTTAAACATCTGAGCATTTCCAGTTGTACAGAAAATCCACTTGGAGGTTGCACCATGAGTAAGATCCATGAGAGGCAGATATTTAAAAGCTCATTAAAATGAAAAACTTCGTTAGAATTTTAAAAAGATCACTGTTTTTAAACAGCTGTTCCTGTAGGAAGAGGTGCACATTTGAGGTAGTGCTCTTTAGGGTTTGCATTTTATGAAATTAAGAAATTCTTTTAAGTTCCTGCAAGGAAAGGTAGAGGACACAAAAGTGTCTGGGGAAGCAGAGAATGTCAGCTTTCAATTTTATGTTCTTATAGAATTGTGTAACATCACCAACTGCAAGCACAAAATGCCCAATTTCTACCAACACAAGCTTTCAATTTTTTTGTTCTTACAGAATTGTGTAACATCACCAACTGCAAGCACAGTTGCAAGCACAAAATGCCCAATTTCTATCAACACGGCTTCAGATTCTTGGGGACAGAACCTCCCAAATCCCAACACTGAATTTCTAAGTACATTTCCCCACCACTGCCTTCCCCTGCAGCTGATTGAAAACAGAATTAAACACCACATTGAGCTCCCTTCAAAAATGTGGTGTTAGGTAACCTCTGCTGCTCCTCATTTCCTCTCCCCTCGCCTCTGCCACTTCCCTGGAATAGCCAATCTCTGGCGTTGGGGAGTAAATTAAAATGTGCACTGAAAGGTTTCCATTCCTCCCGTGGAACTTCTCAGCATCCCTTCAGATTAGTGTTCCAGAACCACCTGGAAAAATGGGGTTTGCAGACCTTTCAAACTTCCATTTCTGCCTCCTGGTGATGAAACAAGGACTAAGCTGCAGGAAAGCAGCATGGCAGAAGAGTGGCCCTTAAAAAGAGGATTGACTGTGCGTGAACATTAATTAGAATTTCTCAGTGCCTTTGGGGACTGTGTGTTTACACGCCTATAAAATCCATTCCCTCTGAAGTGCCTGGCTTTATTTGCGAACCTGCCTCAAATACAATTCATAATAAATCCATGTGTGCCCTTCCTTCATTTCTCTGTTCTCAGATTTGTTCTCCCCCGAAAGTCTTTCAGACATTTTCTGCTCTCATACTTCAATCTGTTTTTTATTCTTTCTCCTTTGTGCATTTCTTGGTCACCTGATGTCTTGCAGCAGTTACATTTCCCTCCCTTGCTTTTCCATTTTCCTTACTTCCCACCAGACACTAAATTATTTACATCCAGGTTTCTCACTCCCACTCCCAAATGTGAGGTGGCAATCACACCATGGTTTTATTTCACTCTTGAGGCATTTCTTTCTCTTCATGCCTCTCCTTCCCCCAGAATGTGTCTGTGTAGACTCTGCCAGGCCCTTGGGACAGCAGGGAACCCTGTCCAGTACAGACTCTTCAACCTATCCCACTTATGAGGAAAGGCAGAGCCACATCCAAGATTTGGATCCATAGAATCACTGAATTAGGTTGGAAAAGACCTCCAGGACCTTTAAGTCCAACTGCTGACCCAGCACTGCCAAGGCCACCACTGTCCCATGTCCCCAGGTGTCACATCCACGTGGATTTTGAATCCCTCAGGGGATGGGGACGGCACCACAGCCCTGGGCAGATTTTACCAGGGCAGGACATACATTTCCATGAGAAATTCTTCCTAATATCCAACCTAAACCTCCCTCAGCACAGCCTGAGGCTGTTCCCTCTCCTCCTGTCCCTGTTCCCTGGGAGCAGAGCCCGAGCCCCCGGCTGTCCCCTCCTGCCAGGGGTTGTGCAGAGCCAGAAATTCCCCCTGAGCCTCCTTTTCTGTGCCCCTTCCCAGCTCCCTCAGCCCCTCCTGCTGTTCCAGCCCCTTCCCCAGCTCCATTTCTTCCTCCATCCCCTCAGATGTCCCTCTCTTGCAGGGCTCAGGAGTTCTCCTTGCTCAGCCCCAAGCCATCACTGATGGGTTTGACCCCACAGCCTTTGACAACTGAATTCGACATTGCCCTGCTCCAAAAAGCACTGCCAGCGTTCTCTTCCAGGCAATCCTCTGCATTTCAGCTCTAGGTTTTAGTTTTGTTCTCACTCAAAGGCTCCTACAATATTTGGGCATTTCCTTAATAGATGTTCTCATCTCCTGTTTGAAAAGAATGGTTTGACTCATCTGTCGGAGGGAGGAAAATGCGCGTGGACAGAATTGAGTTTGCTGCACATACGGAAAGGAACTTCTTGTAATTTGCAATGTTTGTAATAAAATTAAACCAATCTCAACAATTTGTATCCCAGACTAATTTTCAAAAGACATCTGAATCAAACACTCCTGTTTTCAGTTTTGAAATTCAATGACAGCTTGTCAGCTTGAAAGCCAGAGAGAGAGATGCCTGCCAAGGTGAGTCTCTGGTTACTGATATTTTCCATGATCCACTGTTTCCTATTAGTTTGCTAAAAAGGTATTTCCATTACTGTTCTGAATATAACAATGGATGTAAACCCTGGTAAAGATGATGAGTCACTTTTAAAAACTCAAAACTGAAGGTGGAAAAATAGGAGTAAAGTTTCTTCAAAATTAAACTTTTTTTTCCCCTTGTTTTTCAAGACTATAATTTCTGCAATTTCTTTGCATAGCTTAGAAATTTCTCACATGAAAGACAATGAATGAAAGAGTAAATGTATCCTTTTGGGTCAAAAAGAAAGCTTTAATTTTCCCTAACATCGGGAAGAAAGCCTTTCCACATACATTTTTTGTAGTTTTGGGAACCTCTCTCCTACTCTGTTCATACTACAAAAAAAAAAAAAAAAAAATCCAGAAATTTATTTTTCTGGATTCTTGACCTGATCAGAAAAATCACTTGTTAAGATGAAATATTAATTTTTCTGGAAGGGTGTGAGATCTCAGGAGCAGCAGCCTCAGGGAAAGGCTCCTCTTGCTCCCCCTGAGCTCTGGCTCTGGAGTGTTTAAAGACCCTGAGAGGATCAAAGTGACTCCAACCCAAAAACTTTCCTCTATCCCTGTGAACACGAGTGAATCTCTAGCAGAAATACAGCCCACAGTAAATTTCTTCCCTTGAAACGGCTCAGAGGCACATAAAACTTCCAACTTCCTGAAGTATAAGGAAATTAAAAGTGGTTGGAGTTCTTTATTTTTATTTTTTCCCAGTATATTCAGTCCTTCCCATACTCAGAGTATATAGGTCCCCAGTTCAAGTGCTGCCTGGACTCTATATGAGGCTGTTGGTTTTGTTCTCACTGCTCTGAAACTACCCTCTATAAACAGGTTGTGATAAGTTGGTAACAAAAGCACTGAAATTTATTATGTGTCTACCAGAGGAACATCAGGGAAAGGCAATAATAACCAGACAAAATGCTTCACAGCTTTAGTGGGACAATCAAAGCCTCACAAATTCCCCTAAAACATAGGAGGAAATATTTCAAAGGCTTCACTTTATAGAAAAAGCTGCAAAGATTTGTTTCGGCAGTTGTAAAACTGGCAGGGAGACAAGTTTTGCCCGTTTCCTTTTATCAGAAACATTTTTCACAAAGCCTTAAAAAATATTATCTTTGTGTGCTCTGTTATATTCCTGCTTGAGTTTTCAGCCCATCTGATTTGTCCGGCTCTTGTCACTTTGCATCTCTCATCATTAAAAAACACAGTAACCAAATCTAATGGATAAAGGAATAGAAAAGGCACCCAAAGATTTGGGATCCCATCTAGTTTTTCTAGGGATAAATAAAATTTCCCTTTCCCAGAGCTGGCAGAGCATCCTGGGGCTGAGGATTGGTAGGACCTGTTAGTGTCACCTGCCTGCTTTCAAAAGCTTTCTGAAGAATAACAAAATTGAGGCAGAAAAAGGAACTTAAAAAGTGTTCAAAAAGAGCAATTTCTATTTTTTTCATGAGTGTGGCTTAAAATCAAGTGTGCTGGGAAAAGTTTAGGAGAAGGCCACTGAAAATGAACAATATTGTTAAAATAAATGTTATTTCCACACAAACACAGTCATCCCAGAGCTGATCCAGCACTTTTCCTGACACCACACTATGCTTTCCTGCTGAATCCAATCTGCCCATCTCTCTTTGTCTAACTGTGGTGATATCTGGTATTTCATCAAGTGAATTTGAGGCTATGAATTGATATTCAACTGCCAATACACTTAAATGCAAGAATAAGCTGAAAAGGCCCCAGGTCAAGGTGGAGGAAGGAATTCAACCTCAAAGTGTAAATCATGAACGTTGATTTTGGAATCTGTTCTTTCTTATAACCCAAATATTTTATTAGGCTTGATTTATTCAGACAGCAGGAGTAGTAAGTCTCCTTCTTCCCTTCATGGTAGTACAAGGATTTTTCAGGGTATGATTAAAATGTTGCTCTGTCAAGGCTCAAATGTATGAAAAAGAAAAGTATTCTATGGAATATCTTAATGGCTTAAAAATGAATGGCTGGGATATTTGATCAAACTTACTTGATACCCAAATTCAGCCATGAAAAAGACTTTGTGAGCAGGATCTTCACAGACTATGTCAATATATGGCAGATTCCTAAAAATGACCCTATTCCCTGGGATCCAGAAGAGAAATTGGAGTCTAAGAGCAGCACCAGCTCCAAGGCTCACAGGAGAAATGTGTGTTCCTGTCTCCTGCTGAATCCTCCACATCTCCATTCCCTGTTTATATTCAAAAATAGAAATGCCTGTAATTTTCCAGGAAAAATGGTCACTAATCACTGATGTTTATTTTTAGCCAGGATGTGAAATAGGAAGTGTCCAGAGATCTGGAAAATTGCATCCACTCCTGCTGGGGATGGTGGTGGGCTGGGAAACCCCTGGGCTGACTGACAGTGTCCTTTGGTTACTGAGAAATGCAGAAATCAAGGATTTCACACTCTTGGGATGTTTTGAAAGAGTCACTTTCTCTCTCTAACATCTTTTCTTTTGTCCTTACATGACATTAAGGATTTTTCTTTGCTTTCATCCCTCCAGTTCTCCCTCCCATCCCTCTGTAGGGGAAGAGGGCAGCAGTTCTGTGGGGTTTAGCTGCTGGCTGGGGTTAAACCATGACAGAAACAGAAAATGCTCCTAAGTGCATATTTTTAATTTTCCTATCAGTACTTTTATTCCTCACACAATAATAAAACCCAGATCACTAAGGTCAAAGTTTGGGCTTGAAGGCCCCTCATGAGAAGCAGCTCTGGCACCTCTCAGTCCCTCCCAGGCAGAAAAACACCAGGAAAAACAAGATTTCCTCCAGTTTTGTTGACTCCACTTCATCTCCTTTCCTCTGCAGTCTGCTCTCCCCTCCCTTGTGCTTTTGTACTTCAGCACATTAGAATATTAGGTCAAACACCCTCACTAAAAAATATGCTGTACAATATTTCTCATTTTTGCTTGATTTTTCTCTTCATCTTCTGGAGACATCAATGGTAATTTTCCCCACAGAGATTTGCCCTTTGATCATGCCAGAGTTTCCTACAAACATTTTGTTAAAACGGGGCTTCCCCAGCTCCTTTTAAATGTTTGCTGTGCTGGGAGAAATAAAGGATCACTTATTAACTTTGGAAATATTGAGCATTTTTATTACTTCCCCCACTGCTTGCACACTCTGAATAATGGGATACAGAGCCTTAGGTGTGTCTGCTCTGGATAATGAGCAAAAGGTCACACAGAGGGTTAATCCTGATCTGATCTTTTACTAACACAGAAATTGCTGGGTTGTATTGTTTTTCCCAATATGGTGGTTTGGATCCTCGTGGTGGGAGCAGAGGGAGGGATTATTTGCTGTTTGCTGTGGAAACCACTTGAAATTCAATCTGTGGGGTAATCTAATTATAGTGTGAATGATGATCAGAGTAGGTGACAGGACTGTCTTCCACAAACTTAAACCTGAATGTACCTTATGCTGTCTAATTTTAGGAGCTGCAGTGACAGGAACAGTGTTTTGCAGAGCAGGTTATTGAGATTTATATATAAATATATATACATAAAAGTTATATACATGAAAATTAAATATATACCTGAAAATGAAATATATACATAATCCAGTGGAAACCAATAGCTCAAAGAAATGTAAATATCGCTCTGCAAAATCAAATATAGACCTGAATTTCTCTTTTTCCACTAAGAAATAGTTGTGTTCAGTGGCAGGGTGTGCTGTCTCTGGTGGAAGACCCTGCTGCAGGCTCCTTTAGGGCAGGATGGGGAGCTGCAGGGTGGAACAAGGAACTTTCACTCAGTTTGCTCTCCACCAACACCAGCCCCAAAGGAACGGTGTCACAGCACATCTTCATGGTGCAGGAAGTGTTCCCAGGCCTGTCCCAATATCAGAATTCATCTTGGGAATCTATCAGATGCATTTTTGGCATTGATAAATCAACCTCCCAGCTCAATTCCAGACTGAACCCCACTGAAGGGTTTGCTCTGCATCACAGCCCTCCCCACCAAACTCACACAGAGGGGTGTGCTCAGGCTCTCAGCAGAGAGGGAGGCAGGAAGAGCTCGTGGATTAAATTTTGGATTGAATTGTACAATAATTAAAGCTGTATAAAAGCATTATGCAGTGATGAGTGCAGCTATTGGTACAGCTATTTTCTGAGTTTTAATATGCTCATCTCTTCTGGTAAGAGAAATATTTATTACAAGCTCCAGCATATAAAGGGGATGGGAGTTGTTAAGGTAATTCATCCTCCTAAAAAATCAAGGCAACCAATCAATCAGTCAATCAATCACACTCATTGATAAGTAAATCTGTTAAAAAAGGGATACACATAAAAATAAGCAGTGAGTTCACCATGGAGGATGAGGGGAAGGGACAAGACAGGGCTGGGGATTGGTAGCCACCAATTTTGGGGTGTTCTGGAGCTGGAGAGAGCCCAGGCAGGGGGGAACGTGGATCTGGGATGGATGGTGGAGCCTTTGACAAACAGCAGCCCAAGATAACACCACGAAGCACAAACAGCGCTTGCCTTGGATGGAGAAACAGGGAATGTCAGGTTGAATTGGGAGGCAGAGGTGACACCTGGAATTACAGCTCTGTGAGGATGACAGTGTTTAATTCTGGCAGGGAAAGTTCCAACAAGGTGTGGATGAATCACAGGTTTAAAGGCGGAGAGTTATAATTTGAGAAAAAGAACATTAGTGCAAGTCTCAAGGGTATGACCCTGCTTGTTTACCAAACAATTTACAAAAACAGGAATAAGGATTATTTTAATAGATCCTTAATAATCAACCTCTATATGGAACAAAAATAATAAAATGAATCTTACAAATTGTCAAACAAAATGTAAAACCTGGAAAATGCAGAGTTAGAATAGGCAAAATCAGTCTGGAAACACTTACTTTTATAATGTAACATTTTAAGTGGAATTAAGGTTTAAAACAACCTAACAATGTTTGTTCTGGATTTTTAATCAGTGGAAACATTTTTAATCAGTGGGAACATTTCAGTCCTACCTGTGTTTTGTGTTATGTACAAGGTTGGGTGGACTAAATGAGCACAGTGGTCCCCTCTGGTTTCTAATCTATTTAAAAAATTAATTAGATCCTGTTCCAATGTTGATTTCAGCCTTTACAAATCTATATATCCTTGACAAATCAAACAAAGGGTCCACCTTAGAAAGAATTAATTCAGGATTTTAACACTGAAGTTAAAGAAATGTTTATAGAGTGTGAGTTGACTGCTTGGTTGTGTGTTCTCCAAGGAACAGATTTTCGTATGTATAATTTTCTCAGGAGAGAGCACAAACCAAACTTCTGTAAAAAGATACCTCCCCTTCCCACCAGGCTTGGGACTAATCCTACATGATTGTTGTGGTGGGGGCTGTTTTTGTTACTGCTCTGAAACATTTTCATTTCAAATTGAGCATCTCATCGACAGTCCCCAGCCCTGCCGAGAGGAGCAAGGGCTGCCTCACTCCTCCTGACTCCAGCTGGAGAGAGGGGTTGGATTTAATCCATATCAACACCCAAATGAAATATTCCTATTTGCTCCTTGTGCAGGCTGGGCCATATTTCACTTCAAAATGAGTGGACTGGAACTGAAGAGTGATTTGTTGTGGGCCAGCACACAGGGAGGAGAGGCTTTCTGAAATCCCAATCTCTTCATCGTGTGAACACAGCACACCTCCCTGTTATATACCTGAATGTTCTCAGCAAATTACATCCTCAAGGAAATTGGGCTTTTTTCCTCCTACTTCTACTGCTGCAAGTCTTTTCTAGTGTTTGAAATATTTTGTTTCTAACCCTTGAAACCATTACCTGCCTTTGGAACAACTGCTGCCCTGGCAAAGAAATGTTTTGTATTTGCTTTTATGGGTGGATAAATATTGATCCCTTAAGCTTGTCCAATACAGGGATCAACACATCAACAGTTTGTTTTATTGAAACAGTGCTTTTGTCAGAGCTAAAATAAGAATTCTGGATAACTGAACAATTAATCTGTTTCCATCATTCCAGCCAGGCTCCAAAGCAGCACTGGAACAGCCAAGCTTCTCCCCCCGCTGAAACAACATCCAATCAACCAACCAAACTTCTAGAGTAAACTCACCCAGTTTTGGCAAAAGTTGCCCAGTGTCTCATCATAGAGCGGCTCAGGAGCTCCTCAGCCTTGGTGTAATTCACTCTCCTCTCCAGGGGCAGCCCGAACACAAACTCGATCTCGTAGCCATGCATGACCCCCATCCACTCTGGCCAGGGCAGCTTGGAGGAGCGATGCTCAAAGAAATAAAAGAAGACGTGGTGGCCCAGCTGGGCGAAGCTGGTGCTGAACTCCACCACGGGACAGATGATCTGGTAGTCCCCGATAACGTCATCGATTGCATCCCGGTAGTGCTCCGGCTTTCCCAAGTTTTCCCAGTCCGTGTAATGGAAGATGATTGACTCTATGGCAAGCTTGCTCGCTCTTGGGAAGGCCAGAGTTAAAGCTGCCTCAAACTGGGTTTTATTGATCAAGCCATCGCTATCCTTGTCGAGGCCAGGGGCTCCATATGTCAGAAATGATAACCCTTCATCCTTATTAACACCCACCAAGATCTGGGTCTCTTTGAAAAGACCATTCTCCATCAATACTTCTGGCATGTCCGTCAGAAAATCACCGTCCACACTCGGACAGAAATATATTTGTAAAAGAGAACCATAAGGAACAGCAAAAATTTCATTTTCCACTATTTCCTTTGGATCCTTTTCTTGGAGGCAGAAAATGAGCTCTGACTCGTTGCTGGTGGGACACTGGAGCTGTTTGGCCAATGCCACTGCTCTGTTCCTGGCCTCAGAAGATGTAATTGCAGCCCAGGGGGCATTGGCAGACCCACTCTCCAGGATGGCCCGGGTGAATAAAGGGTGGCTTTCAGGAGAAAGGAGGTGATAGGTGACAGAGGCCGAGCCAGCGCTCTCTCCAAACAGAGTCACGCTTTTGGGATTGCCTCCAAAGGCTGCTATGTTCTCCTGGACCCACTGAAGTGCCAACCTCTGATCAAATAAACCTGCATTTCCAGGAGCCTTCTGGTTTCCGGGCAAGGACAGAAATCCCAATGCACCAGTCCTGTAGTTCATGGAAACCACAACCACTCTTTCCACCCTGGCCAGAAACTTCCCATCGTAGACAGGCAGGGAAGTGGACCCGGACTCGAAGCCACCACCATAAATCCATACCATGACAGTGGCGTTCTTGGGCTTGGGAGAAGGAATCCACACATTCAGGTACAAACAGTCCTCACTTAGGTTGGTTTTTGGGTTCCACATCTCTGAGCCAGCAAAGCCTGGGTAAGTTGTATCTATGGGCTGGTAACAGGAGTTTGCATGTTTGGTGGCGTCCCAAACATCTGCCCATTTCTCCCGAGGTTCTGGTTTTTGGAATCTCAGCTTCCCGATGGGGGGCTGCCCATAAGGGATTCCCAGGAAGGCTGTGACTGTCCCCCCCAGCACCTGCAGGCTGGTCCCTCTGACTTTGCCCTTCTTGGTTGCAATGATATTCTCTTCAGGCACCACCTTCCCGGTGAACACAGACAGGAGAAGAAACCCCATCAGAAACCCGGCGAAGAGACTCAAACCATTTGTCCAAATCATGATGCCTGAAACACAGGATGAAAAATAACTTCAGAATAAGTGTTGCAATATATTAGTACCAAAATCATCTGTTAAATAATGGTGCAGGTCATCCCAGGGGCACTGAAAATGAGAAGGTGTTGCTATGCAAAGCACAGAAGTTTTTAACTGTAAGTTCTTGTTGGTTATTTGTGTTGCAAAAATTGTATTCAGTATTTAGTATTTGGTCAGTACTTCAGAAAAATTCTCTTCCTAAAAACTGTAGAACTGAGGAAGACAAACCAGGAGAGATGAAATCATACAAGCAGGCTCTGACTACTGCAGATGATTTACCCACCAACCAAAACCTAATTGAATAATTTCTTCTAAGAACTTGTTTTTCTAGAGCATCTTAACCAAGTTTACAACTAGCAGAGTCACATGAAGCAGTCATATTTCTGCTATTTAGAATTAATATTAAAATGATAAAACATCAAGGATTTTTGAATATATGAAGATAGTATCTAATAATTTGGGTAAGGTCTGCTCTTTCCTTCCTGAGAAATTTTCCAAGTGATAATCAGTATCACCTTAAAGCTAAGTATATAAATGTTGATTATGTACCACATTTTGGCACCCAACCTTTTCAAATAAAACCTCAGCATCATCCTTAAAACTGAAAATTCACAAAAAGCCCATTTGCATAAATCCATTTCTGTGGTTTACATATCTGAAAATGCTCAACAAAGCTCCCTTCTATTTTTTTTTTTTTTTTGCCTGTTTCACTGTCACACATCGCATGCTTTGTCCTGTCCCTTTAAACAGGCCATTCTTTGTTAATGAGGAGCACTCGTGTCCTTAAAAGGAATGAGGGTAATTTTTCTGGAATATACAGCTGTGGCCTAATTTGAGCTTCTCCTGCTTGTTTGCCTGTTCTTAGAAGGAAAATGCAGCAGAGGGGTGGAAGGGAAGATTTTGTGCTAAGGGGCTCCTGATTTTGAAACAGCATCAAAGGAGCAGGGAGGAATCTTCAGGGACAGTATTTTTAGCATTCATCTAAACAGACAGAAAATAGATAATTTTTAGAAAAGATAAACATTTATGGTTGTTGTGTTAAAATAGATGAGGTGGCAAATGGGGGCGGTAGACTTCAGAGTTGGTCTTGCACTTCACCAAGAATTCAGCTTGACTGAGAGAAACCTGCAATTGTCCCATTTTTGGTTAAATATTCGAGATGTGATTTGTCAGTTCATGGGGTCCAGCAGCTCCCAAGGAGTTTGGGCCAGCACAACTCGCCTGGGCACAGGCAGGAGGCTCAGTCACACATTCACTGGCTTTTGGCTCCCCTGTCTCCATGCCAGGCATGGAATCAGGGAATATCCTGAGTTTGAAAGGCCCCACAGGGATCATCCAGTGCAGCCCCTGTCCCTGCACAGGCACCCCAACAATCTCTCCCTGGGAATGTACTTCCGGGTCAAACCATGACAGGGGGTAGAACCTTGTCTGAGATCCACCCCAAACGTGCACAGAGACCAAAGCAAGAGCTTGTATTTACCCCAGTATGCTAAAACATTCAAGCCTAAATCACACTGTCTTTGGGCATAACTTATTGGAGAATTGGGCATAACTTACCCAGTTTGCTGAATATTTCCAGCCTGCTAAACCAACACAGACTTGGGGTTATTTTTTTAACAGAATTATTTGGTTTGCTCTGTAAATCTGTGCTTAAAAAATCATGAGTGTTGAGCATCCCAGGGCTCCTCTCAGGCCCTCTGCAAAATCAAACCCAAAATCCTGAAAAGCCACCAGAGCTGGGAGAAGGATAATGATGGATGAGGGATCCAGTTGGGTTTTGGAGCACCCAGTAACACTATGAGATGGGAGAAGCTATTTCTCTAAGTCTGTTGTTGTGACACTGTTACTTCACTGCATTTGATCATGACACAACCACAACAAGGTGGAAATAATAAGGTACTTACAATATTATCATTATGAAGAAAAAATGATGCTAAGAAAAGCAAAAGACTTTAAAGTTCCTCAAGATTAATCCACCTAAATAGTAATTAAAATTAATTCTCCTCCTGCACTTTCCTGTTAATTAAAAAGAGATGGCATAAACAATGTAGCATTGCAAAATATGGAGGCAATAGTTTTAGATCATAATAGCAGTGAGAAAAAAAAACCAAAAAAATCAGTTCTGTTCTTTTGAAATTAGCTCTGGAATTTCAAAGAACAAGTTGGATCAAGCTTCAAAAACACAGAACTTTTGTGCTACTGAATGAGAGGACTCATCTACTCCCAGGTCACTCTGCCAATATTAACAAAAGTAGCAAGTGACAGAGGATTATTATTACACCTTGAATGCCTGGCAAATATTACATTTAATAAGGATTTTAATGCTGCTTTAAACCAAACACAGCAATGTAAAGCAAACCGAGCAAAACAAACATTACTTGATTATCACAATGAGAGTAAAAGGGTCAGAAGATTGCTTTAGCTCACCAACACCAACCCAGCAGAGTTATATCATGCAGTGTATTTGCACATTGTAAAAACCTGCTGCTGTAGTAGTTTCCCCCAGCAAAAGTTAAACAGACTCTACTTTTGCATTCTTATTCAGTGAGGGAACACTATTTATTTCAAAGCCTCTTTCCTCCCCCTTGCAAATCTTTACCCAGCCAAAAAATCTATACACCGGACTACATAATCGCTATTTAAATAGGAAAGATGGTTGAATTAATAAGTGATTTCTAGCTCAGCTTAATTTACTTAGCCCAGGATCCCTTGAATAATGCCAAGGTCTGCTACACACGCTGTTCCATTTGCAGAGCAGAGGCAGCTTCCCCCGGAGAGCAACAAATGGGCAGAGCAGAGCGTTCCCAGAGATCCCAATCCCCGCGCAAATCAAGCCGAACCGCAAATTATCCTGGCAGGCAGAGACGTGCAAAGAGAGAATCACTTACCCTGCTTCTATTACAAGAAACTACAAAGTTTTTAAGAGTGGGGATCTCGGGATCCCTGGGGGAAATGCAGCGGTGCAGCTGCTGCTTTAAGCCCGTAAATTGGCCAGTGTTGACATTATAATCAACTCTTTCTGACATGGAGCTCGCGAGAGTTGGCAGCAGCCACTTGATCTGCCTCCCATCCCACATCTGCTCCCAGAGCAGCCCTGGAAATGCTCCAGGGACAACCCCAGGCTGGGCAAAACCAGGCACAGGGCTAGGCAAACACAGGGATTTGTTCCGTGCGCAGGGCATCTGTTTTATAAGAATAAACAGAAATGTAAATATAATAATTCAAGCCCCTCTTTCATCTTGCTTAGAGCACTCACACCTGTAATTTTCTTTTTTTTCTTTTGCTGTACTCAAACCTCAGATTTTCTTTGTAAATAGGTATTTATTATTGGTTTTAACAGCTGTGGCAGATAAAAGAGGAATGTGCCTGGTCTGGACATGTCATACACCAGCTGCATCACTTGGCTCCTGCTCATCCAGGCTGTGGCACAGATCTGCATTGTTCCCTTCTGATTTTAGGGTTAAAAATGGGACCCGTGTGGTGTCACATGGTGCTTGCTCTCTTTTCTTAAGCCTCAAATAGGAAATCACCCGTGGTGCTGAGCACACCTGATATCCTCCTGTTTCCTGAGGCTCCTGAGCATTGCTCCCACCAGAATTCCATGCTGCAGGTGCAAAGCCAGGCTGAACCACGGCTGGGGGATATGTCCTACAACACAGCATTAAAGTGCAAAAATTCTGCAGGGTACAGGTGAAAACAGAGGGGTGGGGAAAAGAAAAAAATTCCATACACCACCCTTACAAACTTTCTTGTCAAACCCCCTTCCCTGAACCACCCCACGGAAGCAGAAAGCCACTCCTTGGAGCTGGGACTGCTGACCCCTGCAGCGTCTGCTCTCCAGCTCTGCTAGGAAAAAAAAAAAAAAAAAAAAAGGCAATTTTTCCCCCATTTAAGCCTTTTTTTTTTTCTGCTGTCCATATTTGCTTCCCCCTTTAGAGCTGAACACAATTACCTTCCCTGTTTAATAATCAAACTACAGCTCTGTTTCAATTACGCAAAAGCAATATTTGGCAACGCATAGAACAGGAATAAAGCAGAAATAAAAAGTTAAGGATGAAGTTTATAGACCTTAATATGGAGATTACAAGTGGGGTTTTTAAAGCCAGCATGGGAATTAGTGTTTTTACAGATGAAAGTTCAAGAAAGAAGGATTATTTAATTTCTCCTGGTAATTTTACCTCGTCCTTTAGGATCAGACCTTCCGCAGGTATTTTGCATGAATATGTTCACTGGAGAGAATATGTCCCACTCTAAACCTAAACCACCATGGCAGGGGTTGGTACTGGCTGATTTTTAGGATCCCTTCAACCCATGCCTTTTGAGAATTCCATAATTCTGTGAAAAATCCCCAAACTTTCAGCACAGAACTGTCCAATACAGTGGGATTTCAGAATACTTAACCAAGATTGTTAACTCAGCAGTGTAATAGACATACTTATTAATAAAATAGTGATATAATATAATTATATAAGTATTAATATAATTATATAAATTATATAATATAATTATAATAATAAAGAATAATTATAATAATTATAATATTATAATTATTATGGTTATAATTAATAATAATTAATAATTATTATAATTATAAACTTATATAATATACTTATAATAATATATAGTAATAAGAAATAAATTTTTAACAATAAGAATTTTAATAATAATTAGAAAAATAATTAGATTCATCCAGAATTATTTCTGGTGACAACTCTTGCTGATCAGAACCTTTCAAGTGCAGGAAACACTGAATGGTGCTACTCAGACTGAGGCAGTTCTCAGTGTTTCAGCATTTGCTGCCTTTCTCTGCTGCCTCCTCAGCCCATTTGGGGACGTGGCCAGGTGACACACACTTCCTTCATTTCTGTGACATCAGAGGGATGAATCATAACCCCTAAATCTTGTTAGAGGCCACTTTAAAGCAAATTTCAGATGCTTACGACCATGCTTGTGCTCTTAACCTCTTTGCCTTGAGCAGCAGAGAAGCAGCAGGAGACTCAAACACTAAATATGCTGCTTCTGCCTTCATCTGTTTTCAAACCTTGTCCGTGTTTTCCTTCGTTTGCTGTCAGGGCTGTGCCTTCCCCTCCCTGCTCCTCTTCAGAGAGCCCAGGGCACCCGGAGCAGCCTCCTGCTCCGAGGGACTGCTTCACTAAATGCAAAATGTGGAGTTTTCTGACAAGGTGACCCTGGGAAAAGTGAATCCACTGTCTCAGGCTGTTTCCGAGGCACCAGGAAACTCCAAATTCAGCCTTGGGGTTACCTGGATGTCTTCAGGTAACTGTCAGACCTCTCCACTGTTGTCCTTCAGCCTAATGTTCGGCTCTTATGCTGTATTTTTAAAGAAAACTAAGCCAAATTCTATATTTTTTCCCCTTTAATTAAAAAAAATTAACATATAAATTAAAGTTTTACAACTGTGCGCTGTGAGAGGAAACAATTCTTTTAGTTATTACTTAGCTTGCTAAAAATACCTGTGCAAAAATTAGAGATTAAACACATTTAATGCCCTCAGTAATTGTGTGGAGACCCATCATTTTCTCAGTGATCCTATGGGAGAGTGGAAGGAAAGGAGGTGCAAACCAGTGGGTGAAATTTTATTTTTATGTGTGTATATACATATATATATATGCTGTACACCTACATACATATATGTATTTATACTCTTATGGATTTTGCCTTTTAAAAAAAATATCTATATCCATTTATCTAGCGAGGTTTTATGAGGTAATATAATATTTTTATCTAGGGCAAGGTTATTAAAAAAAGCCAAAAAAAATGAAGGTGTATTTTTGTTATTTCATGTGTACATGTGAAATCATTGTCACATTGACATGGAGACTTTGATCAAATGAATATCCAAGTGTCTGAAGAAAGGAAAGCAAAGTTCAGCTCTGGGGAAAATTTATATTTCTTAGTCCAAGAAGCTTAGAGAACAATAGGTATCATATATAAAAATACATAAAAATGTGTACTATAAAAATATAGTATTTTTTAATGATTTAGTTCACAATTAACTGCCCCTCAGCATGTTACCTAAGTATTATTAATAGCCTGTCACACACATTCCATGTTATCACAGGATCATGGAATCACAGAAAAGTTTGGGTTGGAAGGGACCTCAAAACCCACCCAGTTCCACCCCTGCCATGGCAGGGACACCTTCCACTGTCCCAGGCTGCTCCTAGCCCTGTCCTTGGGCACTGCCAGGGCTCCAGGGGCAGCCACAGCTTCTCTGGGCACCCTGTGCCAGGGCCTGCCCACCCTCACAGGGAACATCTCCATACCAATATCCCACCTAAACCTCCTCTCTCTCGGTTTAAAGCCATCCCGCCTTGTCCTGTCACTCTATGCTCTTGTAAATTCTCTTTCCATTGATCTTCAGGACTTAGCAGAGCTGAGAAATCTTTGACAGAGAAAAATATTTGGAAAAATACGTATCTCAGATGTTTCTGCTGGAAAACATGAGCCTCTCTCCCAAGGTGTTCTCTGACCTTGCACATGAAGAGTCCCATTCACCAGATTTGGTCCTGCCCTTCTAAGCCATCCACAGCTCAAAAACAGCAGCTGGGCTCCTGCCAGGATAACTGGGCTGAAAATCTTTGCAGGTGTCACCTCAAAGTAAAGGATGTCACACACCAAGAGTGGGCATGTCTGAGGAAACATTTACATGCTCACAGTATGTAAAAGTAGGAAATATCCTTATTTTTTTAATGGCTGAGAGGGAAATCAGACAATTATATCCAAACTGACTATATTTGATGTAATTTCTGTGAGGATGTGGGGAGGCTGCTTTAAACCTTGGAAAACTCCCCTGGGAGGGCTCAGCTCTCTCTCTGATCCCTGGCTGGCCGAGCATCTGTGTGACCTTGGCTCGAACCTCTGAGCAAACCACCCCGTCGTGAGAAAAAGCTGTGAGGAAAACAGGCAAACCCCAGCTCTACAAGCTCCAAAAGGTCAAACTGCAGACAGGGGGAAGATTGCTGAGAAGGGGACAGTTAGCAGCTCAAGGACTCGCAGGGAAACACATCAAAGCTGCGAGCTGTGAAATTTTCAGGTTGAAAAAAAGCCCACAGAAGGTGGGAGCTCAGCAGCAGCAGCAACAGCAAGGAATTACTGATGCTCAGTTCTGGGGCTCACAGCCATGTTATTCTACTGTGAGTATTAGGAAATAAATAATTGCCTTGTCCTTCGAGCATATCCTGCTTGCAGAGCATCTTTTCATGCCCAAACACAGTGACCCCGAAGGGTTACACCTCTCAACCATTCTGTGTTTCTTTTTCCAAATCTCACCCTTGTTAGGAGACTGCCCACCTGTATATCCATGGGTTTAAACCAGGGACACCCTAAATAAACCTGGACAGGGATGAAGTGTTGCTGCAGATGATTGTAGCTGATGGTCAAACCCATCTGAAATTCTGCTATCATTCTGCTTATTCCTCACCCCAGAGGGGTTACAGGGCCAGCAGAAGTGCCCAACAATAGATCTGAGGGGTAATTTGATAATATCAGGAAAAGTGTTTCAGATACACATCATGAAAATGGGTACCAATTTATTAAGTATACAGAAGACACTAACACTCATGTAAGCCATTAAACATTATTATATTTTCCCCTTATTGGTTCAATTATGATCTGCTGTACCTATCTCCTTATTACTCTAATTATAGATCAGTATAATTTCCTCTTTATTAGCACAATTATGGTCTGTACTAGTATAAATATCTTGGAGAAATCAGAGCCACTGAGAAAATACAGCCAGTGAAAAGATAAATACATTATTATTGTTATTATTATTATTATTATTGTTATTATTTTGAATGTTCATATATTCTTATTTCCTTGTGGTATTACATAATTCCATATTTTAGGGATCAGGTTCAATGAAGAAAATAAAAATGATTAATGTGTACTCAACAGGACTTGCATGCCATTATTGCAGCCTGGTGTTTAGCTTGCAAGGAAAAAAACTATTTAAATTATAACAGGTTTCACAGATTTCTGCAGACAATTCATTAATTGACAGTATGATTTTTTTTTCTTTCTGTTTCATGTTTCTTTCCTATAGATAGTAAAGCTCTAACTGTTTATAATAAAGATACTTGAATTCCCATGATCACCTAACTACAGCAGCTTGAAATTCACCATTTTAAGCCCTCCCATACCAAAACTCTGTGAATAACTAAGAGGTTTGGTGGATCAATGAGCTCATTTGAATCTCTTAAGTAGAATTTGTATCTGAAAAGTGGAAATTCTTCCCAGTCCTCCCAATTCTCACTATTTTAGGCTTTGTCTAACATGATCCTCTGCCTTTGAGTTTCTACACCCACAAGAGAGATGACGTCTCTGATGGAAATGCCAAAAGGATGTTCAAAGGTTCAGCCCAAGCCACTGCAGTTTTCAGATTCCAATTTCATCCAGCACAGTGAAAATAGGAATGAAAAAATTGATCCTGACACCAGGACCTGCTGGGACCTGCGGGTGGGAAGTTACAGAGGGAACAAATTCAGCCTGTCCCAGTCCGTGATCCCATTAAAGGGTCACGGCTCCTGGATATGTCACAGCCATGGATTTTAGTGGGAATAATTGGGTGTTTGTCATGAGATAAACCTCGGGTCCACTGGTGCCCTGCTGTAGGTCTGAAGGTTGTGGAGAGGAGGTTTGAGAGATCACTGCAGCCCCCATGCAGCTGGGCTGCACCTTCCCAAAACTGTGCTCCAGCAGGAGGAAAACAGTGGGGATGGAGGGATTTAAAAGGTGTGTGGATGTGGCACTTGGGGATGGTTTGGTGGTGGGTTTGGCTATGCTGGGTTTGTGAATGGACTTGATCTTACAGGGCTTTTCCAACCTAAATGATTCTGTGATGTGTTGGTCAACATCAGCACACGCTTTATTTTTCCTCATAATTACAAAAAATATTCCAGAGCCATTTTCCTTTTGTTTTCTATAATTCCCAGCAGATTTGATCTTTCTGGCTTCTCTGTTTCATGAAAGAAATATAACTTTGGGTCTAACAGATGAGCCTGAGAGAGGCTGTGCTTATTTTGTTATGTCTGGGGCACCACATGCCAACCCCTTCCAAAGGGTCATGCCCAGATCCCATTGGGAACAGGCTTGGAAAAGCTCTTCTACAGCACAGGAACAAGCTTCTCAGGCTGGGTGGCTTTTCAGCAAAAGGCCACTTTGTCCTGTGGATGTGCAAGTGTTGTGTAAGCAGGAAAATCTCGTTATAAACATCTGTGCAAATTGTTCAGGAGGATGCCACGATGGGCGAGGAGCAGATAATCCATCACGGGGCCATCTGCTTGAAAAAACAGCCCTGGCAGAACAGGTGGCTTCCTGCTAAAATGCAGGAGACTCCCTCAGGTGTTGCTGTATGTTTATATATTAAGTACATAACATTAAGTGAAAGGTAGGATGATGTGCAAAATATGATGCTCAGTATGGATTTTGAGGGTACAGATCGAAATATTGAGGCCACATTGATTTCAAGGCTTATCCATGTAGAACTATGAGGAAATATTTTATTATAGAGCAGTTAGAATTATCTGTAATAACATTATATTCTGCTCATGATCATCCTACCCTATGCAGATCCCTGATGTTTCATGCACCCCATAAACTTCTCTTTCCTTCCTCCCACTTTCATTTGCACGATGGAAACTGTACAAGCCTAAAACACCAACTTTTCCAATTCCCTGCCCTCTACCATGTCAGAGCATTTCAATCCAAAAATGATCCTGCAGCATACTTTCCCCTAGCAGGAGTAGCCAGAGGTCGAATCGGGAAGGGAAAACTTCAGTGCAGTGCTGGAGAACCTGGCAGAGCTCACAGACCTCGGCTGGGGAGAGGGGTTTTAGTGGCTGCAGGAATGTTCTGATTCTTTGCTCATTTTCTCCCTTTTGCCTGGAGGCAGGTTCAGTACAAAATGCATGAAGAGAGTCCAGGGCCTGAAAGACTTTCTGTTTAAGCTGTCAGACCAAGGAGCCTGGGAAATTGAAAGATGTGCCCAAGATCATAAGAAAATATTGGATTGTATTCAGACACACAAAACTTAGGGACACCACCATCCTTTCTGGTTTGTTTTAAATACCCCACTGTTACAGCTGCAGTTTTCTAGTTTTTCTCTCAATATATCACCAAAAATAAGGACCTTTTGATGGTAATCTTGACTAAAAGCATCATTTCCATCCACTCCCCACAACAAACAGAAGTCAGCCCTTGGGATTCAGAGGCTGCATTTTCTAGAAGTCACTACAGGCAATAACCAAAAGATGTTATGCAGAATATTCCTGGGCTCCTTAGCTGGCAGCCACCCCCTGGGGAAGGAAAATCACTTGGGAACAGCCCGCCCAGGAACTGCCAGTGCTTCTTGTTGGAGCCACCAGCACAGCTGTGAATCTTGTGTGCAAAATAATCAACCCCAAAGAGGATTGCAGTGAGGGTTCTGTCTGGAAATGGATTCGGAAAGCACAGATGGAACCTCATGGCACAAACCCCTGTGCCTTCATTTTTGCCAAAGCAACAACTTGCTCATGCTGGAGAAAACCCACAGGTGGGAAGGTGGGTGCTGCTGAGTTTCACATGGATTGCCTTCCCTCAGCTTCCATAAAACAGAATCACAGCATCATTAAGACTGGCAAAGGCTCTCAGTCTATTTTTCAGAGCCCCTGGAGGAATAAAGCACGATGGTGAGGACTCGCTCAGTGAAAGCATTCAAGTGATTTTAATTTTCGTGTTCACACAAAAAGAAAAAAAAAAAAAGGCAAATCCCATCATCAGCTGCTGAAAACATCAGAGAGTTTGAATATCACACAAAGAATTGGAAGTGCCTGTGGGGTTGTTTCTCTGATTGAGCCCATTTGTACCTGTATCACAAATGAGCTGCCCTCCCCACTGAAAGGCCATTTACCAATGGTTAGGATTTAACCATTGAAAAGGGAAAAGCAATTTGCTCACCCTCCTATGCTGCCTTTCCTCTCCTCCTCCTTTTATTCCACACCCCCTCCCCAAATTTTACTGACTATTCATGTTGCCAAAATATCTGCAGTGATGTCCTTCCTTGCAGAATGTAAATTAATTCCTCTAGTAAATGTTAACAGCAGCTGTAAAACAGCAAAATAAAATAACACCAAGAAAAGCAATCAATAAAAATCTGTGCAAAAATTAGATAGTGGTGCATGAGATAGGAAAGGGTCTGAATCTGAATGTTTTACAGAGAAACCTGGAAACTAGTCCAGAGAAGATGGGCAAGGAGTAAAATTCATCAAATGTTGCTGGGATAATTAAACCAGAACAGACAGGAAACAAGATGTTTGGCCAAAGGGAATGTAAGTGAATGGATCCAGCTCTTTCTATGCTTCCCAAATCATTGTCCCTCTGGGCTTAGGTGACCCTAGAGTGTCACCATGAAAATGACTTGGGGGTGTAGGTACATCCTCTGATGGAGGCATGGGCAAGCTCCATGGAGTTGGGGGTGTATCTTTGGGGCCAGGCCACTTGGCTTCAGGAGGAGGCAGTTTGGTGTTTCTGTGGTGATGGGAGGTGCGGGCAGCCCTGGCAGTGGGGGGCAGTCTCAGGAACAGTGTGGCACTGAGTCATGGTCCCGCTGAAATGGCGGCACGGTGTGAGTTCTTGTAGCAGCCCCACAGCACTGGCACAGGCACTGGGCCCTCCAGTGCCACAATACATCTGCGGGGTGCAGGCACTGTGGGCCCTCTAGTGCCACCTCCAGTGCCACACGACATCTGTGGGGTGCAGGAACTGTGAGCACTCCAGTGCCACACTACGTCTGCGCGGTGCCGGCACTGGGCCCTCCACTGCGACACAACATCTGCGGGGTGCAGTCACTGTGGGCCCTCCAGTGCCACACAACATGTGCTGGGTGCAGGCACTGGGCCCTCCAGTGCCACACGACATCTGTGGGGTGCAGTCACTGTGGGCCCTCCAGTGCCACACAACATGTGCTGGGTGCAGGCACTGGGCCCTCCAGTGCCACCTCCAGCGCCACACGACATCTGCGGGGTGCAGGCACTGGGCCCTCCAGTCCCACACGGCATCTGTGGGGTGCTGGCACCGGACGCTCCGGCACTGCACAGCATCCTGGTGTGGGCACAGCCCTGTCACCAGCCATGGCTCTACCTGCTGCCAGGACTCCGCTGCTCCCCTCTGTTTCGTTGCACTCTGAGGCCCTGCTGTGCAGGGGGATTGTGAAAAACAGCTTGCTGGGGGACGGTGCAGGTGTGGGGGGTGCATTTAGGGTGGCTCGGCCACATGGAGCTGCATGGCTACACATAGTGGCCATTTCATCCAGCTGCGTGTTCTGGGCTTGGAAAGGCACCCATCCCCACAATAACTCCTCTGGTGCCCAGTCTTCACTATATGCCTCGATATTTAACAGTCTTATTAAATCAAAGATAAGTTTCCATGGCTTTATAACTCTTACCGCATTTTCTCGCCTCTGGAGGCAGCTTGAATTATAAATTGGCCAGTTCATCCCCAGGTTTTAAAGTCAAAAGCAGCTTCTTTAGTTGTGTCCAATCTGTGGTTTTTAGCCCATGTTATTAACGCTAATAATGCTTTTTTATCATAATCTACGTCCCATTCCTCAAGAAGTTTCCATACCTTTAGTTCTGGGTGGTCTTGCACAGAGGCAAAGTCTAGATGCACAAAGTATATCTTCTGTGGGGTTTTTCTTCTATTTTCAGCTTCTCAAGTTTTTTTTGTTTCACAGAACCCTTTGGCTGCATTTTTTTCAGTTTTTTTCTGCAGGGTGGGCTCTACTTGCATCTGTTTTTTTCTAGCTTTTTGCTGTGGGGACGAGCTCTGCAGACACTGCCCTGTGTCGCCGTCCTCTCTCCCCACAGGTCAATTTGTGGACTGTTCTTCATCACATCGGGATCACCACATGTTACCACAGCAGTCGAGTGTCAGGGACAGGACCCCAGCAAACCTCCCCTGGTCACCAGCAAACAGCATGTTTGATTGTTCAGAGCTCACTTTTATAGGCAATTCAGCCTCCTGGGTCTAGACAGCTCACTGGTCTGATCTTTACACCCCCCAGGTGCTGGACCAGTGAAATGCTTGCACCTCAGGAAGGATATTTTTGAGTCAAGCCCCTGTCAGTCAGGGTTCGTTTATGGAACAGGGCTGGGTTTATTATTTATAACTGGATTAATGCTCAGTACAAGCCAGCTTGTACTGTGACATAATGTGGCAACAGGACTGGTTGGACTCGAGCATCTTGAAGGGTTTTTCCAACCTTCCATGATAGGAAGATGTCCCTGGTAGTACATTACATTATTCCAGACAATCCTTTGTGCTAACATGAAAATATGTAATAACTTTGTGAAACAGCAGGGGAAGGAAAGTAGAGAATTAACCCTGTCAGTGCTGCCCCAGGCATCACCCAGCACCCATGGCAGGAGGAGATATCAGCTCAACCCAGCTGATCTGAGCTTCTCCATCCAGGCATCAACACTGTCAGCTGCTCCTGAGCAAAGCACAAATCAGTGTCTGAACTGATGGGAAATAATTACAGAGTGATCAAAGCACATCAGGCAGGGAGACCTGACATCCCTGTGCTTGCTAAGGGGTTTTAGACATCTGAAGAATACTCTGGTTTCTCCAGTCTGAAGCAGGATGTGTGGGAAGCTGGGATAGCTTCCATCTCGGGTTTGGTTTCTGTCCATGGTTATGGTTAGATGAGGCACAGCTCAACATCCTTCCCATGGCTGCTCCAGAGGGATTCAGGAGCTGCATCACCTCCCTGTGGGATACAGGGAAAGGCTGTGACCAGCAACATTTGGTCTTTGATCATTTTGTCCTCTAATTCAGCACCCAAGGAAAAGAAGATAATTCCCTCCCTTCCTTCCTTCCTTCCTTCCTTCCTTCCTTCCTTCCTTCCTTCCTTCCTTCCTTCCTTCCTTCCTTCCTTCCTTCCTTCCTTCCCCCCCACCCCATTCTACACTTTCCAAAAACTCTTTGTAAAATTTTTCAGAAATATCCTCCTGCTGTTCAGAGTATTTTGTCCTATTTATGTAAAAATGTGTTTCTTCTGTAACAAACCAAAGCAGAATAATAAGTATTTTCATGGATTTCAGCAGAATTCATATACATTGGGTCACAATAACGTAAGAGAAAAGAGAAAGCTTTAGAGTCAGTTTAAATGCATGAATCACACACACCTGCAGTGGACTCCAGTGCTTTCTTGAGAGTGATTGTGAGTCATTCCTCAGCCATGGACTGGGCTAAAGGACAAAGAGGAAGCAATGAGACACCTCAGCATTCCCGTGTGGAGACAATCCTATAGGAATATCCACCGCATAAAAATAATGAGCCTTTTGCTCCAAAGCACTTTAGTCCTCCAGTGGCTTTGAAAATCTCTTTGGTCTAAGCTCCAAAGCCACACAGGTGAAATCAAAGGTTCTTTGTATTAAGTTAGGCAGGACTAAGCTTAACTCAGGGACTCCCATTCCCTGGAAGTGTCCAAGACCAGGCTGGATGGGGTTTGGAGCAACCCAGGGCAGTGGAAGGTGTCCCTGCCCACGGCAGGGGTGAAACTGGATGAAATAAAGGGTGCTTTCAAACCCAAACCATTCTATAACTCTTTTATTCCATGAAAAAGCCTTGCCCAGTGTCAGGAGCAGCACCAGCACTGGACTGGAAACCCCCCACTAGTCAACAGTCAGTGGCTTTTGTCCCATCCTACATGATCAGAAAATGAAATGAACATGTAGTTTGCAAGATGTTTTGTTCAGCACCCACATCTGCAATGCTGGCAATCACACAGCCTGTGCTTCACAACCAAGCAAACAGAAAATGTAATTAATTTTATTTGCAAATTTTCTCTGAGCAATTTGCCACCCGTTTCATTTCACTGCCACCTCAGAAGTTACACTCTGACCAATGCCACTTACCCTGAAGACACACAAGAAAGAGAATAAATATTGCAATTGGTGTCTGAATATTCAGTCTATGTAAATGCATTACATACTTTGCTTGGCATTGTCATAATAGAAAAAGCAAGGCAAACTTCCAATTTTTTCTGCTCACACTTTCCTTTTGTCCTTTTTTTCCCCTCAAATTTTTCATAGTACATATTGCAAGATTTTTTCCTCTCATATCACTCTAGTTATTATTTTGAAAGCAAAATTCAGACATATCCAGCACCTTGAGGTTTCAGAATCAGGGATGTTGGGAAGGACCTGTTACTTCACCTTTTTTGCATATGCCCTTGCAGTCTGCTGCTCTCTATTCAGAAAACCTCGGGTAAAATGGAACCTTACAAATGAATTAAAGAAAACAGGCTTCAGTTCTGTGCAGGCAACGAGCTGGGTTCTGGGGAAGGGAAATTCCTGTGCAGATCCTGATGCATTGGAATAACCAGAAACCACCAGGTTGTGCTGTTGCCCTTAAGCAATGCACATCACCACCGAGCTGTGCTCAGCTCCTGGCTCCAGTTTGTCTGGGAAGACCCTGAAATCCTGGAAAACCACTTCCCTCAGACTCATTTTCACTTGTGATTATACAGCTCAGTATTTTTCACCCAATTTTGGCTCACTTTGAAAGTCACTGGCAGTATTTGCTGGCCATGAAATGCGGGTAGGAAAAAGAATAAAAATAAACAGAAAAACCAAAAGTATTAAAATAATGAGAATTAAACAATAAAAATAAAATAAATAAAAATAAATCAGCCATCAGCATAACCTTAGGATGTAAACACTGAACAACTCACCCAAAAACTGGCAGGTTTTTGATAGTTTATACCCAACCTATTTATTTTTCTTGCAAACTTCTGAACAAAATCAATCTTTTCAGATTTCCCATTGCACATTTTGTAAGTACACCACAGCTAAACTGAGCAAATTTGTTCCTACAGGACTGAGCTCCTCAGGCAGTGGAGTGACCCAGAGTTACTTTCCCACTCTGACTAAAGAGATGTGTTAATTGCAGAGGAGGAATAAGAGTTTTCATTAAATGAAGAATGGCCATGAGGAATCTGAACAAAGGTAAATCAACAAATTATAAAATTACAGGACGGTTTGGGTAGGAAGGGACCTTATAGATCATCCAGTGCCACCCCTGCCATGGGCAGGGACACCTTCCACTGTCCCAGGTTACTCCAAGTCCCATCCAGCCTGGCCTTGGGCACTCCCAGGGCTCCAGGGGCAGCCCCAGCTGCTCTGGGTACCCTGTGCCACGGCCTGCCCACCCTCACAGGGAACAATTCCTTCCCAATATCCCATCTAAACCTCTCCTCTCTTGGTTTAAAGCCATTCTCCCTTGCCTTGTCACTCCATGTCCTTACAAACATTCCCTCTCCACTCTTATTTTAGGCCCTCCTTCAGAAGGGGCCACATAAATTCTCCCCAGAGCCTTCTCTTTTCCAGGCTGATCAATCCCAGCTCTCCCAGCCTTTCCCCCCAGCAGTGCTGCTCCATCCCTCTGATCATCCTGGTGCCTCCCCTGGACTCTCTCCAAGTGTTGGGGAAGTTTGCAGAAGTAGAAGAGCAGCCAAGCACAGAATTACACAAGTGAAACTTCCTAGCCAACAAAAACCTGAATCTCAGTAAGAGGTGATGTTTTTGTCTCCTATTGCCACCCAGAGGTCGTTCTTCTTTAAATTGATCTGAGCACTTTTTGCAACCTTGTAAACATCGGAGTCCAGAACATCTGGTGCCAGATCCATGTGAAAAATTCCAGTAGCCAAGGAAAACTTCCTCATGCTTTGCTTTTGAACCCACCACCTGCCAGCCTCCCATGTGACAAAGGAAAAAGCAAACCCGGCAAAGATTCAAGGCTGGATCCTGATGCTTTCCCTCAGAAATGCAGGTAATTGGACAAAACCAGTTTTAGGGGTTTGTGGCATGACAGATGAGACCATTCCACCACGAAAACCCAAACCAGGACCCCAAATCTTTAGATTTAGAGCAGATAACTGAGAGTCACATTTGGAGATGATTTACTTGAATTTACATCTCTGAGCATCTGATTGTTTATTCTCCTCTAACACTCTCAAAGATTTTAGGATTCTTCCCCAACTACCCTTGAACTTTTTCTCTGGTGCTGAGGAGCATTTCCACGTTGTGCGCTTTCCTCCTCAGCTGATGCAACACCCACCATCTCCTACCTTCCCTCAAAGCACTCCAAGGAAAAAAGCTTTTAGCTCAGCTTGAAAAGAAGAAGAAGGAGGAAGAATCCTTTTCTTTCATGCACCTCGGTGGGAATACAGCAGACCAGGAGTTGTTAGAACATAAGGAACACAACTCAGGTAATTCAGCTCCCAGGTGGGAGCCAGGGCTGTCCTGGCCTGTAGAGCACAACTTCAGTAGCAGATTATGTGCTGCACAGTGCTTTTCTCTCCTAAAATAGTCTCCCAAAGGATACAACCAGATTTTTTAGCTACTGAAATTCGCAGCAGCACTTCAGAGCCTGCTCCTGTCCATCTATTTCACCGAGATGTGAATCTGTCCTTTCACAAAGAGGGTAATTATATGTTGGACGTTCTCAGATTTCCTCCTGTCTAAATTATCGACAAGCAGCTGCTGCTATGTCGAGTTCAGAGTCTCAGATGGGTTGATAAATGTGAATATTTAACTCCAGGATATCTACAAAGTGGGGAAAGAGTGGGAAATCCTTGCCCTGCCTTTGGACTTGTTCAAAATCTTGCCCCACAGATCTATTGAGTGCCATCAGGAAGGTCCACAGAATTAAAGCAATCTGAAGGAGATCATCTAGTGCTGGTTTCAGAAGGCCTTTGACCCAATCCATTCCCAAAGCCTGTTAGGGAAATTTGAAAACTGCAGGGTAAAAGGTAATTTTCTGCCATGGATTAAAATGCATTGGTGAGATACGGAAAACAAAGGAGAAGAAAAAAGTTCTAATTCTTGCCATACAGAGAGGTTAATGTGGAGTGCCCCAAGATTTGCTGCTGGGATGGATTTTTTTGTCCCTTTAAATCCCTGGCATAATGCAAGAAGTCCTGGCTTACTCAGCAAATATTCTGCCCTTCTCTTCTGCAATAAATCCTCGTGCTTGCTTTAGCTCAGGCTCCTGAGCTGCTGTGCCCCAAATTGTAACAGCATCCCAAGACAGGGCACACCAGGAGGGAGCTCAATCTCCATGTGCTTCCACTTCACTAGAAATATCCCAAGGGGGAAATCTGTATTATTTGTGATTTCTCATAAATCAGATCAAAGACATTTTTTTCTTTTAAACATCCTGCCAGTCTGAAGCTCTGCAAGGTAGATAAAATATTTTTTCCCTTTTTATAGATATATTATGGGAACTATGCTGGTGCTGTGGAAAATGTTGCTGTTATGTGTGAATGAATAGCATCAAAAAGATTCTTTAAATCCAAAGTAAAGTTTGTCTTGAAGGTTTAAGTGATACCACGAATGTGTGCAGATGTTCAGCATGGAAATAAGCCAGTAAATGGAGCCAACTGGAAAAAAACAGTGGAGGAACTTTCATTCAGATAAAGATTTATGAGTCTACCAATAGAGATACTAATGGATTCAGAGGTGGATGTTTGGCTGATAAAAAAAATTAAGCAACTCAGTAAAAGTGTCTGCTTATTCTTCAAAACCATCCCAAAATGGTTAATGTGTTTCATGACAAAAAAGATGAAGCCCAAATAAATGTTTGGTGTTATTGCACATCCTCTTGATTTTGAATTGTTTCAGTCATGAGACAGAAGATGTGGAAAATGTTCTAAAGGAGCAGACAGGAATGTCTTCAGGGCAGCAAGAGCTCTGGAAAGTGTAAAAGCAGTTTTACACTGGGTTCTGCTGCTTTTTGACCATTTCAGCTGTGCCATGTCCCAAAAGGTGACAGGCTGCCATAGGCACAGTGGTCAGAGAAACCTGGCACATAAAACAAGATAAAAATCCTGAAAATGATGAATGCTCACTATTGAGAACAGAAATTGATTAGTGGTCAGTCCAAATGTTCTCTTGGAGGTGTTATTTCATAGGCACCACAGCAGCAAGAACTGACAGAAAACAAAGCTGAATATTTAATTTCCATTGCCAGTTGATGCAGTCATGATCTCAGAAAATCAAAATTGATATGTGGGACTCTGAAATATTTTCATTTGCATTATAAATAATGCTGCCTGGTGGAGGACACCTAAACCACCTCATCTTTCTAAAAATGAGTTTGGGAGCTTTCCCAACTTACACAGTACTTTTACCCTTTTGAGAATAATGGAGAGCTGAAGCCAATAATTGTTTTTTATTTCAGGTTTTGTGTAGCACATGCAAAGAATTCACCTTCTATTCAAGATTAGCAGTTGTGAAGTTTTGATGATCCTTTATGGAAGAGCATTTGACAGTCACTCATGATTGGAAACTTTACTGCCCTTTCCAGATAAACCTACACAAATCTCTTTTTATTATAAATTTTACAATTTATTCCCTTTCTTAATGGGAAGAAATTGTAAAATACACTACATGCATTTTACAGTTACATGAAGGAAATACATTTCTAAGCCACTCCAAACTATTTTCAGCTTTTTGGGGATAAGAAAAAAAAATTACTTTCCTCCCATCATGCAAGTAAACTTTTTCCACCCTGTCCTTATTTGAAAGCATCACTCTTGATGTGGAAGGATGAAAACTATTACAGCATTTTTTTTCATTTTATGTCTTTGAGGTCAGTCTGGTAGAGCACAGGTCATCAAAAATTATAGTGCCACCAAGACATAAAAAATAAATAGTTTGTGTAAAATACACACACACACAGAGTGGAAACTTCTCCAGATACAATTCCTCTTCAGAAAGCTGCTTGATATAATTCCATATTGACTGAAAGGATTTGCAGGGGAAAATACATCCAAATTAAAATCAGCCACTTTAAAAACATGGAAAGAAAATTGCTGTGTAACAGCCACACTTCTGCCAGAGAAACCCGAGTGCAGAAAAGGGAAGAGAAGCCTTTCTGAGGGTTTTACAGCTGGGAAAGCCTGGGAACTTTATTTTTTCAGAATTCTTAGAAATGCAATGATTTGCTGCTATTTCTCAGTGAAACAAGAGTGCTGCTTATAGAAAAGTGTTTATGCAGAGATTGAGGATCTGAGGAGCTGTGGAGCAGCCTGGCTTCTCCAAGATCCAAAAACCTGAGCACAAATCTATAAAATGGCATTAATCCCAGGAGGAAGAATGCAAAGATTTAACCAAGCAGCACTGCAGGATCACAGGTGTTAATCAGCTGGGTTACCTGCAGCATCGACCTCACAGCTGCAGCAGGTAATGTTTAACTTAATTAATTGTGCCAGTCCTGGCTGCTGCAGGTGCCCTTGGGGTCAGCTGGGAGAGAAAAGGGAAGGGAGAAGGGGAAAACTGAGCACTGTGTCCTGAGGAAGCTGGAGAAGAAGAAAGAGCCACTCCTCAGGGCTATCAGGGAGGTTACATTAATAATTGGAATTTTTAACTGAAAAAGTTCTGGGGTGTTGATGCCTTTTATCAGGATTGCCTAAAACCAGAGGGCAGGCAGAGTGCAGGGAATAAAAAGCAGTTCTGTTTATTGCAGGCCCTTCAGGTACATCCAGGGCAGACCAAGCCCCCCAGGGCTGCACCCAAAACGCACCACGGCTCACGGGTTTCACACTTGGATAAGTTTGGGCCCTTTGCATTTTGGGGGTTCATCCTCCAATCCCAGCTCCAGCTAATGAAGTCACTGACCCCCAGTTTGCTCCCCCAGCTCACTTTTGTTTCCATCTCTGGCCCTGAGGCAGTGAGGTGTCCTTGAGTGCCAGGCCTGGAGAGGAATTGTTGTGTCTGCCCAGAATGGGGAAGCAGCAGCTGGCACTGGGTGTGGAGTTCAGAGTTACACACTCAAGAGCTGCAGGGCTACAGATACATGGAAATAGAAAAGATCAAAGCCTAAAGCATCAGTATCAGCAGGGCCTTGGTGAGATGTGACCAAGGTTTATCTGCAAAGAGCCTCCAAGGAGCTTCCCCAGCCCTGAAATCTCAGAGCAGAAACAAGAAACAGGTTGGAAGTGATGGCAAATCTCAGGGTCTGAGCTTTGCTGCTCTCATGGCACAGCCACAGCACAAAGGAGAACACTCCTGAAGTATCAACCCTCTGGCCAACCACCCTCCTGTGCCCTGGAGGAGCAGGAGATGAGCTCAGAGGGGAGTGCTCCACTTCTGGTGTTTGTAACACACCTTCACAGACACCTGAGAGTGGGATCAGCAGAGAGCAGGAGCTGCAAACCATAGCACAGCTGAATGTGCAGTGATTATAGTGGGATTTTTGGTGATTGGAAAACTCCCACTGGGATCAAGCAATGGACTTAAAAAATATTTCAATTCCACCTTGATGTCTTGCTAACACTTTAAAGGGAAAAGAGTGTGTGCAATTTCATGATCTTCTTGGTTTGCACCACTCAATGCTAATTGTCCCTCCAATATTCCTGTGCAGTTTTAAGGTTGACATTGATTTTTTTTTTTTTTTTTACCACACTAGATTTAGACAATGTCTCTTCCTCCCCTGCAGCTCTGCTTGTTCCTGCACTGTTCTCCTTTGCACAGGGGTGACCCCACATAAGCTGGGTGCAAAGCATCCCCTGACCTTTCCCTGTGCCTGTGAATTTTGTAGAGCCTCTCAGCATCCCCCAGTATTACACAGAGGTGTTTGCATGTCCTTTCTGGGGTTGTCTAAGGTGAGATTTCTCAGTATTTAAACATGGCTGTAAATTATTGCAACATATTTAAGTGCATATCCGTTCTTCAGAGCATTTCCTGTACAAACTACTCCAGTGGGTGTCACCCCTGCCCATGGCAGAAATGATCCTTAAGGTCCCTTGCAACCCAAATATTTCTAGGATTATTCATTTTGCTTTTAGAAAGGACCAAGACCATGACATTTTCCCCCACCAGCAATCAGTTAATTGTCCTTTTTGGGGTTCCCACAGAGGAGGACCCCCCCAGTTTCCTGCTTTAATCCCAAACCCAGGGCCAGTTCTGTGCAGCAGCAGCTGCTGCGGGCTCTGGGTGCAATTCCATGGTTTCCCCGGATTCCTGGGGCTCACTGCAGACCTGAACACCCTCCAGCTGCTCTGCTCTGCTGCCAGCCCCAGTCCCCATGTGACCAAGGAGGGGACAGTGCTAAAGGACACCACGGGGCCCCTCCAGCTGTGCTGCTCTCATCCTGCGCCCACTGACAAGTCAGAGCTGTGTAGTGGCATCAAATTAACCCAGAAATGTAGGGGGGCAGCAGGGCTTTGTTTATTCACCACAACCTGTCTGATCACTTCCACCTCTCCCACTTTTAGCGCTCTTTGGTCTGAAAAGGAAGCAGAAAAACACCAACCTTGAGAGCTGGTTTTGCCGTCTGGCTGCTTCTTTCTTTGAATAAAGGAGTTCCCCTGGGCCAAGAGCTGACTGCCAAAGTAGCCAAATTATTTCTGCCCAGAATTTCTGGTTAACTTGTCAGATAAGCAGGAAGTTCAGGAGCCAGCGACACGACATGACTGCAAGGATATGCTATTTTTTATCTGTAAATAAGGTACTGCAGTAACGGCACTCTGGCAAACAAGTGAATGAGCCACACACACATTTCTGCTCAGCTCTGTTTGCACATCTGTGCTTTTCCCACTTTGCTGAGACCTTTCCCTGGTATTGCATATTTTTTATAGTTCCTGATAGGACCAGGGTTTTGCATTTATTTTGAAATCCTTTCCGAGGTCCTAAAAAAGTGCACATGTGTTGATTTAATCATTTTATAAAACCATTTGGAGTTTTAATTCATGGGGTTGACTTGTCATTTGAGTGGAATTTACATTCCACATTGCTTTTATTAGAAATAAAGAAGCATTAACATCTAGAATAACTCAGTTATTCCATTTTCATGTCTGGTATTTCTTGGCTGTTCAAGTGTGGGACATCAGCTCAGGGAGCTGCTGGAGCATTGAACTACTTCCTTTTCCACTTCCCATTTTCTGACAAAAAGACAAACAGTTGTTTTGGGTTTGTTTGTTTTTTTTTTTTTTTCTTTTTGATACTATTTTCTGTGAGCAAATTAATTGAATAGAAAACCTCCATAAAGAAAATGTCTGAAAAATAATTCCAGCTGAAGCAACTCCACAGTTCAGTTCTCATTAGATCTTCAGTGTTGCCACTCTTACGTGTCCCCCTGGTTGTATTCCCAGTCCTGTGTGTATTTATCATCTGAATTTCTAAACCTTCAGTCTGAACCATTTATTTAGTCCTGAATTTTGGCCACCCAGAACAATCCAAGTTGTTCAGCAGGAGAGAAGCCTTGGCTGGCTCCAGCAGCTTACACAACCACACCCAGCCTAAGGAGCTTGTTATCATGCTCTTGATCCCACTAAATGCAACATTAAATGTCTTTAAAGGTTCAAAGGTGACCATGGCCAAAGTTGAAGAGGTGGTGACACTCAGGAAATGTTCAGAGCCAGGCTGGAGGAGATAACAGAGCTAAAGGGACCCCAAAGGAGTCTGCCCTGCAGAAATCCTGGGGTAGGTGATGGGAGCAGTGTCTGAGCAGGCTCTGGGAGGAAAGCTGGGCCAGGGAAATGGGTTTGAGATT
Source organism: Pyrgilauda ruficollis (assembly GCF_017590135.1). Classification (NCBI taxonomy): domain Eukaryota; kingdom Metazoa; phylum Chordata; class Aves; order Passeriformes; family Passeridae; genus Pyrgilauda; species Pyrgilauda ruficollis. The sequence continues at coordinate 2,696,475 of NW_024520318.1, forward strand.
AAAAACTCATCACTGGAGCCTCTCAGTTGTGATTTCTGTTCTACAGTATATAAGAAAATGTGGCTTGGATTATGTAGTTTTTCAGTAAATATTATTGCACCTGAGAAATACTTCACTAATGCCAACAGTGCATTATTTCATATAACTAACTACTGGCATTTTTATTTTGATTATTAATGTGTGAAAAATGTTCCCTGAGACCACAATATTTCACATCTGGATATCTGAATTTTCTGTGCGCATTAAGACAGCTCTGCCTTTCAGTATTGTAATTTGGAAATATAATCTACACACACTTCACAAGAATTTACTGTCTCTCTTGATCCTTGACCTGTTTATATAGTAATTATTAACCAGCTTAATTCTGAGAACTCTGCTCGTGTTATGTTTTTACACAAGATATCTTGGCATGATAAAATGATGCCTCATACAAGTCAAGGTTGTTTTTGCTCAACCAGAACAGCCACATTAATTCTAAATTCAGTGTAAACAAGAAGCAGAATAAATGTTTTCCAAGTAGAGGAACAAACCTGGCAAGGAATAAAACACATTCATGCTTTTAAGGTTCATAATACAAGTGTGTAGAAATACAGAATCTTGGTTTTCAGGAATGTCAGAGCATTTTACGGTCTATGGTTTATGTATTGTTTCCCCTTATATTTTGAGCTAATTCTTTACTTAACCAGCCTTAATCCTTAATCTGTTTCTTTCCAGGTATTTATAATTTGTGCATATATCCAAGACTGAGTTTAATTCGAGTCTGAATTGGTTCTGATCCTGAATGTCTTTTCAGGTAATTGCAAATCAGAGCAGTGACTACATTTATTGAGGAGAAACCAGCACAGAACCCCCCCCCCCACCAGGAGCTTTGACTGCCAGAATTGTGGGGCTCCACTGATGCCAGTGCTGCTGTCAGAGTTTGTGTAAGGATCAGAAGAGTTACAGCTTTTAATAACTTATTATTACAAGATTTCTCACATCAGTGCTTCCCTGACTTCAAGGAAGTCATCCCCTAAACCACACTCATGTAAACCAAATACACTCAGCTTCATAACTTCCTCTACATAAAATATCTTTTCCGGGCATCCCACCTTCCTTTTCCAGGATATTTCCTGGTTTCAGGATCAGCCTGGAAATTAGGCTGCAGAATTAAACAGAGTGTCCCAATCAAGGGCTCAGCAATGCCCTGTGGACAGCTGCCACCTCCTCCCTGCTTCTGCTCCTTCCTGTCCTGCTTTTGCCTTCAGGTGCTGTGTCCTTGCCTTTCCTGCAGCATTCTACTGACACTGAATATTCAGCTTCTCATCTCTGATTTCTGCAGTGCAGGACGCGTTGATTTCTTTTTCGAGGCACAAATTTATGGTGTTGCAGATGTACAAAACTTGTTTTGCTGTAATAAAATCTATTGATTTACGCGAAGACATGGAAAGCCTTCTCTAGTGTTTCCTTAATCCACAATTGATTGTGCATTAATATCAAATCAAGACAGAAAGGGCCAAGAAGTATTTTTAATGTTTTCTTCCATAGACTGTAGCAGTGTCTAAAGTCTAAAAGTTGATGTATTGTTGCCTGAGCTCATTATTGATCATTAAAACTGGTATTAAAGTGAGTGAATCCTGTAATTTACCACACACTGAAATATCCAGTGTAAACAGTCATACTCAAATCAAAATGAATAAACTTGGGATCATTTACACCAAGTGAGGACTGGCATTTCCCATGTTTACAAATATTTAGCTGCATTTAAAATTGCCTTTTCCACGCTGAAATGAGAAAAAAAAGCCTTCCTGATTTATCATCTGAAATTTGTCTCTGCTTCCTACATTTGGTGGAGAGCTGAGAACCAAAATGCAGGGGGTGGAAAAAGACAGGAATTGCTGGATAGAAATAGCTCTCTTTCCTATCATGGACTGTGTGATGGAATAAAAGTCAGATTTCTGTATTTTTCTCTTTGATTAATATTTTTAGTCAAACTCTTTGCTCTGTGAATGAGTGGGCACATGCAAACAAACAAATTTACTAATGGTTTTTAGTGTAGTAGTTTTAGAATCTAAAGATCTAAGAAAAAAATGAGGACAGAGAAGAAAAATTCCAGAAAAGAAGTCTTATAGCACTTCTAGACAGTATTTCTAGCAGAAAAAAAAAAAAAGAGTATTCTAAGACAAATTGAGGTAAAAAATATCCTCTGCTAATAAATCTTTGGGTTGCTGCTATGAATATCCCCATTTCCCACCCTAGTAAAGCATTTTATTTTTGCCTGAGCAGAACAAGGCAGTTTGAAGATATTGACTTGAGAAAAGGCTGTGATTTGAGAAAAGGCTGTGATCTCAGTCAGACAGGGGTGGGAGCAGATTGCACAATCAGAAGATATGAGGAGTGTTTATTCCTTATTAAGGACAATTTATCCTCTGATATTTCTGCATCTCCTGGTGTGGGCTTTAAAACACATGGAGCTTGCACAGGGAGAGGTCGGGAGAAGATCCCAATCTTTTCAAGGCAGATGCATTTCCTGGTGTCCTGGGGAATTGAAAAGGTTCCTCTCTGCATTTCAATAGCTGGCATTCAATCTGAGTTTCAGAAATCCCAGACCACAGGACTTCCATCTCCTCTATTATTCAACAGTTTAATATGCAGCATTTCCTGATATTTACATCAGATGTCTTTCTTCCCTCATAATATATTCCCTTCACCTGTTAAACTCCTTCTGTCATGTAACAGAGTGAATAATTATTATCCTTTATACAGGCTTAGGTCCTCAGACATTTGAAAGCTGTTATTGTGCTCCTGCTTATTCCTTATTTGGCCAAATTATAACTGTTTAATTCCCTTCATTTTTCTTCCCACTTCAGTTCTCACAAAACCTCTTCATTTTTTATTCTGTCTCCTCTTTGATTTGCTGCCAATGTAACATCTTTTTGGGAGAGCATCTCTTATGGCTGCATGCAGTGGCCAGAACAAGGTTGCAGATAATCCCTGCTTTGGGACTGCCAGCCATGTCCAAAACCCTTTGAAGTCCATGGCTGCACTTCCATTGGATGCAAAGGGCACTGGATCCTCAACTTGCATTTTGCTTTTTATAATTCCTGTAGCATCCTTCTGCTCTCTTATCCATTGCCACTCTTCCATTCCCTAAAAGATAAACTGTTGTTCATCTTTTGAGTTACTCTGCTTTGTGCTGGTTTTGGGTTTGCAGTAAAATAATTTCCTTCCCTTGATGAATCTGGTTTGGCCATGTTTTTTCCATGTTTCCTGTCAATCCTTTTTCATTTCATTCCCCTTATTGACATCCATCTAGGATGGGCGTAATCGGTGTATTTAATTGTGATCTTGATTGTATCTTTTTTTCTAAGCCATTAATAAAGATATAAAGTAAACTCAGACTAACAATCAGTGCATGTTTGTTATGTCCACCCCACTGGACATTTCCACCCATCTTGTTACCAGCTGTTCATCAGCATTTTTTCATTTGTGCTTTAGCCAATATTCAACCCACACACCATTGTCTGCAGCCAAGCTGACTTGAATTAATTTTTCAATTAAGATTTCATGAGACAGTGTCAAATGCTTTACTAAAATCCAAGTATCTGTCAACTCCCATATTGAGATTTTTTCTGGTTTTATTTTATTTGAATTCTTTTCCCTCGTTCCCTCTGTTTAAAGCTAATTCTTCATACAAAGACATCAACAACTCTTCCATGTCTGCCTCACTTTAAAATTGTGCTTGTCAAAAATAGGCTGGAAGTGTCTGTTTGCCCAAAGCCCACCCAGCTCAGGGTTTGCAGAACATGGAAAGACTTTTCTCTCCTTCACTCTGCAGTGGCTGGGGTGAGCTGAACCAGGGTTTTCTGCCTAAATCCTCTCTCAGATTCCCAGTTCTCTCCATTATTTTCATTCACACAGCCAGAAAACACCTTCTGTCCATCCCTTATCACACAAACAGCAGGAGATGAAGCTGTAATTCCACTCACTGATTTTTACGCCAATGAGAGAAACCTTTCTCCACCTCCAGTCACCCCTTGGTGTCTGTGGTGTGCCCAAACCCAGGCTCCTGAAATCTAGGGGCCTCTTCCTCACAGGGTCCAAAGACCTGAATTTATACAATCTCATTGCTGGACATTTATCCTCTGTTTCTGTTGTTTTCAGAGGGACTAATCATGCAGTGAAGTGCTGTTCTTGTTAATTAAAATAGTCCAGCCTGGCTATTTTAGAGCTGCCCTGTGTAGTATTTAGATATTATTTAACATCTAGTGAATTCCTCGCGTTCACTGAAAATATAAAAATAATTACTCTTGTCTTTATTAACACACTGTACACTCAGTCTTTACTAAGGAACTTCTGTGTGGGTAAATAAACAGCAACTTTCTATGAACTTTCTTTCATGACCAAGTAAATCTCCAGCCCCCAGGATGAATCTCTAATTAATTCATAGTAACCAGTTATAAGGTGCTCCTTCATTAATTCTGGAAGGGTGTTACCAGAAACGCATTTTATAATGCATTCAAACTCCTGCCAACAGAAAGGAACCAATAAGCAAGTTTTGAAGAATTAAAATGCTTTCTCCCTTCATGAGAAAAATACAGGGGGACCATCAATACCCAATTTTTTAGTAGCCAGACACTTAGATTAATTACTGAAGGATTATGTATTTCCTCTTAAAAAACCAGATTTGAATCTATGAAAGATTTAAAGAGGCTTTTGAATAATGAAGAAACTCATTGAAATTAAAGAAAGCCAATGGCTTCTATTTTATTGCAAGCATATTTTAAGGCTTGACAAGAGTTGCAGTGTTCCCCTAATTTTTGCTGTAAAAGGGAAGTAAAACAACTGTTTATTGTGGCAATACTTCATAGTGCCCTACTTCTGTAAATTGTCTTTAAGCTCTAGGGTAAGGAGGGAACATTCATGTTTTTAAATTGGATACAAAAGCTTTTTCTATGCAGTGGCTGCTGGAGCATGAATTGCCACACAGAGACTCCAGATTTATCTAAACACACTGATGCTCAGCAAGCTGGCAAGGCTTTTCTGCCTTGCTTTACCTGCAGTGCTTGTAGCTTGTGCTCCTTTTAAATGTTTTTTAATGTTTGGGGTGCAGAACACAGACCTTGAAAAGGTTGTTGGAAATTCTCCTTGAAACAGCCCCCAAACCCTCAGAGCTGTCCCAAAGTTTTGCAGAGTTTCAACACAGCTAATTTATAAAATAAATTGGCTGGCCAGGCTGAGAACACAATGTTCCACATGCGATAATGGGGACAAAATGACACTTATTAAAATTTCGTGGGAGGTCAGGGGTGATGGCAAAGGGAGTCACACAGGGACTGCCAGCAGGAAGGTCATTGGTGAGGGCACACCTCAGTGCTGTGTCCAGTTCTGGCCCCACCGTTTGGGAAGGACTTTGGGACACCACAAAAGCTTTTTCTATGCAGTGGCTGCTGGAGCATGAATTGCCACACAGAGACTCCAGATTTATCTAAACACACTGATGCTCAGCAAGCTGGCAAGGCTTTTCTGCCTTGCTTTACCTGCAGTGCTTGTAGCTTGTGCTCCTTTTAAATGTTTTTTAATGTTTGGGGTGCAGAACACAGACCTTGAAAAGGTTGTTGGAAATTCTCCTTGAAACAGCCCCCAAACCCTCAGAGCTGTCCCAAAGTTTTGCAGAGTTTCAGCACGGCTAATTTATAAAATAAATTGGCTGGCCAGGCTGAGAACACAATGTTCCACATGCGATAATGGGGACAAAATGACACTTATTAAAATTTCGTGGGAGGTCAGGGGTGATGGCAAAGGGAGTCACACAGGGACTGCCAGCAGGAAGGTCATTGGTGAGGGCACACCTCAGTGCTGTGTCCAGTTCTGGCCCCACCGTTTGGGAAGGACTTTGGGACACCTGAGGGCATCCAGAGGGGGCAAAGAGGCTGGAGAGGGGCTGGGAACACAAACCCTGAGAGGAACCCCTGAGGGAGCTGGGGGTGCTCACCTGGAGAAAAGGAGGCTCAGGGGTGCCCTCATCACTCTGCACAGCTCCTGAAAGGTGCCTGTGCTCAGCTGGGGCTGGGCTCTGCCTCCAGGAGCTGGAAAGCACAGGGGCAATCCTAGATGACAAGGAAGACTCTTACTTCACACTGAGAACGAGATGACACAGTCTCCAGCTGCACCAAGGGAAATACAGGTTGGACATTATGAAAAAGTTTTTACAGAAAGAGTGATAAAGTTCTGGAATGGCTGCCGGGGAGGTGGTGCGGTCACCATCCCTGGGTGTGTTTAACAAAGCCTGGATGTGGCACTGGGGGCCGGGGTTGAGTTGAGCTGTTGGGGCTGGGCTGGACTCCATGACCTTGAAGGTCTCTTCCAGCCTGGTCATTGTGTGAATTCTGTGAATTCTGTGAGGTGCTGCTCCCTCCAGGTGCCACCCAGGAGGGACTGAGGGTGGCTTTGCCTCATCCTCCAGGGACAGGTGACCACAGGTGACGAATGTGCCAGGTGGGTTTGGGTTGTGGGGCTGCGGGGGCAGCAGCAGAGCGCTCTGCAGGTGCTGGGAGGCTGGGATTGCAGCTGGCACCTGGAAATAATGGCAGGGATGCGGGAGGGGAAGGGAGCTGGGACACCGGGGAGCCCCATTTGTGTGTGTGGCAGAACGAGATGCTGAGCAATTAGCCACTGAATAGCAATTAGCCACCAAATTAGCAATTAGCCACTGAATCGAGATCTCTGCTGCAGATACCAACCAGTTCTGAAAACTCCTTCCTCTCTTGTGCTTCCACTACACTTCCTTGGTTACTCATCACAGGAGAGACTTTTAACTTTCCATTGGAAGGAAAAACATATTTTAAGGCTATTAAGTACTAATGATGAGGTTGGAAGCACCTATTGCTTGCTTTATTTATTTAAGGTTCTAATGCTTTATTTATTTATTTATTTATTTATTTATTTTAAGGTCCTACAGTTTCATTTATTTATTTATTTTAAGGTCCTACTGACTTATTTATTTATTTATTTTAAGGTCCTCCTGATTTATTTATTTATTTATTTATTTATGTATTTATTTATTTATTTTAAGGTCCTACTGTTTCATTTATTTATGTATTCATTTTTTTCTTTATTTTAAGGTCCTGCTGTTTTATTTATTTATTTATTTATTTGAGGGCAGAAGGAGCAGCACAACTCCCATCTTTGAGAAGTTTCACTCGGGATTAGGGCTGCTTTATTTATTTATTTATTTATTTATTTATTTTAAGGTCCTACAGTTTCATTTATTTATTTATTTTAAGGTCCTACTGACTTATTTATTTATTTATTTTAAGGTCCTCCTGATTTATTTATTTATTTATTTATTTATGTATTTATTTATTTATTTTAAGGTCCTACTGTTTCATTTATTTATGTATTCATTTTTTTCTTTATTTTAAGGTCCTGCTGTTTTATTTATTTATTTATTTATTTGAGGGCAGAAGGAGCAGCACAACTCCCATCTTTGAGAAGTTTCACTCGGGATTAGGGCTGCTTGCAAGAAGTAATTCTGCATTCCCAAAGGGGAGGAAGGCCTCTTGTCAACTGCAAGATTAGCAATGCAGTCACTGGGTGTTTAAATAACAGGAGAGATTCTGGAACGTGAAAACAAATTAAGCCTTGCCATGGATGAGAAAGCATTACCTGAAAATTTTGTTGTGTATTTAGAGCTTAGCAACAGATGCTGCATCTGGAAAAAAAGGAATTTACAGAAAGGGACGGAGCTGCCTCTGCACCTCCCCCCAAACTGCTCCAAAATTCACAGTAATTGCAAATTAACTTCCAACAGAAGGAATGTGCACAAGCACCAATAAGCAAGGGGAAACAACTTTTCCTTGTTTCTGAAATTAACACAAATATATTGGCTTAACTGCCATTGGATTGTAACAGGAACAGTTTTGAAAAATAACATAGCATGTTCTTCTTTGGGTTTAGTGCCTGGGTGTGCGATTTTTAAAATTTACTTATTTCAAATTAATTTATGAAACCTTGAATTTATTATAATAGAAAAAGCAGCACTTTATTGCTGTTTTCTGCTTGAAGAAATAAAACTGAAAGACATTTTTATCAACGTTTTTACTTCAGAAGATACAGCAAAAATCACCTTTTTTTGGGACAGTTTTTAAATCCTATTTTTTTAATAAATCCTATTTTTCTTCATAGGAAACTTGGTTGTCCCTGATATTAACACCAATCAAAAATTATTTCCAACAAAACTGAAAGTCTTCAGCTATAACAGCCATATACTGTTGATAATTGGATTATGTCTTGGACTCTTTTTTAGGAAAGAGAGAGGTAAAACCCTTTTTATGAGCTAGGCCTACAATGGATTAAACCTCAAGGCTGGGCTTAAAGAGGATGGAGCTGTGGCAGGTGAAGCTTTTATCATCCTCACAAAAGATAAGGGCAGGCAGGGGAGAAAGGTTGAGGAGGTGAGATACCCACAAACCAGGCTCTAAATACCTTCCAAAATTTGTATTTCTTACAGTAAGGAAAGAAACAGATCTCATCAAGTGATTTTTCTCTATATTCAAATATATATTTTTTTTCCAAAATAACTTTCCTAAGGCTGACAGTGCTATGTTTTACTGAAACTCTTTACAAAGTCCATTTATTTCTAATGACATTAAAAAAAAATGAATAATGGGAAAAAAAAAAAAAAAAAAAACCAAAAAAAAAAAAAAAAACACACCAAAAAATAAAAACCAACAAACCAAAAAAAGTGAATAATGGTCAGCATGCTCTGTTTATTATTCTTTCCCAAAAGAGTCAGGGTAGAACTGCAAACATTGGTACCTTAGGCTAAGAAAGTTTGGTCCAAAATATTCTAGAAATGGTGTCCTGGGCAGGTTTTGGTGCTGGTTTTTTTGGTGTTTTACTCCTCAAAATTGGGAGTATTGTAGAAAGAAGTGTTCCCACAAAACAAACTGCATTTCCCACTCATCCATAAGATAATAACAGGTGAGACAATATCAGAGCAATCCTTTATCTTTGGTGGGGCTTTCCCTGGATGAATGCCAGTGATGATCAGGTATCAAATCTGTGTTCTCATCTCCTCTTGGCTGCTGTGGGTGGATAGAATGGACAGAAAGCACAGAAGGTTCCATTTGCAGGAAAAATTCTGGCCAGGCAATGTTCCATCAACCCACACTCAGCACAAGACAGGTGGTTTTTGCAGAGCTTGTTGTGAACAAGAAGTTTTATTGATTTGTGTGTTTTAGTCAAGTAAAAAATCCACAAGACATTAGGTGAATAGTACAATGGTAGGAATTTCAGTTCATAAAAGAATGGCTCTTATCTATTTATCCCTATCACAATAAGAATTCCCAGAGATCCAGGCAATTTATTAAAGCTGATATTCCAGCTATCAAATGCTGATTCCCAAGTTCTTCCTTGTGAGGTGTCCCAGGAAACCACAGCAAAGTCAGAGTTGTCCCTCTCACCAGACTTCAGCTGGAGGTAAGGTATTTCCTGCTCTCCCTGCAGGGTGGGAAGAAAATCCTGAGGCAGATTTGTCCTCTGTTGTCCAAGGAAGAGGAATTCTGCATTTCCCTGGCAGCAGAAGGCACAAAGGTGATGCTCAGAGGAGTTTGATCTCTGCACGTGTGAGTGCAGAGATTTCAACCCTGAGAAATCTGTCTCCTCCCTTCCTGTGCTGCAGGCAGCTCCAAAACAGCTCTGCTATTTTATTTTGTGCTTTCTAAATAACACCTAAGAAGCAGATAGCCCATAAAGAGGTAATTTTATGTTTTGCTTTAAGTGTGCATCATTTTCCCTTTCTGTTGTGACATTGATTTATGTATTATGCCAGAAATAGAAAATGTGTATGGAAAAAGCAGCAGCATCCCACACAAAACCACTCAATTCAGGCATTCCTTAGCTTGGAAAGTCACTCACAGGATTTTAAATCACATCACAGGGGTTTATGCTCTTAGACATCACCTTTCTTTACAAAAGAAGTTTCTATTTTTTCCACTGTGTCCTGCCACCTTCAATTGATCCAGTTCTCCCTGCTCTGTAATATAGTCATTAAATATTGACTCTAATCCTTGATTTTTAGTGCATAATTGCCATTGATTGAAGATTTTTTTTTTTAAAACCAGGTGTTTATTCCTAAGCAGATGGGGAAAACCCCTTTTCTGACATGAGCTAATTCTGGGTGCTGCCCTTGAGGTGCCCTGGCTGTGGCACATCTGTTCAAGCATCCACAGCACGAGTTTGGGATTGTCCCTCCAGCAAAAAAGAAACAACTTTGAGAGGATTTTTGTCGACATAAAATCCATGTTCTTCTTCCCACACACAGAGAATAATTTCCTAACCCAGGGATCTTTAGCAGAGCTGCCCAAACACAGCCAGCCTGGGGGCTGGACACACAAGGAACAACAAATTGGATGTTTCTGTCTCTCAGCAAAATCTCCTGATGAGCAGCCACAAGGCCTCCACTGGAAAAGGCTCTGAGCACAACAAGAGTGTGGAATCAGGGAGTCCAAACTCTCCTTTACAAGTTGAAAGAAGTGCCGGGGAAAAAAAAAAAAAAAACAAAACCAAAAACAAAACAAGTTTAATCCCTCCCTTTATCTTGTTTATAACCAGATCCCTGCTTCCCATGGAATGCTGCAGCTCCCAGCCTCGCAGGAGGAGGGAGGAACAAAGTGAAGTGTGGCTTGACAGGAGGCTGGGAAGAGGGAAGTGTTGCAGTAAGGTAGAAAATTCATAAAGAAAGGCCTCATAAAACCAATCCTGCTGTCCTAAATCAGTGTCTGCCCTTGTCAGGCTAACCCTCTGCAAGATCCCATGTGAAAGAATGCTGGTGTGAGCAGTTCATTAACATAACAATCTATTCCTGGAGAAAAAGCACCCAGCACCTGTATAAACTGTTTTTACACCCTTAGAAAAATGAAAACTCTCTCTCACAAACAACTTTTCAGCATGTACACACCAGGGTTGGAGTGACCAATCAGAATAAAAACTTTTTATTAATTACAACTAACCAATAAAGTGATTGGCAAGAAAGCTCCTGACCAATGGGAGTCACACACAGGTCTGTAAAACTGGGTAAAAAGGAGTTCTGTGAATAAAGAATGGCCTTTTTCCACCATGAAGAAAATAGAGTCAGTGTGATTTATTCGCATAGGGAAGATGTTGTTTTGCTAGCAATTTAACTTTAGGAAGCCCAAGTGGGAAGCTGTTACCTCTCTGCATGTGAGGGGTGATGTGGATTGGCAGACACATCATGGATATTTGTTAAACGAACCCTAAAACTCAGGAAGGAGTTGCCTGGTTCTTGTAGGTGTTGCAGGGGGTAGAAGTGTCTAATTAGCCTTTCATGTAGTTTTGGGTAGCTTTGTTTTACCTGATGTCTCTATAAACAGGTTTTTTTGGGTTTTTTTTGTAAGTATCTTTAGAGCAGAGTGTGGCTCCTTCCCTTCTCCCTCTCCTTTCTGCCTGTGCCTCCAGCACCCTCCTGTCAGCAGCCACAGACTCCCATTTCTCCTCTCCATTTCCTCCTGCTCCTCTCAGTTTTTGTCACTCTTTGATTTCACTGTCGTGGTTCTTGATTCCTCCCGGGTTCACCAGCCCTCCCTCCTGTTGCCATCAGGAGCTTTCCATGCTTTTCACAGAAGCAGGAGGGCCAGGGAGAGCCCCTTGCTTTGCTTTTTGCCTCTCGCTGCAGTGGGTCTGCCTGGCAAAAATCTCTTTAGGGACTTTGGACAAGGGCGTGGAGGGACAGGAAAAGGGGGAACAGCTTCAAACTGATGGAGGGCAGGGTTAGGTGGGACGTTAAAGAGAAATTGCTCCCTGTGAGGGTGGGCAGGCCCTGGCACAGGGTGCCCAGAGCAGCTGTGGCTGCCCCTGGATCCCTGGGAGTGCCCAAGGCCAGGCTGGACTTTGGGAATTGGAGCAGCCTGGGATGGTGGAAGGTGTCCCTGCCATGGCATAGGGTGGGAGTGGATGGGATTTAAGGTCCCTTCCATCCCAAACCAGTCTGTGGCTCTATGACCATGAGTAACTGGTAAATAAGAGATGAGACAGGGGACAGCCCAGAAGTGGCAATAAACTGTCAGATGTGTTGTCACCTTGTCTGGATTCCTAACAAGCATCTCTGTGCACACTGGGGTTGGAAAATCTTGTTACAGAGCCAAATTCATATCTGGGAGATATTTTGTGAGGGTTTCCCTAGGTTAAAAAGAGCTGTATTACATTAAAAAAAATCCCAGGTTATGCTTGGAAAAGCTAAACTTAAAGGGTGCTGGATGTAGCAATTAGCACTATTCCTAACTAATGTGTTAATGTACATGAATAATTCCATTCCCTGTGCTGTGGCACTGCACAGCTCCTGGGCAGGGACAGCTCAGCAGGACAGTTCAGGAATAGTTCAGCAGAAATTGGTTTTAAGAATTACCAACTCATGTGGTGCAGGTATTTTTTTATCTCTATATTTATGTCTGTATCTTTGTCTGTGTTTACAACTCGTTCCACCACACAGAAATAGTGTTTCTCCATAAAACAGCACTGAAAGCAGCTTCTCTTCAACTCACAAATGTCTGGGGTATTTTAGAAACCAGATGTTTCTAAAATACTCCCAAGTTTCAGTCTCATGGAGAAAATGCCCCTTAATAATTTGGTTGCAACAATAAAACCAGGTGAAAGTGAGCCTTTCCCATAAAAAAATTCCGGACAACCACAAGTCCAACCCATAGGAGGAAATGCTGAGATGCTTTTGAACCCTGTGCTACTGACTGGTGTTTTTTACTGCATGTCATCCTGGCTATTTCCCCTGTACTTAGTGCTGCAATTAATAAAAACCCTTCTCTAAAGGTAACGAGGTGTCAGCTCCACTTCCAGTTGAGACTGTCTGTTGATTAAAAACTACTTCACAACGACATGAAGCTGCTTAGAACAACTCCAAAAAAAAAAAAAAAAAAGAAAAGAAAAAAAAAGATAAGCCCAACCCACGCACTGCAAGTCCCCATAGATTTAAATTTAATTAAATGAGAAAACTGCAGGACTCTTTTTGTTCACACCAAAGATTCCCAGAGCTATCCCAGGAGCAGTGCTCAGTTATTGCAAGGCACGGGCTCAGCTTGGAATATTGTTTGATCATTAAGGCTGCCAGTCACTCCCTGCTAGGCCTGGCAGCCCAAATGCCAGGGTGCCAGCGTGGCAATAAAAGGCCTTGGCCCTGCACTGAAAGTGTCCTGAGGTCACATCAGTTCACCTGCTTAGTGAGAATTTTAGACTTTCTAAATTTAGGATTTTTAGACTTTCTGCTGCCAGGCTCTGACCCCCAAGAGAGCACTGCATTGACCTGAGGCCACGGAGAAAGCTTCCAAAATGGAATTACAGAACTGGGATTGTGGGTGTGGAGTGGTTGGTTATTGAGTTAAGAGTAGAAATAATTGAGGTGTCATTTCTTAATTGGACAGTTTATCCTTAAAAGGCCTTGTGAGAGAGGGATGGGGCTGCATTTTCAGTTTGTTAGAGTGAAGTGCTGCAGAGCTCAGGGTTTGTGAGACTGTGACATGGATAAGAACTAATAAACATCTGAGTCCCAACAAAAAATTCCATCTCGCACATTTAATCCTGACTTTGGCAAAAAGAAACAAAGAATTTGACATTCACCCATTTCCTAACAGTCAGCCAGTTGTTTGGGGTGTGAAACCCAGCACTGGGTGCTGCTGTTTTGGGAGGTATTCACCACCTGCTCCTGCAGGCATCCCAGCCCTTCCTTTCCTAACACCCAAAATATGGGGTTGTGAAATTATGGATATGGAAATGGTGCTGTTATCGCCCTTTAAAACTCCCATGGCATGTCCTGCATCCATGGGAGGTAATACCCCACTTCCTTCCCCCTGGGCTGGTGTCCTTGATCCCCAAACATGGAAAGATGCTGCCCCTATACCAAATTAATCTGATATTTTCCCCACAAAATATAAGAAAGAGCCTGGCATCACTTCCTAACCCCTGCAAATAATTTGTTGTCCTTTGAAGTGTGGAATTATTCATCTGACATTTCATCTTGTCTATCTACCAGCACTCTCAAGAAAAATATAACATTTTTAAGCCCAGTTTTCTTTTTTTTTTTTTTTAGCTTTAATATTTGTAGGTTTTCCCTTCTCAAAGACAAATTATGAAATAAATGAGCCTGCAGACCAAGCTGAGAATATTCTATGTGATTGCAGTAATGCACAAAGATGAACATGAAAATGTCATCAGCATCATTGCCACACACTTCCTTGACTTTTTTTTTTTTTTTTTTTTCAGAAAGATTGGTTTATAGTGCTGGAGAGAAGAAGGAAAAGAGGCTGAGATGAGAAGAGAGAAAAGAAAAGGGAGAGCTGGACAAACAGACCTCCCCTGTGCCTCTTCCTTGCTCCAAAAAAAGGTCATTCTTGTCTTTGTAACTGCTGAATTTTTTAAACTGGCCTGCTCTGTCTGTGAGGAACTGTCCTTTTGAGCAAATACTGTGACTTTTGCAGATTAAAGGCCAAACCATGTGTTCATGAATTTTAATGTAAACAAAACCAGCTTTTTTTTATTTTTATTATTTCCTTCTCCTGATTTTTAGATCTTCCTTGGCTTTGTTGTGTGGGGTGAAGGGCAGAGGAGCAGAATGGCCAAAGGGTGAAGCTGCAGCTTGCTGGAACATGTGTTTTCATCTCCTGCTGAATCTTATCCTCCATGCTCTAAAGAGATCACATTTACAACAAAGAGACCTGAGAGACTCAGAGCAAATCAGCACCTGCAGCAGAGCTTTTCCAAGCCACCACTAATAGAAAAGGAATGGGAAATAAGATTAGCCCCGCTGCTCTTCACAGGTTTCTCTGAATCTGCTGAAGTTTGTGCTTGTGCTGCAGCAGTGATCATTAATAACACTCATTTTCAGACCATTTTTTACTTAGTTCCAGGGAAGTAGTTAAACAGATCAGGCTGTTTGCTCCCTGGGGAAGAGGCAGCGGGAGGCAGAGCTCTCAGAGATGCAGAGGCAGAGCTCTGGTGAGGGTGTGGTGGTGCCAGCTCCATCCCAATTAACCTCAGCCAACATCCAGGCCAAGGTGACCTGGCAGAGCAGCTCGGAGGAGACTCGTGCCCAGCAGCAGCTGCAGAATTCACAGAATAATTTACAGCAGAATTCCCAGAATCTCTGGGTTGGAAGAGACCTTCAAGACCATCCAGTCCAGCCCAGCCCTATATATATATATATATATAAAATCCAAAATGAAGAGTCTGGATGAATAATTGCATTTTAAAGTGTATTTGCTGTCAAATAAAAGGAGTTGTGCAACTGGTTTTGACACCTGCAGAATAAAAGTACTGAAACTCTGAAATTGTAAAAACCACTAGAATTTCTTGCAATACATTGAAATAATTTTAACAGTATACAAAAATTGTGGTCAAGTCACCAAAATGCAGCAGAATTAATATTTGACTCATTTGAGCTGCAAATGCTCATTTCAGCCTGAATTTCTTCAGCTGTTCATAGAATCATGGAATGGTTTGGGTTGGAAGTGAGTTTAATGATCACCCAGCGCCATGGGCAAGGACAACTTCCACCATCCCAGGCTGCTCCAAGCCCTGTCCAACCTGGCCTTGGGCCCTTCCAGGGATCCAGGGGCAGCCACAGCTGCTCTGGGCACCCTGTGCCAGTTCTTTTTGTCCCTGATCCCCTTTGGTGTGCTGGAATAAATCTTGGCTGGAATTTGTCACACAAAGGCCCTTCTGCCTCTCTTGGCTGAGCTGGCCATGCTGAGTGTGCTGTGTGCACTTGACTGCTTTGCCTGAATGTCTCCCCAAACGCTTTTCCACAGGAGATGCTTATTGGGAATAGGCTGGAATTCCAGCCCTGCCAGGACAGAGCTGCAGCCCTGCCTGGATGGAGCTCCAGCCCTTGGCACTTCCAGGGATCCAGGGGCAGCCACAGCTGCTCTGGGCACCCTGTGCCAGTTCTTTTTGTCCCTGATCCCCTTCAGTGTGCTAGAATAAATCTTGGCTGGAATTTGTCACACAAAGGCCCTTCTGCCTCTCTTGGCTGAGCTGGCCATGCTGAGTGTGCTGTGTGCACTTGACTGCTTTGCCTGAATGTCTCCCCAAATGGCTTTTCCACAGGAGATGCTTATTGGGAATAGGCTGGAATTCCAGCCCTGCCAGGACAGAGCTGCAGCCCTGCCTGGATGGAGCTCCAGCCCTGCCAGGATGGAATTCCAGCCCTGCCAGGATGGAGCTGCAGCCCTGCAGAATGAAATTCCACCCCTTTAGGATGGAGCTCCAGCCCTGCCAGGATGGAATTCCAGCCCTGCCAGGATGGAGCCCCAGCCCTGCCAGGATGGAGCCCCAGCCCTTCAGGATGGAGATGCAGCCCTGCCAGGATGGAGCCCCAGCCCTGCCAGGATGCCCTCAAGTGTCCCAAGGAGCCCCAGTCCTGCAGGATGACCCCAGGCTCGGCTCAGCCAAAAGCAGCAGCTCTGTGGGACAGCTCTGCTGAAGGAGCACTCGGGAGCACAGAGCTCTCCTGGCTGCCACAGCCCAGCACCAGCCCAGCAGCACCACTCACAAGTGCTCTTCTTCAACCACCTCTTCAAATTTCTGTGCTGTGCCTTAATAGCTGGAAGTTAAATTTATTCACACGCTCTCCCGGCTTCTGTTCGTCATCTTCATTTCAGCACAGCATCATATTTTCTATTTTTGTTACCAATCAAGTACGGGCAAAATTAATCTTGTCTCTCCATTCTGCGCTGGTTTTTGTACAAGTTCAGCTGGGTTTGCTCATAGGGAAATGACAGAAACACACAAAGGAGTTGGTAAATTCCAAAATGTCCAGGCCTTAAGGAGGCACAGGGGCTGAGGAAGCACACAAGCCCTGGTGCAGCTGGGATGCAAAAACTGCATCCTGCAGCTCCCACTGAGGAGGATAAATAAATCCATTTATTTATCTGATTGATGCAAAATTGTTTCAATGACACAAATCATCAAGAAATAATCAATGCAAAATTGATTCAGTGACACAGATCATTGAGGGATGATCCATTCAGAATTGATTCAGTGACATAAATCGCTGAGGGATAATGCATTAAAAACTAATTCAATGATACAAATAATTGAGAAATAAGCAATTCAGAATTGATTCAATTATAAAAGTCACTGAGGAGTTAATCACATCCTGTAGCTGCTCAGGTGAGAACTCAACCTGGAAGGAACAGAATTTTGGGGCATTATTTTAGAAGCATTTGAAGTTTCACACCTGAGATATCAAATTGATTTTAATTTTGTTTTGGTACCTTTTCCTAAAAAGGCTAAAGAGAGGGACTATCAATCCCCACCCCATGCCCTTCCATGGAGGGAACTGTTTTGGTTCTGTGAAGCTGATAAGGTTAAAGCTCTGTGTGTGTTGTGTCTTGTATTGCACTCTTACATTCTGTTCATCAGAAAGGTTACACAGAATATAAACAAGTTTAATGAGAAAAAGACATTGTAAAACAAAGCAATGCAGAGCACCTGCTTTTAAATTACTTTTGCTCCTTGTTTCTGACACAAATAATGGCCAAGACACGATGCTCTTGCACAAATCATTTCCATTTCAATGAATCAGCGCTTACCAGCAGGACAATATTTACATCTTCGCTTGTTCTATCAGCCCCTGGATTGCAAATATCACCTCGAAGCAGCAGCTAAGCAAAAAATCTTTTGGGAAGCTAGAAAATGAAAAATATTTTCTTGGCCAAGAGAGAGAAAGCTGGAGGGATGAACTCTAACATCTCTCATTTAGTGTGGAAGGACGGCAGTGGGATTGTGCTGAATTGACAAAAATTACTCCCATTCACTCCAGCCGCCCAAACTATTTTGGTTCCAATTAAGCAGAGAAGAGAAAATGCAGAAAATTGGACAAAAAAACATTGACAAAAAGTACTGATTAGCTCAGCTCAAAAGGCCAGGATGAAATGGCCCAGCTCCTCAAGGGCAGAAGAGAAAGTTGAACCTATATTTGGAAATGGCAAGAACTACAGAGTGAAAAGAAGAGGGTGGTTATATTTACTTTGGTTTTCACAGTTCTATCTTAAAATATTTGGAGAGCAAGGCATATGAAAGATTGCCAGCAAGAGGTTCCATTTTACTGGTCAATGATTTAGTTCCTTAATAAGGAAAAAAAAAAAACCCAGCAAAAACCTTAAAAATAAAATAATTGTGGCCTTTGATCTCTCATTTTCCCTATTGAGAAACCATATAATCATTTTATAAAACAGAGCAACTCTTCTTTCATCCTTTCATCAGATCAGTTCATTCGCTGTGCTGAGAGGGTGATGGAACCACAAGTGGAAAAGTGGTGGGAATCAGGAAATTGGTCTGTGTTACAAATTCCTTGGAGTCCGTTGCTGAAGCAGTCTGGCATCAGCCACCAGGGTATTCTGTCAGACAAAAACGAGGGAATTCCCAGCTGGATCGATCAATCTGTCTGCAGCACACCTTTAAAAATGCACGTTTTGTTAAGAACCAGCTATTGTTGTTTGATGTTTCAATAGGTTCCTTATCCACTAATACCACATTCCTAGCATCTGCTATATAAATTCAATTTAATGCAAATATTCTGCTTGAAAATTTGTGTGAGGGACTAAGAGAAGACAGCCATTGATAATGCAGATCTGTCTGTGCAACGTGTGCTAGTGTGGAGTTTTTGGGAATATGGGATAGTGCTCAGCCTCAGGGTGCTGCTGTGTCACAGCGTGGGCCGTGAATAAAATCCAGGCATAAAAATCAGAGTTATGAGCAGATCAGAGACTGCCAGAACAGCAACATCCACCTCCTTCCTGGCACTGTTCACCCATTGAGCAAAATGTTCTTTATGGAGAAACCTGCCATTATTTTCAGTTTTACTCTACCTAGAACAAATCTTCATCTTAATTTTATACTCTTGAATAAAATTAGACCTTCCTGAGTGCCAAAATCAGGCCAGATTCACTGAAAAGTGTCCTGCACACAGAACTTCTAATGATGATGAAGGCATTTCTCTACTGAGTTTGCTGGAGTCCAGTGAGAAAAGTATTTAATAGGGCTAGCTAGGATATTGTTCCGTTTTTTATTAATGTCTCAAAAAAGTAGTTTCACGTTAAGTTTTCAGTCAAAAAATACTAAAATGCTTCAACTGATTGTATTAATCAGTTGTGTAGATTGCTAATTCTGTGTTCCCCTTGCAAATGTTTCAGAGCTTTGGCGCTTCAAAGCAGAAGGTGTAACCTGGGTTTCTAAAGTATTTACAAAGAAATGTAAGTTCATTCTTGTTCCATTATTATTTTATTTAAATTTCATTTCCCCCACGTTGTCTCATAGAATGTTATTGGTTTTGTTTCATGCCATAATCTTAATTTCTGCAGCACTTTTGGTTGATGTGGTGGAATGACTTTTGATACCTTTGCCTTGAAAGTTTTTGCTGCTGCTTGCGCTGAAAGTGGAAATGTGATCTGGTGGCTGTGGCAGGAGTAGCACTTTTACCAGTTCCTTTAATCTCCCACAGAAATAGGTGTACTTTGTTTGCTCCATTCTGCCTCCCTGAGAACTTCCTGTGGAGGTGAGGTACAGCAGGGGATCAGTCACCAAACCCCCCAGAATTTCCTCTCGGATCATCCTTCAAAAGTTGGATTTTGTCCAAAACTGTGACAGTTTGACACCTGTTTGGTCACTTAAACAAACAAAATTAGTGGCCTCCATCCAGCTACTGGTGAAAGTAGGCACCTGCATCCAAATATTTAGATTAAATTAGCACCTTTGGCTGGAAATGTGGGCAGGGCTGTCAGGACTGAATGTCAGGGAGATTTGTCTCAGGAACCACGCTGGTGCTCACCCTTCAGGGATAACTTCCCAACTCTTCCCAGGATGTGGGCAGCACATCTTCCCACTGTCTTTCCATCTGTCCTTTCTAGAGGAAAGTGTGATAATGATCACAGCCATCACCTGGACCTGGCACCCCAATATCCTCTTCTTGCTGTCCAACTCCTTTAGTTGGTTTTTTTTTTGCCTTAATCCCCCAGTTCTAAGACTGAGGATAAGATCAGCATCCCACTGCTCTGACACTATCTGTGAATTTTCTCATTTCAGTGTCTTTTGCACCTCAGACATCCCCTGAGATGCCCAGGGAGGTTGGAGCAGGAGCTCATTCCACGGCGAGCTCCTGGATGGAGTGACCCCACCAAGCCCTCCCCAGCCTCAAACCATTCTTTTCCACACCGTTTGCAGCAATGCACACCCAATTTTCTTTAATTAAACACTGATAGCAGGCTGATGTAATGGTGCTGCTGCAGCCAGGCTCCTGGCAGAGCTCCAGTTCCCTGGCTGGAGTGAGTTTATTCTGTGGTTTATTCACTCAGGGCTGTGTTAGTGCCTCATAAAACAGGCAGATAGCACTATTATCTCTTAATTATGCTCCAAGCTCCCTCAGACTTCAGTGTTTGCCATCCCACATCAGCCCCAGCGTGTTTCTCTGAACCCCAGATTGTGTAGGAAATATAAATTGGTCTGTTGGAACACGGAGGAATAAATCCCAGGAAGCTGTTTTGCCGGTGCTGGGAGATTTATCAATGTATTATACTCAAATGTGATAAATTGCTGCTTTAGAACAAGCCAACGAATGCATTCCTAATAGAATTAATTTTAGCAGATAATTCTGACTCATCACCTGTAATACCTTACAGAAAAAAATCCCAACAACAGACATGGGCTACTTATCTAGGGAATGAGGATTCACTGAGCAAAAAAAAAAAAAGATAAAGAGAGAAAGAAGTGCTGAAATTTAAACTGCATTATCATTAACTTTAATTGTTGGGAACTTCAATAGGTATTTTTGGAGGTAATTTCAATAATAAAAATATGTAAATGTCACATATAACTGTAATTTATTCCAGGAACTCAAGGTTGCCTTTTTTTTTCCTTTTTGATGATGAACAGACTCTTTCTGTGTTGAGGCACTTATTAAAAATAAGGAAACCTTGGTAAAAAAAGCAAATAAAAAAGCTAAATCAAAGCAATATCAATATCTCCTAAACCCTGATTATTTTAGGTAAATCTAAGACATAATGACACACTAATTAGTGTAAAACATACAATTACTTAATTTATACCTTATTTTTATAGTAACTGTTATTCACTAAAGATGATAATTTATTTATTCAATTTTAAATTCATGCTGACTGAATCAATGTCTAAAATGACATTTGAGCCAGGTTTTTACTGAAATGGAAGGCTTTTACAACATAATGATATTAAGCCATCCATATCTGTCTCTGGATTGGCAAAATTGTTAGGAAGGCTGAATGTTTCATTTCCCTTGGAACAGGCTTGGAAATGGGAAGATTTTGCTTAAATGATTAAACAAAGATTCACACACTTCCATTTGAAAGTTGTAAATGCAGGGTCTTGTCCAATTATCTCAATTTCATGACCCTATTGGATCCATCAGGTCTTTCAGGTCCCTCCTGTTTTGGTGTGGCATGCAGGGGAGATGAGCTCAGGTGGGAAGGAATAAAATAAATAAAGAAGGAATAAAATAAATAAAATACTTCCCAAGCAGTAAATTCTGGCCCAAGGGAGAGAACCAAACACGGAGCACAGTGTGCCACACAAGGGATGCACCAAAATTCCCTCACTGGTGGCATCAGCAGGGAAAAAAATCCATCTGTACCCTGCTAGGAAATCCAGGACAGCAGGCTCTGAGGGTAACTGCTGATCTTGTGGCCAGCTGTTTTTTCACCATGGAAAATATGAAAATAAAGAAAGGAAAAGGAAAAGGAAAAGGAAAAGGAAAAAAAAAAAGAAAAAGAAAAAAGAAAAAGACTCCCAAAAGAAAAATAAAAAATAAAAATTAAAAATAATAAAAATAAAACTGCTGAGCCACCAACTCCAGTAAAGGAGTAAAGTTCAGCTGCTGCATATTCACTGCCCTGTCCCTGAATCAGAGCCCTGCCTGCATTCTGAATGCTAATACTCATTTGCATATTCATAAACCACACCCCGCACTTATCCATTATTTACTACACAGCCAAAATTCACGTGGCCTCTGACTTGCCACGCTGTAAATTCATCTTTAATACAGACCTGTCAGGTGTTCCACTGCTGAGGATTTCACCCTCAATTATTCCTCATTTTGCAGCTCTTGCAGCACGGTGCAGCACGCAGCCAAATTTATCTCCAGGTACACATTACCTAATTTTAGATGCCTGTAAGCATAAATGATTAGAGCCTAGCATGAGCTAATTCTGGTATTAGGATTTAGGCAGGGAAAGCAACTCAAAAGATGTTGGTTTTTGTTCTAAACAGTTCTGGTTCTTTGAGTCTCTCTGAAGAATTTGGAAGGTGAGGTCGTGGGCTTCAGACAAGCCAATGGAAAGAGCAAACTTGGTAAAAATGATGGAATATCTCCTAAATTAATCTCTCCACAACAACGTCCCTTTAATTGGGAGTCAAACTGCCCACAGCTCACTACCAGCATATTTTTTTTCTCTCCCTTATACCCTTTCCAGCACTAAATATAGAAACACCAATGCATGAAAAACCAATTTTATTTTTTATTTAAAGAAATCAAGAGATATAAAAATAACTGTGAATGACTAAAAGTTATTCTCTGGTGCATTCCTGGGAATTGAGTTCTCACTGCACATCACTCACAGGAACTGATTTTGAAAAGGGAAGCTGCAGAAATGAGCATTGTTCTATTCTGTGAGCATTAACCTGCAAGTCTGTATCTATGTCTACCAAAGGAACTTAAATAAATATGGCTTTTTTCAGCACTGGGATGAACATGTCATGCTTCCTAGCTTGAATTATTGTCCCAGGAAAACTTTAATTTGATTATTTGTTCTCATAATGGAAAAATCCAAGGCGTTTGTTGCCATCTACTACAAGAGGATTTTGTCTTCTGTATCTGAGAATTGATTTGAAAGGAAAAATTCAGGCTGCAAATGAAGATATCCAGCACCAGAAAAGAAAATCTGCATTCCAGGCTGCAGATAAGCCTGGCAGAGGTGGTGGTGTCCTGCAGAGAGGAACTCGTTTCCTTTTAGAGGGACACACACGTTCCTGATGAGAAAATTCAGCAATTACTTTTACCCAAAAGTCACAGAACGGAAGCAAAAAAGAAAAAAAAGGAGTTCAATAGGAAAATATGTAGATAACTGAGCTGGAGGAACTTAATCCCAGCAGGATCATTTCAGAAGAAACCCAGGCTGTTAAAGATGAATACTCCACGTCTTCTTTCTGCTGAAGAGAAGACATTGAAGAGATGGGTGGGAGATACATCCACACCCAGAGAGATTTGAACACATCTTCCCTTCAGATTAAAGGGAAAATACAGATCCATCCCATTGTGCTGGCCACAAAAAGTTTTGTCACTGGTGAAAAAAGGAATGTTAAATTCCGCTTTTCCAGTTTGAATATATAATCTTCAATTCTCATCATCAAAATAGCTCCCTGCTGTTAATCCTCCCCAGACAACAGCTAAGTCCTTATCCTGTGAGCAGCCAGGAGATGCTTGTGTTATTTATTTCACTGTTCTGATGCCTTGTGCAGGCTGCCCTGGAGCAGAGGCTGGCCAGAGCTCCAGAATAAAGCAGGGATTGATTCAAAGGATCTCCTCCATGGATCCACCTTGGGCAGCACAAGAGCCCAGCCAGGGCTGCAGCCAAGATGAACCCAAATGGTCCCAAAATGCACGAGCGCTCCCGGGGTCTCTCCCTGGGATCAGCTCTGCTCCATGTGCACATTGCAGTTCAGTGTCCAATTCCAGCTCAGCCCCTGCACTCCCATCCTGCTTGTTTTTCTCTCTCAGCCCACGGGGTTTGTGCTCCTGGGCTGAGATTTGGATCATTTGTCCTTGGTGCCCAGCTGGAGCAGGAATTGTTTTGTCTCCCTGCTCTGTGCACAGAGCTCACCATCCCCTCTGATATGGAGCCCAGACCCACACACTGAAGCAGCTCAGAATCTGAAAAATATAAAAGCTAAACCTGAGGCATCATTTCTAGATCAGATTTAATCTTCAATTCCTCCAGGTAAAAACCATTGTGAGCCCTTTGCTGTAGAGATTTGAAGAAATATAAAAGCTAAACCTGAGGCATCATTTCTAGATCAGATTTAATCTTCAATTCCTCCAGGTAAAAACCATTTGTTTATTAAAAGCATTGGGAGCCCTTTGCTGTAGAGATTTGAAGGGATTCATGGCTTCCCTTTCATCTGTAATTGGAATACTTATGTCCCTTATGCTTTAGCTGGGAAATATTTAATTTAATGCTGTCTGTAAGGACCAAAATCCACTCTTAATGATGGTATTGTTTGCTGCTAATTGTTCAGCTCTTATCACCTAGGAATTATTTATCATTTTGGTGGTATCTTGGCAGGATACTTTATTCACGAGTTAGTGTTACATTTTCAGGCAGCAAATGATGGTGTATATTAATAATAAATGTCATAATACTTAAATCTTGATTTTAGCACCTGGATCACATAAAATCTGTATCACAAAAGTGTTACAATGCATGCCAGGAAAATATTCTATCTCTCAAAAACAGCGTGTAAAAGCAAACTTCACTGAAGAAAAGCAGTTTTTGATCTGAGGCTCTGTCTAAAGTATTCACATTACATAAAGACCTCAGTCATGCACTGAGCACAAACATCATCAGCCTCTTTTCCTACACATATTTCTCTAATTCCAGAATTTTCCCTGCCCAGGGTCAGGTCTTTCAGCTGCTGTTTGTGTTCTTTGAGCAAACGAAGACAGTTGGGTGAGCCATATCTACAAAAGCAAATTCAAGCCCAACTGCTGCTCCAAATGTGAGCTGAAGGAAGTGGAGCTCCTTTCATTGGCAAGGACCTGGCATTTTGTATTCTGGCAAGGCATCAAAAGACTTCTTTGCTGTGAATCATCTGCAACCTGCAAGAGAAATGTCTCAGAAATATCTGAAGCCTCCCAAATATTCACGTCTCACTCTCATTTAAATAAAACTTCCAACGAAGGAGAAGTCATCTCTCGGGGAGTAAAGAATATTCAAAGTAAATATATCTCTGGTTATTGCTTGGGAAAAGTAAAACCAGACAAACAACCATTTACAATTTGTTGCAAAAGTTAACCTTTTATTTAGGATTATGTACTTAGACCTGCTGCCATTTCTCACATGAATAACTTCTTAAATAAGAAGTACAGCAGCATTTCAAAGGGTTTTCACTAAGTTAAAAAAGCAGTTGGGCTGAAACCTCACTGTAAGAAACATGTTCTTTTAAATTAAAAAGTGTTTGTGCAGGGGAAGAATGGCCAATAAATTCCAGTTAAAGGCAATTCTGTTAAAACCTTAAATGTTGGCTCTAATAAAGACTTCAGTGAAAATAAATAGTCCCAAACACTTCACAGGAGGGTTCAAGTGCGAGGTATATTTTCAGATAACGAGACAATCCATACCAAGATTTGTTTGAGGCAAAATGTGATTTTTTCTAATCTTTCCAGAAGTCCCTTCCAGAATGGGTAAGAGCCTTGGATTCGAGTGGGTTTGCCAGGAATCCAAGAGGATTATCCTGGGCTCAATATGCAGATTTTCTTGGATTTTGAGCAAATATTTATTCTTGTAAAAAAAAAAAAAAAATTAAAAAAAAATTGAGTATTATATCAGGCTTCAGCCTTGACTACAGATTTCATAGGAGTTTAGAAAGGCAAAGGACAGAAATTTGTTGTTTGATTTGAGTTTGATTTGAGAGCTTGCCCTGTTTATTAAAGCTTTGTACAGAGGTGGGGGCACTTTTTCCTTAAAAAAACCCCCTTGTTTTAAAGGAATTTAATTCTATAGAAATTAGAACTGAATTTGGTGACCCTCAGGTGAGCTCAGTGCCTGGGGTGTGACTGAGGATGAGAGGACTCAGTCCTTGCTGGGCACTTGCTCACCCTACATCAGAAACGGAGGGAGGGAGGCCTGGCCAGCTGGAAACTAAACCTGAGCCAGGGAAAAATCAGGGAAATCTCATCTCCACTGACTTTTCATGTGGGGTTGGAGGATTTGTTGTTCTGTAGTTAATAAATCCCAGGAGGGCAGTGTATGGAATGCAGAACTCAACAGAAAATTTCACCTTTCAACTCCTTCTTTCCATCTTTTGCTTACCTATTCACTTAGGAATAACTGTAGCCATTCCAGAGAACATGAAATCCATGGAATGCAGGCAATATCCTCATTTTCTCCAGGAGAGAGGGCACATCTTTTCACAGACGAGGCTTTAGATCCTGTGGCTGTAGAATTATTTGTATTTAAAAACCAGGAGGGCAGCCCATAACTAATATCTCTGTGAATAGTCACTAAATATACACTAAAATTCCTCAAGAATAATTTAATGAAGAAGAATAATTTAATGCCACTGGAGTGGACTTCACTGAAATAGTTGCATAGCTCAAAACTTGTTAAAATTGTTATACTTTATCCTGATTTTTCAGTTTCCCCCAAAACGACCTGGTTTGTCTGCTACTGGTAAGCTGGAATTGATTCTGGATTTGTGTGAAACAAGTCAAAGTCAAGGGGAAGATTTTGGTCTGTGGTGTAGAAGGAATCGAAATATGGCAAAAAATAAGATCCAAGGTCTGGTTTTGAGATGTGTAGAGAGAAAATAATTAACTCAAATGAACCATCTTCTGTTTCACTTAGTAAAGAAGAAGTGAAAATAGCAAGAATATTTTGTGCTCTGTTCTTTCAGGGCTGGTTTAGGTTAGAAGCCCATTTATGAACAGCCACGAGAGTTATTCTGTCTTTTCTGTCTGAAATTTAGATTTCCCGCTGTTCTTCCAAGTCCATGGCAGTCAAGAAGTTTTTAGGCCTGAAAATTATTATTTTAAGGCTGGATTTCCCTTATTTTTATTCTATGGGGAAAAACAATGAAAACATTTTACTCTGGAGTAGGTTATTTCAGATTCCTTCCCAAACTTCTTTCTTGGAGACTCCAAAAACACAACTCACAGTCTTTAAAGGCAGCTTCTCATTTGCATTCGCAATTAACTACAAATATTCAACTGCCTGCCTGCCTTTAACAATCAGGCCCAGCAAAAAGATAAACTAACCCCAGCTTTCCTCTGCCCATGTTTAATACAGGCAAAAAAAAAGGGTATAAACAGAATATAATGTGCAACCCATATGTAGATGTGCAAATCAGGTTGGGATGCATTTTAATGGTCAGTAACAGGTTGTTTTTGGATTTTTTTTTTTGGTAATTAATGGGACCAGCTGCTAAAGAGAGTGCTAATACTGGTAGGGGAGTAAGATTCAAGAAGGCAACCCTGTGTGAATAATAACCTAAGTACCATTTAACTTTAAGCACTTCTTTATGGGCCTGGAGTTAATGGCTTTACACATTTGGTCCAAGTTAAGCATATGCTTAATGCTTCCCTGAATTAGAAATTAGATCTTTGGACTTCAGTTTTGCTTACACTCTGGATTATTCTGTTGGTGAGTTCGTTTGGGGAAGGCAGAGAAAATAGCAGTCATTCAAAATGATATCTTTTTGTAATTAAATGTTGCCTGTACAGTATATACAGCACATCAGCAATTAACATTTTTCTTCTTAATGTGTATTTGACTGTAAAACAGCCATTAAATGGAAGTAACTGTACAATTGTTTCATTAAGATTTCCTCTTTCTCCAATCCAAGTAAAACTGCTCGAAGTTAACAGAATAAAATAACTCTGACTCCAGTTTTCTATTAAATATCTCAATGTTCATGGTTTAGGTTTAGTTTTTGCTTTGTGAAACCTGGCAATTAATCATAATCAGGTCTCATAAATTGTCATTTATTAGAACTGCAGAAAAGCACTGATTTACCCCATATACAGATTTATTTATCATTTAAACACCCTCATCTGCACTGTACTTATTGGGCATTAATGGGATCAATGTCCTTTTCAACATTTAAAGACCATTCCACTTGCTCACAGTCTTCTTTAGGGGCAGTTTTGCCAGTTTTCAATATAGACATATTTCCAAGCATCTGCTGCTTTGTGTCTGCAGGTAGTTCTTAGATCCCAAATCCCCTCCTAAAGCCAGGTTTAGACTCATCAAATACACCAGAAAGTCATGTGTTGTTAGATAGAAAACTTCAGGTCTCTAAGAAATTGTACAGCATCATCAGAAGCCTTCAATAAAGAATTTGTAGGGCATTTTGTGCTTTAAAGCCGGGGAAGTTGGGATTCTGTCCAGAAAAATCAGAATTTATCTCCATAAGAACCTCACAAGTGAAATCTAAATATTAGCAGGAAGTCCAGCTCCAGTTATCCTTCCCAGACCTTTCCAAGTTTACTTCATCCTTCTGTTCCTATAATCACATTTTTGTTATATTAATATTAGACATGTATTGTTATTCTAATAACTAATTATCAGCCTCACAATGCTAATTATGGCAATTCAGTTTGTAATCCCATCTGTTCACTTTACACAGTTGTTTATTTTCTTTCCTGCTTTCAAAATACTCTTGGTTTGTAATTAATCACGCGTTTTGACTTTTTTAATTAGAGATTTGCAGGTTTGCTTCAAAATTAAGTATCAGGAGGGATAAACAAGGGCTGACATGGCCCTGCAAAAAGAAAATATTTTTGTGGTCTTGGTGACCAAATGACTGAAAAAAATGTGGCTGTAAATGAGTGAGGGAACAGCTGAATAATTTGTAAAAAGTAAAAAAGTTGATCCTTTGCTATTTTAAAATATTCCCGGAGAAGACTGAGCAAATATTCCTGCTCTTCATGCTCAGTCCTAAAGTGGTCTTTGTATCAGCTATACATTGGATTTTTATTTCAGAAAAATGGGTGTTGTTCTTATTCCTATTTGGTAGCTTCCTTTGGAGAATGGACCTGGTGGGACAGAAGAGTTCTGTAGGAAATAAAAATGCGCTGAAGGTCCTAAAATGCTGTCATGTGCTCATACAAGCACATATTTATTGTCTTGTCTGTATTGTTTATGTTGCTGGCCAAAATTCTGCACAGCGTGACTTTGATCCCTACAGATCAGGACGGTTTTGCTTATGGGAATTCACTTTCCAATCTTGTGGGACGGCTGGATGGGAGACCCTAAAGAAAACAGTTATAACAATAACTATAATTATTCTAATAGGCAATTGAGCCCAGCATTCCCCCACTCTTTTTGCTTCCTTTGGTGAATGTTGAGGGAGGGAAGAACAGGAGGAAGAACTTTCCAGAAAGCTGAAGGAACACTGTCGAGTCTGAACTTCTTTTTGCCAAGGTTGGGATTAAATCGCAAGACAAGAAGGAGAAGAAGAAGGTGAAGAAGAAGGACCAGTCTCCACCCTAAAACCTCCATCTTGCTTCCTATCTATTACTATATTCTAAAACCCCAAACTCCAAGTTTCCCACCCTGTGATATCACACACTTCTATTCAAACTGCACACCCACAATCCCAGTTCCATCATTCCATTTTGGAAGCTTCTCCATGGCCTCAGGTCAATGCAAAGTTCTCTTGCGGGTCAGAGCCCATCAGCACAGAAAGTCTGATATTCTCAGCAGCCGGGGTTCCGACAGAGCACAGGAGTAAAAAAAAGGAGCAGGAAACTGAAATATCAGCTATTGGGAAGGAATTCCTGGCTGTGAGGATGGGCAGGCCTGGCACAGGGTGCCCAGAGATCCCTGGCAGTGCCCAAGGCCAGGCTGGACAGGGTTTGGAGCAGCCTGGGACAGTGGGAGGTGTCCCTGCCATGGCAGGGGTGGCACTGGGTGATCTTTAAGGTCCCTTCCAACCCAAACCACTCTGATTTCATGAAGAGCTCCCCATGCCCTGAGGGAACTGAAGGTTTTTCTCATTTTCACAGGAATTTGCCACCACGGCCCCAGACCTCCCTGAAGAGAATGCAGCCTTTGGTTCACTTTCTGTGATGTTCACACATAAACACTTTCCTCTGCCATTAGTCTTGACGTAAACTGTTGAATAACTGTAATTTTCATGTGTATGATACTTTCATGATGATGATAATTCATCTTAATAGCTAAAATGTCAGATTTTCACATACATAAAGAGCCCAGCCAAGAAAAATCATTCTTATTTCACTATATTGATATTTTTTGCTTCTTCAGGTAACATGAAAGATGGAGTGTAATTTCTTAGGAATGGTGAGTGAAAAAGAGAAGCTAAAACAGGATAAATTGAAATCTTGAAAAAAATGTGATGAGACACCTTCACCTGAGTCACCTTTCCAGCCTTTAGTCTCCTTTGAACTAAAAGAATGACACAAAATCTGTTGTTAATTTCTTTAACACTTCCTCCCTTCCCCTGGGGAATCTTTAAATCTAAAAATATCTACTTTGCTGATCTATTTTTTGTGTTTAATTTGGCTATCCAGAAGGCTAAAACAATCAGCTCTCAAATGGAAACAGTTTCCATTGATCTCCCAGATTAATTATGTTATTCTGTTTTGGATGTGTTTTAGTAACTTAATGAATTGAAGATAACAAAAACATTTATTCTCTAATTGTTTTATACATTTAACTTAGATATTATTTCTGAAACTCTGAGGAGGTCTAGTAATCTTGTTCTGATCTTTTGGCTCTTTATCAAGTTTACCCACCTTTCAGTAAGTGCAAATTTATACCCTCTCAAGCTTAATCTCATTTTCATTTATGAAAAAAACAAGAAAAGTAATAGGATTTGGGGGCTGGTTTGGGATTTTTTTTCTATCAGTGCTCTTCCAATTTGCTACATTTTCTGTGCTTTTTATAAACTGATTTTCTTCACACTCTGCTCTCTAAGGTGTGCAGCTATTGCTGTGAAGATCAAAAATTCCATCCAAAGAAAGGTTAATAAAGCCTCAGTCTGGATTTTCATTCTGTTGGATTTGAAATGTGCCAGTGTTTGGCTGATTAAATGCAATCCACCGTGTGTAATAAAGAACAGGAGAAGGGTGATTCTTTTTCTCTCTAAATGTAGCAGCCCCTGTGTTTGAGTTTTGTGAGGTTGTTTTTATCTCTGAATCTGCACTGCTGACCACGATGCAAGAGAGTAATTACTTAAGACAAGAAAAAATAGATCCTTCTCACTCCTTTTTTTTTCATTAATTAAAAACTCCAAGATATAACCCCTTCCTTCAGCCAGTGCTATGATCAGAAAAGTTTCCTTGAGCCTGAGAATTGGATTTAGACCTTAATTTACATCCTTGTGTTTCAACGTGGGATCAAAGCAATGGGTTTGCTGTTTGCTACAGATCTTTTATCCATGGTGCAACGTGAAACATCAAACAAATCTCATTTGTTTGCAGCTAACACATGCACAGAGAGGCCAAGCCACTGTAATTACACGCATGTAATCCAAACTGAATTAATTTGGAGTTTTCTCTGCACAACTGAAGCGTATTCACCCCTTCAATATTCAGTAATGCCCAGTCCTGGCTGCTGCTGAGTGTTGGCTGTGGGACATTACCCACCTTTAGGACAGATATTTTTATTTTACAGGTGTTTTTCAGTACCAAACCCCCAGCCTAAGTGGCTGGAGGCAGCATGATTTATTTATTTCCCCACAAACAGCTTTCGCAAGCCTGGCCTATTGTTTGGATCTGCCCCTTCCAAGAGTCTGTGTGGCTAATCAGGATTTCTGTGTGTTAACACAGAAAGCTTAGAGTTGAGAAATTCTGACTGTCATCACCAGGGGATTATGCAGAGATTTACTCAGGTAACTCGAAACAAATATTACTCTGTGAGGTTTAAAACAAGCCATGCATTTCAATTTTCCAGCTTGCCCTGCATAACTAAACACCCTCCCTGCCTGTGTGCTGCCATGGGCACAGGACTTGGTTAAAGTGTAGATTTATTTTTTTCATAGTTTTAAATATGCATGGAAAAGGCATTTGTGAGACATTAAAAATGAAATTTTAGCAAATGTTAGAAAGATTTCATCTAAAAGGGCAGGAATCACTATTGGAAATACTCCCCACATCAGCCTTGGCTGTGGGCTCTGCTGGATGATGGACTGGCAGTGGGAAGAGCAAAGGTAAAAGTGATAAATTGATATTTATGAATCTGATACTGATAAATTGAGATTTCCACGAGGAGCACTGGGTGAGAAGAGCCCCAGTGTGTGACAGGGGAATGCCAATGAGCAGCAGAACCAGCTGGACACATACTCACCAAAAATGGGGACTTTTGGCTTCCAAGAAAATGGAGGTGGGGGGGGGGGAAATCACAAAAAACTCTTCTGTCCATATTCTGTGTGGTGACCTTCAATTCTGAGGCCGCAGAGCCAGAGGTCAGTGAACACTGAATTCCCTGTGAGAGGGGATCAGCTCCTGGCACAATTTCTAACAAAGGTACCCAGTTCAGGAAGCATGGCTCATTTAATTTTAAAAAGAGGGTCTCGTTTAATTATTTATGCTGTATAAATAATGAGGTTCCACCAGTCTAAGAAGTCACTGAAACGTTATGATATTAAATCTTTGCAAAGAGGCAGGAGGTGAAGGGAGAGGCTCTTGTGTGTTAGAAAGAGTGAGGATTAGCAAAATGTGAATTAGTAAAGGTCTGCTGCATTCAATCCAGAATTTTGGGAGAACTATTTACTGTAAGTATTAATTGCTTTTGGCTAATTAAAATTAACTCTATGAGTTGGTAAATAATAGAAAATGTGCTTGATGAAAGAAATGCTAATTTTTTTTACTAAGAATGTTATTTGAAGTGATTTAACAAATTCCATTTGCTATTATCTCTTAATAAACAGGAGGAAATATTCATTGCCCCATATTCAAACCTTGAAGAATTTCAAGCAGACTGATTTTTTTGTTTGTTTGTTTTCATCATTAGTGTTTTTTGTACCTGTGTTCAGATTTGTTTGAAATTAAACTCACGCAAGATGAAGGGTGTGGGCGAGAAGAAATACTCTTGATCCTGGGATCCTGAGTTGGGAAGTCAGCACTTGGTTGGCTTTGTTGGCTGCACTAAAATAAACCAGAGAGAGCTTTCCTAAAGTAACGTGGAGTTTACTGAACTGGAAGTTGGGCTGGAGTCTGACAGCTGAAGATGTGTGTCTGCTGCCAGAGAAAGCCCTGCTGGAGTTGAAGCTGCTGTGGGGATGGAGAGGGGATTTTTGGTGATGCCTTGTGCAGCTGCCTACACTAAAGCAGCACAGAACCTGAAACATAGAAAAGCTAAAATCCTGAGGCATCACTTGGAGAGGCACTGCCCAAGTCCCTTCCAGTTCCTAAGGAGCTCTAAACCCATGTGTGACATGACACTTTGAGGGGGAAAATGTGGGGGAAACAGGAATGGGCTGCTTTGCCTCCCAGAAAACACAAATCTGGCACCAGAGACAAGCAGCCACTACAATTATTAAACCTAAACTCCTCCAGCAGAGTCACCGAGCCAACACTTGCTCCTATTTCCACAGGTCCTGCCCCACGTTTGGTTCCCCGATCCTTTATTAGTTGCATTTAATTACAGGGTAATCACCTCTGTAGTTTATGTACCTGACAGTTCTGAAGGAACATCCATCAGCAGCACAGAGATCTCAGGCACTCCGCGTGCCAGCTCACACCTATTTTTCATTTTGACATGGTTTATAGCAAATGGCATTACAAGACTGCATTTAGGTTGCTGGTGACAGCGTGGCATTGTTCAATTAAAATTTTAGACATCTCTCCTAACTGTGTATTTCAGCACTTCATATTCCTATGGACAGGCTGGTTCTCACCTTCCCCAGTGGTTTAAAAGGCAGGAAAATCCCTGCCCTTTCTTCCAAATGTGTGGAAGATTCTGTTGAATTTATTTTGCAAACGTGACAGAACTGCACTCAAAACTTGCAGGTGACACAGGGCCAAAATTCCTTGTGAGTCTGAGGGATGGGGTAACTCACCCACTGCTGGAAAACTGCAGCATTTTCTTGAAATTTCCCCACAAAATTCTGTTTTGGTCAAGTTAAAATGGATAAGGGCACATTTCAAACACTGTTTTAATAATGTTCTTGGCCACTCTGTTTACCTCAGTTTTGAGGCTCTTTTTCTCTTTTCCCCAAATAGATGTCATTTCTAAATATTGATAAATGGATAGATAAGTAAAACAGATGCAGAATCCAAAATCTGATTGAATTACCTTGCTGAACAGAGGTAGCTGACCTTTTACCATATATAAATACAAAGAATTTTTTTTCTTTTTTTGCTAAAAGCATGTTTGTTTTTTGGTTGTTTTTTTGTGTCTAGGTTTGGACTAGCAGTTGGATTTCTTTTTGTTTCTTTAAGTAAAAGCTCAGACTTCCACCAAGTCTTTTTTGGACTGCACCAGAACAAAACACTTCAGAGTCCTGGAGGAGGAAATATTTTACTGCTGAACCTTCATGGAATGAGTGCCTTTGAATTACAGTGACTGGAAAACTACACAAACACTTTAATGACACAAAGTCCATCTCTAGATGTCCTTGAAGGGTCTTTAACTTTGGAACCTTTTTTCTAGGCTGGTCAGGCACACTCAGGTACTATTTTGGGGAGAAGGATGAAAATGCTGATTTTCCTTTGAATTTTTTTGCTGGATAAATGCAATCAGTAACACTCCTGCTTAGAACTGAAACAGGTTGTGCTTCCTTGAATAAGAAATATAAACCCAGCTGTACGTAAGCAATGTCATCCCATTATAATTATAAATGTGTATTTTTTTCCACAGCCACCATGGAGAAGTTTTTCAAGCAAATGGAAAAATTCTATTTGTTTTTTTTCCATAAGCCAGAACTCCATTTAATCCTTAAGACAGCAGGTGTGGGCAGGATGCTTCACTGGGGAATAGGCTTTGAATCTTGGATCTCAGTTTAGGACAACTTCATCTGTAAGCAGAAGCATGAATTCCCTCTCTGAAGCTGATCTGTAATGCTCAGCAGTTTGATTTTCTTCACACTTTCACCAGGGACAGAGACTTTGCTGTGCCTTCCCAGCCCTTGCAGCAGCACTTTACAACATCAGGCTGTTTTTCCATGTGGACGGAAAATGCATTTTCATGACACACTGTTTATTTTATGGGAGGAAAAAAAATAAAAAAAAAACCAAAACACCTGCTCAGCACCTTTGTGATTCACCTGAGTTAATGCTGCAGGGGAAGGGTGAGTTTGGATAATTGGCAGCTTCAAGGCACCCTGAGAATTCTGGACATGAGTTCAGAGGTGCAGCAAAGATGATACCAAAGGGATCCAGTCCCTCACTCACCTGATGGATCCACAAAAAAATTCACAAAAACACTGAGAAAGTCCCTGGCACTGCTGCCCTGCCCTCACCAGCCCCCTCAGACCCAGCCACAGAATAATTAAGGCTGAAAAACACCTTTAAGATCAAGTCCAGCCATCAAACATCATGTTCACCACTAAACCAGGTCCTCAAGCCACACATTTTCAGACATCTCCAGAGTTTCCCTGGACACCCTGTTCCAATGCTTTGCAACCCTTTCCTTGTAGAATTATTTCTAATATTAAATCTAAACCTTCCCTGGCAGAACTTGAGGCCGTTTCCTCCTTGTTTGGCATGCAAAGCATAGGACAAGGATTTAAATCCTGGTGGGGTCTTTGATTGAGTGAAACAGCAACAAGCACCTCTTGAAAAAACAATTAAATATTAAAAACTTGCAGCAAAATACCTGTAGGCAAAAATACTGCGAACTGATGTCAATGTATGTGCAAAGCAACATCTTTTTAAAAGGTAAAATTTTAAGTGAATAACAATTTAATATTTCTGAAGATTTGGCAGTATTTCTGGTACTAATGGAAGGAGAAAGGATATACAATAAATCATTACACACCTGTGTAGAATACAGCTGGATATTTATTTTCATGCTTTCTCATATTTTCCTTTAACCATTCTCTCTCTGTTCTTCCAACTGCCATGTCCTCCTAATTGTACTCACAGCTTTTCCTTGCACTAGATAAATTTTATTTCTTTTCAAAATATCATCCATTCCAACATTACGAACTCCACATCTCCTTCCTTTTTTTTTTTGATGTTCCATTAACCTGAAATATTTCTTATCTGCTACAAATTGTTCTATTTTCAGAGCTTTTGTTGTCTCTGACTCATATATGCCAAGATAAGGTTTGAGATACTTCTGGGGAGTTTTTTCTTTTACTGGTTCCTTTTTTTACTGTGGTCAAAAGAAGTCTTCCTGTGGTGGAAAGGATCTGACTCATGTTCCTGCTCCTTAGTAGATAATAATAATAATAATATTGCCTGTGGCCAGGATTTTCAAGACAGGTAAATTACACCCCCAGCTCCCATCAGCTTTCCTTGGATCCTTCCTGACCTTTGAAGAAACTTGAGCATGAATTAATTTTTATTTTCTTGCTTTGAGAGTATTACTCTTACAATAACCATTGTGGAAGAAGTGGAAAGCAAATGTTTATTTAAAAAAAGGTGAGTGAGCAGGAGAGCAGCAGGGCAGAGAACGTTTCCTCTGAGAGGGAGCTGAGCAACAGAAAAGATTAAAAACAGCAGCAGAATTTCAGAGCAGTAGGAATTATTACAGGATGAGATCTAGAAAGTGTTCACCTTAATAAAAATTTGGTGGGAAAATCTAACAAAAATATCTCAGCAAAACTCTGCCAGAAATATTTGTGAGGGAGGAGAATTTAAAGGTTTTCAGTCTCAACAGCAGCATTTTTTGGTTGTTAATTTGTTTGGGGGTCTTAAAGGTATTTCATTCCTTGAATTCTCTAAGATAACCCAGGCATTTTCAGGAAAGATCAGGTTTAGATCTGCAGTGTTGAGACAAAAGTGTTGGGTGTGCTATTTAGAGGTCAGACTGGATGGTCTGAAAGGATGCTGGAAAACAAAATAAAATTAAATGAAATGAAATAAAATAATATAAAATAATAGGGTTTTTTTCCAATTCTTATAATGCCACATGTATATTTTTTAAAATAGTTTTATTTTAAAATAATAATAATAAAGAGATTGATACCTGCTTTGACCAGACAAAACTCGAGATAACTCCACCAAGCAGGTTAAGGAAATTGAAATAAAACTGAAAAACCTGCACTGTCTTCATGTTCATCATGTTCCTCAAGGCAAGAGAGAGGAAGAAATTAATAAGGTGGCAGCTTGGGGGGAAGTGTCTGTGTAAAGATGTCATTGTCATTGGGACAAGAAATGAGGAGGGCTGGCACGCTGGAGAGGAATTAGCAAAACAGCTCTTGAGGTTGGTTAGGGAGAAAAGAGCTCCCAGCAGCTGCAGGCAGTGCAACACCTCTGCACAGCAGAGGAACTGAGCACCTGGTAACCCCCACTGGCAAAAAAAAAGTGAGGATTTAAAAAAAAAAAAAAAAAAAAAAATAAAGGAAAATTTTCATTGCATTAAAGAATAAATTTCGAATTTGTCCCGGTTACGTTTTTGGGTTTGTTGTTACTTACAGAATGTGTCTCAGGGAGAAACAAAGGAAAGCTCCAGGTGGCTCAGGGGCATCATGGGTGACAAATTGCAGCATCAGCTCCTAGCACAGCTTTGTTTGGAGCCTCCAGAGCCTTTTCGAGACAGAAAATGCTGCTCCTGACTCCTGGAATTCCCGTTTGCCCCGAGGGCTGAGGGATGGAGAAGTTCAGGGCTGGGATCAGCTTTCTGCTGCTCTTGAAACCTTTGGTTTTGCTTGTGTGTTTTTTTGATTAGACTGGGCAGTCAGAGCTTGAAAAAACCATTCTGTGAATGAGCAGGGATGGAGGGAAAATTATGGAAAAACCCCGAGGATTTGACAGATTCAGGTGTGAGTTCTGGCAAGTGACTGGTCTAAATATTCATAGGAAAAATGAGTATTTGATTACTTTTAAATTGAATCCTTAATCTCTGTGGACCTCTTATGTTCTGACAGAAAGGGGCTTAGGAAGTATAAAATTACATATTCTTTTAAGCACTTACAACTATTTAGAGAAAACATTTTCACTTAGGCACAGGAGGGAGAAAAAAAAAAAGTTTAGAAATAGGTACCAGTTCAATTTAAAGCAAAAAGAGAGAACTTTGGAGGCTGCAATTCATTTTATTCGTGGAAGAGTCATTGAGATTTATATTGGAGCTCATAAAAGCCAGAACCAGTGTTCCAGCTTTTCCAGCAGCCAGGGAGAAGCAGAGACTTCTCGGTTTGGGATTTACTTTAAGTGCCTAAAGTCTCACAAAGGAAATTAAGTGCAGTGGAGCAGGCAGTGCTGCTTTGGTCACCACTTCTGCACTCGTATTTCAGCTGCATTTGCCTCCTGGCCAGCTTTCCTTGGCAAATTGAAAAGTTTATGGCCACAAAATTCCTTGGAAAAGTTGCATTTGTGCTCACCGATGGCAGAGATGGAAAATCAAGTCTTCGGCTCCTTGTTTCCACAAACCAAACAGTTGGATGTGAAACACCATCACCAAAAACTTGGCAAATATGTTGTGAATAACTGTTGCAACACCAGGATAAATATTTGGCCTTTATTTTATCAAAAATCTAACACAGTAAGAGGAATCCTCTCCTCATGTGTATGGAATTAAGGATATTTCCAGAATTCCAGGGAAAAATCCCTTGTATTTTTATCATTTTTTATTAGGAAGCCAATATATGTTATATATTCTCATAAGTTGCTATTTGAGCTGCAAAGGAAAGGAAATGATTGTTCTCTCTGCTAAGCCAACTTTGTAAAATGTTCTTCAATAAAATCCAAGAAATTAATATTCAATGATTTACAGTAAATCTCTTGAGCACAGGAGGTTTGCTCGAGACAGGAAAAGCAAACACTTACAGGGTACATTATTATGATGGCTTATGCTAATTAAATTGAAGCAGAAATCCTTAATTTATGCTTTACCATCAAGTGTAAAGGGGAAAATTCTTTCTTGGTTCAAGCTTTATCTTGTTAAGGAGATTTACCTCCTTATTTCCTAGAATAAAGAGCTATTTTTGAGACTCTACTGAGAAAGCAGAGGCTTGCAGAGCTTTTCTGCATGTTGCCATGACATTTTGGATCTCAACCTACAGTTCAATACAATAGCTGCAATTAGGTTAATTAGAACATTATCTCAAAGTACACAGCTATTGTACAAAAGAAGAAACATTCTCACTGAATATGCTGCTTAGTCACCAATAAATGATTTTTTAAAAATCACATTTTTCTAATGATGGTGAATAATTTATTTCTCCTGTGGATGCTTGACAATTAAATATTGTAACTCAAAAAATGAACCATCCAACATCAGCTTGGGACATGCCGAATTTTTCTGACCTTTCAGTTATTTTCTTTCCATAAAATAATAAGAACAAAAGAACTCCTATAATAAGGGATTATATTATTTTGGCTCATTAGTTATTTCCAAATTGAAAGGCATTAATGTAGATGTGGTGCTTAGGAACAGGGCTTAGTGGTGGACCTGCAGTTCTGGGTTAATGGATGGACTTGTTGGTCTTCTCCAACCTTAGGGAGTCTCTGGGTCAAATAAACAAAGCTTTTAGTCTGCACACACAAAAAATGACAGCCAGGTGGAGACTAAAAAAATACAAGAAATTAGGAATAAAAATGATTAACCTGATGAGATGGGGCATGAGGCACCAGGAGCGAGCTTCTCTTCGTATTGGTGTTATATCAGCTAAGAAAAGAAAAGCTTTAAGGGGAAAAATAAAATATTGATTCATTTTCTAAAACTCAGCTCAAGCAGAAGGAAAAGATAGCAGGAGTGTGTGGATGAAATGCAGCTCTGTGAGAATCCATGGGAATTTTGTCTCTGGTGTCAAGAGAGGCAGATCCAGGTCAGCTGTTGACTTTAAAGCATTAAAGTTCTGAGATAAACGTTCAGCTCCCTGGAGCTTCTTTGCCTGGCTGTCCCCAGGTGACAACAGAGACACTCAGGCCACGTGTGACAAACAGGACCCTGTGTCCCGGGCTGTGACCAGCCAAGGCTCCAGGGAGAAGCAAATTCCTCCTCTGCAGCCTCCAAACCACATTTGGGTTCAGTTCCCGTTCCTGGAGAGCCGCACAGGCTGGGCAAACCCGCTGTGGGCACTGACTTCCCAACATACATCTCCTGAATGTCACCCCTGCCACTGGAAATATCAAATGCCAACATTCTCATCATTTATTTCCGCCTCTTTGACAGGCAGGGACTTTCTGAGGACAGAACTCTAAATCTGAACATTTGTTTCTGCCGTTCTGTGTCCCACATTTGTTCCCATTCCCCACCCCATTTATCAATCATTTTCACTAATCACTGCTGCCCGTATTTATCTTCCATAATCACCAACTCTCTTCTTGCCACGTCCTGAAGAGAAGAGAGCTGCTGTCAGATTTTATGCAAACTAGGAACACCTCTGGGGTGAGATCTTCTCTCCTCACCAAAAATCAATTAACACAAAACCAGCACGATGATGGAATACCAATCCCTGGGAAATGACTGCTAAGCTCCCTTAACTTCAAGAAAATGCTATTTTCACTGATAAGAAAAGTTACCAACCAGATGCTCAGCTGAGCACATGAGGATAACTCACCCAAGAGCCGATTTTGGTGCTTTTAGCTTCCAGGACGTTTCCTCAAAATCAAGGAACACAGCTTACATTTTAAAGGAGTTCGAGTTGATATTTAAACCAGTTCAAACCTCTCAAGTCCATTCTTTTTTCATATTTCTTCATTGCTATGCAAAGGATGATGTTTGTTACAACCCAGTTCTTTGTTCCTGTGAGGCAATTACAAGTTTGCTGACCTGGTGCTTCAGGTATATCTGACACAAGTTAGAAACAAACACAAAGATAAGTACAAATGCATGCAAATTTCACCTAATACAAAATTCGCATTTCAGACAGAAAAATTAACTACTAAATTCCAGCTGGAGCCCCAAAAAACTATTGTACACTGTGAAGAGCCTTGAGGACTAACAGAGCAAATTATTTCAGACTACAGGTTGAAGCACTTTTATCGAAATCAGGGTTTTGGATTTTCATTTAAAGAAGGAAGAAAACAAAATAAAAATAAATAATTTTTAGATTTATCTCGGATGCATACATTTAAAAGAGACCTTCAGTGGCCTTGTACTTCGTAGCTGTGCCATGCAACTCCTCCTAGAACGAAGCATGATTCCAATTCCTCATTTTCTGTGTCTGTTTCTTCATTTTTCCTTTTCCGCTGTTTCCTTGTTCAGTGGTGTCTGTCCCATATATTTAAGATATGTGTGCAAGTGTATCTGACATAATACAGCACACAGTGTTGAGTGAATAACAGATTAAAAATTAAAGTTAAAATCTCCTTCCTGCACTTAATCAAGGAAGAGAGCCATAATCAATGGGGAGAGGCTGGAAAGCTGCTATGGCAGGCACTTCCCATCTCAACCTGCAGCATCTTCTCCTCTCAGCAATTTTCAGCTCCCCATCCCAAGAGCCAAAACTATCACAGCCACATCAAGTTTGGACTCAAAGCAGCATTTGATCTTACAGCTGACTCTTTAAAACAAATAAACAAATACATCTTGTATCATGTTTGCCAAAGCAGAGAAATAGCAGGGGAGATGAGGATATGATGATAAAATGTGTGGCTGTGGGGAGATTCACAAAGATCAAAGAGAGCAAAATGTTGATTTTCCAATGTTGCTGTTGCTTCTGCTTTCTCTCTATTTCACCAAAATCCACCTCCTCTTCTTTCCTAGTTGAGATGGAGACAATACAAAGCAACACACTGCATTTTCAGAAGGCTTCAAACTGTTTTTATTCATTCTTACAAAGCTCATAAGTTTACACTTTACTCATTGGTCACGAGAGACAAACAAAGTGCTCATTGGAACAGGCAGCTGCAGGTTTCTCTTATTTATCCTTCTTCCTGTCTTGGTTTGCAAATACTTCATTAAGAAACAGGAATATTTAACCCCAGCAAGGTGATAATATGGCTTTTTACCAGAATATCAAAACTCATTACCATTTTCTTCTGGGGTACAACAATTTCTTCCGTGTTTTATAACCATTAGTTGATATCACATTCAAAATCAAAATTTCTGTCCATCAACTCTCCAAAAATCTGTGTTTCCCACAAAACTGTGTGGAGGAAGTTAAGGTTCCTCACAATTATAATCATCTTCAACACCTTTGAACAGATGTCAACATTCCTGGGCAGGTTTTTTGATCCCTGGTTACTGAGCCCCATCCATTTGTCCTAAAAAGCTTTGTATTATATTTATTATATCTTGTTTACATGTATTAATCCAATTTAATGCCATATATTGACACTTACAGGAGCACTTCGTATTTTTTCTTGAGTACTCTTTAATTCACTGATGCAATGCAGCAATTATTGATTTTTTTTTTCCTTCCCTGAATTTAGTAGCAGCAAATGTTACTTCATTAGTGTATCCACCTAGGGTTTTCTTCACAATAAATTCTACATTAAAGGCTGCAGCCAGGATATTTTTATTTATGCCAGGGTTCCACCCAGAGGCAATGAAAAGCACCAGGGTCTTCCAAGGATTGCCTGGATTTGGTTCTCTCTTTCTTCCTTAGGTTTGCTCACCCCCATTCCAAGCTCACTTAGAGGTTAAAATGAAGTTCTGTCCAGGGGGAGGCATAAAAATGGTTAAAACTGGAATTAGAGAGGGAGAAATCCAAGCAAATTCTCACCATCAGTTCATTTTGTCCTGACCTGTCACTTGTTCCTTGGGAGTTTTATGTGGGGACTGATTTATGGGGCAAATCAATCGTGGGCAGAAAGAAACCTGTCCTGAAAATGTCTGTTTGGGGCAGCAAAGTGCAGCAGGAATAAATACTGAGTACAGAGTTCTTGGCTTTAAAGGTTTATATTGAAAAAAAAAAAAGAAAACCAAAACCACTTGAAACACAAACAAGAGGAGCAAACCTTGAAACATTTGGTAAAACCATTTAAAAAAACCCTAAATAAAAAACCACTAATTATCCACTCATTAAAAGTTACTTCTGCCCTGTGAACACAGTCTGTTGCATGTATTGCACTGGGAAAAGGGAAATTAGTTAATCTTTGTGGGTATTAGAGTAAACATAGATGTTTTATGAGGTATTTTGCTCCTTAGAAGGAGAACAGAAATACTTAGAGGGTAAATTTAGAGCAAAAACTTTAACTCCACTCCAATGGGTGGAGCTCAGGTTCCAAAAGCAAAGCCTTCCCTAAGACACAGAGGGTTAAATCAAAACAAACTAATTCATAATTTAGGGTTTTTTTACCCAGGACTATTTTATATCATTGAACACAGTGAATTGAGATCACATTATTACTTATATAAAATATATTTTATCTATTTATGGTATGTATATATTTATTATAAATATTATGATATATTCAAATGATTTAATTAATAAATATAATAAATGTAGAAATATATATATATAATGTATAACTACATAAATATATATTTATTATATAAATTTTTATATAAGTTTTAAGCTGCCTTCTCACCAGAGACTTTAAGGAATTTGGGTGCTGGTGAGGAACATCTGGGGATGCAGATGGACATGAGCACTTGAGCGCTGTCAGCTGGTACAGAAACAGGGACAAGAAATCACTGAATTGAGATTTTTTTTTTTTTTGTTGCTCTGGTAAGAGAACAGGATGGGTTTCATTACCCAGGGAAAAAGCCTCAATGGCTTCACTGAGCTCAGCAGGAAGGGACAGTGGCTGAAAGCAAAGGGAACTTCTGCTGACTGTAAGTACTTCAATTTTTATCCCATAAACAATTCCGATGACAAAATCTATGTAATAGCTTTTTTATGATAATTATGTCTATTTGTTTGGTCTTTTACCAGATCATTAAAGCTACTGAGGTTGCTGGAGAGGCTTTTTTTTTTTTTTTCCCTTGAACTGTTTTAACTGTTCTTATTTGATTGCTGGAGTTTAGTGATGATAAAGATTTATAAGCAGCCAAGAAAAGCTATTTTTAAAAAGCTTTTCTTCTCAGTATCAGCAGTCCCTTCCTCTGGAAATAGTTTCAGTGACAGTTTTTTCTTTATTAAAAAGAAGAAAACAATATGAGAGAAAATAGAAAATATTTATCTAGAAAATATTATCTAGAAAATATCACAAAGAAAAATAAGTTTTTTCCCCCCACAATATTACAGGGAACTGGGGAAAGCAAGCAGAAAGGAAAAAACATTTTAGCAGTGAGGTCTGGCACAAATTCAAGCATAAATTTCCTTCATGCATTGGGAATGCAGGATCAGGGATGAAATCAAGAATAACTTTGTTCTGCCCTAAAATTCACCTTGCTTGGCATGGGATTGGTGTTGTAAAGCACGGGATGGGTGGGTGGAGAAGGTGAGGGATGGAAAGTACAGACACATAAAAGTTCTTCCACCAGAACCCTGAATTCTCAAAAGTTCTTCCACCAGAACACAGCCCAAGGTTCAAAAGAAATCAAGCTCTGAAAGCAAAATTTTCACCCTTTGCCAGCCTGTGGAATCAAAACATGACAG
The DNA here is from genome assembly GCF_017590135.1 of Pyrgilauda ruficollis. Taxonomy (NCBI): domain Eukaryota; kingdom Metazoa; phylum Chordata; class Aves; order Passeriformes; family Passeridae; genus Pyrgilauda; species Pyrgilauda ruficollis. Next base: position 2,740,848 of record NW_024520318.1, read on the forward strand.
AAAAACCCAATTTATCGACACGTGAACTCCTTTAAACACACGATTTGAGGTTTTCCCAGTTGTTTTCTGAGTCTGAGCAGTTCTCTGCAGCTCCCTGGCTCCAACAACAGCATTTGCCACCTGCACTGGGATTCCCAGAAATTTCATTACAATCCCACACACATCCCTGCAGTTTTGGCACCAATTCCTCCATTATCACTCCCATGTTATTTATTGGACCTGCTTAACCCTTGTGTTTCCTAATGGGTTTTTGAAGTGGTGTTCCAGGCACTGCTTGGTGTGCTTGGAATGCTGTGTGTTTAGAATTAGACATTTACATAATTCTTCAAACTGAGCTTCCATGAGCCTTTAAATATCATCTATCTGCATGTGACTCCCTTGTTTTCCAAAGCCTCAATCACATCTAAATGCAATGTGATTTTCAGGTAGCAGAAGCTCCTGTAATTTCTTTCCTTCCATATAAAACTTTCATTTACATTTTTAATACCACAGATTTTGCAGAAATTAATTTGAAATGTTGCATATTTTAGATCACTGCTGTTAAAAAAGGAACATGTGTTTGGGGGTATTTTTTGTGAGGTTATTTATACAGAAATATTGTATATAACCAGTTATTTCTCCACTGAGGTGACTTTTCAGGGTCTGTGTTGCTAGAATCACAGGATTCTGCTTAGGTTGGACACAACTCTGGATCAAACATTGGAAATTTGTGCTCTGCTCAAACACAAACCATGCCATGAAAAGCAATACCACACAAAATGCTCACCTGAAAATCTGCTGTTCATTTTTTTCTCTACTGCCTTCATAAAAAACCCTACCAAGTATCAGTCAATAAAAGCAGCAAGTGGGTGGCTTTTTTTCTGGTTCTTTTAATAAAAACAGCAGCACTTGAGAACTAGAGGAGTACCAATGTTTATCCTTACTGTGATTAAAAAAAAAAAAAAAATCAGCTGAACAGAATTAATTGTCCTTAGAAAATAAAAATAAACAGAAATTGGATGAAATTATCTTAATAATAATAATAGTTATTATTATTATTGTTATTATTATTATTATAGTTATTGTTATAGTTATTATTATTATTATTTCTACATTGCAATTTGAGTTTAGGGGCAGGATGGCTGCACCACCCTGCTGACACTGCTCCTCTTTGTGTTGCCACCAAGGGAAATTCCTGGATGATGCAGGATTCCTGGAGTTTGAGGTGGTTTAAACCAGCAGGGTCCAAGGAAATTTGTTCTCCAGGGCCATTGGAGCTCTTTATTCCAGGTCCTCTGGGGAAGTTTGGACACAGCTGCACCAGACATTCTTCCTGCAGTCTGATTTAAAAATTCCCAATTCTTCCCAAAGCCCCATACCTGAAAAAGAAAATTAAATCATATCTGCTCCTGCTTTAACAGATCTGCTGCAAACCCAGGGCCTTCCAGCCGAGTTTCCCGATTGTTTTTACAGAGAGTTCAAGAAAACTTGGGAGATATGTGAAAAGTACAGAAATTAAATATAATTCAGAGTTTACCCAATATTTTAATGCAATCAAATAAAAAAAAAAAAACCCAAAAAACCAAAACTCACAAACCACAAATAACCCAAAACAAACAACCCAAAATATCCAAAAACTACAATACAAACTGAACAAAAAACACGCCCCCCCAAATAAAAAAAAAAAAAGAAAAACACAGACAAAAACCCACCAAAAATAAGTTCTGCTGCATGGAATCTATAAACTTTCACTGATGCATTGTCATTCATTTTATTTTACTTTTTTTTTCAGACTTTGGCTGAAACCACGTATCCTGGATACCCCAGAGAAAGACCTGGAATGTGATGTAGCAGTCTGCATCCGGGCATCAAGTGTAAACTTTTTAAATTAACTCTCCCTACAGGAATACCATCAGGCTAGAAATAATTATTGACAAAAAACCACCCTCAAGATCAAGACCCAGGACGATGGAACTCATTTCACCCCGGAGATTGCAGAATTGATTGCAGAACTTCCAAGAGATGCTCACATCCTCCCACTGACCCAGCCAACCACCCATGGAAAAGGGTCCAGGGCTGCTTTCAGCTCAAAATTCTGTGAGGGGGGAGAGATTAGGAATTAATTTAAACAGAATAGAGGGGAAATAAACAACCAAGGTGAGCTGCAACCTGCAGCATTTCCACTTGGACACCAAAAAATGCCAACCTCACCTCACACCTGAGCAAAGCAAACCTGCCCATCACGGGGATTACACAGATTTTTCACCTGATGCAGCATCTCCTGTGGCCTGGCAGGCACCAGATCTGAGGCTGGAATGGCAAAATTTTGATTTCTGCAGGAAAGGCCATCAGTACTGAGAGGGGTGATGAGGAAAAGCTGCTTGGACTGCACAGGGAGGGAGGAGATTTGGCGCAGACACAAAATTTGGGCTCCACCAGATGTGCCACTGCTGCCAGGCCAGAATCCACCCCCTTTGAGCTGCCCTGCAAGAATAAACATCTGGATTTTTCCTGCCTTCCTCTAAACTCTGACAATTGACACTATTTTTCAGGTTTTTCATGGGTAAGAGCAGAAGTGCAGTGCCCCAGGAATGGCTGAGCTCAGAGTGTTTGCCCTCAATGCTTTTTTGGCAGCAAAGGGCCAAGGGACACACCGTGTGTGCTGAGAAAGGGATTGCTAATGATGAGTGGAAAAAGAAATTACATTGTTGGTTCTGCAGGATCCTTCCCTGGAAAACCTCCTGGCACATATTTCACATCTTCAATGCTCACCCTTGTTTGTTGTAACAATGCAAATATTTGTCAAATCCCTGGGCTCTGATGTTTCCCAGGGCTCGGGGCGAAGGTTTCTCTGCTGCCTCGCTGGTGTGTCAGAGGAGGGATTCAGAGCAGAAAAGGGGAGCTCAAGCCTAGCAGGGAAAGGAGAAGGATCTGAAGAGTTTGAATCTAACCTGAGGCAAGGACTGGCTCAGCCAGCAGGTCCCTGGGCATCACCTGGAGCAGTCCAAGGGGGCTGGGAGGTCTGGAGGCGCTTCCCAGGCTGGGGCAGGGGCAGCTCCCTGGGGAGGCCAACAAAAGGGGATGGAAGGTGCAGATTTTTTGTCTAATTTTAGACATCTCAGAATGGTTTGGGTTGGATGGATGCAGGGATCACCAATTCCAACATCCCCACCAAGGGCAGGGATATTTTTATTTTTTTTTCCTCTTTGGGCGTTTCCATCTGGGTACAGACCAGCAAACGTCACAACGTTCCTGCCCCTCCCACCTCTCTGCAGCTCTCCAAAAAGCCAGTTTCTCAATAAATCAGCACCGTCACAAATGACTCCCGTGTCACCAGAGGGTCACTTAAGACTCTAAAATATCAAATCACATTTGTTTTTATTTGTTTATTTGTTTTATTCTTTGCTCATGGCTGAGATTCAGAGGTGAAGCAAAGAAATTCAAAGCCAAATCAAAAATCTGGAAACTTTCTTCCTACTCTTTTTCTTATTCAAAATATCCAATTGCTTTTCAAATACATTTTTAATTGACTTCAGCAAGTTCTGCTCTGGGCATTGATGTGCCTTAAAATACCTTTGAAAGTAAGAGTTGTTTCTATTTGCTAATTAGTTTCCATTTACATAAAACCATTTTGTCATTTTCAGAGTTTCCTCACCTTTTTTTCTTACAGTAAAGACAGGGGTTGGGAGCCAGAGCGTACCAACAAATTTAAAAAGAAAAGATCAAGGAGAGAGAAGATACAAAAACGTTTAAAAAAATTAAAAATCCATGTGTCAAAGATTTCAAAAAAGGTAGACTTACACTACCTTGGAAACAAAACATTTAAATTTATAATTACACAAAGAGAATTAAAAAGTAAATGAATTACCAAGATGGCTCTGATCCTTTTTGCCAGTATTTCCTGCTTTATTCCAATTAGCCATAACTTTATAATTTGACTTTTTTCTCTGCACCACTCATTGCAAGACAATGTCAGCGTTGAGTCCATAAGCATTTTGAGAATTAATTAAAATGTCATGAAATAGTTCTTGCGTTAGCATATATATGGTCATAAAAATAATTATAATTACTTCTTAGAGGTGGAGGAGAGTTAAGTTTGATTGATGGAATTAATGAAAACGGGGACAGCTCCACCATACTAAATAGCAGAAACTTGAAGTATTAACTATCCACTATGTGAAGTTATAATAATTACAGCAAGAGCTAAAAAGATTAGTATTCAAAAAGAATAATGTACCTTAGAGCCTAAAATACCCATTGCAAATTATGGATGTATTTTCAACTGTTTATGATGTTCTCAGAAGAAAAATATCATTTTGATGAACTTCCAAAGGCTCCTAGATTAATAGGTATTTGCAGCCTTACAGAGGGCACAATCAATCCCTCTAATCTTGTTATCAGATGCTAAACAGCTGGGTGACCTGATTTAAGTGCTGTGATTTTAAGGAAGTAATAATGGATAATAGTTTCCAAATGCCTGCTAAGAATTTGCAAAGCTGTATAATACACCCAAAGATATGCAAATAAATGGCATTAGAAGAAACATTATAATTAGCAGCCCAATGCACAGAAACTGCTTGTGCAGCCATAAGCGACCTAATCTTATTTCAGTGGTGCTGCTTTTAATTTAGTCTCCCTTAAAGACCTGCAGCACTGGAGGGATGGTCTGGGAAGCTCAGGTGAACACCCAAAATCAGAATTAAGTGGCACTAAACTCCCTCTGCAGGGTCCAGGCTGTCAGCAGTCCCCTTGGGGAGGTGGAAGTGGCCAAAATTTTTTTTTTTTCATGCAGAAACAATTATTTTTTTAATACATTTAATTCCATTGTCATTATTGTAAGTTATTTCCAGATGGCAGGTGGCTGATTTTTAATTTTTCTTTCTTTTTTTTTTTTTAAGAGCAACTGCCAAGTTTGTGAAGAGTTATTATGCAGAAGCCTGAACTGCATTTAAAGGCCTTTTCTCTTTTTATAAGACATTATCAGTGGTTTTTTTTTTCTCTCTCCTCAGAAGCAGGAGTTGGGAAACTCGTGCACCTGAGCCAGGAGCAGTGGGGAGCTCCAGCCTCATTCAAGGGAAGGAAAAATCCACCTGCAGCAGAATCTCCTGGCTTGTGGGAATGAGGAGCTCCAGCTCAGCACCATCCCAGCCTCATCAATAGGGATGTTGGAAAAAGACTGATGTTTTTCAAGTAAAACTGTCAGAATTATTTCATATTAAATTTACCCTTCTTTATTCTTATTCATATTTAATCGTTCTCCTTAGAGGGTTCCTACCTTCGAAATTAAGGGGAAGAAATGCAGGTATAGAAATGAACTGGTTTTTCTTTTTTTTTTTTTTTTTGTTTTAAATGAACACTTTGCATTTCCATCTCTTTGGTTTTCACTCCCAGTATCAGCTTGGTTGAAGTTGTTCAAAGAAAGATATTTTAAAGATTTTTGTATGATGTTGCTTTCAAATTAAATATTTCTTTATGGAATGAGGGAGATTATTTAAATTTGGCATAGAAAATAATGCATTTATTAACATGCCATGAGTTACATTTTCCAAAATCTCTCAACCCTCCCACATTTTTTTTTCCTAACATCACCACTGATAAACCTTTCACTGTGTCAAAGGAATAAAGGAATTAGGCTAAATTTAAGCTTTTCTGCTAATCCTAAATAACACTGCAATCCCACTGTTTATCTTTGAAAGTGTTTACCATGAAATAAGAAGAGTAAGGCTCAGAAAAGTAGAACTATGTTTCTTAATTTAAAATAATTTTTTCCCCCTATTTCTCTGTTTCTTCATCCTAGGGAAAACAAACCTGGAAACAACAAAGTCCTGGAAATGGTCCTCATAAACACAACTTATCCTATTGAGACTTCTACATGCATCTTTTACAGAAAATCATTGAAACCTAACACCAGCTAAAAAAAAAAAAAACCAAAAAAGAAAGTCTAAGGAGATTATGAATAAAAGTTATTGCTGGCTTTGTTTTTAATGAGATACCGAAATGATTTTTATTCTTGTCCATATTTTTGCTCACATTTCATGTTACCCAAGTCGTTTTCAAACTAACTCTGTTAAACAGGACCAAACCCTCATCTCTCCTGCCAGTTTAGGAATATGCAGGTGCTTGCATCTTTCAGAGCCTTTGTGAATATTGTACAACTTTCAAGTCTAACCTACTTTTCCTTCCAATTTTTTTTTTCCTAGAAATGTTCTATAGTCCCTTATGAATGTTGCAAAAGATTCACAAATTCTGAGTGCTGCATAAAGTGGCAAAAATTAACATCTCCAAGAATGTCATTGAGATGGGCAGACGTCTCCCCCCAGCCCCAGTAGGCTCGACTTTGATGAGCTGGGCTTAAAAAGGAATTTTTAAACCTCTCCAAACCTACAGGAAAAACATAATGCCAGTGATAAATTTGCTGCAAAGATGCCTGTTCTCCCATGGGCCAAAACATGTTGGAATAGACTGAAAACCACTACTTTATACCCCAGTAAGTTTATTAAGCTCTGCATCCCTGGATTTCTGTGTTTCCCAAATGGCCGAGTGGAGGAATTCTTTGGGTAAGACTGGGGTTTGGGTTTTTAGCTTTCTGCTGTCTCCAGCCAGGTAAATAAGGCCATAAATAAAACATTCAGTAGCTCAGTGGGTGGAGGTCCAGGCTGGGTTTGGAGCACGCAGAGTTTATGGGCTGCCCTGGGAGTGGGCAGCTGAGAGCCAGGGCTCTGCTCCGTTCACACTTTCTAACACAGCTGCACTGCAAATAAAACCCGAAAAATGGAAGAGAAATCGTAGCTGCCCCACCCCTGGAAGTGTCCAAAGCCACGCTGGGCTTGGAGCAACCTGGGATGGTGGAAGGTGTCCCTGCCCACAGCAGGGGGTGGAATGGGATGAGCTCTAAGGTCCATCCCAACCCAAACCATTCCATGGTTCCCTGAGTTGAAAAATACCCTTTATTACCTTTCAGCTCTTGAAGGAGAACATGCCCAAATTCTGTCTCTATTACAGATTTGATGGGGTGGGATAGGAGAGCCCCAGAAAAGAGGAAACCATTCCACTGAATCCTGCAGAGCTTTAATTTTGGCATCCCATCATTGCACCCAGCCAGTCAGAAGAATAAAAGTAATCCTTGGAGTGAAAAAAATAAATCTCCCAGCAAAATCCCATCATAAAATCTACTTTGCTTATAAAAACACAAAGAAAATTCCTGTCCAAAGATCTAGTGACAAATGAGGAAGGGAAAAGAAAACATTCATAGTTTCAGAATACCTGACATTTAATTACCAGAGGCTGCTGCTCACAGGAGATGTTCAGCAAACTGCATGGCCTTGTCTGCAGTACAGGAAACTATTATATTATCAAAGATTTATTTCTTAAAAGTGCATCAATTCCAGCTCAAAGAAGCCTGGAGTCGCCCATGGTACACTCCATGTCTGACAGGTGACTTAATGGTGTTACTACAGAAAATAACAGCTTTTTGGGGCTCTCACAAATCCAGCATTTCCTGCTCAGGAGCGCTCAGCATGTGACAAGTCATTAACTCCAGCCTCTGTTCCCTCACTGAATATTCCCCCTCCAAAGACAAGCATTTCCTTCCAAAGGGAGCCAGCAGTTAGGGCCAAAATCCAGGTTAAAATTCCCAGTCTTCCCCCAGAAGTGCAAATTTCCCAGTCTTTCCCCATTTATACAAAGACAGACATAAAGTAAAAGTTCAAGAATGAAATATCAAGTTTTTTTCCTTCAAAAAAATCAAAAAGAATTGCTTATATTTTTTTTATAGGATAGAAGGTCAGAGGAGTGAAAAAATTGTTTTCCCAGATGAAAATGCAAGGACATGGGAGCTGTGATTTCCTGCTTTAGAGGAAGCACTAGGACTTTATCCATGGCACCTTTATTGAGGATTTAGATCCAAGTAACAGTCCTTGAACACCAGAATTTTGCCAAAGTCTTGAAAGAGGTGGCTGGCTCTTGTTCTGGCTAAAACACTCAGTTGGTAAAGCAATTATTTTCCCTCATTTCTGTTAAAAAGATCCCAAGTGATAAACTTTTATTTCCTTAACAGCACTTCTTTTACTAACTCATCCAGAGACCAGATTGTGCTATAAAGTGTTGACACACACAAGAAAAAAACCCCAAAAAAACAAAACAAAAAAAAAAAACAAACCCAAAAAAACCAAACATAAAACCCCAGGTTATGACACACAGATACTTTGCTAAAATATAAGCAGTCTCTTTTTTCAGGCCACTGCTCCAGGATATATATTTTTACTCAACATCTTTGATTATGCTGCCACCAGCAGCTTTTAAGACATAAAAAGGCAAATGACAGGTGCTGTCAGTGACTCGAACAAAAGCTGTGGAAATTCACTGAGCGTGTAATACGCTGGATTTTAGCAAAGCTAAAAACCCACGGTAGCTTTGACTAACTTGATCTTTCAGAGAGCTGTTTGAGGGAGAGAGGCACAAAATAATGAATTGGATGGAGCGTTACATAACAAAGAACTCCTCGGGGTCTTGTCTGCTGCCTTATCTCATAAATTGTAATGATTTTCATGTTAGATCAAAGAAGAGCATAAAACAAAATTGAGATGAAAACAAGTATTCATTGCCCTCGAGTGTATAGCTTTTGTTTTAAGACACTCCTAAGTGGAAGGTATTTCTTCCTCTACACAAATCACTGCTCTGTAATCTTCCCTGTGACAGCAGGAGCAGCTCCACTGCTGGAGCACACACCTCTCAAAGCAGCTTTATCTGACTTTCCTCCCAACCTAAGGGCAGCCAGGTGGAGTCTTTAGTCCCTTTTGGATTAAAACCAACCAAACAAAAAAAACCCATAAGAAAAATAAAAATACAGCTGGAGATCTGAAAATCAAAACATGCATCCTGTAGAGCTTGCACAAGGAAGAAGGAGCAGGAATAAAGTTTATGTAGAAAGGTTTGCTGCCATGGCCATTCACCAGAAGATCCTTGGCTTGGGGAGAGCACCACAGAAAAAGGACACACGGGAAGGTTTTCCTCCTCTCAGGGTTTAGGGCATGAAAAGAAAATTATGGGAAGTAGGAGATCGATGATGGTGCAGCCTGGTTTATGGAGCACCACCACCCCTGGCTCGCCAGTTCTGGAATGTTCTGGCTCCCATTAATTTCAGGAAGCAACAATTCCTGAAGATTGGAAATTGTCTGCTGCCTTATCTCATAAATTGTAATGATTTTCAGTTCATGTGACATTAAAAAATAAAAAAAAATCTCTTGTCTAGAATGGTTACATCATTAACACAACACCAATTCCTAAGGAAACATTTTCAGCAGAGATTAATCCTACCAAAATTCAAATATTGGTAAATTTTACAGGGCAGAAATGACAGTTTCTTTATCAAATTGCATTAACTAGGAATGAAGGGAGATCTTATTCCTGTTCTATGAACTCCTAGCAGGGTACAAAACAACACTACAATCAGATCCAGTTAAAAGGAGTTTTTAAAAGCTCAAGTCTGGATGTTCCTTTTCACTAACACCATAATTGTGTATTTACAGCAATGTAACTATTAAATTTTATTTATAATTAAATTTATCACAGAGGGATACAGTGATGTGGAGAGGCGATTGTAAGGAATTATCTACTAAAAAAATCAGAGATTAATTTTCAAACTCAAAGTCAAGTAAAGTTTTTTTCACTTCTTCATGCATTATTAATGAATCAATTCACCCAAAAATTCTTAATGGAGAACTATTTTATTATAGTACAGGGATAAAAACCTCACAAAACCTAAAATGAAAATGCTTATTATCAGAAATGGAAAAGTAATAATTTTTCAAAGTTAGTTTCTTCTTCGGTTCATTAAATATTCATGAGCAGGTCTCAAGTCCTTTACGTTTGTTATTTGCACAGATGCAATATTTGTTCTTTCCTGAGTGTTTTGCTCTTTGATGACCCCAGTGATGCTCACTCTGGATCTGCCTCCAGCTGTGGATAATCCCATTTCATTCCTCCTTGACCAGATTGATTTCATCCTCCAAACCCAAAGTTCTTGGTGTTGTCTCCAGGACTCTGAAACACTTGGAGAGTGTTGGAGGATCAGTGGGCTGGGAAATGACAGAAAACCCTGAAGTTCTTCTGTCTGTCTCAGTGAAACCTCAGAGCCACAGCTCCCACCAGGCTGACGTAAAATTTATTGGCTGCTTAAAAAATTTGAATTTCATTTTCTTGTTCCCATGGTCATGTGTGTGCATGGGTGGAGATATGAAGAAGTGAAGCAGATACTTTCCACTTGTGCTCATTCCCTGGCCAGGGATCTCAGGATCTGCTCCTTTGCTGGGGTGACTTATGCACTGACAGCATTAACAAGTTTTCTTCAATTCACGTGAGATTAAAAAATATTTAATGAATAAATCTAGGTTTTTCCTAATAGTCACCACATCTTTTGCAATAATCACCTGCTACTGTTCAAAACTGCCACCATTTACTAGAAATAATACCAGAAAAATTGCTATTTCAAGAACTTGAAGGCAATTTTATCAAGAATTGAATATTTTAGTCAATGTGTTCAGCTATGGCTCAGTCTGATAAAAACACAGAAAAACCACACAAAAGTTTCCCTCAAAGTTAAGATCTATGCATGGAAGGAAGGAAAAGGGAAGAGTATAGGGTGTGACAGAGAAGGTAAAGAAAATACAGGGTATTTTCCCCAATATTGGCCCAGAATTAGAGTTAAAATTTCCTCGAGAATGTTTAATTAAAAATAGACATCACAACAAGAAGTCTTAAAAGCCAGACTACTTCCCATCAGCCCTGGCACTTCTGAGCTTTGATGAATTATTAGACAGCAGCTAAATAATCCATAGAATGAAAAGAGAGGAAAAGAAATCCTTTTATTAAGGATATAAATAACTCAGACCAGGGTGAATTCTCAGTAAACAAAAAGAAAGAAAGTCAAGTTCAGAGCTGAAATCTTGATTGTACAGAGAAATTTGTCATCTTGTGCATGAGAGATCCTGGAGAGCACTTCAAGCACCAGAGATGGAATTCTTTGGAGACCATTTTCCAAAGGTAAGGGAAGAATTTATTGAAAAGGGAAAGGACCCTTTCTCCTTTTAAGTTGCATTCCCATTCCTGTACATCAGTGAAAAGTCTGTCTGGGACTGTTTCGTTTGTTTTCTCTCCTCTCCTCAGTTTTTAGGTAGTGAAATATTTCAACCCTCAACATTCCCAGTTAGATCCCTGACCCCGGAGGACACAGAGCACAACTCACCCCAGTCTGGAGATCAAAGACAATTTGGAAGTCAGAGTCACATTCATTCCTGTTTGTGGAAACATTCATCAAATCTGAAATTGTCTTTTCTTCATCCCACCCTGAATTCTTTGCCATCTACATGTCAGATCTTCAATAACGTTACCCAATTGGGTTTCCAGTACACCAAAATCAGGCAGTACCATCCCTTCCAATCTTTTTTTCTGAGGTATCAGGGTGTTGATCATGTGCCCAAACAGCAGAGAAAATAAGGTTAAAAAATGAGGGATGAAAGGGAAATTCCAAAAGGTACCAACACTAAAATCAAATATGAAAGTTACAGCACCAAACCAATAAAATTAACAATTACAAAAGGGCAAAACCCATATTTTAACTTTGCAAAAAATCTTCTATGATTATGAAGTGATTGCTTAGTGTCAGACCAGGTGGTTTTCCTCCCCTTCCTCCCTCACAGTGGTGATTATTTCAGAGTGCATGTTGGAAAGTGAATGCAGCGTTGGGCTTTCAGAGCAGTCTGAAATGAGGATATCTGATCCAATAATCTGGAGATTTAGTCTCATCATGAAGCTTCCTAATTGTACTCTCCTCAGACAGACCCGAATTAATTCTTGCCATTCATCCCCTGAAATGTATCTGAGCTGATACATTGATAATAATTTTCTTATCTCAGAGACAGACAGTTAAGGGAAGAGCCTGGGAAAATAAAGGGAAATGTTGAAGGTGATTATCATAATGAGAATGTTAATTAGCTCCATTTCAGACACCAATTGTTGGCACATGAATCAGCAAGCAACTCTCCAAGTGTTTCCATAAGATTTTTCTATTTCTAATCTTTTTCCATTTCTTCTATTGATCTTGCTGTCATTACAGGCATGAGGATCTTTGCTGATAAGAAAAATAAAAGTTGATTTCAGCAGCTGAAGAAAGTGTATAGTTGAGAAAGACATGCATATTCTGTTTCTCTACTCCCTCAAATGGTTTCTATACATGACCAAGAGTACTTGGCAATTAATGGGAGACAAAAATGTGAATTATTTCTTCTGTTCAATGGCCAGGGGATGTGGCACATACTTGAGCAAGGTTTGTGCATGGTCAGCACCTGAAATCCAGGTTTCAACCTCATCTGTGGGCTTTTACACAAAGTAAAAAACAGAGGAAGAAACTTTCCTCCTTTTGTTCTTCTAGGGTTTTTCATATAATCTTTTTCCTGAGCTCTGCCTTCTCTGGACAGCCCCAAAACCTCTCCATTTTTAATTTGTTATAACAAGAAAATCACTCCCACACCAGGATGCAGCTGAGGTTGATGCTCTAGAGAGAAAATCCTTTTTCCACTGCTCTCATGTCTGTGGCAAAAAAAAGGCTTTGGAGAAATATTTGCATTATTTTTCCAAACCACTTTGCAGTGTGGTTTTCTCTGAGCCTCACTCTTGGCATTGCTCTCTCACATTCCTACCACCCATTCTGCTGTAAATTGTTCATGTCAGAAGAGGGTAATTCTCTTTTCTTCCCCTGTGTCTTGATCTCCCTGGCTCTCTCACATCAATTCCCTGTTTTGGGGCAGGAGTTCTCTATTTTAATATCAGGTTAGAAATTCAACAAGCTGACATTTACTCCCACTGCCTAGACAAGTCATGAAATTCCCAAGTTTAAACTCCAGTCTCCTGGGACATCTCCCAGCACAGCAGGTTCCAGTGCCCAATTTAGGCTGTTTTCAGGAGACAGGTTAACCCTGTGCTAATTTGGGTTAGATGTTCCAGCAAATTTCCATGGACTGCATCAAGTGCTTGTTAAACTCTGATTAGTTACACCCACTTGTAACTCTGCCCACTCAAAGCTCATCCAAATAACACAACTGAATTTATCTTAAAAAAAAAAAAAATCCTCAGATGGTCAACTTGGTCATTATGAAGAACTTATTTATCAGTTTTTTGTTTACAACTCCCTGAAAATTAGTGGAAAGTGAAACAGAACGAGCTTGGCCATGCCCACAGCAAGTGAGGGGATAGAGAAAGAAAACAGAGGTTTGAAAGGAGGTTTGTAAGAAACATGGAAAGATACAAAAAATAAATAGGTGGAGCTGTGTTTTCATCCTCCAGGGGATGGATTTTTTTTCAGAGGCATAAGAATAATCCATGTCCTGTCTCAGGACAAAGCTTTATCTCCATGAACCTTCTGTTGGAAGCCCCAGAGCAGAGGGTGCTCCATCCCTCCACCTCTGCTGCTCCAGCACCTCTGCTCAGCAACATTTTCTTTCCCTCTGCCTTCTCTTCTGCTCAATCAGCCCCACAATATCTCCTGACCTGAATCCCACATCCCACTTCAAGCCTCCCCAGGGCCAGGCACACCTGATCCCACAGCTGATCCCAGAGAGGTTGTACCAAGAGCCCGGGCATCAATTCCTCAGCTTTTCCTCTTGAGACAAAACTCCTACGTGTTCTTTTCCATGTTTTATATAATAGCAACTGCTGAATTTTTCTGGAAATTAAAAAAAAAATCATGTATAATTACACATACAATTATTAGTTTATTAATAAAATATATTTACTTAATACTTTCATGGCTAGGATTGTATATAGAGCTAAAATTAACAGCCTGGATTTTTCTTGGGCTTCCCCATCACTCTCTTCCCAGCAGCAGCAGCATTTCCATAGGAAAACAACTGCAATTAAAATATGATGTGAATCAACAGTAAAAGTCCATGATTCTTAATACCATTATTCTCCTATTTATTCAATTTGTGAACTACAGCAGCCCCTGCAAGCTGCATGGCTGGGTAATATGTAAACACAGACAAAAATTAGGAAAGAGGTCTATAAATCCATAGTGACAATGTTTTATTCCTATAAATCAGTGTAAGGAACATGTCCACCTACAAATATAAATTGTAGATGCTGAAGGACGTTACAGCTTCACTAATCTATTAAATAAAGGTACAAAGTGCTCCATTTCTCTGGGAATGTTTATCTGCTGTACTTGGGTGTGGGGTGTCTTCCCACAGGGCTTGGTCCATGCATCCAGACCATCCAAAGCCATACAACCATCTGGTATTAGCCAAAGCTAATTATTAATTTGGGTTGTTGTGCTAATGGAGTCAGGGTGGATTTGCTCATTTCAGTGTTGGCACAGCCCATAATAAAATCTTTATCTTCCCTCAAGAGCAAGTTAAAATACCTGAGTTCTACCATTTTGAAGTACAAGCTTTATAAAACAAGTTTGAATGATCTTTCTAGTTTTGGCTTGGTTTTTTTTTTTTTTTTTTTTTTTTTTTTTTTTTTTTTTTTTTTTTTTTTTTTTTGTTGGTTTTTTTTTTGTGTTGTTGTTGTTGTTGTTGTTGTTGTTGTTGTTGTTTTTTAATTTATATTTGTGTACTTTTTAAAATGGCCACATCATCTGCATAAGGTATTATTTCATCCTCACTCTTGGGCCCTTTCCACTGAATTTTGTTGTGACAGAAGATTAATATTTACTCTAGAAAAGCTAAAACTTAAGGCATCAACTCCCCACTGTTTGTAGGCAGGGCTGGCACTGCCCGAAGTGCCCCAGATCCACAGATTGCTCCCTGAGACTGAGGGACACGCGGTCTTCAGGAGAATTGTTTCTGAGAGCAGTCACAAGCTGTTACTCTAACAAGCAGCACACAGACAGCCTTTCCTCCTGCTCTTCCACAGTCCCTCGTGTCAGCCGGAATTAGGAGTCCCACAAACCACCCTATTTAAGCATCCTATTTATAACTGCACGAGAATGTCTCAGGGCTCAGGCCTGGAACATAAATTCACTGTTTTGCTTTGTTTGTCTTGTTTTTGATTAACAAAATTGTATCTCTTCAATGGATTTGATGTCACCTGTCAGATGTTCTTAGCAATTTATGCAGTTTTCAGACATTACTCATGGTAATCATGAGTATTGTATTTATAACCATTTGTCATAAGCTTTCCCAATTAAGACAATAAAAGCGCTTCCATTTTTATTTTCTGTGGAGTTCCTTCTTTCCACATTTGATTTTTACCCTTTATTTTTTCCATATTTATTTATGGCCTTATTTTTAATTTTAATTAATTTGTGTCAGGGAGTCCATAATTCCTCATGGACTAGGTCCCTTCAGGCTACCTGTTTCCATGGAATTTAGCTGCTACCTTTATTTCCTTACCAGAAAAACATGAGAAAAGTCCAGATTTCTAGAGTTAAGTTGCATTTTTCTTTAAAAGAAGCAATAAAATATGTAAATGCTGCTCTATCAGTCTAATCCCAACCTCCAGCACCATCTTGAGCTGCCTCTCATCATCCTCTTCCTCCTCTTCCTTTTGTTCCATGTGGCCATTATTAAGATTAATATGTAAAGAGATTATTAAATTTCTCAGTGAAAATAATTATTAAATCTATTTGAGTATTAATTAAATGCTATCAGAAAAATTTTGGTATCTCTGTGAGGGAGAAGTTGTCAGGAAATGTAATTCACAGTTGGGGGCCAGAGGAAACCAAGGTTTTTTTTGTGATTTGTTTCCTTTGCAGCACCATGTGACGTTTTTAAGAGGCACAGCCTGATCTGCACAGCCATTCAAAATAAAACCTGGCTTAAATTATTTAATGTGAGCACTTCTTTATGTTCCAAAAAGGAATTTCCAGTGTAGATATCTCTGCAACAAAGGTCTGGGGCAGGCTGGAGAGGACTTGGGCAGCCTGGCCCAGGGGAAGATGTCCCTGCCATGGCAGGGGATGGAACTGGGTGATCCTCAATGTCCCTTCCAGCCCAAACCATCCCAGATTCTGTGGTGATTCTGTGGCCATTTCACAGCTGGTATTTTCTCACTCTGAGTCTTGTCCCAGGTGTAACCCCAGCTCTGCTCTCTGGTCCCCTCAAGCCCTCAAACTGCTGCAGAATTGGTTGGAATCCTCCCACCACAGGAATTCACAACCACGCTGATGTATTTCCAGAATAAAATAATATTTGAGATCTTAATGGTGGCCAGAGCACTTGAACCTCTGACAATCACCTGCAGATAACAGGAGAGCTGTGCTATTTCATTTTAGTGATTTATTAAGTAGCAAAAGACAAGCACTGGACTCCATCCTTTTATGAAGCAATTCCTGCTGCTGGAATTTGAACTGAAGGATGGTTCCCTGGTAATTTGTAATGGCTTGGGAGACAGGACTGCCTAGGCTGGGCAGGGCTGCAGATGAATCAGCAGCAGCTCCCCCAGGTGAAAATAGCTGTGTGTCTTTTAAATTTTTAATGGAGATTAACACTTTGTCACTGCAGTGCATCACTCAGTGCAGCGTGTGGAGAAGTGCTCTGTGCTGGGGAAGGAGACGAAGCTCAGAACAGATCCAATGACAAATCCCTGCCATAAAGCCTGTCCTTGTTTGAACCAGCATTTGCCTTTCCCAAATAAAGGCAGACACATTCCCATGACAGAGGACATGGGATGGCTTTCCATTTATTTGTTAGTGGATGTATAAATCCGAAGGAGAAAGTTAATTAGACTCCCTGTGTGCAAGGCAGTGGAGTACGCTCTGATTGCTAATTATTTTAATATAGGTAAACAGCTATTGACAGTACAGGCAATTTTCCCCCATCTCCAGTAAAGAGGCTGCCAGGTATCAGTCTAACAGCTCCGAGCGAACCTGAGGCAATTTAAATTATGGGTTTTAATCAATATGTAAATTGTTGTTGTAGAACCCATCCGTGATCGCTTGCTGCAGCTGCCCCACCACTCCTCAGACCTGCAGCTGCTGGCTCAGATCAGGCTGTGATTGCTGCTCCTCAGCCCAAGTTTCAGAGCTGACACTCCTTTGTCTCCTCATTCTCTACCCAGAGGATTTCTTACTCAACACAGCTGGAAGAGGCAAAACCCCTCCTGCTGCTCCCCAAGCTCAGCTCTCCTTGTCTGTGGATTTGAGGAGGAGGTTTTGGGGACCCTGATGCTCAAAAGTGCCTGATCACATTTATTTGCTTTTGGCATTGTCACCCAGAGGCAGTTCTGCCTCAGAGATTTGGAAAGTCTTTCAGCTCATCTCTCCCAGCAGCCAACTCACCTTGTATTGACCTCTAACTTTCAATTTACTCGATACCTTAGCAATAATAACAACAATTAATAACCACCCCAACTTATTATCTTGTAATTTCCCATACTACAGCCTTTAAGGCATAACCTAATTTAAAACTGTCCAGTTCTCAGTGTTTTGTACTTAATATTTGAGATGTAGCAAATGATGGCTCATTTGTTCTTGCAATTCTGTCAAAAAGCTCTGCAATATCTTCCATTTTAGTGAGAAAGTTTCTCTTGCAGTTTAATTACTATGTTGTACATTTTCCTTCTGTGGAATTAGATTTAATGCTGATTTTGTGAATGATAGCTGAGATTCTTTTCTTTTTAATTTAGTTGTAAGCGTTCCTTGGGAGCCATTTCTGATCCCCACTGATATACTCAGAAGTGGAAAACAGAGAGGTCCTCCAACATTGCTCCTTCCAGCTGGCCTCAAAAACATATTTCTCTAAACCATGACTAAAAATTTATGGTTTGGATCAACTTTGGATTAAGCAAGGCCAAAAAGAAAATATGGTTTGCTTGCAGCAATTAATATTTTCCCTCCTTCTAGAGACCTGAAGAAAACAGCACTAAGTAATTGGTCATATTTTTCAGCCCCAGAGGAGTCCAAACTGCTTGGTAAAGCAAGGAATAAATACAAAACCACTTCAGAAGAGGGTAAGAGGCAGAGAAATTAGCAAAGAATTAGTCTGAGAAGAAATACAGAGCAAGAATTCCAGTGGAATTCTTCCAGAGGAAGAGCCTCTCCACCAGCCTGAAGGCTCCTGTTTTATTGTGGAGGGCTGTCCTGGGGCAGCAGCAGGGAGAAATTTGGGTGAGTTAATGTCTTGGCAGCCAGCAGTGGCCCTGGGCACAGCGAAGTGGCCACTCAGGATCTGCACAAGACCCACCTGGGCCGTGGATGGCACTGCAGGGGATTCACCACCCAGCTTGGAAGATTTCGGAATCAATCCATTAACCACAGCTCCACTTTTAGAAAATCTGGTGAATTGCTGCATTTATCACCCAACCCTTGCCTGTCCCAGCCCATCAGACATGGGTTGTGCTGGGTTCTGTTGGGTTTGCCCTCATGGGCAGCCCTGGGGCCGCTCACCTGCCACCTCCATGAGCTGCTGGTCACTCCCTGCAGGGCTGGCCCTCGGTCCTTACACCTTCCCTTCCATTTGAAGCAGGGTCTGGCTGTATTCCTGAGCATTCAGCACACCCTCTGGCCTTTTCAGGGAAAAAAATTACTTGGAACCACCAAAAAATATCTCCTTAAAATGAATTTTCCGTAATGCCGAGCTCTTGAGGCCCCCTGTTCCTCTGCAACATTGAAACTGCACTGAATTCATCACAAACATAGAAATTGGTTCTTCTTTACCCCTGAAACACCCAGAATGCTTTGGGCAGGAAAAAAATAAGTAAGATTAACATTGTGAAAAGTTTCAGTTCTTTGGCTTAGTTTCGAGAGGCCGATTCCATCGGGATCTGTGGACAGTTATTTTTATGCATTCATTGCTCATTGACCAGGATAATCAAATAGAATATTCCATTTGCTTCCTGCTGTTTAAGTGCCTAATTCAGAGCTAATTGAAGTCAATGGGCAGATATTCACAGCCTTTAATGGACCAGCCATAATCTTATGTCTACCCTTGTTGTGTAAGTTATTTTATTTATCCTAATTATTTTCATCTTCCCATGCATGCACGACCAATTATTTATTTTATGTGCATAATCATCATCTGTAAGTGGAAGTATTTTAAAGTAGTTATTAAAAGGTATTTCAAGGCTCATATTTGCACAGACCTGTGGCTGTGATAATGGCACAGAGAGATTTTAACACAGCATTGCTTTGGTACCCACAATAACAGTTATCACTATAAAAATGTGTTTAAATGACAAGGGTTTTTTGTTACTGCAGCTCCATGGGCAGAACTTGAGCCCCTAATGTGATTATCCTAACAACCTGTACATATTTATGCCCTAATGGCACAACTCTTCAGCTGCTGGGAGCAGAATATACCCTGAATAAGAGCCAAAGTTTGCGATCCCTGAAAAAAAATGCTTTGGACTATCTCATTAGTGTTTCCCAGGAAAAACAAACAAAAAAAACCCAAAAGAAAGCAACATAAAAAACCCACACACACGCAAAAAAAACCCCAACCACGCAATGAAAAACAAATGAACAAAACAAAGCAAAACAAATACAAAAGAAAAAGAAACAAAACCACAACAAAACAATCCTCTAAAACACACAAAGGAAAACCCATATGTCAAAATCTATGGTTGTTTCTCTGCATATTAAAGCATTTGCATTTTAAAATAAAATTTAAAAAAAACCCACGCATATTTTTCAGCTTCTCAAGCTGACACAGAGATTGAAATAAATTAATTTTGTTAGTGCTGATGGCTCTGAAGTTGGAATAATTCTGGAAACACAATGTGAATCAGGAAAACCAATGCCATGTACTAATAATTCAAATTCCCTTTGTTTTCTCAGCTTTTGACCATTCCTAAAGTCCTCAGGGTGCTGCAAAGTCTCCTGTCACTTGTTGTGAAGGTCTGGATTTGTGTGAAAAATTACAACCTGCCTTTCCACATTTTTCAGAGGTTTCTTTTGGTGGGGTGACATTTTCAGGAACATCTGCGTGTGCTGTAAAAATTCCTGTTATGAGCCATAATAACCAGGATAAAACAAAATCCTGCTCAGTTCAGTTTTGTCGTTGACTCCCACCAGGGTAAAGACAGGTCAGCCTTAAGTGCTTGGGAAAATTTGATTTTCTCCTGCCACACAACCAGTACAGAATCCAAGCACATAATTACCATTCCATAGGCACAATATTTGGATACTTAATAGTGCATTAAGCAAGTTACATTGAATGTTTTGATATAATTTAATCTCACCGTGTGTCAATATTTAGCTCCTAATTAATAGCATATTTACTTCTCTGCCATACATTGGTGTGCCAATTATGAGCTTAAACACCTTTCCCCAGCTCGACACTTGCCATGGAAATTAAACACACCGAGCTGAACCTGCCTGTGGTGGAACTCCATCAAAAACAAGGAATTTACTCCCAGAAAACCTTTTTTTTTTTGATCCACTGCAAGTTTTAATGTAATCTGAAGGTATTTTTTAGATTATATTTTCCTTTTGTGATTGGTGTTGCTTTGATGGGTGTTGTACATCCCCAGAAAAATCCAGACCTGCATTAAGAGGACTTGAATTGTCACCTCTTGTTTCCCACACAGGGATTATTTCCAGTTCATCTCCCTTTCAGGTTTATTTGGGCAATAAATTTACAATTAACTCAAGCCCATCAAGTACTACAAAAACTGAAATTGTGCCTGACACGCCATTTTTTTTTTTGTTCCAGAACTGATTAATTAAGAGGTTTAAGCAGTCATTTTTCATCCAACATTTGAGGAAGAATTTTGACAGACCTACATTCAATTAAAGTGTCTTCCATCTTCTTTCACCTTTCCCCATTTAGCCCTTGGTCTCTGCAGAACAATTCTGTTATGTAATGTCTGTGAAGGATTTATAAATATTCCAACCTATCTTTTTTTCTGGAATCAGGAGAGTGGAGCCTTACCCTACAGACATTTTCTTTTGGGTTTTCAATTTAGAAGAAATTCCATTGCCTTTTTGTATAAATATATAAAATAATATGCTACATGTATAACTTTAAAGCAGAAGATTTAGCAACATACAAAACTTACATGTTTTTCTATAAAATCATGTATAATTATATATTATTATAATTACATTTACATGTAATTATACATATTATATAATATTACATTGTAATATTATTTTAATATAATATTTTAATATTAATCTTTATATAAAATATTAATATAATAGTATATATAATAATAAATAATATAGTAAATAGTAAATTAATAAACAGTGTTAAAATTATATAATATTACTAATATAGAAAATGATAATATATTATAACACTGTAATATTATATATTATAATGTAACCTTATATTTTATATATATTACATACATTTATATTATTACATTTATATTATATATTATTGCATATATATTATTTGCTTTTATATTATAATAAATAATAAAATATTGTATTATTTTCTAGGAGTTTGGAGATTCTTCAGGCAAAGAAATCCAATCCCATTGTTACCTTGCTATTGGACTGGGATAAACCATAATAGAAATTGGTTAAATGAGCTACAAAAGAGCTAAAAAGAGGTTGATATAGGCAGGGGAATTAAACACAATGCTCTCACTCTGGTTTCTCAGCACAGCCTTTCTCTTTCTAGAAAGTTTTCAGAAATTTCACTGAGTTTTTCAGAATACGTAAAAAAATTTAAAAAATAGAAATAAAAATAAAATTTAAAAAATATCTATATTTTCTGAAAAACTATATATGTGTGTATATACATACATATATATATATATATATATATATATATTCTGTGACACAGTAGAAGCAGAGAAAGTGCAGACAAGAAGGAAAACACATATATGCAATCTTCATTCAGGGAATAGAAGAGATGTAGGCAACAGCACCAAACCCTTTTAAAGGCACCATTTCTTTCACAGTATCTGATAAACCTAAGTTGTGCTGTCAGGAGAGAATTCAGCTGGACCCAGGTGGACAGAGTTCAACTAAATCCCAAGTGAAAGATAAAACCAAATTATTTTTGGCATAGAATTTCTACACCTGCATGAGGCTGTTCAGCTAAACGTGGGGAAAGGGAATCTGGTGTTGAGCTCAGCCATAAATAAATCAAGATTTCATGAAAAAAGCAGAATTTTTCTTTAAGCATGTGTGGTGAGAGAATTTCCAGACCACTGAGCTCAGGGTCTGGCACATTTCTAACTGGAAATTTGGGATTTCTCCCCACTTCTCCTGTCCTCTCACTAACTTCATTTTAAATCAGTTTATTCATGGAGTCACTCAGGGCCCTTTCTGTCCTATTAGAGCTGATTTCTTTGCTGATGTGGAATGGTCCTGCTGGCTGGAATGGGCTGATTTGTCAGAAAAAGGGAGCAGAATTGGACCCTCAGTGTTTCCCATCAAACTCACACAAAATTATATCCCTTAGAATGCAAAATAATCTTGATATTCACACTCTGGAGTTTTTCAGGATTTTAGAACTGCCTTCCCAGGCAATTTGGCTTTCCAGAACAGATTTCTCTTCTTCCTAGAATTAATTAAAATGGTTCAGACCCAGACTGGGCCAATCCATTCCTAGAAATAAAGAACAAAAAAATGTGCTGTAAACTGTATTTTTCAGCCAGTTGTCCATGTGAGTTTCAGGAGTTTAAAAAAAAAATCAAACATATTCCTTCAGCTTCAACATGGTCTGTGGTATAAAAGCTTTCCCAGCCATTCCAAAATATGGAATATATAGAACATATTCCTGGGCAGGGGAATTATTCATGTAAATAGTTTATTTCCTAAATATGTTTAATATTATATGCTATGGGGACATATATATATATATATATATATATATATATAAAATATATATGTATGCATATAATATAATATAATATATACTTATATTTATATTTTTCAATTCAATGCTGTAATAAATATAATACAATATTGGGCATATTGTATTGTGTAATAATTTATAATGAGCATATTTAAAATATAGTATATTATGAAAATATAATATATTTACATATTTGCATTACATGAAATTCTGGTTATATGTGCAATAAGTGCCATATAAACATTCCTCAGTATCTCTGGCACCTTTTAATGTAACAGACTCTGTATTTAGACACTGTACATTAAATAAATGAAGTATTTTAAGACAGCAGATGAAAAAAATCCCCTGTTAGACAAAAGTGCCTATGGGGCTATGTGCAAGGAAGAATTTTAATTTAAAGAATAAATGTGCCACTCCTGCTCGGAAAATTTTCCCCAGAATATTCAGAGTTATATTCCATGTTCAGTTTTTTCACATCTTGCCTTGTTGGAGATGATCAGTAAATGAAGCAGAAAACTAAGAAAAGGGGAAGATTATTCTTTTGTGATGAAGTCATTAGACAGAGACTGAGAGAAGCTATTTCTGATGGAAATACTCATGAGGCTGGAAAACATTAATTTTCTACTTTATTTTGCTTGTTTAGTATTGAACTTTTGCCTCTTCTTTTTTTCCCCAGAACATCTGATTCACTCACCCCATTTTCAGTTTGAATGGAGTTACATGTCATGACTGTTTGCAGGTTTTAATTCATTTTCTACTTGACAAAGCTATTTAAATACCTAGAAACTTGAATTAATAAAGTTTTTCTGTATTAGTTGCTCCCCTACCCATCACCTCTCATTCACCTGGCCGACTCATTGTTTTACTGCTGTTGATATTTTCTTTACATATAAGCTAATTAGTATTTTTGCCGTTTTTCCATTACCAAATATAAACCTAATTGTCACCTTTACCATTTTTCAGACTCTTTGCCAAAAATATTTAATTTAAATATTTAATTGAGTCACACTTCTGTTGTTTTACCCATTTGGGCTGGGATTTACTGACTCTGTTTTGGAATCACGGCCAAGTTTTGCTTTGAAGAAAGCAGAAGATTCTTGCCATTAGAAAGGGCAGTGGAAATGTTGGCTGGAAATGGGAGCAGAAATGAGCTGAAGTTGTCTCCTTGTGCTGCTCTGGCTGGTTGGTGCTATCCTTGCAGGATAAATAATGAACCAGGGCTAAACTGAGTCATTACAAGGCTCAGTTTAACAGCCCACGTGTGATTAAAGGGTGGCACGAAACTCTCAGGCTCATGCCATGACTCATAATTGTTATTAATCTGGTTAAAACAATTTGTTACTCAGAGCTCAGGGGTGAAACTCAGACTTTTTCTGTTGCTTCGTGCAGTGATTAATTTCTTCCTCTATGCAATAAAATGATAAATAACCTGGAATGTTTCTTTTCCAATGGAGGCTTTAGGGCTGTCAGTCATTGACCATTTTTATGTCAGAACTTGAAATCAAGTTCATTCTTATGTTTGTTGTTTAATAAGAAAATTGATCAAGGTGATAAAAGGGGATAAAAATTATAAAAAGCAGATGTTTCCAAGCTGTACTTCACTAGTAACAAATGTTGTCTCTTAAAATTTTATATTGCATCTCCCAGAACCACAAGGTAAATCATGCAGCTTGCTCCTTAGTGCTTTGAAACATCTACATGAAACAAAAAGGTAAAGGCAAATCATGAATGAAATTAATTATAAAATATTCACCCTGAATGTATACAGCTTTTATACACGCTCTGTTCCAGGGAGGCATTTTTTGAGGCTGGTTCTCTCAGAAATAGTACTGGAAAATATTGCAGGAGTGAGGAGAGGATCTGCCCAAGTGTCTGCTCTGGGGGAACCTGAGAATATTCTGAATTTACACAAAATTACAATCAAAACCAAGGGAGGAACATCAGCACAGAACACAGATAACGACCCCACTTTATTTAATATAGTTGCCATTAATATTATTAAAACTAGTAATGCTAATCAGATTGAAATTTGCATGAGAATACCAGCATTCATTCTACACTGAATGTTATTCCAGATTTTGTTATTGGAGTTTGGTCTCAATGGAACTTGAAAGACACACAGTCTTATGAATCTTCTTTCAAGATTTATTTACCTGTAAATTCAAATAGTTCTCATGTAAATGAGATTAAAGTGCTTGGGAAGGAGGGAGCTGAAAAAATGCCTTGATTTGCCTGCTCTACATAATTACAAATAAAAAATATTACATATTTATACAAAAATATATTTATATAAAATAGAAACAGCATTTATAAAATGAAATAATTTACAAGTTAATATATATTATGAAATATATCATCATATATTCTATATTATAATGTAGTATAATAATTATGTTAAATATTATTATAAATATATTATTAAATAATACTATAATATATAATGTGTAATATATAATAATATATAAATGAAACCATATATAATAATATATAATATTTCTATTATTATAACTAGATTATATTTATTATAATATATAGTTTATAATGAATATAATTAATAAATAATATTTATATAAATCTAGGTAATAAAAATAGAAAATATTTCTATTAAAATGCCTTGCTTTGCCTACTCTATGTAAATATATCCAAAGAGTGAGCTGAGTTGTACAAACAGGACTGAAGCTGAGCTGGATGAGAAGAGGCACCAGTCATTTTTATAAAGCCAAGATCACAGAATTTTAAAGCCAAGGTCACAGAATCCCAGGGTTATGGCATGGTTTGGGTTGGAAGGGCCCTTAAAGTTCATCCCATGCCCCTGCCATGGCAGGGACACCTTCCACTGTCCCAGGTTGCTCCAGGCCCCAGTGTCCAACCTGGCCCTGGACATTCCCAGGGAATGAGTTGTCTTTATTTTCTGGCTTCTTTCTGCCACTGGTTGTTCAAAACAACCACAGATTTAATTGAGCAATTAAGGGAAAAAAAATGAGATGTTCTTTTTTCTGCTCAGGTCTGCAGCGCCGGGAGGGTCCAGGCAGCAGCACATCCCAAAATCTGAGAGGTGACACCACCCCAAAGAGTTTTATCATCTTCCTCATGTCCTGGGGATGTCTCATCTGCATCCCACTGGAATGCAGGCAGGGTTATGTTGTTTGTAAGAGCAAAGTGGGAATTCTGTGGACATCAAGGAATGGCTGAATCTGCTCCTCTGCCTCCCAAGCACAGGCACAGCATTTGTTGGGGGTACAAAGGGAACAGTGCCTTAAAACTTCTCCTTTTTGTTGTTGAAAAGACATTTCAACACTTTATTTTGAGCTTCTTTGCAGAACCTACTTTTTTTTCAGAGAGGTACTGGATGCTTTGGAAAACCTGCTAATTCAAGAAAACACTCAGGAGTGCAAGTCCCATTGTAAATCCTTATGGTAATAAAGATCAAATTGACAGCCTTTTCTGTCTCATTGCTCTGTTTGAAACTGCAAAGGGTTCTTGAGCTGCTGCTGCTGCTGCTGGTGATTAAATTTGCTTTCTGTCACGCAATTACATTTTTAAAATTCTGTTCAGTAAAATATTTCTAACTCCATTACAATAAATTGAACCCGGTGTCACACGGACACATGAGTCACATTAACAACTGCTGCTGCTGCTGCTGCTGCTGCCTGTTGATGAGCTTCCAGCAGCAAATGGGGGCTTGGATGGAGCTTTTTTCCTTCTCCTTCAGAGCTACATCCATCCCCACCTTGTGAACATAAAGCTGCTATAAAATAGAAAAAAATTAAGCTGTTGCAGGTAATCTGCTGAGCCTCGGCTCGTTCCTGTTATCCGAGCACAGATTTGCTCTTTAGCTGTCACTGAAATGTTTGACATCTGTCACAAAGGACCCAGTGGCTCTTTAAAGATCTCTTAGGCTGCTCTTTTTTTCTCGCAAGCTGCTCCTACCAGAAACACATCTCTAACCGTGAGGAGAAGGTGAAAAACAAAGGGAAATACCCCAAATATACCCAACAAACCATCTGACAAAATCTGCTGGTGGGTGTTAAAATCAAGAAGATCAAAACAGAGCCCGAACACCTGCTCTGTGTGGTTAAGTGACAAAGATCACACTCAACCCCTCCCTCATTTGCTTCATCTGACATTTTACTTTGCAAAAGCCAGATGCTCAATTAGAAAAATAAGGTATTTTATTAATAATCAAGAAAATGTCTGCCTACTAGTTTGAAATAATTTTCATTCTTCCTCTATCTGGTTCAGCCCTTTAAACTGTATGTGCTGAACTTAACCAGCTTCTAATTTTTCTTCATTTACAGTAATTTGGCTTATCAGATTCAATATAAAGATAGCAAATATAACATAGAGGTAAAACACGTAAGGCTAGCAGGTGGAAAAAAAATTCAGGCCATGTATGAACCCAAGTGGTTCTTAGAAGAAAACTCACCAGGAAGTAATTTAGCACCAAGGTTTGCAGAAGTTCAGGCAATAATGCACTATTATAATTATATATATATTTTCTGACTACAGTCTTTTCCTGCAAAAATCATTACAAAAGTTATCAGCTTCTTATTCATCCCTTTATACATTTAGTGGGTCTCTTTCAGAAGATTCAAAATTTTCATTTTTGTAGATATTTCATTCAGAATGAAAGTTTAACATTTAGATTAATGTTTATAAATTCAATTTATGTCATTTTCTGACTATGTAGTTGTCAGAAAGGAAGTCAATTAAAAAAAGTAGTACTTGCTCTGAGTCATACAAATTTACACCAGCAAACAGATTGTTTTCCAAAGTATGACTGTTCAGATATTCTATTCCTTTATCACAATCAAAAGAAATGTAGGCTTTTAATTTCTTCAGTGAGATAAACCTTAGCAGGGAAAAGTTAAAGTGGGATAAAGCAACAGAGCTGAATTAATAAGGAAAAAAATCCCTTTTCCTCCAGACCAAACCCAATTTTTTTCCACTCTTTACATTGTTTTTGTTGATGGCACAGAGAGGGGAACTTGTCCTGCTCATTTTGTGAATTGATGCCCCGTGGCCACGCAAACGAAACCAGAAGTGGTTTCTGGAGCCTGATTCCCCCCAGGGGTCAGGATGTGACCTGCCAGCTGTTCCTGCCCACTGCCTGTGCATTACTTCTCTCCTAATGACCTTTCAGAAGAGTAGAACAGCTAAAGTTTCTTTATCCAATTATTACTTGCAATATTCAAGTCGTTTCTGTGTGAACAGTATTAAATCCTTCGAGCATCTGCCCTTTTGTGTTAAATGAATTTAATCAACCCTACTTCGACTAAAATGGATTTTTTGATTAGAGGCAAGATTGCTGAAAGCAGTTATTTATTTATTTTTATAGTCACAAATTATTTACTCTGCAATCCTAACATTTATTTTTTATGGGCCTGAATAATGAAAGACTAGAGATGGTGTTTGACGGGAGAGAGACAGTTCATGCCAGCAAATCAAGTCATGATCTATGATGTCAGAGATTGATCAAGTATAAATATTAAACAAATGGGAAATTTCTGAATAAAAAACCTGAACTGAATAAGTGTTGTAGATGCAACATCTATGAGTTAACTCCAGGAGAAATTCCATTTTTTCCTTTTTCAGTGGTCTGATGTATGACACAGCTGATACCTAAATCAGAAAAAGTGGGCAAATCATTGTTGTTGCCAAAAACCTAACTCTGAGTATGATTTAAAAAGAAAGAGATTATACACACAGATATTTGAAATCAAGTAGTCAAATGAAGGCAGCCTGGTTTTAAAAGCACAGATTTCCACAGAATTTCCCACAAAAACTTCATGACAAAACTGAAAACTCTGTAAGCATCTCCTTGCTACCAACACATAAATTTGAGAGGAAATTACCTTTTCTTTTTTTGTTACATGAAAAATGCTGCAAATCTTTACCAGACCGGTGGTCAGACAGGTCAGAAGGGAAAGAACTAAAAATAAATTCATGCAAACCCATGAACATTTGGCCACTTCCAAAAACAAAAAAAAAAAAAAAAAAAAAACAAAAAAAAAAAAAAAAAAAAAAAAAAAAAAAAAAAAAAAAAAAAAAGGGGGGGGGGGGGGGGGGAAATTAAAATTCTTTAGCAATTCAGAATTAGTTTTCCATAGACAATTTCCTCAGTTATATAATTCATGACTGAACTGTCTTGAAAACTTTTCACTTCAAAAAATATGAATAGTCTGAACAATGCTTTTGAACTGCCAATATGGCAAATAATCCCAGTACGTTTTCCGTGGGGGAGAGGGAATCGTGGGCTTTGTTCTCCTACTGAACCAGCAGAAGTTTTGCCCTGGACTTCAATGGAAGGAAGAGGAGATTTCGTGCCTTTAAAGAGGGGAGAGTATCAAAGTGGACACCACACAATGCACAGATGCACTAGGAAGGATTTTGTGCTGTAAATCCCAAAATCTAGGCCAGAGTTGGGGAGTGATTTCCAATTCCGTTTCATTTCTCGGCATCTCCCACTCTCCGCTCCTGCATAATGAGAGGATGAAGCTGAAGTTGCCTCCATCACTTTGTGAGCTGACATTCCTCCTAAGATGTATTATGTATACAAATGATGATACTCAAGGAAACTTTTGTTCTGAGGAAATCTCATCAAAAGGAAGTCCTTTTCAAATGAAATAATTAGCCATGCCATTTGATGTAGGAGAAAACGCAACTTGGCTTTGGTGGAACCATTGCCATGTCTTTAACGCCTCAGGCCTTATATAAACTGGGATTTGGAAAAATTCAGCTTTTAAAACTTTTGAACTTCATTTTTGAAGGCTCCTCAACAAGTTAACAGGGTTTTTTTTCAAGCAAAGTCATTGATGAATTTGACTCCGTCTTAAGATACCAACTGGCAGAGGCTTTGCAGAGTGGATGGGCCAGAAATCCGTGTCTCATTTTTTTCCTTACTACCACAAATTCCCATAAATTTCTGTGCATCCATAAGAGGTTGGAGTTTTACTCTTCACCATGGGTCTGAATTTGAGTCTCTTAATCCAAACCTATCCCAGAGGATTGTACACCAAGGAACTGGAAACTGGGGGCAGAAGTGGAATAGTTTTTCTTTTTGGGCTTTGAGGACACAAAACCCACGTATGTAGGGTGCTTGGGCAAAGGTGAACCAAACAATTTAATAATGAACTGTGTTTATTGACTTAATTTGTTCAGCAGTTTCTAAAGGACTCATCCTAAAACCTCTCATTGAGTTCTCAGTACTCCTTGAACCACTTTTTTCACTTAAGCTGATAAAACTGTCACATTTTGGGTGTTTTATTCAGCTCCATTTCCAGAGGGGAAGTCAAACACTCAATCCCAGCTGCCCTTGGAGCAGGGAATTTACACGCCCTGTTGCTTTGTGATGGCTGTGTTGTCAAAATAAATGACTCCGGCATTGTGAGTGTATTTCAACACCAGAATAAATTCATTGTGTGTGGTTAATGTCACAGCAATCCAAAATCCTCACAGGAAATATAGGGGAGAAGCTTTGAGAGGACAGGCAGGTTTTTCCAGGTTGGGTGGGACATGGAATCATAGATCCACAGAAGGGCTTGGGTTGGAAGGGACGCTAAAAATCATCCCATTCCAGCCCTTCCCATGGGCAGGGATGCCTCCCACTGTCCCAGGCTGCTCCAAGCCCTGTCCAGCCTGGCTTTGGACATTTCCAGGGGCAGGCACAGCTTCTCTGAGCACCCTGAGAGTTAATGGTCAGGAAAAACATTTTATCGTTTATTTTTTTTCCTGTTTAGCAGCCACAGATACCTGAACTCAGAATAGACACAGAGTTTATTTTCTCTTTAACAGTATTTAAAGTAAAAAAATTTCTTGACTCACATGTGGAGGGATCAACAGGTGGCTGTCATCTCCCAAGAGAGGTTCCCCAACCACAGAAGGATCAGACTGATCCCAATCTCCACCTCCTGGTCTTGCAGCAGTTACTGCAGCACATGGGAAGAGCAAGGAAATCAGAACTTCCCAAGGCCACGACTTGCTTTATGTATGTCTTGCAAATACACCTCAGATCTTTTGACTTTTAAGAAGCTCTGAGAACAGTCTTTTCTCTAAAGCCATCAGTTATTAAAAGGTCAAGAAAATGTAGCAGTCCTGGGGAAAGAGATCAATTATGGAATGCGTGCTGGTGAGCTGATTAAGTTTTAAAAGCTCTTCATGCTAAAATAACATCTTTGAGATAATGTATGCCATAGCACCTACCAACCTGCCTGCAATCTGTAGTGCTTCTGTGAACTTTTGAAAAGGTTCTTCAAGAAAAGAAAACAGTCAAACCCTTTGAATTGCAATAAATTAAAACTCTAATGAAGAAATTAAACTGGAAGAAACACAGTTTCTTTTGGCAGGATCTCATCAGTATTTTCCATGCAGATGTTAGGCTAACACCAGGATATTGCTCTTTAGAACTCTTTAATTTCTTCTCACATACTCTCAGGAGTTCCTATCATCTAAGACCTCGGTTTATAAAGGTGATTAAGCTTGTGACTAATTTGACTGATCTGTCCCATAATAGATGTTCACGTTTTTGAGAGACTGAGGATCTAGGCTATTAGCCAAAAAACCCACAACAAACCCAAACCAAAGAAATGAAAATCCCACCCAAACCCAAAATGAAGTCTGGGTCTGTATTTCTCTTCTTGGACAAAGCCAAAGAAATAAAAGAAAGAAAAATCCCACCCAACCCCAAAATGAAGTCTGGGTTTATATTTCTCTTCTTGGATAAAGCCATGGGCTTTATTCTTGGGCTGGGTTTCAAATTTGCTGAGAGAAGAATTCCCAGTAATAACAGCAGGATTTCTACCAACACCCTAATCCTTCTCTCTAATTACAGACACTGTGTAGGAAAAGTACCAGGGGATACAAACAGGACAGCAAGGAATTTGATGCAATAAAATCCACGTCTAATTTTTCCTCTAGTTGCTACATGACTCCATAATATTTTCTTGTTTCTCTCAAAAACCTTTTTGTGCTTTCCCAGTTGAGAGTAAAGATAGAGGAAATCAATGCAAAAGCAGAGTTTCTGCTGATATTTAATGGGGTAAACAATCTATTCTAAACACTTCTTAACAGACAGCTCCTCTGAGATGTACTTGGCAGATGCTTCTCAATCCAGATAAAATAGATCCCATTATCTTCTTTTCTTGTGGTAGTCACTTGGCTCCTCAAAGATTCATATCTCTTCTCATTTGGAAATTCTTTATTCTACAGGGAAATGGCTTTTCAAAGAAGCAGGTACAGAAGAGGAGCTCTAACAAAAGAATGACTCAAAGGGAATTAATACCTTCCAGACCTGAGGGGAGTTTTGTGTCAGCTTCACCAAGTCAGAAACTGAGGATCTAATGCCCAGATTTATTAAAATCCCACAAAATTTTAAATTATTCTATTTCTTTTTTAGGACCAAAGCTTTGCTGCATGTCGGTGAAATCGGGCATCTGAGTCAACAGTGTGAGAAATGTTATGAGATGACTGAATTAAAGATTTTTTTTTAAAGAGGAGTACAAATTGCAAGTTGAACAACTGGGATCAAACTGAAATATTAGTGGAAAGTGGAGGTGAAGCTTGTTTCTAGTGGCACATCTACTGAAGGAAGTTGTTCTGTCTGCCAGTGTTTTTCCTGGCAGCTTCTTTTCTACTCACCTTTATTTTAGAAGTCCAAACATATTGGTGATAAAAATTATAACTTGTAGCTAAATCAGCAGCTCACTGACCATCCTCAAGACTGAGATTTACCTAATTCACATCATCTGCTTCTAAGTTTCCAAACCAGCTCCGACTCCAGGCAGTCCCTGAGCTATTCCCTAACTCTGTGGCTTTCAGAGGAACCTTTTCTCCAAGGTTAAGCTCATGTTTATGCGACTTTTTGAGAGCTCAGATATTTTTCAGAACCATTTGCTACAGTATTTGGAATTAGGCATCAGCATGGAGTAGCCCACAGGTTATAACTCCTGCAAATGTGCAAATGCAGCCCCAGCTGATGCCAAATGGATTATGGATGCCTATCTTGGATATCTAATCCTGAAAGCTTGTCCTTGGGGAGCTCAGACAAGCATAAAGTCATATTAATAACTTTCTATCATCTTTCAGAGATGAAAACTTGAAGAGGCAAAATAAAAAAAAAAGGACCTGAAGCATTCAAGAAACACTTTAAAAGCAAGATTAGGAATGACAGGTTATTCTCAGGATTGTCTGTCAGCTCTCTGGAGGATACTCTGTCTTCTGCTGTTCATATCCATAAAAGTTAAAGGACTGTAAATGGAAGGCTGAGAACAGGGTTTCCATCCTTGGGCTGTGTAAACCAGGAGTAACTCCAGTTTGTGAACCTCTAAAAAAAACAACAAACAAAATCTAACAATCCAACCAAAAAATCTCAAACAAAAAACCAACAAAAAACTAACCAACCAACCAAACAAAACCACAAATCCACAAAAAGGGAATAAAAAATAAAAGGTTGTTGTTCAGTAGAACTCATATTTAATGCAAATATCCCTACAAACCTTGGTTACTCCTGGGATGCTCCACATATCAGGAGTTTACCTCCAAATCTTGGTGCATTATTTATTGCCAAAATATTAAACTGCATCCCCCACTATTTGTTCAGGCTCCCAACCTCTGTGTCAGAGCAGCTGCGTCTCTTTAGAACTTCATCAAGCCGTGCAAATTATGAAGATTTTCATATTTTAATATTAAGCCCTTCATTTCAGGAAATGGAACAGAGTTTTTTCCTCCGTGCAAAACTTCAGAAACAATTACCTTTCAGGAGTGGACACTGCTGCAGATTGAGGCTGTCAGAATTGCCTGTGCAGCCTCTTGCTGTAATGGATGCGATATTCACACCCTAATTTCCATAAAAATGGGTTTTACAGAGTAACTGTTCTGGGATTTATTAGATTTTCCTGCAAAGCATTATAATTATCTCATACATCAACCATAACTAGTGCTTGTTATAAATGCCAGTTGCAATCATTCCCTGATTTTGTTGATGCTCGAAGAATATTGGAGTTATACTTCAGTTTATTGGGAGAAGAAATTAGTTCATGTGATTACAAACTGTGCATTCACTTCATTGTATTTAAATTAATGACAAACTTCAAACTCTTCATCATTTGAAGTTTCATTGACGCAAAAACCATCACACATATTAAATGTATTAATTAAAAAGCTCAGGGCTTTTTTAACACCCATTATTTCAGAAGTGTTTGGGCAGCACAATCTTGGGTTTGGGAAAAATATAAAGCAAAAATATTCAAATTTTCCCACTATTATGCACACTGACAAGAAAATGTGCACACTAATTATGCTAAGCAAGAACTTTGGGCTAAATATCCTCCTTGGGTACCTCTGAATCTGAATTATCCTATCCTGAATTATCTTTATTACTAAAGATCATAATCTGTTCAATGTTCAGTCTCTGAAGGATTAGACAAAAATCCAGCTTGAATTGCAGTAAAAATCCCTGTGCTTTAAATAAAGGTGACACAGTTGTACAGCCCAGGAGTTCACAGCTGAATTTTCAAAACCCAAACAGGAGAAACAGCTGCTCTACAAAAATGTATGGATTGCTTCCTTCTACCAATATCCTGAAATTTCAAATTATTTTTCTGTTTGCAGAGAACTCAGAGACCTTCACTTTGTTTCTTCCTGTGTAGATTATTTCTCTGAGTTTCTCATAGCTGGTGCTACTGGTTGGGTTTTCACAAGTGTGAGCACCACATCCAGACTGAAATGTTGGGTTTAACATTTAATCTGTTCCACTAAAGGCAATGCTTACAGAAAAAATACTCTTTTATTTTCTTTTTTAAATTATATATTTTTATTTTGGTCAAAATAGAAGCATTTCATAAAGTGGATTAAGTTGGAAGGGACTTTAAAGATTATTTATGTCCAACCTCCTTGCCATTTGGGGTTGGGACATTTGCAAATATTCTCTATGTGATGTAAAAGTGTTTTAAAGCATTAGAGAAGGAAGGAAAAAAAGGAACAATTCAAGTAGCTGGACCAAACCCATCATCTTGTTTAGCTCACTTTTACTGAGGTCTTTGCACTGCTGGTGGGTGCTGCCCAGTTACAGAGAGATATTGAGCAGGTAGAGAGAAGGAAAAAATCTCTTCACTCGGGCAGTGATCAAGAATTGGAATGGATTGGCAAAGAAAGCTTTGATGTCCCCATTGTAGGACTGAGGTTTGTCCTTCTTGAAGCAGGAAAATGAACTTTCTCAAGTCCAGAAATGAATTTCTGCTTTTTTTCCCTTTTTTCCTCTCCTTTATTTAACCTTGATTATATATTATTCTATTTGTAACACCTCTAGGTTAATAGAGAGTGAAAAGAAATTTCAAATTTAGTTGAATAACCCCCTTTGGTCTGGGTGCCACCAAACCTTTGGGTGGCTGGGTGTTCATCAGTTGCATCTCTCAGGTTTCCTCCCCCAAATACAACTGAGATATTCTCATCTCATGAGATAAATATGTTTTATTCCCAGGAGGAAACAGGGATGGTGATGTCAGCCAGAAACACTGTCAGAAGCTGAGATTCACAACATTAGCACTTCCATTAAGCACAGAGCAGAAGCAAAAGAAGGTGGAGAGGAGAAGAGGCCATAACCTGGTTTGTGCTTCCACAAAGCAATTTATAAATACTACATTTCTCCGAGAAAAGAGAGGAGAGTTTTCTAAAGGCTCAGAGGTAATTAGCCAGACAGGTTTTGGCACTTGATTGATTGCTTTTTGAAAAACATTAAAGCCCCCAGAGCTGCAACAAAGTTAAAAGCTTAGGTCTAGACATGAGGTCATCATTCTTCATTATCACTTTATGTGGAGAAATAAAACAGCGATGCACTTGTGATTGAAACCGAAGCACTTATTGATAGAACTGTGCACCATGAACCTCCTTTCCCCCTCTCTGCCTGCTAACAAATTATCCTATTTACCAGACAGCTCTTCCAGGTGCTTCCTAACAGGTTCCTCACTCCAGCCTGAAGCTGGCAAATTGAGCAAACACGGGATGGGAGTTTAACCCACGCTCGTGTGCCGAGCCAGAGCTGATGGATTGTTATAAATTGGGCACTTCCACAGTGTCCAAACACTCCTGGGCTGTGAGGGGGAGACCTTGGGAGCCTGACATGTGATTATTTATGTTCCTCGGCATTGAAGTCTCACAAAATGCACAATTTCTGTAAGAAAACCTTCCAAGGCTGCCAAACCCTTGGAGGAAGGGCCAGCAGTGATTCATGAGGTGATCTCCAATCCACTGCACCCATGGTCCTGTTGGCATCAGTGCCTTCACCACACAAAAACCTTCTGCTGCAATTCAGGTGGATGAAAAATACACCCATCAGTCATTATCGCTAATGTATTGCACAGATCTCCCAGGACTGCAAAAAAAAAAATGAGTGTAAGTACCCCTGGTGACCAGGGGTATTTCTAGAAAATATATTTTGAAGTTTATATTAGGAATATTGCGATGCCACCTACATTTCTGGGTGTCTTGTACAAGTCCCAAAGGTCTGGAACTGATAAGAGGTTTGTGAAGCCAGGAGATCTCAGCAGCTCTCTGTTGCACTGTAAGAGAGGTGCTGGAGGAGTCTCTCCTCTGTAAAATACACAGAGATCCCATTGCAAGTATGCAGGGACTGAGGTTCAATAAAAATTCCTCAGAAATATCTCAGGAAGTTGATCCTGCATTGGACCAAGAGGACAAATCAGAGATTTCTCGCACTTCCTTTGCGCCCTGCATTTTGTCATCCAAATGAGGAAAAGGATGGAAGTGTAACTTTTGGTTGGAATTAGCTAAAGGTGATTCTTCCCCAACTGTCCTGATGCACAAAGTTTAATTTAAAAGTGATAAACCCCAAATTATCTACAGTGATGTAGAAACCACTTTGAAACCACTACGTGGAAACCTACGTGGAGAACCCTTGCACTGCATCCACAACTGAAATAAAATATAAATTAAAGGTACAACCTGAATTGGTGACTGCTGTTCCACAAAAGGGGATCATTCCTTCAAGGGCTTGGGAAGGATTTTCTTCACCCACTCCAGGTTTGGAAAATTGGAATACCTCAGTACATCTCAGCTCATCACCTGCAGTGAGGTGACATTGATGTGACATTTGTTTGACAATATTAACATTAAAACAATAGTTCAGTGAAATACTGGAAGGGTGCTGCTCTCCAATTGTTTTGTCTCAGATTATCTCAGTGCCAGACCCAGGTGGTTTTACTGCTGCTCTCTCTTATAGTCACAAGAGTTATGGATATGCCAATGAGAGTCAGAGCTAATGATAAACACCCTGATCTATCCCCCACCCACACCAAATTCATCCTTCTCACTTTTAAATAATTCCAGCTCCTAAATCAAATCCTGCTGTTGAGCAGAACCCCTGCAGCACAGCATGGGTCTCTGCAATGAGGTACAGAGACATATTTCAGTTATATTTCCTTGCTCACAGTAGTGGGTTTGTACATGATTATACTATTTAAAAATGCACCTTTTTATCCTTATAGAGAATTTATTATTTCCTAGTAGTGTCAGTTGTTTCTTCACAGAATTCCCTCATAAACCCCACTTCAAACCAACCACAATAACAAAAAAAATACTAAAAGAAAGAACAAAAACCCCCAAACCCTCCCACATCCAGACGTGACAAACTGACTAGAAGTTGTTATTAAATATGTATCAGCTGAAATTTTTTCCTTCTACAAGAATCTTGGAATACTCACGAGTGGAAAGGCAGGACTGGCCCAGTTCCTCAGAAAGGCAGATATACAGCAGGTTTGATGGAGACAGGAAGAAGTCAGCTTTTATTACATGAGAAGGAAAAAAAAAAAGCACCAAGGACTAAGGGAGAGAAAAATCCATAGCTGTATTTTCTGTGAAAAATTCGAATGACTGTTCCACTTCTAAATGTACTCACTACACCTATCAAAAGAAAATTAAGAATAAAAGTTACCTGAACATCTTGGGACTAGAAGTATTTAATTTCACAGCCCAGCCAGACTGATACTAATTCATATAAATCACAGCCCAGCTTAGCAGAGGAGCCATTTCCAGGGATTGCCAAGATATGTCTCTTTCAAACTTTTGAAAACACTATTTCACTCCTCACATAAAAGTGACTGGAGAAGCTGACTGAAAGTCCACTGGTTCCTTTGGCTGACTAAACCCCATTAATATATTGGGCCATTTGCTTTGGTGAAAGCCACGTTCTGGGCTTTGGACAGGAGGCTGATGGCTCTGTGGCTCTTCATATTTCACTTTATCACCTATTTTGTGCAAGTGGCAACAGCTGAGTGCCTGAGATTTGTTTCTGGATAATACACACCATGAACAATTTCAGCTGCTCCCTGGATTTTCTTTGCTGCAGCCATCACAATAAACTGTACTTACAGTTCCCATAATTTCAACTTTTCATTTTTTTGGCCACCTTTCCCTCCAATGGCCTGCAGTACATTCAGCTCATCTCTCAGTATTAATAACACTTCCACCTTAATGCTAGCCTGCTTGTCAAATCAGAGAAGAAAAATAACTACATGGGCTTTAGGTTGATTAAAGATAGTAAAACTCCAAGTTACAAAGATGTGAGATCAATACTTTATGTGAAATCTGTGCTCTGGTAAATCCTGCTTCCAGCAAGGCTTTAAAAAGTCCATCTAAAGCCTGGCCCAGTGCAGGCTCTGCCCAGGTAGTTTTTGTCTCCAAATTTTAACACAAATTGGACAAGACATGTCCAATGCCTTGCACACATTTTAGTGTCTGCCTGGAGCCTGCATATGATTTGTTCCAGGGAAGACAAGCCTTTCCCTCATCCTAAAAAGGGTGAGAGTCTCTTCGTGAGTGTCCAAGAGGAAATGCTCCAGAACTATTCAGAGGCAG
The DNA here is from genome assembly GCF_017590135.1 of Pyrgilauda ruficollis. Taxonomy (NCBI): domain Eukaryota; kingdom Metazoa; phylum Chordata; class Aves; order Passeriformes; family Passeridae; genus Pyrgilauda; species Pyrgilauda ruficollis. The sequence continues at coordinate 2,779,445 of NW_024520318.1, forward strand.
ATGCAAATTTGTATTTATTAACAGATCTGGGAAAAAGAGGCAAGGAACATCAGCCAGTCGAGTTGTTTCAGGAGGAAAGGCAAAAAGCTGAAGAATGGTAAGGCCATGGCTATTTTACCTCTTTTTTAATACCTTTTTCCCTTCTAGAAGGATCCTTCAGTCTCTCCAGCTCAGTCCCAGCGTTGCTCTCAGAGATTTCTCCATCAGTTACACACGGATGGGGAGAGAGGAGGGAGCCCCAGCAGCCAGGGGCAGCATTCCAGGTGCTCATCCCACTGCAGCTGGAGTGGGTATCCATCCTCCTCGGGCAGGGCTGCAAAAGAACGTTAAAGAAAGGAGGGATTTCATTTCTTAGTGTTCCTTAACCTTCCTGAGACGAGACACAACCTCCCAGAGCACCAGGGCTCTGCCTGGCTGCGCTTTGGCTCACACCCAAACCCTGCCTCTCACCCCAGCAGCTGATTGCTCTCCCTTGGTGTAATAATTCAAACTTCCTTCCCTCCCGCTGCCCTTCCCCTGTGGTACAATTTTCCTGGGGAAGAGCTTTCCTCCAGGTGCCACCTGAGGAGGTCACACACCTCTGCCAGCCCCTGGCGCTGGTTTCTGTGCCAGCACCCAGAGCTGCCCTCTGAGAGGTTTCTGAGAGCCCCCAGGAACTGTGGAATTATATAAATTATAGAAATATCTCTTTAATTTATTATTTATTTCTATAAAATAGAAATAAATAATTTATATTTATTTAGAAAATGATCATTCAGTTGCTTGTAAAACGCCTTCAAGACATGGACATTTGCCTGGTGTTATTATGCCACATTTCAAGAGCTCCAGCAAGACTTGCCTTGGATTATATTCAATGCTATGGAAATGTGTAAGGCAGTGTAAGGCAAAGGGGCTGTCATGTTAAATAATAATAATAATAATAATAATAATAATAATAATAATAATAGTTATTGTTATTATTTCTTCCTATTATTATCATTATTGTTGTTATTGATATTATTATTAATGTTGTTTATTTTATTGATATTATTATTAATGTTGTTTATTTTATTGATATTATTATTAATGTTGTTTATATTATTATTTATATTGTTGTTATTATTAATATTATTATTAATGTTATTATTATTATCTCGGTGAATCATGATAAATACCCTGAATTCAAATTGTGACTGAGCTTGGTTATTCTACCCCAGTTCAGGTTTATCAGCTCTAAAAGAAGCATAGAAGATAAAGTACTAAAAAAAAGGAAGAAAAAAATCTTAACTCTTCCAGCAAACTGGTAAAACTGAGCTTTGCCAGGAAGAGGGGGGAAAACAATAAAAATCTGATTTAATTGGTAATAAAAAAAAATTAAAAAGAAATCAGCAAGTTGAAAAGTTTACATAAAAATCTGATTTAATTGGTAATAAAAAAAAAAAATTAAAAATAAATCAGCAAGTTGAAAAGTTTATTGAAATTTGGGGAAGAAATCAGAAGATTTGTGTGGAAGGAATAAACATTTTTGTGGAAAGCAAAACCAATGCTTTGCAGTAAAAGCTGTCTTGCCTTGACCTAGGAGCTAACACTCTCTGGAGCTCGTAACAACCTGTAAAGGAAGGGAGTTTACAAAACCTTTAACTACAGGGCTCATTCAATTTAATGTTCTTATCTCCTGCTCTTATTTCTTTGCTCCCAAGAGATGGTTGGGAAAACAGTCAGGAAGGTTTCACTGTACAAGCACTATTTTTAAAAGATGCAGCATTTAATAAAACACCCTGGTTGCTTTGTGTGCTCTGGCTATGGAAAAAAAAGGGAAGGAAATCCCAGTTTTTCTCAGAGCTTCTGTCACAGAGGATCCTGGCTCAGATACACAAAATAATCTGGAACAGTTTCCTGCTGTTCACAAATGCAGGTCCATTTTCAAAATTTAACAGTCAGGCATTGTGGTTTTGTTTCTAAATTAATTTTCTAATGCAATTGCATTATAATAATACAGTTTATTTTTAATTTAAGTGATTCTCACTCCATGTCACATAGTTTTACTATTATGTATTTGGCATTATGCTGGGTCTTTCTCACTTATTCAGTCAGAATATTTTTTTTCTTAAAAAAGTGCAAAATAACCCAGTGAATCACAGATAAAATACTCAGGTAAACCCAACTGTTCTTCACATGTAAAAAAACCCTATTCTTAATGGGTAAAATTTGAGCTGAAAACCTGTTGAAATCTAACTTGAAACAGTTGTCAGTTCGAAACATCTGAAACAATTAATTCAAAGCTTAATTTTATTTAACAATATTATGACCTAGAGCAGCTATTATTCCTAATTGTTTCATAATTTAACTATTCCACGCTGCTGGTGCTTGGTTCTGTTAGCACAAAATCTGAAGCGAGATTATAATTGATTGAATTTCAAATGTCAGCTGTCTTTATGGAGCAAACATCTCCTGCATAAGAACAAATATTAATGAGAAATTCCTTCCAAAAGGGACAGCTGAGGGGTTGTTATTTATTTTGATCAGAAATTGAGTGTCTAAGAGGAGCTGCATGATTAAGAAGGTGTTGGGTGCAGGGTGTGGATGGAGCCAGTGGGGTTTAACCAAGCCCAGCCTGACCCTGGCTCAGCGCACAGAGGGAAACAGCAAGGAGCTGATCCATCCCCACCAAACCCAATGGAAACCCTGGAGGAAAAGACAATAAAACACAGTGCAAAGGCTCCCACGGTGCAGTGCAGAGATAATCAAGCCTGCCTGAAGCTGCCCAGGCAGAGATCTGGAGCTGGGCTCACAGCTCTTCCCCCTTTGCAGGAGATGCCGCAGATCCCAACTTCCCTGCCAGGCTTCTCCTGTCCTTGTCCTGCTCTCACAGCAGCTCTGTCCTGCATTTCTGGGGGTAAAACCCCCAGTTTCACATGTGGAATTCCAGAAGAGGAACAGCTGCTAGAAAATAATTCAGAGAATCCCAGGATGGTTTGTGTTGGAAGGGACATTAAAACCCATCCAGTGCCACTCCTGCCGTGGGGACACCTTCCACTGTCCCTGGCCTTGGACACTGAATAATTCAAGGAATTTATGGACTGGGTCTCCAAGTGGATGAAAAGTGAAATTAGGCACTGGCCAGAAGAACAGAGAGGATTTTTAAGAGGTTTCTTTCCTCTCCCCTGTGCACCAAGTCACAGATGCACTAAATCTGCTTTAATGATTTATTGTATCACTGCTCTTCGGACTGAAGAATAATCTAATTAACTGCTCTGGTAAAAAGGGTTGTCTCACATCCCCATAAAATAAATCACCAAGATAAAAATAAATATAAAATAAATAAATAAATGGCCAAGAATTGGCCAGGAAGTCCAGCTGGTCCAGTGGAAGGTGTCCCTGCCCATGGCAGGGATGGAGTGGGATGGACTTTAAAATCCCTTCAAAGCCAAACCATCCTGTGACTCTATGAATTAATATTTAATAAACAAACCAAACCAAAAAACCCCGAGCAAACCCACCAGTATGAGACAATAATATGATAACATGCCAGAGCAGCTCTGGTAAAAATCTGTAAACATTTAGACATCCCCTATCAAAGCCTTTTTTTGCCTGTAAGAAATACTTCAAAGGAAATGGGGGAGTTATATGCATAATGTGAATGTATTTATTTATTTCACAGTAATAAAAGTATGATTCGAGCGGAAAACAAATGTGAGAGAGGATTTTAGAAAGCATCTACAAGGTAATTTTAGAGCCATTTTGCCTCAAGCATTAAGAATTAAGAAGGCTGAAAAAAGCAGGAGATTGTTGGTTTCATCATACTCTTCCCTTGCAAAGGGCTGTAAAAAATGAGTGCTTTTGAAGAATATTGAATTTCTAACACATAATGTATCATGCACCAGAATGTTATTGCATTTTCCAGCATAATTATAAACCTGAAACCAGGAATATATTGAGATATCTGAGCCAAGTGGAGTCACTATCTGATCCTATCAGTGGGATGTCTTTAAAAATTACAAGTCTTAATTAACAAAATTATTGTGGCTTGCCTACAAGGTGACTTCCAATATGACTGGAAGATTGAGAACCTTTCACCTTTCAGTGATGGAAAGATTTTTTTCCCTTACATTTTTTTCCTCCATCTCTTGCACCTTGAATTTTTGGAATCATGATGCGAGGAGAAATAAAGGGAAAAGAGGCTGATCTCAAAAACCATGGAAAGTTAAAGCAGAAAATATAAGAAGAATTTAGACATCAGTTTGATTTTAAATTAAGATATTTTAGAGGATTTGAGAATCCTTTTTCTAACAGCCTGAGCACAGCAAGAAAGTTTCTAGCACATTTGTTACAGAATACAACAGCAAATAAGTCAACTTTTAAAATAATAATTTGTTTCAAACCAGGGACTTTATATTACTTGCTAACCTGCACTAATTGGTCTCTGCATCAGGTGGTGTTACTGACATCCATTATCTAGTTATGAAATATTTTTGAAGTATTTGGAGTGAAAATATTAATAGAAAATAATCTGAAGTGCCAGAAATAGTGCAGGTTTTTTGGAGCTATCTGACAGACTGAATCATCCCTGATGCACACCAAGGACTTATCAAAAGCCCTAAAATTATCTTCTAATTCCCTGACTTGAAATCTCCCAAAACAGGACAGAATTCACACCAAAAATGGAATCTTTCTTTCAGATTCCTGATTGACACAAAGCTGATTTCTGATTTTTCCTGGGTACAAAAATGCTGCTGAGAACTGGTGTGAATTGTGGAGGAGGAGAGAAAATTTGGGGCAGAGCAGAAAATCTCACCTATTTGAACTGATCTCCAGCTCCTTCTTGAATTTCTGGGGATTCTTTTGAGCACATAACCTTCCTCTGCAAGGAGAGCATTGTTCCTTAGCCCCTCGACTTGAGAGTCAATTTCTGCCACAACACCCCAGAAAAGGCTTTTGTCGTAGTCCTGCCCAGCTGCTAAATTAATCTCACCTCTCCAAACTCTCCCTGGAACCACAGCATCCTTTAAGCATGCTTTTAATTCCATTCTGGCCATCAGAGATCATGGAAAACCCTGGAGGCTTTGCCCTGTTAGCAGAAGGAGTGAGCAGGCGCCTCTTGCCTGGCCACCTCCACTTTCTCAGCACCATCAATCCCTGGTGCTTCTCCCCCAGTGAACACAGGAGCCTGGTTCCATCCCAGCCAGGCTTTGGGAAAGGGAATTATCCCCTTTCTCTGCTCGTGAGGGATGCACTCCAAAACAGCTGTGGCATTTTCCCCTAATAGCCTCGCATTTCACTTATATTTAATTTGTTACCTGCTCTCTCGCTCGGAATCTTTTCTGCATTACTGCCCTCCGTTCTGCTCTCCTGTATTTTATTTCTGCTTGTTATTCCTTTTTTTTCCTGCCCCTTGAGAGAAATGCCTTGCATTTATCCACTTGCAGACACAAACCCCTGGATTTAATCCAAGTTCTGAACTTTCCAGATTTTTCCTCCCTTCTCCTGCCCTTTGCCAGCAATTTGCCACGTTGCTTTTTCAGGACAAAACTTGTTTGGTTTTCCTTTAGTTCAGGTTCTCAACCATTAATTTCAGTGATTGGAAGGCAGGATGGGAAGGCAATGAATCTGAGTGAGAATCAGATAAACTTCCTATTGATTTTGCTTTTTTTTTTTCAGGAAGTCTTTGCTCTCTGGTCACCAAGGGCAGTGACAAACAGGATGAGGAGCAGGAATTAGTGAAGGATTTCTGATGGCAGCAGTGCCAGAAGGAGCACAGATATCTTCCCAGACCATTTTCATTCTCTAGCAGCTCATGAAGGGAGAGGAAAAAAAAATCAAAATGTAGAAATAGGTTTATATGGAAATTTGCAAGTGGCTGATTCTATCTTCCCTCTTAAACAGCTGGAAAATAAACCTCATTGTCAATCTATGGATTATATGGAAAAAGGCTTTTGGGAGCCACTCTGAAAGAGCTTCTAATACTGATAAGCAGAGAAGAAAGCTACTCACTTTATTACCCCCATTTTCATATTCATCCTCTCAATGATAATCTCAACAAGACCCTTTATATTTAGTTATAAACTCTCTTTCTAAAGAGATACCATCAAACAAAAGAACAAGCAAGGAATAAAGAGCCCATGGGGATTTTGGTAAAATTTATAAACTATATGGAAACTAAAAAGCCACCAAATTTGATTTTTTTACTGCATCTCTGGGACATTTCAATAGCAGATTAAGTAGAAATGAACACTTTTGGCAGTGCACAAATGTTCCTTCACAACCTCACTCAGTGCTTTCAATGTACTTTAGATATTTTTTTACTTATTGCATGGGCAATAGGGATTTGTTTTATTTACTTATTTTCTTCTTAATTAAATGGCATTTTCTTGCTTTCAATGACATGTTTTCTAGTTTAGAGATGCAGAAAATAAGACTGTGGAAGAGCCACCTCTTATGGAGAAGTCTTTGACCCTCTGGAACCACTTGAGTCTTTGTGTCTATTTGGTTTAGTTGCAAAATGAGGGCTTTTCCCCCCATTTCTAAAGAAAACTTCCATCCTGTTTTTAGTTTCCACTCTGACTTTTCATTGTGTTTATTCAGGTATTTCAACTACCTTTGTTGTGAGACAGCAAATCCTCCATCTGTCTCCATCAAGGGTGGGCTCTGCCACGGCCTCCTGCCTCCATCCATCCTCATCCCCTGGCAGCAGTGGGAGTTTTCCTTCAAGCAGCACAAAAAGTGAAAAATCCCCCAGTGGTGGAAGCATTTTCTGCCCATGCTGTGGAACTTTGCAGCCAGGTGAGGACAGGTGAGGGAGGCTGCCAGACCCACACACTAAAGCAGCACAGAACCTGAAAAATATAAAAAATATAAAAGCCAAATCCAGAGGCACCAGTGGCAGTGCAGGAAGGGCACTCTTTGTCAGGGGAATCTGGGCGAATCACTCAGCTTTGCTGGCAGGCTAAAACAAGCACCAGCAAAGCCTCAGTTCCCTGCTTTCCAGAGTTTGTAGGATGCTTTGATGCACTGATAGGCACTTCTCAACAATTCCCAATAGCTGAGTGAAAACCTCTGCAAAGAATTAATTATTAGCACAGACATTTCCCTGAGACCCTTCCATGAAAAACGCTGCCACGTGTGGACATCACCTACAATAAAGCTGGTGCTTTTCAATCAGGGATCCTGACAGGACCAAACAATTAAATATGAGCATTTGTCCAACTCTGAGTCGAGCCCCTCAAAGAAATAATCAACTTCTGTTAAACAAAAACAAAAAAAAAAAACAAAAAAACCAAACAAAAAAAAACCCCAAAAACAAAAAAAAAAAAACACCAAACAAAAAGCTATAAACATTCCAAACCTGTATCTTGGTATAAACTTCAAGTATATTTTCCCTAAGGAATTTCCACTGGAGAGAGTAGGGCTGACTTATCAAGGAGAAAATTCACCCCCCTATCTGCTTCTGCAGAGTTTTATGTCTCTTCCTCTGCCTGGATTGTTTCCTTCTAAAGATTTTTCCTACAAAAGAAGAAAAAAAAATAAGAAAGATGCCTCCACAGATTGATTAATAATGTTGTTAAGCTCATCTGGCAACACTTTATCCTCTGTAAAAGACAGGTGCCCTTTGCAGAGAAATATTCCATTCCTTTTCCCTTTCTCCCTTTTTTCTCTCTGTACAAGTTCTACCATCTCGGGGAAAGCAAGTGCTTTGTCTTAATGGCAGTGATTGTCTGCTCTGGGAAGGCATGGGAAGACAGAAAACCAAGGGAGGGAGAGGGAGAGAAGCACACAAAGAAGTTTTGCTGCTTTTAAAGGCCTGGGAAAGGCTCCCTGCTCTGCTGGCAGCTCCTGCAGAGCTCTGTGAAAGTGTCAGTCCTGGGACACACACGGTACCACTGCAATTACGAGACTGAAACTGGGTAAAAATGGCAATTTTAGCGAAGCCTCCAGCAAAGTGATGGGCCAGAGGGCCTCAGCTCAGCTCCAGACAGTGCTTAGCATCGATTTCCCAGCTCTGGGATGAATATTGACCTGTATGAATATTCCCTTCACCTCCAAGCAAGTCTGCAGCAAAGCTCTCCTTCACAAAATCAAATTAAAAATTCCCAATACCAGACGCTGGAACGACTGGCTGGATTGTCCCAAACAGATTTTTGAACAGCCGGAAGCCTTATAAATTGAATATCAGAAATTGTCTACTCGGAATAACAAACCCCCACTATCCCACAGCCCGAGCAGGGCTTTGTGTCAATTTGCAGAGCTTTGTGCTGATCTGCAGAGACAGCAGAGCTTTGGCTGTGCTGATTGAAGGCCCAAACACATTTCCTGTGGAACAGAAGGTGAAATTTTGTGTTAATCCTGGCGTGGGAGCTCTCAGCTTGCCCCAGCACATGGCATGCCCTGCCCTGGAGCCCCTTGGATGCTGCAGGGACTGAGTTTTGGGGTGCTTGGAGGGGGAAACCATTAAAATTGTTGGCACTGATCTGGCAGCTGGATCCCAGGAGGAATCTGCACGTGGCTGAATCTGTCAGGGCCCTTGTGAACTATCAGTGACACTGCTGGACTTTCTTTTCAGGGAGTGATGGATTTAGCCAGCAGCTCAGGGAGGAAAAAAAAGCTTTGGTTTCCTCCCTTCCTTCACCTTTGTACATCGTGTTGTTTGTGCTGCAGTGAGTGAGGAGAAGATTAAAACACCTCTTATTAATCTCCCCCCCCTTCACAAGTGATTTAATGTTTTACAAGCCTGGGTAGTGATTGCTGATAAGGTGCTGGGGAACATGGCAGCAGCAGCCTTTTCCATTTGAATTTAGCACACATTTCTTTCCCTAACCATCAGTAATGAAAATGAACTGAAGAATACTGAGAGCTACCAGGATTTTCCTAATTAGAGTTAATATCTGCTGCCAGTGCTCAGGGGCAAGGACACATCCTGTCCCATGGAGGGACACACCCTGACAGGACCAGGGGATGGTGGCTCGTGGCTGGAAAGGAAAAAGGTATTCTTCAGGTGTTCTTGAGGGCTGATCTTGAGATAAAGCAAAAAAAAAAAAAAAAAAAAAAAAAAAAAAAAAAAAAAAAAAAAAAAAAAAAATTAAAAAATACAGTTCCAGATAACAATGGTGATCCAAAGAACAAAGATAAGCAATTTAAAAAATACAATTGCAAGTTGAGGAGAAATAAGAGAACGCATAAACCATCCTTTCCCTGTATATTCAGCAACTTCTCACTGCTTCTTTCCAATGTCTTGACAAGATCTACACTTCTTCCCTGGAGCTGAGAGGCTGAAATTGCCATCAGAACCATTTCCAACCAAACCTTTGGATGCTGTGGGACACGACAGGGAAATGATGCATTGACTTTATCCAAGGCACTGGTATTTATGCTCTGGTCTTTTGAAGCAGAGATGAATTCAGTGACTTTTTCAAAGAGAGAGGTGTAGGAGTTGGTAATCTCACTGCTGAACAATACGAAGTGGTTGGCACTGGAGTCATTCCAGAACAATCAGCATTTTCCCTGCCTTTAGTGAGTGTTTTTTGAACAACAAACCACCTTACAACAGAACTGACAGCTGTCCCAGCCCTGCAGACTGCTCACACTGCAGTACCTCCAGCAGCCCATGAATATTCAGAATACATTCTGGGGATCATTTTGATCTCTTTTTACCTAACACAATACTTCACATTGAAATTCAGGTCCTGATATGCAATTTCATTTGTCTTTTACCAGTAAGCCCTACCCAAGATCTATCCCACTGAGCACTGTGGTGGCTAACCAGGGAATATGGATGAGGTTATCCTTGATTACCTTCAGTGGGAATCACAGCACAAGGTGTTGGAGCAGGTCCTGCACTCAGATTTCCACGGTCCAACTCTGGCACACCAGTCACGGACTGCACTGCTTCCCTGGGCACAAAGTGTGGGATTGCTCTAACACAAGCTGTTAGCTTGAATGGAATGTTTCAACAAGATTAGTCTCTTTACCTGACTCTCTAAATGCCTTTTCTCTTTTCCATAACATGTCAGAGAAAAGTGATGGACAATTACTGCCGTGTGTGGTGAGTGTGCAGTGTTTCTCCAAAGAAATGATAAAAAGCACTTCTACTTTCCCTCCTTCTGCTTCTGGCCAGGCTTCCAGCAGTAATGAAGCCTGTCATAAGCAGTGATTTGTCCAGAGAGCACTGAAGGTTAAAAAGCACATCTGAGGCCCTTTCTGAAAGTCCATTTCAGTCATATTTGTCTGCTGTAAAGACCAGGAGGCAGCAGGCTCTACATGCCCAAGCACTCAGTCCTGTCACCATTTCACCCTCACTGGGGCTCTGACCTGTACCTGGGATTTCCCCTCCCCTCCAGATGCCAGCAGGGGCTGTAGGATGCATCCTGTATGAGGAAAAAGCCTGGGCTTGGAAAGCCTTCTACCCATCATTGCTGCTTATTTTACATTTTTACACTCAAATCCCCAAATGAGGATGGAATTTTTGATAGCAGCTCATTTCACCTGAAATTACATCTGAATTAAGGCTCCTTTTCCTCCACATTGCTATCTGATGTTATAATCATTGGCAATGACACTCCAACATTTTGCCTTCAGAATTATGTCTCACTTTAGACCAGAAATATCACAAAGAACTCCTCAGAACAAGTTTTTTAGGAGAAAAAACCAGGAAACATCTGGGCTAATTCCCTGACATGACACAAACCTCTGGAAAATGCAAAGACCATGCTGACAGCATGTCTTTTTCAGTACTCAGGATTCAGAGTCTCAAATTTTAAGTATAATCCTCATATAGGAGACTGATTTTTGATTTAACTTGATTTTTCTTTGCAATATTTATGGACATCTAGGACTGGATTAATTTTAGAGGAAAGGAGGGAGGAAGAGAGGGAGGAAGGGAGGAAATGTTGATTAAATGAAAATACACAATATATGATAAATTGCATGTGATGTCATCCTACAAGAGTAGGAGGTCTTTAAATTATTCCTTTCACTTTCTTCAGCCAATATACACCCTTAGAGTTACAATGTACTCCATACACAGGAGACTGATTTTCCTAAAAGGTAACACTTTTTAGAGCAGCCCTAGTCCATCAATTAAATATATGTTGAAACACAACCCAAAAACTCCAAACCCTACACATCAACTTCTCCCTCGGAAGAACCCAACAGCCCAAACTTCTCACCAAGATTAGGACAGTGCTATAAAGTCAAAGTTTTCTCAGCAGCTCCCTGGAGGTGCCATCAGGTAAAACAGAAATATTTGGAGTGTTTACACCCCTTTGACAGAGAAAAGTTCTGTCTCACTGTGCCTCTGCAGTGCTCAGGCTCTGCAATCTCATCAGTGCAGACAGGGACCCGCCCATCCAGATTTCCAATAATTTCTCTTAAATATCTGAAACTCTTTGAGGGAGGGGTGTTGTAGTAAGGCAGAAAAATTATAAAGAAAGGCCTCATAAAATTAGGCTTGTTCTGTTAAATTGGTGGCCGGTCTTGTCAAGGTAGCACTTTGTAACTTACCACCTGAAAGCAATCCTGGTGTGAACAGTGTGTTAACATAAAAATCTATTCCTGGGTAAAAAACAGCCAGCACTTACATTAACCCATGAGAACCAGTGAAGAAAATATGTAAACAATTCAAGATTTGATGGACAAGTAAAATACCTTTTACTGACCAATAATTGGCAAGAACGCTTCTAACCAATTGGAGCCATGCACCAGGTCTGTAAAACTGTACAAAAATGTGAAAAAAGAAGGAGCTTTTCCTACCATGAAGAAAATGGAGTCTCGTGTGATTTTTTCCCACAGAGGGGTGTCAGTGCTGCTGAAGAGTTCCAGGCTTGTCCCCAGAAGAGGCAGGAGAGGGAGGGACTTCCAGCCCCGTCAGTGCAGAGCCGTTTGTCACGGCGCTTTCCGCCCCAGCGCGGCGAGGTTACACCACCAACCTCCAACTGACCAGAACACACCTGTCCAGATTTGGGTGTAAAATTTACCACCATGGAGGGTATTATGAGCACTGGATGAGTAGATCTACATGGGAGTTTAGGATGATGGAAATAATTCATTCAGCAGAATGGATGAGGACAAGGAAGAATTAAACCCTGAGTATTTAGGATTTTTCATCACCAGCACAGCCTTCGAGGGCATTTGTGCTTCCTTTGGATGTGATTAAAAAAACCCACAGGTTTAGGATAAATGGAGAGGAAAAAGTGGGAGATAATGTGAAACTTTTCACCACAGGTCACCACATAGAATAATTTAGGAAGGGACCTTGGCAGGTCATCGGATCCACTCTGTCCCTTAGAGCAGGGCTGACTCGGGGGTTAAATCAGGTCAGCTGTGGTTAAATTTTTAATATCTACAAAGACAGTGTTTCATCAGCCTCTGCAAGGCCATGTTCCATCACCGCCATCACCACCAAAAAGCAGATTTAGTGCCCTGTTCATCCCATTGAATTCCTGAGTTAAGAGTACAGGAAAGTATTCAGGGAGGCACTGCAAACTTGGAACTCTTAGGGGTCAGACATCTTTCCAAATTCCAGCAGCAGAGTGAACAGTTTAGAACAAGAAACCTCACAGAAGACAAGCCGTGGATTTTTACATTTAGGAAAAAAAAAAAAAAAGACAAATTTGATTCTTAACATATTCAATGAAAAATAAAATAATTGCTTGGCCAATTTTATTTTCCTAAAAACATTGCTAGTTTCCTGGAGTTTTATAAGCACTTATTCAGAAGTAGAACTACTATATCATGACCAAAGGAAATAATTCTTTTAAATCTTTAAAAGAAAAATCCTTTAAATATACATGGCTTGCAAAACAAGCAGCAAAATGCTGTTTTATTAAATGGATTCCTTTTCAGTGGTTAAATTTTTAGAGCTCAGATGGTAGAAATAACTGATTTTCAATGACAGCATATATCTTTCTTGTGTCTGATTAGCTGTTGCCATTATTTATAGCTTTGTGCATGTGATAGAAACATAGAGAAGACAACATGAATCTTTCTGCCTCTGTTGACAGGCCAACTAATCCATTACTGAGTCTCCTCCATTCTTATTCCACTTACCTGTAAACCAATAGTGTCAGTGCTGAATTATATTTGATATTGAAACTATTGATGAATTGCAAAGGTTAAAATTAAAGTGTGATGTATGTTGTGATCAGTGGCACGGTGTTAGAGCACCAAGTGATCTGTGCAAAATTATAACCATAAATACACTTCAGGCTCTGCTTTAGAGCCTCTGCCAAACAGCTCCACTCTTCTGTTTCATTCTCTGTCCCCCCTTTCCTCTCTCTGAGGCTGTAGCAAAAGAAATGCAAATAATTTTGCTGATAAAGATCATAAGCTGCCTGGTTTTGATGACTTTTTGAACAAAAGGAAGTTGCTCTATTTCCCTGGGGACTCATCTGAAATACTGCTGCAATCAATGGGGAAAATATTGAGTGGTGCAACACGAACTCAGCTTCTTGTTTATACAGCTACAGTTTATAAAATTCCAGGTATAATTCACTGCAGTTCAGTAGTGCTGGACATCTTTACTATGGCAAAAAAGTACTTAGCAAATGAAAGAATTATTTCCTCAAAGCAGAATAAAAAGTGTCTCTATCCATAAGCCTCTGTTCCTTCCTGTAGGCACCACTTTTTCAGATGACACATTTAGCAAAAATGAATGGTCCATTTTCTATGTACACAACTTGTACTTTGTAAGGAAACATTCCTAAAATATCTTCTTCAGAAGAAGGCTGGAAATCATTATCCTACCCATAGCTCCCATTTCTGTTCCATTTTCTCTTCAAGTGCAGGACCAACAATGCAAGCCCCTCGCTACCTCTGAAAATAGGCTCATCCTGCAGCTCTGACCTCGAGGAGAAAAAAGGTTAATAAACTCCCTTTCCTCAGCAGATCTCCCACTCCATGTTGCACATCAAAAGGGAACTCCAAGTGCACTTTTTGGGGTGTATCTTCAGCCAGTTCCTCCATGGCACAACCTTAGAGAGCTGTGAGTTCTCTGTGCACAGATAGCAACCGCTGGGAAAAAGAGTCAGAAAAAGGCAAAACTGCCAGTTTCTGGCAACAGCAAATCCAAATCTGCTGATCCTTTCCTTCCCAAATATAGAGTTATAGAATCATAGAATGGTTTGGGTTGGAAGGGACTTCAAGACCACCTAATTCCCACTGCTCTGTTCCAGGCAAAGCCACCCCCCACTGTCCCAGGCCTTGGGCACTTCCAGAGATGGGACAGCCACAGATTTTCTGTTCCTGTGGCTCACTTTCAGCTTGAAGCCATCCCCCCCTGCCCTGTCACTAATACCCTTGTGAACATCTTGTAAAACCTGAGCAGAGAGAAGAGTGAACATTGTGAGAAAACCACAGAGACCCCACCCGTCCCTTACCCTGGATGACAAAGGTGCACCAAAGAGTTTCCTTGGGAAGTCCTTGCAGATTTAGAATGACCCAAAATCCTGGGCTGAATTCCTGGATCTGTTGCTAAAGAACTCTTTTAATAATCTAATAATCCCTGTAATGCTGAAAGTCAGGATTTTCGGTGGTGAGAAGCACAGAATGTGACCACGGGTGACTTGGACAGGCTGGGACAGCAGAATTTCTGTAGCTCTAAATAAAATCTTAAAGAAATATCTCTCCTGATATTCCCATGCTTTCATCTTGCTAAAATTTATGCTTGACTTTCCTGCAGTAATTTACTGATTTTTTTTTAATAAAGAAGCAACCTCTACTGGAGAGCAACCCAAAGGGAGAGATTTGTTAGCACAGCCCTGATTTAATTGGTTACACTGAGGTTTTGCACTTCTACAGGTGGTGGAGGAAAAGTAGAAACAATGACAAATGAATAAATTCAAACTGCACAAGAAGTATTTATTTCTCTGTTTACAGTTTCGAGTCACAGAAAATGTTGTATCTATTGATCCTGACATTCTGTGTGCCAAGGATGAGTTATTTCATCCACTGCTCCTCAAGCACTGCTCCACACCTTCCTGACAGAAAAAAATAATTTAGAACTGTTGCCTGGTCATCTTTTGAGGTTTAAAGGCCAGGTGATCTACTGCTCTGAGTTCTCATTAAACGACTGGATGGCTCTTTGTTACACACCAGGAAAGGGGAATATATGGCAATGGATCTGCCTGTCTTTGTACCTGGCTCACTTCAGCTTCAGAAAAAAAATCCCCACACCCAAAAAATATGTCCAGTAGAAAGAAAGTGTCACAGGATAAAATTAACCCCATCACAGTTAGGCACAGCTCCCAAAATTTGTGTGATTTTCAGGTACTTGCAAGATTTTTTATCCCAAACGAGAATATTATCTACTTTTATATGGAAAAGAAAAAAGAAAATGGGTGATCTGACCTTCATAAACTTTACCAGGATCTTTGCCTGATTTTACCCTAAGAAGAAGATTCAGGTTTTGGATAAACTCATAAATCTAAACTCTATCTATAGGTTAGAGCAAGAACTACACACAGCTAAGAGAAACAAATGGTATTTTGCACTCAGAAGGAATTGAGCAAAGTTTGCTTCCATTTGTTTTTAGAGTAGTTCATTGAGGTTATGGAACAGCACTACAGCACTGGGCCATCATTTTGGTGCCATTAGTGCACCAAAAATGGTGGGAGTTTATAGTGAATATAAATGAGTGGAAAATTTCTCATTTGGTCCAACGAAGTTCCCAGAATTGCACAAATGTCCATGATGGAGCTGGAATATCACAAATATGGAGTTCCTAATATGGAAGCCCAGGAAAGTGACACAGTAAATGACACACAATTTATAAAGTAAACAGTAGGGGTTTTTTTCCCCTAAGTTGTTTCTTTAACTTCATTGATTAGCAATTCATCATCCTATTTAAAATTCAATATTAACAAAATTGTAATGGATCAGCCTGACTCTGAAATCAATTCCATAGTCATGGCCATGGCCTGTTATGAAGTAATGGCAATGCTAATTTTATTCTGCCAAATGTAAATTGAGTGATTTATCACACCATTATACACTCACACCGCTCCTTCAATTGGTTTCAAAATAAAAGGAGGCAAAAAAAAGAAAGCTCAGGGTGACAACTCCTCATTTTTGAATTAAGCAGCAGTGAGTTTAGCCAGCCAATCCATACAAAATGCAACAGAGAATTTTAAGAGAGGAGTCAGAACCTGATCTGCAAGTCACTGTGGCCTCCATAATTGCCCCTGAGAATGGATAAACTCTGAAAATGGTTGGGTTTTATGTCAAGTGAGAACCCAGCCCTCAATTTCTGTCACATTTCAGGAAGATCTAATAAACATAATGTAGGATTGAGAAACAGAAAAGATTCAGTTCAGTCCCTGATTCAAGGCAAACTTGCTGGCTCAGGTTGTTGCTTTATGGCGAAAGAACATGCCATGAAGATATTTTGAGAATTATTGGAGATTTAATTAAGGAAACTTGCAAAGCAGCCACAGATCTGAACCTAAAGCTGCTCACAGGGGTTGCCCTCACCATCCACACATTAACAATTTTGCAGAGCAAATGTTCTTCTCAGCAGCCCAACAGCACAAGTTAAACTGAGCGGAGCTGAGCTAGAAAACCCAAAACATCCCCAAAACGGAGCCTGATGGAACCAAGGGGGGTTTGCCAAACTAAAGGCAGGAAAACACAAACCACCATGGCCCAAGCAGGCAGGGGATGGTGGTGTAGATCAGCCTTGCCAGTCATAAATCCTTCACTAAACACAGATTCCCACTGGCTGGAACAGCAGGAAAACTCCTCTGGGTGTGAGCAGCGAGCTGGGGCAGGCACTGCCATCACCCCCAGAACAACACCAGCTGTCCTAAATAAATGCTTGGCCTGAATTAACTTCTGAATTAACCCCAAAATATTCTGTTTACAAAGCACAAAAACGCCCCAAGTTTCAGCCATCTCTAATTGCTGTTGTGAATAATCTTTTCCAGCCTTTTCTGTATTCTCTAAATCTGTCTCTTACCCCTGCTTATTGCATATCTAATTTACTGTGAACAGAAGAAGCAAGTAATATTACAGCTGCTAAAGGAGCTGGGATGCCTGGAAAAGTCCAGCCATTAATGTTTTGTATTAGTGAGCTTTTAAGGGATTTGACTGCTGGCATTATGCAAAGTAAAGTGATTTTAGTCATTGCTTTGGTGGCTGCCACATTTTCACAGGGACGTGCTACACGGCCTGGGGCATCTCGAAATAATGATAAAGAAAGTCAAAATTAAAGTTATTTGGCTTATAATTATGTAAGAATCACTCTAAGCCAACCTCAAATGATGACATGTATTAAACTTAAGTAAGAGCCTGCATTCTTGGCAGAAGCCTCAGGGATTGATGTGATGCTGTGACAAATAAGCAGAAGGACAATTGTTAAAAAAGCTGCATGAATGACTTATTTGGTTATAATGTTTTATATATATATAAACTTTTATATTTATACATATATATATATAATTTTTTTTTCTCCTAAATATTCCTGGTAGAAAGAAATGCCTGAACCAAGTCCAGGATAATTTTTGAACCTCTCAGAAAAATCCCAATTTTGACATCTTTGAACCACAACCAAGTGCACAGGATGGCAAAGAGTGAGTGGGTATTCCCAGAAAACTTTTGAAAGTGAATATACTCAGTAAATTTGCAAGACCTTTGTTGAAGACTGGAACATTTTTTTCATTTCAGTAAGCTGAAAATAAGAGGGATGAGAATGAAATACAGTCTGCCCTTGAAAAATGTAGGAAAGGACAGCAAAAAGGAACAAAGGAGGAGTACTAGAATCCAAGCTAAGGTAGGAATAAAAAGAAGGGAGAAGGAAAAAAAGAAAAAGGGAAAATGCTGTTAATTGTGAGTGTTCTGGGAAGTAGGATGGAAATATCAAGGTGAAGGCAAACATCCCCTTTAGCAGGTTTGATAACACACACCTGCAATGCCAAAGTGCAGCACAAGACCAAGAACACATCTGTGTGATGAATTTATTGCTCACTGATGCACTGAACCTAAACCTTTACATAATTCCTGGAGTATTTTCATGGATTTCCATGGGTCTGAGCTCCTCATTTCCTTTGCATCCCATCCTGCTAGTGCAGAACATGTTGTGAATTGTTCAGATAGTGTTCTGAACTATTTAAAATGTTACCTTTCTGCCAGGCAAAGTGGACAGGACTCGACTGTAGCAGCAGAGATTTGCTGCTGATCATCTTCTTTTCTTCCAGCAGCATTTCAGATGGCAAAATTCAGTGTGAGCAAAATGGATTAACTGAAGCAGTTTTGCAACTGAGGCAAAATGCCTGTCAGAAAAAAAACCTGATTTTTTTGCCAAATACTTAGAATTTCACTGAAGCAAGGGGTGAAGCTGAAGCTACTTCTCCCAGTGCATTCAGAGAACCTTTTGAAGGGCTAACACAGTGTGCTGTGTGTCTGATAAAGACCTCCCAAAGCTGTAAAAAAGCAGCCTTTAAAAATTTCCAACCAACTTCTATAGAGGCTGGAGCCAATCACTTACAGGGCTGGCATTTGGAGCTTTATGTGCCATAAACACCCAAGGATCACAAACTTCAGCCAGAAACACCAGCACTGCCTCATCTCAAATTAGAAAACAAATAGAAAAAGAAAAGGAAAGCAAGAGAATGAATTGTGAAGCAGAGATGGTGCCCAAATATCCAGCACTGAAGGGATGAACAGAAAAAGGAGAAGAAACTCTGAGGTGTCTGGCAGAGCTCTGTGAGGATGCTTTCCTCTCAAACCTATAAAGAGAGCTTTGGAAGAAGATATCCTAAATGAACCCTGCAAGCTGTGGATATCACCCCAAAAGGGCACCACAAAGCTGAAGATTGGTGTTTTACACTCAGATCCACGAGTGGAAGGGATGGCAGCAGCTGGCCCTGGCTCACAGCTTTGGGACAGCTCAAAGAGCACTAGCAGTGGGGTGGGGGAGCAGAAATCTGAATAGTGGGTACAGATCGTGGGGATGCCAACAGGGTGACAACCCCAAAGAGATTCACTGCCCTGCAGCTGTCCCTAAATTGGGGGATCTGATGATAACTCATGTCACAATGAGCCCAGGAACAATTTTTTGGGGGAAAAGACACAAACTACAGTCCTCTGGGGAAGAAAAAAGCCACAATGCTCTAAGAGATGAGCAGATCCTAGAATTCAAGTGCTCTTCAGGCTGGACACAGTCTCTGGCACTCCTGAATCCAGCAGGATGTGAAGATGGATTTTCTCTCCCATTAAAGGAGCCCACAGGCAGGTAGAGCTCAGTGAACCCATCCATGGAGACTGCCCTGCACTCCATGGGAATGTGGGAATGCTGGATCTGCTGTCAGCACCATGCAGAGGATGCCAGCAGTGCTCCTTGGAGAATGTTCTTTTCTTTTTTCTTTGATTTTTTCCTACTCGCCAATATTCCGTAGAACTCTTATTTTTTTTTCTTTTCTTCCAGAGGGAAAACACTCTAAATATCATGTAGTGCACCTGTTTTCCTGCTCCAGCAAATATTCATCCATCCCCTACCATTCCAAATGCTGGCACTAAGGCATCACATTTATTTCCTACAAGGGATTAGCTCCTTATAAACCCACACTGCTGCTGCACTAACGGGGAACACTGAAGGTACAAGTGCTGCATTAATACTTTACCATCAACCAGCTTTGATCCTCCGTGGCTGCAGCTCACCAAAGCCAATTAATTCCTGCTGAATCCCTGCCTGTGGGCTAAAAACACCTAAGCACAAGTTTAATGTACTCTGGCTGCTTCCCCTGGGAGGTACCTGCAGACAGAAGCCAGTTTTAAACTCAAGCATCTCCTGAGAGCTGAAAGGTCCTGGTTTCCCTCCAGGCTGCTTAGCCAGGGAATTTTTTTGGCACCCAAATGGGTTTTCTGTCAGAGATGAAGCTCGTGCTGACACTGTTGTACCATGACACACTTGCATTTTATTCAGGGCTGGTGGAATTATACACAGCTGCTGCTGGGCTGCAGTGCAGGCACCAAATCTGCTTGTGAAATTTGGCTGAATGTTTGTCCCAACATTCCTGGGAAAGCCTGGTGGCCTCCAGGGAGAGCTGTGAGAGCACCACATGCAGGGCACATTCTGCTCCTCAGCCTTGCACAGGTTTTGTGACCTTCCCAGGGTGCTGTGATTCACATTTAGCCTTCAATTCCCTGGCACTGGGCTGCCAAGGAGGCACATCCCTTTTCTATTTAATCCACCAGCTCCTGAGTGCTGATGTGTGCCAGCAAATCAAAGGTAAACGCACAGGGATGTGTAATCTGTGAGAGCTAAGGAAAATGGTCAAGTGACACACATTACCATGGGAAGTGACTAAATCAAACAGGATTCTTCCAGCTGAACAGAGATGAGCACACTGCACTGAGTTGAAAAGGTCCAACAATCCAAGAAAAGCACTGGTAATGAATTTCCAAGGGGATATTGAAATAACCCAGCTCAGAAGCCCAGGGTTCCCTTTATTTGTTTCATTCATTACTTTGTTTACCGACACTAAAAGCCTCTGCACTGCAAGGTGGCCATGAAGAAATCAGAGGCTGATTAATGGAGAAAAGGAAGGGAAACCAGTCCCTCTGATTACCTGGGAGACAAACAGGATTCTTCTTTTTTAACCAAGTTCCTTGAGTTAAAATGAGACTCAGAAATCCTGACCAGCACTGCTCTTGTATTAAACATCCCCATCTTGAGTCTGGCATCTAATTCAGAGGCAGACTTCTTCAAAGGTTATTCATGTGTTATTTTTACAGCTTTTTATTAGTGGTTGCAGCAACTTGCTGAAGAGTGAAGCTGAAAAACAACCCAGGCACCCTAAAGGCTGAGAAAAGAGAATTAAGAAAAATGTAATATTCACTTCAAAAAGCTACAATCTCACACGTTTTGGGATGAGTTTTTGTGCAGGGATGGAGGGAGGGGTGCTGCAGGTCACAGGACCAGGCAGGAGATCTGATTGTGCACATCCCCCACATCCCAAATTGCCTGAACTCAAATGATGAGTGATTAGTCCTTCATTAAAAAAAAAAAAAAAATTACTGTTCATGGGAATATCTGAATTTCAAGATTCCCTCAGAAATTACTTTCACAGGCTGTGAAAATGCTGCAGAAAACAGAGTTCTGTCTCTTTTTGGCTTTTCCAGCCAGCTGAACGTGCTGAGATTTGGGCTCCTCTCTCCTGATACAACTTGAGAACTGCATTTTGCACAAAGCCCTTAGCACTACAGCATTAAATGTGAGATAAAGGGCTATAATACACCCACTGCCTTTTTGTTGAGTGCTTGCAGTTGCAGCACAATCCTATGTAATAAAACTTCTGCCCAAGTTTTTATTATCTTTTTTTTTTTTCCAAAATGGCATGACAACTGGAATCCCTCCATAAACACACAAGCCTCAAAACACTTTCTTAATCTCAATTTAGGATTCCTGGAAAGACTTAAAAGGGATTTTCAGGTGGTCTGTGGCCATTATAACTCCACTAAAACAATAGAGCTGCGCTGGGTTACATCCTCTGATTCAGAGCCAGGAACTTCCCAAAATTATCATTAATAAACTGATGGAAAAGTAGTGAAATTATCACTACTGCACTTCATGTGTGTCTCACACCCTGATTCCCCCCAGATTTGTGAGTTGTGGACATTAGATCCAGATTCAACCATACTTACAATTTTGCAGTCGTAAATGTTTTTCTCCTTCTTTTTCCCTTTTTATTTCCAGCTGGAATGCATTTGTGCTGACAGAACTGAAGGATAATCAGAAAGAGAGCAATAAATACTTTATAAGTCTGATTAGAAGGTATTGATTTGGGAATTGTGAAACAGTCTCTCTGAAAATGACTCTGTTGCTCAGTGGGATAACTCAGAGGACTGAGAGGGACCCTCAGCTGAAGAGCTGAAAATAATCCACTAAAATCCACCTGTGGGAGGGAGGCATGTTCAGTTCAGACAAAATCAGACCCAGAAAAAGAACTTATGCTCTTTACACTCCAGATGAACAATTTATGGAGCCAGCAGATGCTTTCCCCACCAATTTGTGGAGCCAAACCTACAAACCTGCAGCCTCAAAGAGCAGCAAGGATGTCGCTGAGGGGTAAAAGTTCCATTCAGGTGTTTTTAAAACTTCCTAAAGTTTAAAACACAGGTGTTTTTGAACATGCCAGCTGGGAAAATCCATATGATTAGACTGTAATTTTAAGAATATTGCTCTGCCTGTCTGCTGTAATCAGGGGTTTCTCTGAGGAACTCATCTTCTCTGTATCACCAAAGAGCTCGTTAATAATTACTGATTTATAAGATACCATATTTCTGCTCAATAATGCTAATTTTATGGATTTCTGAACAGCTTCTTGAGTAATGTCATTATTTAATGTCAAAGGAGTGGAGAGTTCAAATAAACAGCTGCGTGTTTTCTCTGTTTTGCATTCTGCCTCCAGGGGAGAATTTAAAAAAAAGTCAAGAAATTTGGCATAAATCACATCATCAGGATGGATTTACCAATCACACAGAACTGAATTATACCTCTTATTAACCAACAAACTCAATATTTAATATAAAGGCAACCAAAAGGACATAATTACTTTTGCAATATCAGCAGAAGATTGTAGCATGCAAAGGTTCAAACTGTCAGAAAAACAATGCTTTGTAGAAAGCCTTTCATGAATCCTCCTCTGCCTGGAGTAAATTGGACCTCTCTGATTAACTCTGACACATGAAGGGGTTGCAAATAATTCAATTAATTCAAAAATTATTTTCATGGAAAATAAATGTGTTTCTCTGCCACTTAACTAACAGGAAGTCAGTGTGATGGAACATTTAAACCCAGGAAAACTTCTGCTGGAAGGACCCAAACAGCACAGGAAGAGTTCTTTTCAGCATTTCACTTTGCAGCCAGATCTTGCAGAACTTGTTGGGATTTGGGCAGAAAATTCCAGTTGCACACCAAGCAGCCTGCTGGGTTTTAATGGCAGATTATTTTGATGGTAGGTTATTTTACCCCATGATAATCAGTACAGAATAAACCACTTTTCCTTCTTTCTGTGCAGTTCTCTTTGTGTCCCTCAACAGAATTCCCTCTCTGGTTGTGAAGCTCCATGGCCCTGCTTGCTGTCCAGGCTGAGTGCTTGTCTCATGTCCCAGCCCCTGCTGCTCTGTGCCTTTTTCTTCTCTGCATTCCCTATTTTCTTTAAATCACATGGGATTCAGTGTAACTGTAAGGAGTTTTTAAGTTCCCATATACATCACCTTATATATCACATATTTTACGTGTTGCTATTTCTAAAGCTGACACTGCACACACTCTGTCACTCCCAGAAGGAAGATCTTGGATGGATCTGCACAAGTGCTCTCCAGCACGATTTTTGTCTCCTTTATTTTGTGGGACCCTGAAGTTCTGTCCACATTTAATTACAAAATCTGCCATTGTGAGAACAGAATTGCAAGAAATCTCTCCTGGCTGAATTACAAATGGGGTCAAACCCTGCAATCTCTATTCAAAAACACTCCCAGTGACACTGTCACCTCAGTGACGCCCTGATTTGAGCCACCTCAGATTTCACCTGAAATTCCACCTGAAGACATAACTTGGAGTGCAGCAGGAGCTCACAGCCCTCTATTTGAGCAAAACAGGGATGAGATTTATGCCAGCTGTGGTTTCTGCAGGAAGTCCTGCCATTAGCAGGCTGCAGGATTAAAACCCCTTCCAGTTTGCAAAGCTTCTCCCTTAGAACCTCATCCTCAGCAGTGAATGTGCCCTGATCTCTGCTTAGCACACCAAAGCTGCTCTGGAATCAAGCTTTCCCTTGTTATTATCACACATTTTTAGGTGTAAAGATGACAAAGCCTCCCCAGGCCACCTTGACCCTCCCCTTGTGCCCCTCTGATGCCCTGGGCTGATGTGAGAAAGAGCAAACAGATTGCAAGGAAATGGGATGAACTCACACACTCGGCTTGTTGTTATCTCCGCAGCTCGGTGTAATTCACCCAATTCTGTAATTTCTGCCCAAGGAACTCCCTGCAATGAGATTACAGGAGAGCTGAAGGTCACTCCTGGACTGTGTCATCCGCAGGAAATTCAATGTATGCTTGCACTATATTTATCTGCAGCGAATGTTGTGCAGCAAATAGGATAAAGCAGAGGTGTGCAGTGGGCAGAGAGATAAAATTGAGAGTGAAGTGCTGGCTTGGGAGGGTTCATGGCAGGGAAAATCTCACCAGGCTGCACGAGGCAGACCTGGGATGCGGGGGCTGGGTAAAGTCACCTGAACTCTTCCATTTTTTTAATAGACAATTGTGTTTAAAGTAGATTTTTTTGGGTAGAAAATGAATTTTTTCAAATAAACACATATGGGATAAAAATTAGCAAGGATAAAGAGCTCCCAGCCCTACAGAAAAGTCACAAGGCACTGACTAGAGGAAATGATTTTTTAACTGAGGGCTCCACGTCAGCCTTCCAGGAAGGCACAGGCTTTCATGTCTGTTGTAGGAAGCAGAGAATTCCAAATACCTCAGCAAATGCCTGCTAAAAATCAGGTTTTGCCTGGAAATGTGCAGTAAATGTTAAACAGCAATGGATTTTCTGTGTAATCAAATTGTTCTCCTATTAATACTTTTCATGAAACATATTTTACACTGAATCCCATTAGCTCTCCTTTTTGCAATTCATTTTTTTCACATAACTCTTCTCCTCCCCTTGCAGAAAAAGCAGGGAAATATCAGAATTACAAATTCCATTTTTGTTTCCATCAGCTCATTATATAAATTATTCAGAACTCTTTTATAAAGTGGGGATTTCAGCTTCCTTTACAGAAATAAGGAGAAAAGACAGTCCTAAAACAAAACAAAAAATGGTAAAAAAAACCTCAAACATTTGATGCAACTTTAATTATCTTTTCCATTAAACTGCAGCATGTTCACCAGTTTATAATCTCAAAAATATCCTTTATACTGATATCTTTATATATATATATATATTTTATATATCCTTTATACTTTATATCTGAGATGTTACTCAGAATATTTTCTACACTTACCATAATCACCACTCCAAAGCTCCTAGTTCTTCCTCTAAGAAGAACTAAGAAAAGAGGAAAGGAAACAACAAAGGAGCAGTTCCCAAGGCACAATATTTCTTTTGGGTTTGAATTCTCAATTTTCACATCCATCTCCAACAATCACCATCTTCTGCCACCTCCAAGTTCCCTCTTACAGCAAAGTCTCCTCTCCCTCTGCAACCATCACCTTGCACATTGCCAAACGAGGGATTTTAATCAAAGCATTCCAACCTGTGGCACATTTCTTAACCAGAAAATATTTCCAGTTCCTATTTTAAAAATAATCAAATGAGATTTCTAGTATTTACATCAAAGCCAACGTGCTTCTGACGGCACAGGAAATTTCATGCCAAGCACTAGGAAGAGTTTGGGAGCACTTTAACTTTTTATCAATATCCATTTGCTGTAATGAAATTCAAATACTGTGTTAGCAGCCAGTGGTTGTTTGACAATCCGGGAAAAATGAATTCACTTTTTTTTAGATGTAGATCTGCACCATGACAATAAGAAGAACAGGTTTGATTTTGTTGATTCATTAAAATCAAGTGTCTACCACTTACTGAAAGGAAACATAGAAAAAGGATGTTATGATGAATTAGAAAATCCTTTTGGATTACTCAAGGTCAGACAGGTTTTGGGGTTTTTCTACTGGACTAAAAACAAAGTTTAGCTGCATTCACAGTCACTGATATTGATTTTAGGGTCCAGCAGAGAACCACACAGGGATGTTCATCCCTGCCTTGTCCTGGAGAAAGGGAAGCTGGAAACTTGTGGTAAAATTGTCAAATTTAACAATTCTCAAATGTTTAAGTAAGAGATTAAATAGTACAGAAAATCAAGGTGCTTTGTTCCAAGGAAACAAATGTCAACAGGAAACCAGCAGACAAGATTCTACCAGAAAGAGAAATACTGGAATGAGTGCCTGGAACAGATGAGGGGTGATATTTAAAGAGAAAACAACAGACAAGATGTAGCTGAGGGTCTTTCCTGACTCCATTTCCTGGTGTTCAGTGTAAATTCTGCTTTTCAGCCATAATTCAGCAACACATAAAGTGGTGTTCACTGTGAGACACAAACCTTGAGAATGAATCTCATTTAACTTCTGTGTTAAATGTGTTAACACTCACTTAAGGACCAGGTTTGTGGAGAGATCTCCAGATCAGTGCAGGTGTCTGGGGAGCCAAGCAGAGCCTGAAATTCTGGGGCAAAACGGAGGCAGAGCAAGAGGTGGAAAAGGAGTGTGACAAGAAAGGGCTAAAACTCTGGAAATTAGGAAATCAGTGAACACCCAGCACACAGCAGCAGTGCCATCCACATCAGAGGAGAACATGTTCCCTTCTGAAGATGAGAAAGGGAAGTCAAGAAGTCATAATTTTCATCTGGAACATCTAACATTGAACTGATTTCCTTTAGATAAAACGGTGTTAACATCTGGATTGTTAATTATGAAGCAGATGACAGCTGACAGCAGATGTCAATTGTATTTTTAGAGAGGAATCCATTGATTGAAAACTACATGTTTTATCTCCCCAAATAAAAGACACATGAAACAGATTCTAACAGTGTTGCAGGGGAATGAGGCAAGTTTAAAACTCTGTATCTAGGAGTGAGTTTTTATAAGCTATCAGATTAAACTGCTCATATACATCCAGCCCAAAATTAATAATGGAAATATGCCTGAATCCTTTCAGTCAACATCACTCTGTGCTTCATGGGAATATGATAAAAGCTGTCAACAGAATTATATAAAGGAGTCAGGATTAGGGATGTCTTTTTGGAAACTGACAGCAAAGTTTCTACTGAACAAAGTTTTGTTGGTGATACTTTCTGTCCATTCTTGTTCAGCTTTTCAGAAGCATAACAACTGGTGAATATCCAAATATATTATTTGCTTTTTGATTCTTCCTCTCATAAACACATGATAATAAATAATTATTTATTATCACGTGTTTATTGGAGGGAGAATCACAAAGCAAATAATATATTTGATTATATGTTATATATTATATTTCTGATAATAAATAATTGTTTATTATCCAGTAATAAATTACTCCAATGAACAACCACACTTAGTGATTGTTTTTTAAATATCCTTTTACTTGGTTTTGCATTTATTGACTTGTTTTTAAGGGGATGAATTGTGCTGTTCGACAATCATAGAAGCTGAAATATTTTATAGTTGTTATTCATGACTCTGAATTTCAATAATCTGTGGCACCTCCTTGTCCTTTAAAATGTTGGCAGCACTCTGTGGTTTTTATTAAAATATCTGGGATGCTTCTTTTTAATTTGTCAGACAAGGGAGGGCACAGGTGGCAATGCAGAACAGGAGGATTCATCTGAAACAGAAATAAACCCCAAGGATATTGCCCTGCTGTCTGTGTTTATTCAAATCCCACTGACTTTTGTGAGAATCCTGAGTACCAGTCCAGGTTCTTTTCACCTTTCTAGCAGGTAAACAATCATTTTCATCTGCTCTGATAAATTCCCATCATTTCCTTCCCACCTTGCTCAGGGATATCTGGAAGAAGTAAAAATATCCACTCAGTTAAAACCTGACTTAACAAATCAGAACATCCCAAATAAGCTCGGAAGTTTAAGCAGTGCCCATTCTGTTACCAGCACCAAGAACAACCAGAGCTGAGCAGATAGCAGCCAAAGACATGAAGACATGACCCAAAACAATAATTACTGCTTTGGAAAGCTGAAAACCCAGCAGAAAAGCAGATTTTTCAGGTAAATAAACACATCCAGATTGACTTGGAAGCATTTGCAGCTGGGGCAGAGGAGTTGTGATCTGAGCACAAATAAACGAGAGTTCTCAGAATTAATATAGAGCCTCATCTCATCTTGCAGCCTGAGAAAAACTAATCACATCAAATAATTTATTCAAGGAATAGCAACTGGAGGACAGCTGTCATCTCAATTAAATGGGCTCCTATTGGCAGTCACGCCACATCACTCCTCTCTTGACCCCAATCCATCCCTTGGTGTGGCTGTGTGTTAGACACACTCCTCAGAGGTAATTCTGTCTTCTAACCCCAGCTCTGCCTTCTGGGAATTTAGTTTTGTCTCATCAAACTCCGTTTCTTGTCTACCCAGCTGATATCTCCCAGTCAAACCTGGTAATCTTTAAGGAGTCCTCAACAATTTGACCCTTTTTATGCCTTCTTTTGACCTTTAATTTTTTTTTTTTAAAACTTAGAAATGAAAAGTAATTCCATAAACGTGTGAAATGAAAGGACATGGTTGAGAATTTGGAAAGTTTATCATGCAATAGAGGAATTCTAATAAAGGATTTGTCATGATAAAAAAAATAAAAATCCCATTTGATTACACAGTTCTTCTGAAATTATTCAGTCTTTTGTTCACTTTGGTAAATTAATTTTTTAGTATCATAAAAATCATAGAATATCCTGAGTGGGAAGGGACCTGCAAGGGTTATTCAAGTCCAAATTCCTTTGTGATCCTGCAGAATCAGCATTACTCTGAGTGTGGTAAGACACACAATATTTGCAGTATATTTAATCTTACCTTCTTTAGCTCTATGCACTTAAATGAACATCTCACAATTTTTGCCAGAGAAAGTTGTGATGTTCTTCCTTGCCAGACTAGTTTCCAAGAATTTCCTCTGGGACATGGCAATTGTGAAATCTGTTGAAAGGAATAAGGAAAATATGAGGAAAAGTCATCGTGGGGATGATTTAAAACATTCCCTTCACGAGATGTGTCTGGAACATGGAGATAATGAAATCACACGTCCTGATGAAACATCATGGAAGAATAAAACATTTTATTGAATGTGATGAAAGTAATGTAAGATGTTAAATTTTAAAACTCTCCCACACTGTAATTTGTAAGATTTTATGGCCAATATCCATGCAAGGCACTGCTACAATAATCACTTAATTCCTGACTCCACAGAAATTAACTCCACAATCCAATGGCAAAGAGCAGAATCATTTTAATGTTCTAGCAGTTAGAGGATAGAGTGTCTTATTTAAATACAGATGCACTTTGAACTACCTGCCCTTTCACAATTTGGCTGGAAATTAGAATAATTATACTGCACATCATTATTTTTCAACAGTTGTATCTTATATCCATATACAGAGATAGAGATATGTTCCAGCCAGATAAAACAACTTATCAGAGGTGCATAAAAAATAGGATCTCTTTCCAATTAGGCAGCTAATAAAAATATCTTAATAATCCTTTGGAGAAAAAATACACTGATATCTTCTAAGGTTCAAATTTAAGACTTCATTTCTGTACAATATTCTAAGCAGGAATAGAAAACAAAGGGATGTATCCTAGATAAAAATAGAAAAGGATAGGCATAGCCATTGGTTTTTACCTGGTGTGCTATGTTAAGACAGAATAAAAAGAAGAAAAATATTTGATTGTGTTTAAAATTTTATTATAATCTGGTAAAAGAAATGCAGTTTTTAAAGTTTTTCTCCTCTTTAAAAAAATCAAACACTGAGGAGCAGTTTTTAATACCAGAAACCATGATACATCTCCATAGGAAACACTGTATTATTAAAGGAATTCTGGAGCATTTATTCTGGAGATACAAGGATAGATTTCCTTTCACTTCCATCACACTTTTAATCTGAATTCTGTCAGACAAGAGATGCCTGCTGTCATCAGCCCTGAAATGACCAAGCTCATTTTCAAACCAACCAACTGGAAGGTAAAGACTGAGGGCTTTGTAAAAGAGACTTCAAGACAGGAAACACAATAAAGAGATATAAAACCAAATAAACAAACAGAAACCACGGAATATTTCCAAAATCTGCTCAGCCCAATCAGAAATGGCTCTTCCCTAACCCAAAGCATGATTCAGCCTACAAGAAAACAGAGGCTGAATAAAAACCACTCATCTTTTGTGCCTTGGGCTGTTTACAGTTCCTCTCCTTGAGTGAACAAGTCGTGCAGAAGATGCTCCCAGGCAGATTTGTGCTGTTAGCTGGGACCTGCACTAATATTTCCTCAATCAGCACTGCATGTTCTGCCACCCACATATTTGACCTTTTGTGACCAGGTTTTCAGCACAGTAATTCAAGGGTGACATCCTGGACCAGCTCGAGGTGTCCTTTGTTGTGAGGCTCCTTCCTTTGAAGCTTCATGTGCATAAATTAGGCTGCATAATTTCCAGGCCTTCAATCAAAAAGCAATTTCTTTTCACTGAGTTGAAATGGATGGGGTTTAACTCATCAGGATTTTGACTGGTGCTGGTGGCATGTTATGGAACATGAGGGCTCAAGGAAAGGACCTCGATTTTCCAGCCTCAGTCATGACAATAAATTGTGAAAGAGCTGGTAAAGGAACCAGAATTTCATCTCAGGAGTGTTCTACAAATACAGCAGATTCTTTAGACTGGTTTCCAAAATTATAAGAACAATTTCTTTAGTGCCAAATCTACCAGAGCTCCAACTCCAAATTTGTAGAATTTCTGGTTTGGGCAATTTCTGGGAATTTCTTCTCAATATTTATTTAATAATTACAGTCACTTCCTCCTGCTGCTCTGTAGCATCCTATTTTTAGCACTTGCTTCCTGAGAGATTCCTTCCTAGATCCATATAGTTTCTTCTTTTTCTGTTTACCCTGTTACCTTTTCAAGCCTTCCTTGATTTTGGGAATGTGATTCTTCCCTGTTACTGTTCAACAGCTCCAACATTTTCTGACATTTCACAGAATTTGCCTCATTTTGCTGCTCTGGGCTATTTTCCTGTAGCACAGCTGAAGTCTCACACTTAAGGGAAAGAAAGTCTTAAGGGGAAGAAAGTCCCTTTTGATTTCAGGCAGAATCAGATGAAATATCCCTCATAATGATCACAGTCCCTAACTGATCAATAGAGCAAAATTTCTGGGGATAAAGGTGCTTCTCTCCAAATAAAAACATCCCAGAATTTCTTTTTTGCTGCATCTCTTCAGTGGCTTTACTGAATTTGTTGCAGGTTGGCATTTTGTATTTTCACAAAAAGTTTCTATACCAGCATTTGGAAGATCAGTAATTCTGGGTTTGAAATTTGGCTTTCAAGTAAAATATGGAAAAGCGTGGCTTGAGGCACAAAGGAAAGAATAAAGATAAAACATCTGATTGTTCTAAAAATTCATTGTTCAGCTCTGTTTACAATGCCTGAGTCAGGTGTTATCAGAATGCTGCATGTGCCATCTATTTCCAGTGTGTTCAAGAGGCTTTCGGTAGAGTGGGAGTGAGATTTGAGCTTTTAATCTGAAAAGCCTCAGAAGTTATTTAAAACTTGACAAATGAGGTTATTGCAAAGCAACTTTAATATCAAGCAAGGTTTTCCCCACATTTTTTTCTGTACACAGTAAGGTTTTTGGACATATCTATGTTTTCTACTATCATATAGATGTGAAATGAATTGAGTTTAGAGATATTTTGTGTATTTTTCAACTCACTGTGAGTCCTTGAAAAGTATTTTTTCTAAGGGAAAAAAAAAAAAGCTCCAAGAAAAAAGCTGTTCAGAAGTTAAGTCATCCACTGAAGTTTAAGGAAATAAAAGAAATCATCCTATTGAATGTTTCCTTCGGCTGAAGCCTTCATTCTGGCTGGAAAAGGTTAAACATTGACACACAAGATACTTTTCAGAAGAAAATTAAAAGAAATAGGAAATCACACAAAACAAATCACAGGGGTAATTAGGCCAGAGCAAATTTCTGGATCTGTGCAGTGTAAACCACATCTTTTTAATGTCTAACTCCCTGTTCCATCCCAGTGGGAATTAGCGTTCATACAGAGATCACGGCCACCCTGAATCCCTGCTTGGAGTTTCCTCTCCAAACTGCTCTGTGCCCTGCAGAGTTTCGACTTCTGGAGGATTCTCTGGGTTTGATTTTTAGCAGGTTTCCAGGCCACACTTTTTTGCTAAAATGCAGAAGATCTGGTGGTGTCTTGTTGGCTTGGCTCAGTAGGAACCTCCCTGGGAAGTGACACGGGGGTAAGGAGCCGGCAGTCTCCACCACCAACTCCCAGAGCAAGGAGAGGAGGTGTCATTGTCATGGAAAAGAGCAATAAATCACCTTCAGGGCTGCGAATGCAGCGTTTGCATGGTTTGCTATTTGCATTTGTGTGGTTAAAGTCCCCCGTGGGATGGACAAGGAATTTTGTCAGGAGCTGCTTTATCTGCCAGAGTCAAAGTCATTATCCACTCTGAAGACTGTTGCTGTTTGTTCCA
This sequence comes from Pyrgilauda ruficollis, assembly GCF_017590135.1. Classification (NCBI taxonomy): domain Eukaryota; kingdom Metazoa; phylum Chordata; class Aves; order Passeriformes; family Passeridae; genus Pyrgilauda; species Pyrgilauda ruficollis. The sequence goes on from NW_024520318.1 coordinate 2,811,642, forward strand.
GAGATAGAAACACCAGGGAATTCTGTTTCAAATTCCTAACTGACTCTGAACTATTCATTTAATAAAAAAATTAATTAAACTGTTCATGTCTACTCTGGAAAAAAATATTCTTCAGGTTTTGGAGGACATGCTCTCAACCATTGCAATATCAAGTAATCCTGGCATGACACATCTGCTTTCCAAAGGAAGTCATGAATGACCAGATGCAAATTATCTGGAGGCATAATTTTGTGAACTGACTTGCCTGAACTTTTAAAACAGATTAACTTTTCACACAGTAGTGATGACTCCAAAATTAACGTGATTATTAACGATCTTATTTAATCAGCAGATTGGCAAAGACATCTCAGGTTTCTCCTGGATTCTACAAGAAACAGATTCAGACAAAATTAGGAGTCCTAGAGCACAAACATCCTGTTAGCACTCAGGATTCAGAAACTTTGATACTTTGCCTTTTCCAGCATCTCAAATTATTCACTGGAATAGATTTTGTTGTACAACAAACCAGAGGGGTCACTCCAGTTGTACTTTGGGGATTTGTAGAAGGCAAAGAGCTTTGATAAAAAAACATGTATTTACACATGACCTGGTACATTTCTTTTACTTATGATAAGGGAATACTTCTTCTTATGAATTCACCTTGCCCTTCAGAAACATTTCTCTTCTCGCTAGGATGATAAAATGGTGTTATCAGTGTTTTAATAAAATTGCATTCTGCCAGGGTGGGCAGTGACAAAAGGAACCAGAAATTGTGGGGATCAGGCAGACCTTCCTGACTTCCAGGTGGGAGTGCACAAAGCATCCAATCCAGGTTTCTATTTAAAGACAACATTTTTCACTGTGGCCAAGCATTGTCAAGAATATTTTGCAAAATACCCAGAAAATAAAGAGGCACAAGTGGAAAGGCTCTGAGGCTCAGTAAATCTGACTGTGAACTAAGAGAATATAATGGGTGCTTACCCTGTTATTGGGGTTTTTTCCTTTATTTATTCCCTTGGTACCAATTATGACCACCATTAGGGATAAAATACTGGAGAACTTGTGGCTTTGGTGTGCCCCAGTCCACAGAGCACACAAATAAATGTAATGTCCACACCAGGGTGAAGCTGAAGGCAGGAGGAGATGAGGATTCTTCTCTTTTATGGCTTTTCACTGTGGAGAGAAGAAAAGTGAAATGACCTTTATGAAGGAAATGAGGAAGAATCCTCACAGCGAGTAAAATCACAATGTCTGATTGTCTTAAATCAATTGCAGCTTTGGAAACTCCATCAAAACCCTGTATGAGGAAATTTTTAAATATTGCAAATTGCTGCAAATTAATTTCTGCAGTGGCTGCCAAAATCATCCAAACCCATCTAACAGTGCTACAGTTGTAAGAAACTATTTGGAAAAATGTTTTGCTGACTTTAGCTTGTTAGCACTCACCAAATCTGATCTGTCAAATTCAAGCTGTTCCAAGTTCTGGAAGAAAGAGACAAGAAAATGAAATTATTGTACAATGGAGAAGAGAAACCCAAACCTGGTAAATAATCAAAGAAAGAAAAGTGACTAAAACCGTGAATTTCTATGTTTGTATTTTTCCTTTTGAGTGATTAGGGATGAAAGGATGCAAATGATGGGATTTATATCTTAGAAAAAGAATTTTTCTTTTCTTTATTTTTACAATAAATCTAACAGAAATAAGGAGAGTGAATTGGTGTCACCAAATGGTTTTTGTCCAGATAAAGTTGAAAAGGAAGGAGGAGGACTGGCAGGAAACTTTGTTCTTTGATTTTCTGCTCTTTTTAACCAAAGTAGGTTTGCTGGTTTTTGTGTTGTTATTTCTGGTGCTGTGAAGTCATTTAAATATGATGGCATTTCTCATCTTTTCAGCTGGGGAGGATTCATTTGACAGGTTCAGATGGGTGTAGATGGATGTATAGGAACTAGATATATTTTCACCATAATCCAGCGTATCTGAAGGTCCAGTACAGTAGCCCAGAAAAAGTTTAGTGACATTTAAAATCTAATTATCCTCCTAATCCACTGCTCTCATATTGCTGATCAATCTCTACCTTTGTTTTGTCTGTAGCATATATTCCGTCCTCAAAATCCAAGGGTTGATTGACTTTCTTTAATTTGAATGGGTATAACTTATCCATTTTTGTTTTGCTTCAGCTAGTGCATTTCTCTTTCAGTTTGATTCACAACATGAAAATTAGTATTTCCTGCTTCTATTTACTGTTAACATTACCAGTAAATAATGGATGTTGCAGTAGCAAAAGTGGTGACTGCTTTCCAACCAGATGACCTTTTTAACTAAAAACAAAGTCTTTGATCTTCCAGTGATATTACAGAGTCCTCACAGAGCTTTCCCAGGAAAAGGCTCTCTGGTTTTCCAAAGAAAAAATTAAATTCTAGATGAAAGTCACTGAAATTTCAAATGAATTGAGAATGCTGCTGTATTTTCAGTAATTGACACTAGTGATGGCTTTTAAGCAATTGTAGCACAGGGATATTGCACAACTCTGTTAGATGTTTTATTTCTCCTTAATTATACTGCAGATGTAAGCAACATGGTACTGGGAAACTTCAAATAAAAGATTAAACCTTCCTGGGATCACAGAAATGCTCTCCCAGAGTTTTCCTTGTCTGTGTTCCACAGGCAAAGCAGCAAATTCCAACGTGATCTTCCCAACCTTCTCCTGTGACTTGGTTATTTTGAAGACTTTTGTGCAGACCATTGGATGGGATATTTGGGATGGAAATCCAACAGCCACACAGGATTTGTTTGTACACTCTCTGAATTTTTTAATCCTGCACTCTGGGCTGGAGTATCTGTTCAACTGGATTCATTCTTGGGTTTTCCTGGGTGCTGGTGGCAGGGTGTCAGCCCTGCACATATTTAAACATCTCTGCAGTGTTTCCTGTGATCTCTCTGGTTACTCCCTTCTGCCTTTGGCACAGGAGCTTTCATTTCCTCACTGCTGCTCAACTGCTTGTTTGGGTTCCTGGGAACTTGTGCAGCAAACACTGCACTCCCCCACAATTCCCAATGTACTGCCTCTGTCTGTGGGACGCTATTTACACCAGAAGTGGTTATAAATGAAAAAGTCAGTATTTTTTTTCATTTTCACGATCCACAGATGTATTTAACAGTGTAAATTCCGTAGAATAGAAGTCTGTAGAACAGAAATATCTCTTAGCTGTTGCTGCTGGTTTGGATTTCCCTTTGCTTTCCTTGAAGCACACTGCAGGGATCAGACTATTTCACAGCAGCCACTCCACAGCCTTAACTCTTTTTATCCTTTTGTTATTCTGGGCATTACGAATGTGTGAACTTCATTCCAAGCTCCGATTTTATGGCAATAAATAAATATGGAAATATTTATTTATTGCCATATGAAAATATGGCAGCAGCAACCCCAGCCCCTTCAGGTGAGCGAGGAGAGTTTGGAATTTTTGCAGTTTTTGACACCAGCCAGGAAACTCAGGGCACTCCACTGCTACCTGCAGTTCCTGCCTTCAGGGAGAGGAGGGAGCACAGACATTTCAGCTTCTCATTCTGCAGCTCTGGAAGAGCCAAGCTGCTTGTGACAGATGAGCCTAAATGGAGCAGAAGGGGCTGTGCCCTCGGGAAAGGTCGGGAAGCTCAGTCAGTGGGGAAGTCAGCCAGCAGTTACTGCAGGATCCTGCTCTTCTGTGCTCTTTGCAGCACAAATTCCTGCTTCAGGCAGCTCGGAGTTCCTGCTGCACAAAGCCTGAGACAGAGGGAAAAGTGATAGATGAAGGAGAGCTGGGAGAGAAGAGAGGGAGAGGAGAGGAGAGGAGAGGAGAGGAAGAGAAGAGAAGAGAAGAGAAGAGGAGCTCTCCCAAAAAACCACTCCAGGGCCAGCGTAACGTGGAACCCACAGCACAAACTCAAAGACCGGATCAGGGAATCACACCAAAATGTCCATTTCTACTGCAGAGCAGAGTTCAGTGAAAAAGCAGGAATTTTCACAGGAAGCAGCAGTTGGAAGACAAACACTTGGGCTAAGCCTGGAAAACTCTGGATGGGGTTTAATGAGCTCCCCTGGCTGCCACAGCTGCACTCCACCAAAGACATTTTAAGGAAGAGTGGCTGTTCCCTCACTTTCTCCCAATTAAAAAGAATCTGAACAGATTTATCCAATTTGACTGAAGCTACCACAGCTTGAAAAGAAAACAGTTGGTTTATGAAAATGTTGATGGTTCAGTAGAAAGAACAGAAGACTTTGGAAGTTTCTTGAATTAGCCTTTGAAAAGGCAGCCAATTTTCATCTTCATTTATCCAGGCACATATGGATGGTTCTATAAGCAAAAAAAAACTAAAAAAAAACCCCAAAAAGCCAACTTATCTTGGTCTCTTTAGGGTATGAAATCCAAATGAACTGAGATAGAGTCCTCTGAAATCTGGCTCATCACTTATGAAACCTGAGATTTTATTCTTTGGAAAACTTGTCATCTTGGGAGAGCTGATATATTCCAGCTGTGATGATAAAGGTGGGATGCAGAAGACATTTCAATCAAATTATTATTCATTAAATAATAATCCTGGAGACTTTTTTTTCTCTCTTTGTCATCAAAATTAGGGGCATGGCTGTGGGGGGTGCTTGCAGTACTGGTGAGTTTTCTGGTACAAAATCATGGGGTTTGTTTCAATTAAATCAAAGTTCCTTTTTCATCAGATAAAATTACCTGAAGTGAATTTCTAAAATTCCCATTTTTTTTATTTCAGCATCACAAGGCAGGCTTGTTCTGGGGATTGAGAATCATGACAAACGAGGAAAATGTCACTTTGGAGTGTGCCTGAAGCTGATTTTCCATATGATGATGTAGGGCCCTGTACAAGGACATCTCCTGATCACTGGGGAGTTCTGGGAAGTTTTTTACAGCAATTTGATTTCATGGGAACTTTCATCCCATGTCTCCTGAATATCAAAACACATGTTGGGCTGTAAACAGATCTCGGTTTTGGATGTAAATATTCAAACCCCTCAAGGCTGAGTTAATAAGTTAGAGAAGCTTATTCAAGGGAGAAGAAAGAGCCTACTTAGGCTGTCAATACAATTCACAAAATGAATTTTTGTGCTCTGTCAAGGGAATGTTGGAGTCAATATCTGCTGCACAGAAAATGTCAAACTCTATAGGAGTACAGAGCTGTCTGTTTTTGGAAAGGTGGAAACTCTTCTGCTTTTAAAATGACAGCAATAGTTTAGAAGTTTTTTAACTTGTGTATTGAAGGGCTGGGAATTTAAGAATTTTATCTTTTTTTTTTTTTTTCTTTCTCCAGAGCCTGGGCGCATTTCCAGAAGGGCAAGGGTTTGCTGTGGAGTGATATGAACAAGACTAAACACCAAAAGCAGAAAAGAGCTGAAAATTCAGGATGAATTAGCACAGGTAGCCAAGTGCCACATTCCTGAGCCAGGAAAAGCTCCCAGGGCAGGATGGGTTGGGTTGGTGCACTGGAAGGACACCACTGATCCAAAATCACACCTGCTGCAGAGCTGCAAAAGCCTCTGGCTCCTAAACATTGCACTTGTCAGAGATGAATGAGAGAGGGAGAGGAGTTTTAACAGGGAATAAAGAAACCCAGAGCTGAAATAGGCTCCTGTCCTTGTGGGGGCCTTAAACTCATGATTCCCTGAGATGACAGAGGAGGTGACACAGATGAGCTGTCTCTGCTGAGCCGGGGCATAGCTGTGCTCAGCTTGCCACCTCTGCCAGCTCAGAGAGGAGCACGTTTGGCCAGGATTGTGGGGTCCACAACCCACCTTAGGAGAAGCCTGTGAGTGAGATGCCTGGGTGGGATCCAAGCATGCCTTGGGTGACTTGAGTACCTCAGGAGATCTTTCCATGCACTGCAGTGGCACGAAACTGCCTCCAGCTTCAATGGCAAGGGAGAAAAGAGGAGGTTTTCCTGCTCTGAACTGAGATCTTGCCTTTGCAGGAGCTCCTCTTCAGCTCCAGTGAAGGTCCATCCATGAGCACCAGGCAGGACAGAGCTGTGGAAAGGCCTGGAAAGGGTCAAACACCCCATTTATAACCATTTCTTTCCCTTTTATATATCTCCTTTCATTTTCTTTTCTAATAATTTCTTTTCTGTAATACATTTTCTTTTTCAAACTTGATTCCAGTAATTACCAAAACCTAGAATCTTCCCTGTTAGGACATCCTGGATTGGCAGACTGTGTAAGATTTGGGGTAAATAATTTTTACCTCAGAAAAATACCAGTTGCAAGTTCCCAATGTCTGTTATGGCTTTTGGGAAGGTCTATGGAATTTCTTCCAGAGGTGGATATGGACACCTAAGGACAGTTTGTCCTGGGAATAATGGCAGGTCTGTAAATCTGGATACCTGGTGTGACCTGTCACCTTCCTTTAAGGAATTCTTTGTTTGTTTTTTATGGTACAAAGATTTACCCTGCTCTCCCCAGTCCTTGCAAGTGCAACAAAATGTGAATACTGAAGGCAGTATTTAACATAACTGGAATTAATCCACACTACTCTGGGCTTCACTCTTTCTAGGATTGTGCCATTAGAATTTTCCTTCCTGGAAATCTGGTCTTAAAGGTCTAAACTGTCTCTTGGAATCAGAGAGGATCTGAAAGCAAGTGCCAGACCCTTTTTTCTCAGAAAGAGAGTAAATTTCTGACATTCCTCTCTGGCCTAACTCCTTCCAGCCCATCAGATGTGACAAACATTCCTCAGGTGCTTCTCTTTATACTTTCCTCTTCTCTTCCTCACAAAAAGCTGCAAGAGCCTGTCCCACAGCCCAATTATCTCTCTCACTAATTACACTGATCAATCAGTCCATTTGATCCCTGGGTGTGCTCTCAGTTCACAGGGAGTGTGAGGGAATTTGGTTTAATTTGAAGCCAAGACTTTAGGCTGGGCTGCATGACCTGGTCCTTGTGTGGAGCAGGAGTGTGCAGGTGAGCTCACCTGGGCTGAGCTTTACCTGCCCAGAGGCCCCAGGATCACTTCATGCCCATCAACACCTGATGACAACAACGCCAAAGTGTGCACAACGCCAGGGACACTCAGAGTTTTATCTGTCTCCCACTACTCAGGTCAAGGTTTTCCACAAAATTTCCCTTCAGCAAATTTTGCCTGGTCCTTCAGAAAATGAACAAGACAAACAGAGGGGGAAGTCCATCCTCACCTGGCCAGGCAGCAAAAGCAGCTGCAGATTTCCCATTTGGACATTAGAAGAGAGAAGAGGATGATTACTTTAAACTGAGCTTTGTACACCCTTTGTAAACTTCATGTAAGCTTTTCAGCTTTTGCATCCAGGAGAACGAAATAGGAACCAATATCAGATTTCCCATTTGGACATTAGAAGAGAGAAGAGGATGATTATTTTAAACTGGGCTTTGTACACGCTTTGTAAACTTCATGTAACCTTTTCAGTTTTGCATCCAGGAGAACGAAGTAGGAACCAATACTTTTCATCTTCACCTTTCTGGGGAGAAGGCTGCAAGGTTCTGTGAAATCCCTGGAATTCTTAGCTCAGCTCAGGCTGGTTTGGTGCCTGTAACCCCACAGACAGAGCTCTTCATGGGCATCACCAGGAGCAAGGATTCCATCAGCCTGGGTGCATTTTGCTTTCCTCAGGTGGCTCTGGGCTGTCAGACACTGAGGCACTGCCTGAACCTGGAATTCTTTGATCTGGGCTCAATCCCAGCAAGTAAAACAACCTTTACAGAAGTTTCTTCTGAGTGAACGCAAAATCTTGTGGTTTGGGATTGAAAAATTCAGTGTGAGGTTTGGCATTCATAGAATACAGCAGATCCACACCTGCTGTGGATTTGATCAAAGTTCACAGATAAGTGATTTTATTTTCATTTATAATTTCTCTTTTGAGACAGGGCTTTGAACTATGGCCCATGATACTTCTCTTACTATGTAGAAATAGATTTGATTCCAGCATTTTTCATAAATAAATTGTATAAGTGTTCCTTAAAGCAAGATGCCATATACTGAGATGAGTATATGAGGTCTGAAAGAAATGAAAACTCTGACTTTCAAAGCCATACTCTGGTGAGCTGACATTTAACTTTAATTTTCTGCAAGTCAGTCAAAAATATGGACTCCAGATCCCACGGAAGGGACAGACAAGAACTTATGAGAGGGTCAAATAGCAATAGTTGCCAATAGTAAAATTTATATTAATATTTGCCCTCTCCAGCTCCTCCAGGCAAAGATCTCTCCAATGAAGTCTATTTGAATTACATTGAAAAAGAACATGATCATTACAATCTGCAGAAACAGATTAACATAAAATCATGAATAGCTGTACTTACCCAGGAGAGGGGATAGCAGTCCTTTTCTTAAAAAATTACCTAATAAGTGCAACTTACTTTTGAAATGTTACAATTACTTCATCTATTTAAAAGAAAAAAAAAAAAGAGAGAGAAATGTTATAAAGCTATTAAATTTTAAAACAACAAGGAAAAGCAGTAAATTATTTACTTGCAACTAGATAGAGGAAAGAAAACAGGGAAAAAACCCCAAGTTCTTACCTTTTTAAAACAAAGCCCTGCCTCTCCACATGAAGATATCCACAAGTTCCTCCTTTTCTGCTCCTTCTCTTCCACCTGGCCATCCCCAGCATCTGGCACCTGCCTGCTCCCAGCCCATGGCCAGCTCCATCCTGCTGCTCTCCACAGCAGGACCACCTTCCCTCTGCAGTGCCTGCCAGCCTCCTGCTCTACAATTCATTTAAGTGCTGGAGGAAAGGCCTCCAGCAATTAAAATTAGGAAATGAAACAGAACAGTTCTCCAGATAACATTTACCAGCCTCCAGCAGAGTGAGAATGTCAATATGGCTTGATGGGGGGTTCATTTGGAGCAGAGGAAATGAGTTTAAAAATCACAGAGAGCCCCTGATTCTCCCGCAGCAAAACAATCTGTGAATGCACCCAGCAGAAGCAAATAAATCATGAGACGTGGCCTTTTTAAAGGTCACAAAATAACAAGTGGATCAAGATTAATTGGTATTGGCACGTCTATTGTAAAGAGAGGGGAGAAGTGATCAATGATCAAATGACACAAAGAGTCCCAGAAAATGCATCCATCATAAAATAATGGCAAGGTGGAGGCAGTGGCCTCTGGTGTGAGCAGAAGAATGCAAAAGTGGGGAGGAAAAGAATGATTGGAAAGAGTGGTTTTAGGCTGGGGAGTGCTGAGGGGGTTTTTTGGTGATAATAACATGTTAAAAGAACTCGGTTCAGTGGAGAGACAAAGTGTGAGTGAAAGGGGAAATTAAAGTTAAAGTTTGCAAATCCTAGAAAACATGAAGTGTTCAAAAAAAACTCCCTTGGAATGTAGGGATGAAGAGAAAATACCAGCAAAGAATCATTATCCAACGGAGCCAGATTCTGAGAGATAAGTGGGATTGATTGTTCACATGCAAAATAAATCAACAAAATGCATTTCCATGGGACTTCGAGAGGTTTCTTCTTCTGTTTGGATTTTTGTTAATTTTGCATTTAATGAAGATCCTTTACAGTGCCAGGGAGTGTGACCCCCTGAGGGGCTTCTGGTGCATTTTTACGGCAGTGAAGTCACAGGTGAATGATAAAACCCCACTGATATCCCCTGGAATTCCACATTTACTCCCACAGAATCCCAGCATGGCTGAAGCTGGGATGGCCCAGCTCGTTTCCAGGTTAAATTCTGCTCCCAGGTATCCAAGTGAGTAATACCAATACCTGTAGGAAACACATTTTACTGTGAAGGGGGAAATTTGAACTTTAAGGAAGTTTTCAAGGGGTGGTCTAAGTTTCTTTACCAAATTCCACCATCCCACAGCACTCACAAATAATCCTGTCACCCCTGAAGGCACTTTTAGGAATTCCTTATGGATCTCGTATCCCTTTGACTGAGCACCTTTTAAAGCAGGTTGGAATTTTCATAATTTTTTGAAAAATGCAAAAAAAAAAAAAATATACATCCTTCATGTAGTTCTGCTAATACCAGAGGAGAAACATTACAGATGTGACTAAAAGTTCACAGAAGAAGAGATGGGAAAGTTATTTCTATTCAGTTTCTGCTCAGGGCAATGTGAGAATTTAATATTTCTGTACTTTTTAGCATTACTCCACACAGATCTTTAATTCCTTCATTCCCTTTCTCCTCCCAGATATGTGGCTGCTGTTTCACTTGCCTTAAGATTTGCAAAATACCTAAAAAGAGCATTTTTAAAATACCATTTAAAGACCTTTTATTTTTTTTTTAGGTGAAAGACATTGAAGGAAAAGGTTAAAATGCTGCTTTTCCTTCCTGCATTTAGGAGCTGTCCAAGGTTCCTGGTGCTGTAAATGATCCGAATTCAGATTATTCAAATTCCAAAGCAATCCAGGAGCACTGAACACCCCAAGCACAGGTACCTGTGCTAAATATTCCTTTAAACACCTCATTTTAAGGCACTCAGGTCTAAATATTGGCTTTAGTTCCAAACTAAACCATCTAAGCTGAGCTTTTAAAGGTGATTTAGGAAGTAAATAATGGTTTTGAAAGGGCAGATGCAAAGTTTAGCTAATTAATCAATTGTGGTTTTTTACAGCAGGTTGCTTGTGCAGCCTGCAGATGGTTTTAAGGAATTACAGCAAAGTAAATGGTGCAAATCAGAGAATTTAAGGAGTTACAGCAATGTAAATGGTGCAAATCAGAGAATTTAAGGAATTGCAGCAATGCAACTTGTGTAAATCCCAGAATTTAAGGAATTACAGCAATGTAAATGGTGTAAATCCCACAATTTAAGGAATTACAGCACTGTAAATGGTGTAAATCCCAAAATTTAAGGAATTACAGCAATGTAAATGGTGTAAATCAGAGAATTTAAGGAATTACAGCAATGTGAATTGTGTAAATCATGGAATTTAAGGGATTGCAGCAATAACTGTTTCTTGATTCTTAACTTTCAGTGGATGTGGTTATTCCTATTGTGGACTGGGGAAAATTGCCACAAAATCAACAAGTTCCAATTTCCCCCTCGTTGTTCACCAACCCAGAACAAATCAAAGAATCACCAAGGCAAGAAAAGAACTCCAAAATCACCAGGTGCAACCTTCAACCACCAAACCCCATTTTGTCTTAAATCCACTTTTTATTGCAATTTTTGAAATTCATGCCACACAATCACCAGAAGTTTTTAAATGGGAGTCCAGTGAAGAAAAACTAGAGGTTAATTCAGTGATCAGCATTTCAGGAATGTAAAACCAGATTTAATTTTGTAAAACCTTATGAACATATGCCATTATGCCTTGGATTTCACACTTAATGTATTTTCAATGTGGTTAAATTAAGAAAAATAATTAAAGTCAACTCAATAACCTTAATAGCTGGTAGTTGGAGAGCTGAATTAGTATTTTTTGTTGCAAATTGAAATATTAAGTCCATCTGTTTTCCTCTGAAGAAATTCCTGAAATTAAATGGTTTTTAATCATTTTTTATGTAATTAAAAATTTAATGAAAACCTACATGCTTCTGTCAATTTAAAATACTAATTTTAATAGCAAATAATTTTGATAGTAAACAATTTTAACAGTAAAATTAGTAATTTCAAAACCCAAAACCAAACACCCACCAACAGGAAGGAAAATTGAACACTGATAATTTTTCCAGATGCAACCGTAACATTAATATAAATATAATATAAATTAAACCCCATTGAATTCCACCAAAGAAAGGAATGTACAGTTTGGAAATCCCCATTTTCCATGCAGGGCCTTTCATAATTTCTTCTTAATAAACTGCTGGAACTTCTGTGTAAATTAACCATGGAAAGAGTGGAAGCAACTCTGCTTCATGGCACATCGTTTAGGAAAAAAAATTAAAAAAAAAATATATATATACTCACAAACACACACACAATATTTTTTATATATATATATAAAGATACATATATATATATCTTGTCAGGGACAAGAGAGGCCAGAAAGTCACATTTTGTCAATGCCCTGAGTGGGCTTTTAGTGCTCAGTAGGTCTCCTACCCTCACAGTGTGAGGACTTCATCTAATTTTAATTTATAATTTATTTATGGTAATTTATTTATGCATTTATTTATTTGTTATATAAAACTATTAAAAATCTATAACTTTCTTTAAACGCTAATGCAGTTTAAAAAGTGGTTGTGTTTAGAACACTTAAACTATAAATTCCTTCTCTAAATACAAATTCAATACCTTAATTTTTTTCTTCTTCTTCTTTTTTTCTTTGCTGCTGGTGATTGGATGGATGCTCCAGCAGATTCCTGTGGGAATCCCTCTGCCACCTTGCTGGGAATTAATCAGCATCTCCCTGGCCTGTGGAATGTTCCCCAGCATCAGCAGGAGGGGATGATCAATAAATGACCAATTCTGGCACCACGTGGGGACACCTTGCAGGACGAGAACACAGTGGTTTGACAAAAATTGGGGCATTGCTTTGACTCAGAACTCTCAAATGATCTTCTTTTTTATTTGTGCTATTCAACTTCATGTCTCATATAAACACCACGGGCTTGAAAAATGTTGTTGATCAACTCCATCTAAATAAAATAAATTTGCTCCTGAAGGACCTGCTGAAAGTTTCACCATTTCCCAGGATGTCCATCTTAATCCAAAACCATTCATTTTTCCTTTCACTCATTTGGACAGCCAATGTTTCATCAATAATAAATATAATTTTCGTTTTTATTTGCAGTGTTCTAATTCAAAATTATATTAAAAAAAAAAAAAACTTCCAGAAGAAGCCAAATTGTACTTTTCAAATCTACCATTCTAGCAGTGTGTTCAGTAAGGATCCAAAAGAGTTTTGATCCGTTTTCAATCTGTGACTCCCTTGGAAAGGTTTGTGAAACCAGAGCTCTGCAGTCCCCAAAATTTGCTGTAAAAATGCATGTGAGGCTTTATGAAAGTCTCACTGTCAGCCCAGGGATCTCATCAGAGAAATGAAGTTACTTTACACTTAAAAACCCAGCTGAAAATATAAGACAATATCTTAAATCAAATTTAGATGTAGTAAATATTTTTTTCTCCTGTCCTAGAAGAACAAAAAGAAAGGTTAATTATAATTCAGTGCTTAAAACCCATGAAAAGGAGAATTTTAACCATCTGGGCCACTGCAATTCAATCCTAGTTTCAAGAAGAGGAAAATACATCTAAACTCTGAAATAACATTCTGGTACAATTAATTCAATTAGACATGAGTACAGGTGCAATAATTTCTGAGAATGTTAGTGTAAATAATGGTAACCTACTTTAAAAAAAATCACTTTTATGATTAGAAATACACTTTAACTAGGTGTAAATTTTAAAAGAAGACAAAGTTTACTTATTTTTTAAAATTCTGACTCAACTCCAGGGTAAACCAGGAGGAGTCCCTGTAGTTACTCCATGTTTCTGCACAGTCACTGAAGAAAAAAAGCTGGAAATAACTCAAAAAAACATGCAGGAAATATTACTGCTTCACTGGTGATAAAGACATGGATTAACCAGACAAAGTCTACAGAAATTTTGTTACACCTTTGCAAAAATCCTGACAGATAACTGAGAAAACTTAATTATCACCCTGCTTATCAAAGGGCTTTCATGTGCAGTGTCACTTTCATACCAAGGATGGTTTTTATCTGTTTATTACTGTGACAAATGTAGCAACATTTAATGAAATTTCCTTGACATTTTGTCTTCTTTTGGAGTTTGGGGTTATTTTCTCTACTCAGAGTGGAGAGCTCTGCAAACAATGTGGAAAAATCAAAGTGTCACTGACACATCCTGAGAGCCCTGGACTCACCCCAGAAAAACCAAACTAGAGCAGCCTCCTTAAGCTTACCTGAATTATTGGCCTGAGTCATTTCCACCCCACTGAAATAATAATTTCAATTATTATTTGAAATAATAAACTGATTATTTCAATCACATCAAATAAATTATTATTTTCTCCTCTAAGTGCTCCTGTGTAAGTTGATGCACAGGTAAAGCTTGTGATTCTGATTTACTTCAAATTATCAGCTGATATAGAAATTTAACTAAATATTTATGAGCTGCTAGTGAGAAATAAGAGAGGTAATTCATTTAATAAGTGCAGGGACTATCAGATATTTGCTGTATTTCTGCAGCACAGCAGAGAAACATTCACTGGGACTGCAAATATTGGTGGCACAGGGTACAAAGAGGGGCTCAAAGAGGCCCAAAGACAGACTGGAACAGAATGAAACTCAAAGTGAGGCATCTATTTTATTAAAATACACACGTCTATTTTATTAAAAATATCTGAATTTATGGTTTCAACACCAAGCTGAAATTATAAAAAATCCAAACAAACAAAACCCAGCTAAGTTTCTACAAAGAGAAAGTTCTGAGGTCTCACCTGTCTAGGAAAAAAAAATTATATATAAGAAATTTAACTAATTTAACTGAGCCTGGAAGGAATTGATAACTTCTAGCTGGAACTGAGAGATAAAAGATTTAAAAGACAATGTTTGAGGAAAAAAATGGGCTGGAGAGTTTCTATCTCAGTGGAGTCAAATACAATGTTCCACCAGAGAAACCACACAGGAACTTTGTTTTAACAAGAGGATTTTCATTCCTTTTTCTCCAGTAAAAGGTTTAAACATAATCATTTTATGACTTTATCACTTACTGATTCTATTACTAAAAGAATGAAACAGAACTTACAAACTTGCTGAATTATGAGTTGTGTTTGAAAAGGAAGAATTTCTGTTCAAACCTTGCTTTCCAGTGGAATGATCTCATTACTAAAATGACCTCTTTTCAATATACATCCTTTATGCTGAAAAATGACTTAACTTTTAATTCAAATGTATAGAAAGATATCAGAAAAAAAATATAATTATCATATATATTAACTTCTTAATTAGTCATTCACAGAGCATGTAGACAAAGCATAAGATTTCAATAGCATGGATTAGAGACAATATTTTATTGGCATCAATGAAAGAGTCACATGTTGAAATCCAGACAATTTCCCTGTCAGGAGATAAATTGCTTTTCATGCCTTGGTAGTATTTTAGCCTGTAAAAACATCTCCTTCATCATCCAGTTGTGAAACTTTTCTGCAGCTTTTCTTCCACTCAGAAAAAAGATAATTATTCTTATTTTTGCTGCCTCTGTAAAGTTTTTGCTGCACTCACAATTCCTGAAGTATTGAATTTTACTGCTGTTTGCAGCCCTCCCTCATCACCATTCATTCACCACTGTTTGCACACTCATTTCAATGGAATTTTGGGGATCAACACCAAGAGAGAAGTGGAGCAGTGCATCCAAAAAACGCCACCAAACTCTCTGGACACTGAGCCAGGAGCAATTTCACATTCTAGAAAGCAAAAAAAATCAGCATTCGGCTTGAGAGTTCATCACCTGAGAAGAAAGTTTTAAACATTTACTCCAGATATTATTCTTTAGTTCATACAAATTATTATTTGTGTGGGCTCAGTGAATAACTCTCCAGAGTGATTGTCTGGAATTCAGAAAGAAATGAGAAAAACTTGTGAGACTGAGGTGGAATCATTCACACCATATGGATTTTTAGAATTATTTATGTATCATTCTTATATCCATGGACTTGCTAGTAAAGGAATTAAATCCTCCTGTCCTAACAACCTTTTGTAGCTGTTAAATCTACAATTTATTTGTAGAAACCTGGACTGGCTTGTTACAGAAGCAATGCAACAAAATGCCCTCTCAAATTAAATATTTTCTGATTCTCCTTTCTGGTTGTAGCTTTTAATTATGACTCTAATGAATTGTAAATGTGACATCAGAATTCTTGTCTGACACCAAGAATTTGGATTTAATTTAAAAAAAAAATAGAATTATTCTAAGCAGATGTGTTTAATGATCGTGGTGCAATTAAAATATGCAATCAAGCTTGCAGAAAGTACATAATCTCAGGATATATTTACACAATATTCTCTTTGTTTCACTGTACTGGTTACAAATGTGCCTTGGACCTCTTTAGACAGGTTTTGAAATGGTAAAAAAGGTAAATTTAGTTGAAATAGAAGATTATACAGGTCCATATTTCAGGCAAGGGGAATTTGGTATAATTTATTCAGGATTTGGGTTTCCTTTCTTTTCTTCAGTTCTTGATCTGAACAAGAACAGCATTTTCAAATAGATAAATATTTTTTTAAGAAATACCGGGGCTGCTGTGGAGATATGAGTGAGGGATCAGACAGAAACATCTCAGGGAACAAAAAGTGGATTTTCACCCACGTCCTGCAGAGCCTGCCCCCAATCTCTGGCAGATCCAACCCCCATCTCCTTTGAATTCCTGGGAAAGGAACCTCTCTGAACAGCCCAGGGCTCCCCAGAGGCTGATCACCAAAATCTTCAGTCAAGGTTGCCATTTCCAGAAAAAAACACATTCTACTGCAGGAGGGGCTTGGAAAATCCTTTCTGTTTAGATCAAATGCTTGAGATGTGAAAAATGTTGGTCAAATCTCTAAAGACTGACTTAAGTGGAACTGGGATCACTTCTCTTCATGTGAAATAACTCACAGTCACCTAAGCTTTGGTAATTTTTGCTATATCCAACCAAATATAGGAGAAGTTAAGACAATCCCACCTCCTCTGGCCACACACTTTTCCTTGGCTTCTCTCTTCCTTAATTCTAAGTATCTGTACACAAATATCTGTATCCAAAGGTACAGACATAGATCTGAACAATGACCTTGAGAACAGAATGATTAGAGATGCACCAACTTTGCAATGCTTTTAATACCCCAAGAACTGTGATGGGCAAAAAATAAAAAGAAATTAAAGTTTGGAATTTGTACTTATTTGGGAGAACAAAATAGAATACTTTTCATAAGTGACTAGAGAGACACATCAATTATTTAGTTCTAAAAATTACAAGAGGGGGTTCATGTTGAGAAAAGAGTAAAATTTGTTCATATTTCCAAAGTGTTATTAAAATACTCAAGCTTGATGGAGTAAAAAGTGATTTTTGAGAGGTCATTGGGTTGTGTGCATGTTGGATTGAATGTATCCTGTAAGAGCTAATTGTATTTATAATAAAATAAATTATAATAAATATTATAATAAATACATAAATTTATAATAAAGCTATTAATTCATTATAATAAAGCCATTTAAAAGGCTTTACCATAAAACCCCTGGGCCCTTCAGTTCCTTTCTCCTTCAAACAAGGGATTGTTCATTTTGCAGAGCTGCTGCGTGCCTGAGAGAGGGAAGAGGCCTGCACCAGCCACTTCCATTAGCTTAATTAACACATGTGCATAATTAGTCCTTAAGAGATGAAAAGGAGTCTAAAAGAAAAGGGAGAGTGTTTGTGGTACAGCTGGAACTTCCCTAAAACAAAACCACTTTGGGTGGGCAGCGCCGTCTAATGCAGAAGCAAAATCCATTTGGACTCTACAGCTGTGCTGTAGACACTGCATATCAAAAAGGTGATTTTTTAATAGACAAACCACATCCTTGAGCTATAATTTTTCTGGATTCCCTCTGCACAGCCTGTGAAATGCAAGTAATTAAATTTCTATTGTTCTGCAGCCCGGAATCCACGATGAATTATGATCTCAATGGGTTTATTTTTCATTTGGGTTACTCTGCATTGCCATAACTGACAGGAAATTTCTGTATCTCCCTAGCCCAGGACAGTGGATCTTCTTTTAATAATGCACAGGATGGTTTTGTAGGAAAATGTTCTCTTTAACACAGGAAGTGGTGTGGTATTTCATATTTTGAGTCACAGGAAGGTCCCTTTGTCTGAACCTTTTCAATTCCTCATTTAACAAAAGTTTCCAACTCAAGGTTGAGAGAAAGAAATCAAATAAGACAAAATCACAAGACCGGAAACTAAACTCATGGATTAAACACAAAATTGAAATTGGGGTTGGGGAAGGAATTGGATTTTAATAAAATAAATTTAGATGTTAAAATGATCAATGAATTCCTCATCCTTCTGCAAGGACCATCTTCCAAATTGGAAGGTTCAGTAAAATCAATCTTTCCATTACTCTGTTCTCTAGCCAGTGTCAGAAAATACAGGTGCAAGAACTGATAGCCTTGGCTTAAACAATTTATACAGATCGGATGAAAAATATAAATTACTGGAAAAACAATCTTAAAATTCTACTTTATTCCTAATGTATTCAGCCAGTTCTGGATTTTTTAATTTTCCAATGGAAAAAATAGCTATAAAGAAACAAACAAAGAAAAATGCAGAGTTTAAAAGTCTTCCTTCTTTCAACTGCACCTTTATTGGAAAATCAAAAATGTGACAGTAACAAGAAGATATAAGGTTTGAACTTAGAAGTAAATGTAAATTTTTAGGTGAAAACCCATTTGAAGTGACAGTAACATTGGTTATTTTCTTACCTGTGAATTTGATGAGTTTGTCAATATGTATTGCAGAACTTGGATGTTCATTTACAACCTATTTTTGAAAAAAAAAATTAATAAAGACATCCTTTTATGAAGCTATTTGAATCAGTCAGAAGCCTCAGTGAAACAAAATACTAAGCTGATTTTTTGGGCTTTTTTTTTTCTTTTTCTGGAATTTTTAAATTAAATATTATAAGTTCAGGCATAAATACTAAGGGGAGCACTGTCCACAAAGTGTGATCCATTGAAACACACTGAATTTCATGCCCTGAAATTTCTCTATTTTTCTTCTCTCCAGGACTAAGAAGTCATTACTGTATCATTAACATGAAGTTCTTCAATAAGAAATTAAGCCATAAATACTTTTAAAACCTGGGCTTCAAAATCATCCAGATGCTTTTCAAGTACAACCCTCCAACTGCATTTAAAACATGGTTTTCACTCCATTTTCCATTCAGCTTCTCTTTTTCACCTTTATAATGGATTGGAATAATATTCATTTCAGATCTGTCATGTAGCTCTATAAAAAGTCAGATTTGATCTCCAGCTCAGCTCCTGGAGATGGTTCCCTTTCTCTGCTGGTTATTTTATCTGACTGTTTCAGCAGTGCAGAGCTCAGATCGTGGCAGCCAGGGTGATAAAGTCCTGGGAACTGGGAATTGTCGGGCTGATTTCTGAGAAAACATCTGATCAACTCCCCATTTCCTCTGCATGCGTTCAAAATAATGGCTCAAAGACTCCCATAAATATTATCAGGAGGATTCAGACTGAAAAGTGAAGAACTGTCACATAAACTCTGCAGAAAAGCACCACCAGTAAAAGGCATTAATTCAGGAATCTGCATTTTCTAAATGTAAATCATAGAAATACTCCTGACAATGTATGGAGAGAATGTGACAATAAGACTAAGAATCATTTCCTCTTGATTTTATTTTCATTTAAGCTCTAAGATCCATTAAAAAATAATATAAATTTAAGTTTTGAAAGTATTTCCTGTGACAGCTTGGACTAACTTTTTCTGATCCAAACAAAAATCACCTTGGAGAACACAGTGCTGAGAGATTTTGTCCAGCTGAAAGGGTAAAGGGGGAATCCCCATTTCTGTGGATTATTGATGCTGGACAGCAGCAAAAGTGCATCCCTGGAGTGCCAGGAAGCTCCTCCTGGTGCCAGTTCTGTCCCCAGGCAGGGCTGGACAACCCCAGAATTCCCCTGAATCCTCACGGGAAGAGCTGAGAGCAAAGAGGGCCCTTTGCCTTTTTTTTTTTTTTTTTTGCTCCTAGAGAAAAAGGATTTTGATCCCTCCCTAATTAAAGAGCACAGGGCACATTTGGGACGTGTCCCGGGCTGGGGGAACAGAGCTGCAGACCTGTTCTCCTGGCATTTGGAATAACGGAGCTTTGCTGGCATTTATTTAAAGCAGTGATGAACTCTTTGATCTCTTTAATCACATAATCCTGAGAAAATTATTCTTGACCACTCCAAGCAAAAGTTCCAAATGATTTGTACTCGACTGCAGATTTGTTTTAACCTGATTTGCCCTAAAGACACTGGGAAGGTTTCTTTAAACAAAAAAAAAAAAAATTACATTTATTCTTATTCTAATTTTTTCCATTTCTTTTTCATTAGCTGCTTCCTTGCCTTTTATAATACTACAAGTGACTTAAACTGAGCTCTAGCTGAAAACCTAAAACAATTGGAATCAGTTCTTTCAGCTGGACTTTAAGTAAATTATGCTCCACTAATTTATATGTATATATTATTTTTTTAATCCAGCCTCTAATACACCATGTGGATTTAAAGGAATACATTTGAAATTGTAATTATAAACTGAGACTTTATAAGTGGAGAGCACCAACCCAGCAGAAGGATTTGGATGGAAAGTGTATTTGAGGAAGTCCTGTTCCTAACAGAGGAAAATATCAAAATACAACGTATGTAAAGAGTATATGGCAGTGGCTGAGCCATGCTTGAAATTTGAAAAAAAATTTTTTTTGTTTGTTTTCTCATGTGTCACTTTTTTTATCAGGTTTCCAGAGGAAGGAATTTTAATTGTTGTTAGAATACTTTTCTTCAACATCTGATTCAATCCCCGCCTCAAGATTTTAGGAATACAATATTTAAAATACTGTATTTCTTTCATGAGTATAAAAGCTTTCATAGCTCATAGGCATCACAAGAGCCTTCAAAATTTGAGAGTCATTAAGGTCAATCGTGAGAAAAAAAAAATTAGAATGACTTTTTCCTGGTGAAATATTGAAATTATTTCATGAGAAATATTTTTTATTTATAATCACTCCAAGAAGAGCTGGCAGCTAATAAAGCACTCAGGAGCTTTTTGTCTCTCCTTCCATCTTCCCATGTTGAAACTAAAACTGTTGCTGGAGGGGTTTAATACATTCAATAGAAAAGCTTGGAAGTTACTTTAGAGAGCTCTGTTTATTTAAATGTCTAAAATATTTTACTTCTCCTCTGTTAAATTTGCTTTCCATTCTTTCTTACTTGGTCTTTGTTTCCTTCTTTCTTCTCTGAATTAAATGTATTTTCTCACATGTACTAACCATTACAGTTCCTTTGTTGTAATAAGTGTTTTGCTTCATAATAAATTTGTAATTTCATCCCTAACAAAGTGGTCACAGATTAGAGTTGATTCTTATAAAATTGTCTAAAATACAGTGAACTTGAACTGCTTTATTTTTGGTCCTGTTTCAACAAAGTTTAACAAGCCATGGACATCTTTTAGGTGAATAATTCCCTGTGATCTTTGTGTTTTGTGCATGTTCAGAAGCAATGGACTGAAACCACAGAATCAGAGAGCGGTTATGCGAGAATTAAAAGAAACTAATCGGTGTAAAACAAGATATTTCTGATGAAAACGTGCATTTGGATGAGTGAAATTTCAAGGAAAGAGCCTGAAATGAACGGAGGGTGGAAGATGATGGAAGGTGGAAGATGGGGATGGAAGATGGAGGATGGAAAATGGAAGATAGAGATGGAAGATGGAGGATGGAAAATGGAAGATGGAGGATGGAAAATGGAGGATAGAAAACAGAAGGTGGAAGATGGAGGGTGGAAGATGGAAGATGAAAAGTGGAAGATGGAAAATGATGGAAGATGGTAGATGGAAGATGAAAAATTGAAGATGGAAGATGACAGAAGATGGTCACTGGAAGACGGAGGGTGGAAGATGGAAGATGAAAAGTGGAATATGGAAGATGGAAAATGAAAATGGAAGATGGTAGATGGAGGATGGAAGGTGAAGTTCTGCCAGATTTTCCCAGAGGAACAGGATGTGGTGGGAGCTGAGGTGTTTGTGGTCAATGCATGGGCTTGGAACCTTCATTTCACATTCTGTCTTTACATGACGCTCCACTCCTGCTTGAGGAATCACAGACTCCCCTCTTAAGCCAAGGTTTTTGTGCCATGTTTGTACAAAAAGCTCATCCCACCACGGCCTGAGATGCAGCAGCTTCACAAGGTGACAGCAAAGTCCTCGTGTTGCAAGGTTGGATCCCCTGGCAATTAATTGGATTTCTTGACAGGGGATTTAAAACCACCAGTGATGCACTTTATGAGTAGAGTCCTTGCACATAGCAGGCTCTGTGTCCTGTTAGGTGCTGTGCCTCTGATCTGCTCCGTGGTGTGGAAGCTCTGAGCTGGGAGAAGCAGGGATTTGGGAATGCTTCACTTCCCTCCAGCACAGCCACACCAGCTGCAGGGTGAAGCCCCTCAAAAGAAGGAGATTTTTTAGGGATAAACATAAACCAGTGATGGATTCTGGACAGAGGGTTTAACTTCAGAATTATCCTGAAGTCAGTTTAGTGGTGTGTTCTGGGCTGTGAAAAATTCAAATCTGTATAACGCGTTTCTGACATACTGAGCTATGAAATGTTTCCTTAGAGGAGCCTTAAATACCAGTTACACCTCATTATTTTTATTTATAAATTGAAATTCTGGCCTGGATTCAGAGGAAATTGGCACTATAACTGGAGTTTCAGGGAAAAGTGTAATTTAGTAGCAGAGAGAGAAGTTAAATACAACCATTTACTCATCCTGCTAAGGCCAACCTTGACTCCTTAGGGATGGGATCTTCAAAAAGCACTCAACACTCCCTCATGTTCCCATAAAGTCAGATAAAACCCCTACTCAGTTGATCAGACCATCTCTTCCTTCATTCCCTGCTGTTGGCAATTATTAAAGGTAATTTGATGGCCATAAGAGAAATACAGAACTTTCTCTTTCCTATGTGACTTTTTCCATCTGGTCATAGTTCCCCAAATGACTCCTGCTTGCTGCATGAAGCTCCACACCTCCCTGTCAAAGCAGGAACAGGTTAGAGCACTTGAAAGATAAAAATCAAAGTACAAGCTTCCCTCAAAAGTCAAATTAGATTTCGCACCTGGGTTCTCTCTTACTTTTCCCTGGGTGAGAGCATCCAGACAGGGTTTATTGATGTTCATCCACTCTGACATCTCAGTAAAATTCACATGAGCTCACCAAGGAGCTCCAGCCCCACAAACCCTTGGAGACAGAAGCACCCAGTGCCAACGACAGCAGCTACAACAAAATCTGCACCTCCTACAAACCCTTGGAGAGAAAACACTCTTCAGGCTCCTGCTGGTGGTATTTTAATCCTCCTGCCTTTGTTTTCTGTGCTCCTAAAGCAAATGTCAGCCAGGAGTTCTTTGTAGGAACTCTGTTTGTTTGGCAAACTTATGTCCTGGATGAAGTTTGGGACCAGAATAAATTGTATTATGTGTCTCTTATCAAGGGCAGAAGAAATCAGCATTAGAGCCTGCCAGGAAAACTTTTTCAAGCAGCTCAAGACAGTGCATGGAAGACTTAACTCATGTAAAGAAAACCTGTTCATTAATTAAGCTGTCAAGCTCACTTCATTAAATAATTTATCCTCTCATTTGTCTTTACTGGGCATTTTGTTTCACTACATTTCAGTATTCAACTGAATTTAATAAAAGCAAACTTATTTCTGAAAAAATCCTACCCAAAACCACTCTTTGAATGTATCTGTAATTATGTGGATATACGCATTAAAAATTTTCATGTGATGTTAGAATTTCAGCTGTTTGGGTGCATTTTGTTATTTTTAATGAATGATGAAAGGAAACTTTCTGTTTACATAGATGTTCATGAATTTTAATGCAACACAAGAAGGAATTAAACCAAAAAGCACATTTAATATGGCAAGATTTCCCACAGACAGCTCTGGATGATATGAATATTTAGTTTGCATTATTTTGTGAAATGAGACAACCAAGAGTCTGCCCCAGTCTAATACTGGTACAGTAAGCAACGAACTCAGGATTTGCCACAAAGCCTTTCTATAAAATTCAGAGATGCATTTAAGCTTTAAATAGCTTTAGAAGAATTTTAGTAATCACAACTTATCAGAATAACAAATAAATTGAAAATGTGAAATAAAAAATGTGATTAATACAGATCATGAACACACTAAAATTTCATGGCAGCATCAATTAATTCTTTTGTTCAGAGCACCCTTTAATTCTCCATTAGAGTTCATGTTGGTTATTGACAGAAAGAAGAGCTTTAGAAGTTTATTTTTTTAATTCCTCTTTCAAAACACAATTGCCATCATAGACAGCTTCCAATTCTGCTTCAGTGTTATAATTTTTAAAGTTAATACGAATTATTTACATGCTCTGAATGGAGGTACCTAAAATACTGAGATATAAATGAGTTCTGAACATCAGCCTCAAGCATCTTGTTTAGAACTAAAATTAGGAGTTAAAAACTTGGATTATATTCCATTAATTATACTAAAGAACAGTTTTTCCTCCTGCTGATCAGGATGGGGAGCACAATAAAAAGGTGTGTTCAGTGTTTTTCAAGAAGGTTGGATCTGATTTGGTTTTGCTCTAGAGAACTTGAGCATTCCAAGTAAAGAAAAAAAAATTAAGTTCACGAATTTTTTTCAACTGATGCTAAAATAAGCATGGATAAAGAAGAGAAAACCAAAGTAAATAGAATTACCTCAAGACCAGAGGTTTCCTACAGCAGCTCTTCATGTCATCAGCTTTTTTGCAGGTGGGGCAGCCCAAATGTCACTTGCAAGAGATGAAGACGTGATCCAAGTCTTCCATCAGATTTGGGAAACCTAAAAGACAGACCCCAACAGCCTTGGGGTGATCAGGAATGACTTCAGTGTAGAAGACTGAGGCAAGAGTTCAATTTATTTATAATTATCTATCGAGAAAACTGGGAAAAGAAGGTGAAACAATAAAGTTATTTTTGAACACAGAGTGGTAATTCAAATAACTGACCAAAAATGTGAAGAAACGAGAATAATGAGCAATAATAACATGAGGAACAAGATGGTTCTGCAGGGCTTCTGTAGACAATGGGTTTGTACATGGTGCCATTGAATCTACACAATTATATTGTAGTCACCAATCACTTGTGACAGGGGTCACCAAATATGACGGGAAAAAGAGAGAGGGATTTTCCAGAAATACCCAAACTTGCCTGAAGTGACATTTTTCTGACAAGGCACGGAGCTGCTCACTTTGTCTGGCACAAGAATTTCTTTTAAGCAGGTCTTCACTGAGTCCCTGCAAAACACATGGACCAGCCTGAACTCCTCTAAATGATGTGAAATAACAGATAATGGAGACAGAATTCTGATTTCTCCTGGAAGTGTTGGATGTGCTCAGCTACTCCTTTTTATACAAGGAAATTCACATTCTCCATTTTGCTAAGAATGAGACCAGCCTCATTTAACAAACATATCAAGAACTACAATTGTCATTATGCCTTCATTACCCATAGGCCAGCCAGGGTCAGTGTCGTTTTGGAAAGCAAGGGATTTTCAGGCTAAACTGTCCCAAAAACCTGTGCATATTGCTCTTTTCTGATGGGCTTTTTATGAAAGAACTGGAGGGAACTGCAATCCGTAAAATAAAAACAGGAAGGAGCAGTTCTTTAATAAATTGCTGGCTTATGGTGTTTGCAATGTTTTCCTTCTTATCCCACAAGATTATTTTGGACATTTGGAAAATTATCAGATCAGAAATCCCCCAAAGTCTGGGGTAAACAAGACAAAATATCTCATAATGTAAGAGTACAAAAGATCTCTCACTTGACTTTTTTCACCTATGGAGAAGCTTGGAAAATTCAAGTTATCTCTTCAAGCAGTTGTTGATTGATTACATCAAACCCATGCCATGGAGCTAAAGGAATCTGTATATTCTCTGTATTTTTAAAATATATGCCAGTAAGGGATGGTTATGTTTCATTCAGAGCCTTTTCCAAAATGATGAATTTCTTGTTTAAATCACCATGTTCCTAAATGCTAAATTCTGTCATGTTTCTCATCTTTATTTCCACTTCAGTGATTTTGTCATTTCTAAACAAAACCCGGGTATTTTTAGACCAAATTATTATCAAGTAATTAATAATTCATTGAGATATAAATATGGCTAAGTGTATGAAGTTTTTTAATTGCTTGTCACTGTTGATTATTTACAATTCTTAACATTATAAGCAAAAAACTTACAGGAACTCACAACAGAATTCTGCTTTAAAGCTTCTAACTCAGGCCACTACAATTCTTTGTCCAACCCTTGGCACTGATGAGGCTGCTGAGGGAATGCACTTGAGAATTTAATCTAACCTGCCTTCCTGATAACACACAATATTTGCTAGATCTCACTGGGATTTATATCCACTTCAGTAAATTTCTACTGATTTATAAACAGATTTATCTCGTGTCTCTGCTGTTTGGCACATTACTCACCATTTTGAAGGTTGCGATTACCATATTTACTCCAAGGTATAGTTTGTAAAAATGCAGAGTGTTCTAGAGATAAAAAAGGAAGAAAAAAGTTTTCAGCTTCTCCAACTTTGGGTACATTTGAGAACAGACCAGCTGTATCTGAAATTTAACTGCCCAAACGTGACATAGTTACACAGGGGCAGGATTAAACAAACCCAAGAAAACACCTCCACACTGTAGTCAAACTATTTTCCAAAGGAAACTTACATGGCTTAACACCATTTGGATGTGGTTATTCCCAGGCATGCTTCCAGAACTTGTTGAAGAAGACCAAAATATCCATTTAATCTTGCGAGAATTTCCTTCTAAACTTGTGGCTGAGTTTTCTTCTGAGATATATTTTATGACTTTATGACTTCCTTTGTCTCAAGCACTTCAGTTCCAGCAGTGAGTGTAGAGAGAGAAGGAGCAGGGGATTGTGTTGTGTTTTCTGGTTGCTTGTGCTCCCAGAGCCAGGAATTGTGGCCATCCAGTCACGAAGATCACCAAATCAGGTACAGATGTTTGGAGAGCACAGTCCCTTCCTTTGAGGAACATTTTTCATTATTAAATAGAAGCATGGAAATCCCTTGGGTTTCCAGATCCAACTCTGCAGAGACACGACTCCTCCAGCTCAGCATTCCTCTCTGTGGTACTTTGAGCTGGCTTTTAAAAATTCATTCCTCTCCAAAGTTACAAGATCTTTCTAATTTTTGTTTGCCTTTTAACTGGAAATGAGCTGTGCTTCAAGGTCTCGTTGAGTTATTATGACAGTTTCGATGATGAAATCAAAAATTAGTCACAACAATCAGCGGTGATGCCTTGGCCAGGGTCATTTAAATAATGGCAGCAGGACCTGAGGGTGCTGGGCAATGGTGTTTGAGTGAAATCATTTATATGTGACAGAGACATTCAATCAAATAATGACTTAGAACAGCTAAGAGGCAGGCTTGGAAAGAACTGAATGCATAAATAAGCAAATCATTCTTTTAAACTTTCACCTTACCTGAATTTTACTTGTTCTCTCTAAAATTTCAAAAGAAATGTATCAGATAGGGTTGGTATTTTCTGTAGCTGAAGACAGGAAATCATGGAAAGGTTTGGGTTGGGAGGGACCTTAAAGCTCACCCAGTGCCACCCCTGCCATGGCAGGGACACCTTTCACTGTCCCAGGTGCTACCAGCCCTGTCCAGCCTGGCCTTGGGCACTGCCAGGGATCCAGGGACAGCCACAGCTGCTCTGGGAATTCCATCCCAGCCCTCCCCACCCCCAAAATGTAATAAATTGTGCAAGATTAATACACATTTATATGAGATTGTTCACAGATTGATGCAGCAATTCAAATATGTGCATTTAAAAGTGGGAAGAAAGCCCACTCTGGACAACAGAGAAGTCAGAGTTACTGAAGCAAATCTGAGATGGGGTCTGATAAATCTGCAAGCAACAACAGAATTCAGAGAGGAAAAATTAACCACATAAATCTAAGGTAAACCACTAAAAAATTGCTATTTAAATCAGCGCTTGTGATTTACAAAGACTCTCCAGTTGCAGTTGCTGTTTGGAGAAGATCCAATAGAGATGGCATAATAGTAAAAAATATGGGAATACGGGAATGCTTTAAAAATTTTCAAAAGAATAAAAATATGTAGTGATATTTAAAAATAGAAAATAAAAAAAAAATAAAAGTATTTTTAAATAGTAAAATTTAAAAAAAGAAAAAAAAATATGGAAAGTTTCCTCAAGAAATAGTTAGGACAAAAGGAAAAAAAAAAAAAAAGAAAATTATAATTGATAATTATTTTGCAAATGGGAAGACAGAACAAATGATGTCTTCAGGTCTTTTCAAACTTGTCAGTCTAATCCCAGTCACTGTCACTGCTGGTATTTTCAAGTGTGGTATTTTTTTATGAAAACATTTGTTCAAAGGACAAATAAATAAGACAGATATAGACATAGCTCTGAAGACTGTACAGTCTGTTCAAGTCTCAATATTTTAGGCTAAATATAAACATCATGTAAAAAAAATCTGTGATTGGAACAAAAAATCCCCACAGAATAGCATTGCTGGAACAGAGACAAAGGTATTTCTTCATCTTAGTCACAAACAGAATGATATATTGCAGAAAAAAAGCCAAAACCTACCCACAACCACCTCAAAATGCAGCTCTGTTCTCCTCCCATGTTTCAGTGCTCTGAAAATTTGAGTATAACAGAAAATCACTGAGATGTTTTCAACCAGCTGCACTGGTTTGATGCTGCCTTTGTGAAGATCCACTGATTTTTGCCTCCTGACAAACTGGGATGGCACCAGAAGCCATCAATGCCTGCTCAGAGGGAGAGATGAGAACACATTCCAGGCTTTCTCTGGAGGTGTGGATGGAATAGGGCAGGAGCTGTCCAAGGTGGTGCTGGCAGGCTGCAGGGTGGGACTCCTGCAGGGTGGGATTTCTGGAGGATGATTCCTGCAGGATGATTTCTGCAGGATGAGATTTCTGTGGGGTGGGATTTCTGGAGGATGATTCCTGCAGGATGATTTCTGCAGGATGGGATTTCTGTGGGGTGGGATTTCTGGAGGATGATTCCTGCAGGATGATTTGTTCAGGATATGATTCCTGCAGGGTGGAATTCCTGCAGGGTGGAATTCCTGCAGGGTGGGATTTCTGGAGAATGATTTCTGCAGGATGGGATTCCTGCAGGATGGGATTTTCATAGAGTGGGATTCCTGTGGGATGATTCCTGCAGGATGATTTCTGCAGGGTGTGATTCCTGTAGGGTGTGATTCCTGCAGGGTGGGATTCCTGTAGGGTGGGATTTCTGGAGGATGATTTCTGCAGGATAATTCCTGCAGGATGATTTCTGCAGGATGTGATTCCTGTAGGGTGGGATTCCTGCAGGGTGGGATTCCTGCAGGATATTATTCCTGTGTGGTGGGATTTCTGTGAAGTGGGATTTCCTCAGGATGGGATTCCTACAGGGTGGGATTCCTGCAGGGTGGGATTTCTGGAGGATGATTTCTGCAGGATGGGATTTCCGTAGAGTGTGATTTCTGCAGGATGGGGGGGATTTCTGGAGGATGATTTCTGCAGGATAATTCCTGCAGGATGATTTCTGCAGAATGGGATTTCTGTAGAGTGTGATTTCTGCAGGATGGGAGTCCTGCAGGATGGAATTCTTGCAGGATGGGATTCCTGTAGGGTGTAATTCCTGCAGGGTGGGATTCCTGTAGGGTGGGATTTCTGGAGGATGATTTCTGCAGGATAATTCCTGCAGGATGATTTCTGCAGGATGTGATTCCTGTAGGGTGGGATTCCTGCAGGGTGGGATTCCTGCAGGATATTATTCCTGTGTGGTGGGATTTCTGTGAAGTGGGATTTCCTCAGGATGGGATTCCTACAGGGTGGGATTCCTGCAGGGTGGGATTTCTGGAGGATGATTTCTGCAGGATGGGATTTCCGTAGAGTGTGATTTCTGCAGGATGGGAGTCCTGCAGGATGGAATTCTTGCAGGATGGGATTCCTGCAGCTGGACACCAACAACTCAAGCAGGATTGCTCTGAGCATCTCCCATCCCAAGCCACCTCTTCTACACCAGGATCTTCATCCACTAAAGTGCTCTCCAGAAATTCTCTCTGGAGTCCCCTGCTGTGGTCAGCTCCTGTTCCAAGCAGGATTTTTCCTCCTAACAGAGATGATTTTATTCTTCTCTGCCTTCAGCATTTGGCAGGAGACACCCCCCACACCAGGCCCTGTCTGTTCTCACTGTGCTGGGGATGGCACAGGAGAAAATCACAACATTCCTTTTATTGGCCTCCCCTGTGGGAGCTGATTTATCCAGCCTCACTCCATGCTGGCATTTGTGACTCCTCCTAACCCCCAGCCACTTTCACACCCACTGGCAGACTTCAAAAATTTCAGAGAAATAAGAGATTTAAACATAATTAAGTTGCTTCAAGTTTAATAAAAACAGATATTTGAGAAGAACAGTCAGAAGATGTTGAATATTTCCAAGTTTAGCCAAAACTTTTGCTTTCTTTGGGCAATTTTTCAACCATAGCAGCCAAATCTGTTGTTGCCAAATTAATCTGGGGTCGATAGCTGCAGAGTTTGAGGCTCAGGGGGCAGCCAGTTCTCAACTTCCTTAACTGATATAATCACTAGTAATTTGGGAAATTTTCTAACTAAGTAAAATCAAGCTATCCATTTTAATGACTTTTAAAAAAAATAATAAAAATACTGTTTGGGGGCTGAGCTACACTTTCAGAAGAGTTTAATAGTGTAACTGCAAGGAAAGGAATGTAAAAATCTGTTTAAAAGAGATATAACTGCACCCACTGCCCTCCTCTGCTCTTTCATCTCCTATATCATATTTATATTCTAACCATTTTTAGAGAAAAATAAAATCAGGTGTGAATAGGGCAGAATAAGAATTAATCACAATTCTCTAAATTATTGATTTGGTTTGATTTGAAATTTGCCACCTTGATTTGCACTGTAGAGAGCCAAAGCCAAATCCACAAGTATTTGCATTTATCCTAATATTCCTTTAACCTTTACAGGAAATAATTGATTTAATTCAATGGTTTTGCAGGTTTGATTTGGGGTTTTGGGGGATGTTGTTGCTTTAAATGAATATATTGAATAAAGAAATCAAGAAACTTGGCAAAGTGGAAAAAAAAAAAAGGCCACTGGTCTATTCTGTCTGCTTTTCACAGCTCTGCCTACATGGTCACACCATTTTATCTTGAAGAGTCTGTCTGGAAAAAGAATGATCTACAACTTCTGGAATAATGTTGTTTTGTCTCACTTCAACAGGGAAAAGCAAGAAAGCAAGCAAACAAAATCCAACCAAAAAAACATCATGGAAAGCAGGATCTTTTACCAAAAGTGGGTTGTAAATAGCATTAAGGCACATATAAGGCATGCTTAAAAGTAGATACAGCACAAATGCTCCATAAAGTGCAGCTCCCTGCAAATTAACCAAATAAATAGTAGCAGAAATGGTGATAATTACATTATTTTCAGTGCTCCTCTTCCTGCAGCTGTATACAATAGTCAGCCTCCACTCGAGCACTGAGTAAATCAAAGCAAAGTGAATTTAATAGGTCTATTAAAAGTGCTCTGCTAATGCATCTTTATACAACTCAGAACAGCAGCAGCACTTCTCCAGAAATCAGGATAAATATAATGTGTCCTCCCAAACAGCAGTAACTGATTTTAACAGCTACTTAGAAAGAGAATATTTGTTTAGATCAATATCCAATTAAGAATCCAGCTATTCAGAATCTACTCCTTGCTTTCCCTGCAAATTATGAAAGCAAAAGCTATTAGTAAATCTTATTAGTTTCACGCTGGTCTCTCGAGATTTTTTTTTCCACCTGGATACTCTGTGTCCCTTAAAAGATGATTTTAAACACAGTGTGATATTGATTGTTTCGAGGCACTAATGTGAACTGATCAAACACAACCTAAGGAGATT
The DNA here is from genome assembly GCF_017590135.1 of Pyrgilauda ruficollis. Classification (NCBI taxonomy): domain Eukaryota; kingdom Metazoa; phylum Chordata; class Aves; order Passeriformes; family Passeridae; genus Pyrgilauda; species Pyrgilauda ruficollis. The sequence goes on from NW_024520318.1 coordinate 2,843,264, forward strand.
TTACTGTATGCACAGGCAAACTGAGGACTAAGATCTGTCAACATCACAGGTTAATATTTCCACTTTAACCAAAAATTAACAACTAATCAGTAACTCAAGGAGAGAGTGGAGCCCTGCTAACATTTGTAATCATGGGATCTGCATAATGTTCCAGTGAATTAGCTGCAGGAACATCATAAAATATAAACTTCAAAGGCTGTGAAGGTTGCAGGTCTATTATTTTGAGGGAAGGCAGAAAGAAAATAACTCCTTTTTCTGTTTTCTTCCTGCATTCTTTGTGTTCCTTCTGCCTAAATGACTAATACTGATGCAAACCATACCTGCTGATTTCTTTTATGTACTGAATAATCACAGAAGATGAGAAGTGGGACTAGAATCAGGTTTCTTTACAGAAATAGTTGCCTTTAACCCTCCTAAATACAGGAATAAAGGGAAGGTACAGTAAGCTGCAATGTTGAATGAAAATGATGAGATTTCCCCCTTGCAGAAAAGAGCCTGAGATCCTGGAATGCCTCCCTATCTATCCCTTCATGAGATGAGTTTTTAAGGAATAGTTTATCCCTTTTCAGTCCTCCAGAATCAGTCTTGTTCTTCAGGAGAAAACCAAAAATTAAATTCTTCCTGGGCTTCAGTACTAAACCCACAGGTATCTGGACCAGTCCAGGTAAGGGAATCAAAATTAAGCACCACTTTTTCAGTCAGTTTTCCTAGATAAGAGCTGGACTGAGTCCCCAGAGGGATGAAAGCCTTCTCTGTTTCTCCTGCTAATAAATATCAATTGCCACAAGTGGCCTGGTGCTGTCTGCTAATTAGAGCCTCTCTGGCCCACTTTAACTGGAGCAGTGTGACAGCATGAGGAAAGGATCCTGAGATTGCAGCCAAAGAAATGGTAAAAAATCTGCTTTTCTTCATTAAATACATATATAAGCAGTTATACCACAAAATGATTTTTAGCTTAAAACAAAGGGACAGAGTTATTTTCACCTCACGAGCAGAATTCCAGCACATCCCATCATGACTCCACGCTAGTAATTGTTGTGATGAATGATCTGAACAGCACTTCATTTAGTTTCATAACTTCTCCTGACTGTCAGCCCCTTGATGTCAGACAACATTCACTATGGCAACAATATCCCATAGTCATGCAGATGCTGGAGTAGTAAGGAAAAGGGGGGGAAAAAGGGAAAAAAATGCTACTAACAAGAACCAGTTGGTAAAGAATTATTCCAACAAAACAGAGTTTGAAGAAATAGTGGAAAAACTGCTCTAATTTGTTTACATACTGCTACAATTTTTTCCCTGCTATCACCTGTGCTTTTCAAAAAGGAGCATTTTATTTTTTTTTTCTTTTTACATAAATTAAAGGCTTTTTTTAGCTGGGTGTAATTCCATGCAAGGTAAAGGAAGAGAAAAGCCATCACTGACTCCATGAGGTTTGGGATCAAATACTAATTTACAGACAGCAGGGGAAGAATCAACCTTATTTCACAATCAAATACAAGTCCTCTCACTTCAGTGACATATCAGTGTCAACAAAAATTATAATTTGTATTAAGGGATTCCACTCTTATCACTGCAGAATCATGGAATGGTTTGGGTTGGAGGGGACTTTAAAATCATCCCGTTCCATCCCCTCCCATGGGCACCTTCCACTAGCCCAGGAGTGAATGGTGGTGAAAGAAATAAATCCTGAAATAAATAAATCTCTGAAATAAATTCAGAGGCTCCAAGCTGTATAAATAATGGTTGGTCATGTTTTTCACCCTGCCCTTCACAGGCAGTACCATGGGATTGTCAGCAGAAGCCACCACTGCAAATGAGAGTTCAGGGCCTCTTGGGGCACCCCCCAAATCAGTACATTAAAAAACAAAAGGTCTTATGTGAATGTCAGCAACTTCCATATTGACAAAATTGAAGTGAACTTCATCCAAGTGGAGAAAAGAATTCTTCCAACCCTTGCTACAGGTCACACTTCCTTTGTTAAGGAAACGTGAAGTGCAGCAGTGGGGGAAAGAGCTGATGTGACACAAAAGCAGGAGCAGCACGCTGCCCTACTTTGGGTGTCCTGCTGAGGCAAGTTCTGCCTCCTCCTGCCCTGAGAGACTGTGAACACCACGACCTGAGGTGCCAACCACTTGTGCACCTCCCTTGCACGACACACCAGAGCTGAGGCAACCCAGGGACAAAAGTCTTGAGCTGTAGTGACACAGCAGAGCTCTCTGAGGAGGTCACTGGCTTAAACACAGAGGAAATAATATAAAATATTGCTGGGCTGCAGTGGAAGACACTGATCACAAGTACTGAGGCTGGGAGGAAACACACTCTTGTAGGAGCTGCACATAATTCTGTAGGCACCACCAAGTCCCACCAAGTGACAGGAGGTGGCACAAGGGGACATGGTGGCAGGGCTCAGGTAATCCAGACTTTCAGAGAAACTGGTGACCAAAATATGATCTTTTGAAGAACAGGTGGCCATGCAGGTGGCCACACACACACAGAGATATCCCAGCTCCCAACAGGGACCTCTACTCCAAACATTCCCTGTAAAGATCTTTAGGATCAGGACACCCAAACAGCCTCGTCCTGCACTTCAGAAAATCTCCAGCCATTTACAGCTGTGAACTTAATCTGTGCTAGGGAGAGGTTTTCTAAATGAGGTGGGGATGGAACGAGATGATAAAAGAATGAAGTTTCCTCTGGGATGAGTCCAGGGTTCCTGACACTGTACTTTGGATATTAAGGTATTTGCTATTCAGGAACCTACAGTGCACTTTATAGTGTAAAGGACATAAAATATCAACCAAGGCAAACTTTTTTTTTTTTTTAACCTCATATGACTGCATCTGTCACAAAGACCAGCTTACTGATTAATGCTCTCTGAAGAGACAACCTACAGTGCACTTTATAGTGTAAAGGACATAAAATATCAACCAAGGCAAACTTTTTTCTTTTAAAGAAAAAGTCATCTCATATGACTGCATCTGTCACAAAGATCAACTTACTGATTAATGCTCCCTGAAGAGATTCCATAAAATTCTGTTCAAATTTGAGATAATTTCCTGACATTTAAATATTTTTTCTTTTACTTTCTATACATTTGCTGCTTGCAGAACATGACAATATATTCATTACTATGTAAAAATACAATTAAAGTGGTATCTCCAGTTATTTCAGGAACTGAAATTATGATTTAGCTAATGTTGCACCAGCACAGGCAGGAGTAGTGTCTACATCATTCAGCAAAGAATTCAGGGGCTTCAATTCTTCTAAAAAATGACAGAATGGCTCAAGAGATATGATGCCTACCTTAAAAAGTGCATATATGAAGCAAATTGATTCATTTTTCACCACTTGCATGAATTTGGATTCAGTCTCTAAAATCACTGTTCAAACACAAACAAGAATTAAATCAAAGAATTTATATTATGGAATATGCACTCTCAATTTCAATAAAGAATTTGTTTTCTAGAATTAAACTAGAGGCTGGCTATATATTTGTATATGCATTTGTAGATGCAGATCTTCACTTTTTTTTTTTCTCTTAAGAAAATAAATGTTTTTGGTATCTTAAGCACTCTAAATTGTCTACCAACTGTTCAGAGCTGGTTATAGAACAAATCAACAATATGAACAGTGTCTAACTAGATAAGCAAAGGCACATTTGAAACACAATCAGGTCTAGTCATCATTTCCTCCTCTTCCAAGTCTGCTTAGCTATATTTAGAATGGCATGTAAAGAATACAAAGTCTGTAGAAAGTATAAAGTATCCATAAATCTCCCCCAAAAGCTCTTTTATTTCTGGAGATGAAATTTTGGCCTATATTTCTGAGATGCTACCTAAAAAACATCACAACAAAAACTGTACAGGCAGCTCAAGTCGTGATACTTGTATTATTTTGTGCTAAATAATGCTCAAGCAAATAATAATAACGTTCAAATTGTCACACATCACCTTTTAAAAGGGTGACACTCATAAGCTCCCCAACAATGGCTGACTTTGTGCTCTGTTCTATTCCACACCAAGCATAAGAGGAGTTATTTTACATCCCAGAGCAGCTGAGATGAAGTTGCTGACACTGTTTGTCATGGTTTCAAACGCACCAAGCTGTTAGCAGGGCTCAGCTCAGGCTTTGTGACTTGTCATCAGCTCCATCTTCGGAACAGCCCCCAAGAAATGGAGGTCAGCCAGGCTTTGTTCCACGCAGGCAAGGCACAATTTGCAGCTCCAAGATTTGGGAGCCTCTTCACTTAGCACTTCTCTGACAATTCTGAGAGGGGGAACTGGATGTCAACCAGGAACTTTCAGTTTTCCGCATTTAAATCGCAGGGTTTTTAACGACGGTGTCGTTGTCACCTTGCCAAGACACAGCTCAACCCTCAAACGGTGGATTTACCCACATTCAGCACTTTTTTGGTTGTAGTTAAATATGCCAGGGCTCTGGCTTGGGTTTGGACTCGGAATCTTTTCCAAGGAAGACTGGCAGCAGGTGTTTTCCACTTGCATATGCAATTTGTTTAAGCTCCATATGATCAGCTATATATATAATTTTTACTTATATAACAAAAGGACGTTTCTCCAATGTATCAACCTCCAGGTCTTTCTCATCTGACAGCAGCCATCACTGCAACCAATACAAAGCAATTCCAAAGTACTTTGAAGACAAAAAACCCTGTCTGAACACTCCCAAATCAAGGCTTTTTCCAAGATGTTAGCAACGTTCAATCTTTAAGGTGGGAAAACTAAAGCAGATGACAAAAGAACTTGAAACAACAAGACAAAAGCAATGCTAAGGCTTAAAAGTAAACAAAATTACTTTCTAGACTGTAGATTCTTGAGGAACAAAATTACTTTCTAGACTATAGATTCTTGAGGAACAAACTTGACTTTTTAAAATTAGTTTAAAATAAGGTCCCACGAATAGATGCAGTCACATCACGAAAATTGTACAAAACACTGAAAGCCCAGAGAGAAGAAAACACATCTCTGTGTTTGTTTCATATATGATCCAGGGTTTTTTTGTTCGATTTGCTTTTTCCACAGTCCTCAATTAACAAATTATTGAGCTCTTTGAAACCTCAAACCTTAGGTCAGCTTTTCTCTTTGAGACAGAATAGTGAGGACTTTGGTGAGTCTGAACTTCCCATCTAAATTTCTGGAACATGCAAGAAAGATTTTCTTACTCCTTTCAGCACTGACTGATGCCAGGTGACCCAGCAGAAGTGAACTCTGTCAGCTGGTGATGGCCAAGAGGGCAGGAGTGACCCAAGATTGATGATTTTACCCAACAATCACCAGATAAAGGCAGGGTGAGCAAAGATAAACATTGTCAGCTCCAGGTGGTGACACGATGAAAGGCAGACAATAATGAACATTGTCAGAGATTGCCAAAAAGATAGGGATGAGCAATGTCCTGTTGTTCAGCCAATTTCAGTAAATGAAGATAAATGACACTGGACACTGATAAGAGAGCAAATGGACAAAATATGGGCAAGATGTTCTTAAAAACTGAATTTTTAGACTTTTTTTGTGTGTAATATACAGTACAGCATGGCCATAAACCAGTTTTTCCTCATATTTTTGTGCTGTAACTCTGGGATTACAACAACCCCAACCCAACATGGTGCATATTCGCACATAAATTATTCATTTTCTATTTCACTCACATGGCCTCTGCTTTCAAGACATTCTGTGCTCATTTTCTGCCCCTGAAGACTTGTCATTCTGATTCATTAGAAAAACAACAACTCCGTGGTGCCCTTATGGATTCCATGGGTTGGGTTTTCTTTTCAAAAGTCTGTGTATGAGGGGGGTTTAGTCAGGGCTTTCAGTGAAAAATTTTAGAAGCTGTACCTGTTAAAAGTAACAACTGCAGCTCTGAGAGTGATGGCTGTGGAATACAAACAGCAAATATTCCCTGAAGTTTATGTAGCTATTCTCTGCTAGGGATGGGCTCTGAATTGTTGCCCAAGCAATGCAGGAAAGCTGAACTTTTTTGATGGAAATGGAATCCCGTTAAGGCTGGCGCTGGGCTGGTTTGTGCACGGCAGAGATTACAAGTGGATGATTCATAAAGTGGATGTTCCACAAAGTCCTGCTGGCTTTGATACACACTGGCTTGTCCAGCCAGGCTCATCAGCCCTGGGAAGGATTATTCCATTACACACCAGTGCTGGGGAGCCTGGGATGGTTCTCAGGAAACTCACAAACTCCATAGCTGGTGACCAGATTAAATTACAGTTCTGAAGTGAGCCCTGAGCTGGCTCTGAGACCTGAACAGAGGAGAGCACAAAGTTTTCCAAGTCCTAAACTCTTCATATTTCCATGTTTGGGGCACCAGGACAGCAGTGACAGTGACACAGGAAGAGGAGCTCGTCTCTCTGCATGAACACGAGGTTTGACAGAGCTCGAGCACCCTCGGAACAGTCACAACCAATTTCATTAAGAATGCACTGAAACAAATATTCACTCAAAGGAGATGAAGCAGGAGAGATCACAGCAGCTGCTGGGCTGAGAGGTGTGTAACATCACTCCTGTATGGCACACTAATAGTGAGAGGCATTGAGAGGCAAAAAAGATTAAATAATTCCTTTGGTCAGGAAGACTCAGAGGTCTGGTTTTTGTGATGCCATTTCTCAGAAGAGCAAAATTAAGCCTTTTGCTTGAGCTGAGATTTACTTGATGCACTATGGCAAGCAGTAGCATTAATGCAAAGTATTCCAAATTTTTACACCAGATCTCATCTTCAAATCAAGTGGAGATAGAGAAGGATTCCACACAAAAGGTCTGAGAAGTGCTGAGGAGCTTACTTCTCTCATCCTGGAGATATAGAAGTGCTTGAAACTACTCAGAAAAAATCAAAAGCTGAATTCCTCTGTGACACCACAGCAAGGTTTCTTATTGTTGTATTTTTCATGCTAATGAGCTTCCAGCAGATGAAGAATTAATTAATGTCTTTCAGGTAGCAGATCCAGAGCAGTAAAAAAGAAATACAGGATTTTATAGAACCATAATTCTACTAAAATTATCAGAAATGGATGAGGATAGTGTTTTAGCAAAGAATTATTTAAACAATTAATTAAAACAATGTAAAAATTCAGATTAAAACAAAAAATAAAGTCAAAATTTTGTGAAGTAGGTGCTGAGGTTCAAAGATGCTGAAGGTCTGATTCTGCTTAGGTGCCTACATAGTCAGTAGAGGAAAATAAACATAAATTTCATGTTGATGAGCCTTTCTGTCAGCCAATGAAGGGAGCTCATAAGGACCAGTTTAGATGCAAATATCCAACTTTTAAATGTCTAGTAAGATAAATTTTCCATAAGGCCTCTGCCACTCAAGTGTGGCAATTCTGAGCTTAACCTTTACAAGAATCTTGGTAAGAGGAGCCTGGGCAGTGAGTTAATGTCACCTTTCCAACAGTCTGAACGTGGAGCTCAGCCTGCCTGGCTGAGCAGAGACCTCCTTGAAAGAGGTCCTGCATGGAGCCCACACCACTGCTAGGGAGAAATTTATTAAAACCATCCTAAATGCCAAATGCAAGCTCCTTCCTGTGAATGAAAACCCAACAATGTTCTCTAAAATTCATCATTTGGTCTTTCAGCTCAGCTTTGCTAGTGCCATAGTTTGAAGGTAGTTTGAAGACCACCATGGTGGCCACCACATCACCTTTGAGAGTTTCTAATCTGTCCTTAATATCCTAAATGCAAAAAAAAAAAACAACAAAACCCAGAGTTACCACCAAGAGTGTGCTGTAAAATTCTTCACCCATGTCACCAAAAAAAAAAAAAAAAAAAAAAAAAAAAAAAAAAAAAAAAAGGGAAAAAAGCAGCATTTAAGCAATCAAAAATTCCCTTAGTTCCAAGGCAGTGCACATCCTTCACGCTCACAGATTCCTCTGGGCATATTTCAGACTGAGTGGCCCTTCCTTTTCTGCTTCCTTGCACAACATTTGTGGGTAGCCACTTAACAGAGCTCGGATGAATCACGCTGGAATACTCATGAACATCCCTTTTCCTCTTGGTTTTTTAAGGGATAAGCCTCTATTTAATGGGATATTGCAATTACCTGAGGCCAGCAGCCATCTGTGGATCCAGACCTCAAAGTGCAGCACTTGTCCATCACATTTTCCCCTGCACATGCTCCACCTCAAATGGGGTAAGGACAACAAATGCTGGTGTTCAGTTGATGTGAAACGTTCTTATTTCAGGAAATTGAAGGGTCTAAATCAGCAAAGAAAATGGTGAATGTTTAATTTGTAAATTGTTTTTCTCATTTTAATTTGTACATTATTTTTCTCGTTGGGCCAAATTGAGGGGAGATGACACCGTGCTGACCACAAGTCAGGTAAAATTGAAGGGAGGTGTTCCTCTTCTTTTGGCTTTATTGTCTGTCCTAAAGAGGTTCAAAATGGCTGCTGCAACTAGACCTGTTATCTTGTTATTTTCTTAATTACAACTCTGTCTACATTATCTAAATATACATAATTTCTAATTCTTAGAAACCAACACACCTTTAAGCTCGGAGTACAATCTTTAGCTCTGTCCCCCATGAAATGGATGTTTGTAACAACAACAGATATGATGCTGTGTGGTGGCTTTAATCCCTTTTCTTTTGATGGCTGGACTAAAACAAGAGAGCTCCTCTCCACTGTGAATTGAAAAAGAAAATCAGTGTGAAATTTCATCATCTCTTTATTAACCTCTGATAACCAACTGAAATGTGCTTCAGTGGTGTGCTACTAGAACTGCCTGCAAAAGCATTAATGAGTCTATGATTTAAAAAAGGCTTTTTGAAAGAAGGATCTTAAAAAAAATTCATTTACAGCATAGCAACTCTAATTGGTACAAGTCACAGACCGATTTTACAGAAGGATGCTGAGTTATCCATTTCAGCTTGCTAAAGCAATGTACTTCCAAAGCAACATTGCACCTCATTCTGGAAGATTCTTTAATTAATTTGAATGCTGAAGCACTGCAAAAACAAAAAACGTGTTATGCAACATTTGGTTTCACTGAGCCATCCAACAGCATAATTTTTACCAGTTTCTCTATGTTCCCTTTGTGTTTAATTCTGTTACTTGTATGAGGCTGCAGATGTCTGTGCCTTTTCCCCACAGCTAAGACTGTTCTCTCATATAATGTAATGGCTACAATATAACCCCCAGATCCAGGACAATTCACTTGTTATGGGAGGTTAATAATTTTTCCTTCCTACATTTTTATGGAACATTTACTTTCAAACACATCCTAGTGACTGAGGTGTTAATTCAAAACAGGCCTTTGAACAGCTAGTAAGAAAATGAGAAGGGAAATCCAATTTCAGAAAATGTGTAAAACTGTGAAGAGGGGGGGGGAAAAAATATCATTTTTAGAGAATTGTCTGCAGATAACTTTGAAATTCACCTCCTGGACACGTGGTGATGTTGGACAGAAGGGAGCCTCACTGCTGTGCTAATGAAAAACTGGGCAGCCAAACCCTGGGTGCCTACATAGTCAGTAGAGGAAAATAAACATAAATTTCATGTTGATGAGCCTTTCTGTCAGCCAATGAAGGGAGCTCATAAGGAAAAAAAAAAAAAAAGGGAAAAAAGCAACATTTAAGCAATCAAAAATTCCCTTAGTTCCAAGAAAGTGCACATCCTTCACGCTCACAGGTTCCTCTGGGCATATTTCAGACTGAGTGGCCCTTAAGGGGTGTAAAAAATTTTCCCCCCCACCCAAAAAAAAAAAAAAAAAAAAAAAAAAAAAAAAAAAGGGAAAAAAGCAACATTTAAGCAATCAAAAATTCCCTTAGTTCCAAGGCAGTGCACATCCTTCACGCTCACAGATTCCTCTGGGCATATTTCAGACTGAGTGGCCCTTCCTTTTCTGCTTCCTTGCACAACATTTGTGGGTAGCCACTTAACAGAGCTCGGATGAATCACGCTGGAATACTCATGAACATCCCTTTTCCTCTTGGTTTTTTATGGGATAAGCCTCTCTTTACTGGGATATTGCAATTACCTGAGGCCAGCAGCCATCTGTGGATCCAGACCTCAAAGTGCAGCACTTGTCCATCACATTTTCCCCTGCACATGCTCCACCTCAAATGGGGTAAGGACAACAAATGCTGGTGTTCAGTTGATGTGAAACGTTCTTATTTCAGGAAATTGAAGGGTCTAAATCAGCAAAGAAAACGGTGAATGTTTAATTTGTAAATTGTTTTTCTCATTTTAATTTGTACATTATTTTTCTCGTTGGGCCAAATTGAGGGGAGATGACACCGTGCTGACCACAAGTCAGGTAAAATTGAAGGGAGGTGTTCCTCTTCTTTTGGCTTTATTGTCTGTCCTAAAGAGGTTCCAAATGGCTGCTGCAACTAGACCTGTTATCTTGTTATTTTCTTAATTACAACTCTGTCTACATTATCTAAATATACATAATTTCTAATTCTTAGAAACCAACACACCTTTAAGCTCGGAGTACAATCTTTAGCTCTGTCCCCCATGAAATGGATGTTTGTAACAACAACAGATATGATGCTGTGTGGTGGCTTTAATCCCTTTTCTTTTGATGGCTGGACTAAAACAAGAGAGCTCCTCTCCACTGTGAATTGAAAAAGAAAATCAGTGTGAAATTTCATCATCTCTTTATTAACCTCTGATAACCAACTGAAATGTGCTTCAGTGGTGTGCTACTAGAACTGCCTGCAAAAGCATTAATGAGTCTATGATTTAAAAAAGGCTTTTTGAAAGAAGGATCTTAAAAAAAATTCATTTACAGCATAGCAACTCTAATTGGTACAAGTCACAGACCGATTTTACAGAAGGATGCTGAGTTATCCATTTCAGCTTGCTAAAGCAATGTACTTCCAAAGCAACATTGCACCTCATTCTGGAAGATTCTTTAATTAATTTGAATGCTGAAGCACTGCAAAAACAAAAAACGTGTTATGCAACATTTGGTTTCACTGAGCCATCCAACAGCATAATTTTTACCAGTTTCTCTATGTTCCCTTTGTGTTTAATTCTGTTACTTGTATGAGGCTGCAGATGTCTGTGCCTTTTCCCCACAGCTAAGACTGTTCTCTCATATAATGTAATGGCTACAATATAACCCCCAGATCCAGGACAATTCACTTGTTATGGGAGGTTAATAATTTTTCCTTCCTACATTTTTATGGAACATTTACTTTCAAACACATCCTAGTGACTGAGGTGTTAATTCAAAACAGGCCTTTGAACAGCTAGTAAGAAAATGAGAAGGGAAATCCAATTTCAGAAAATGTGTAAAACTGTGAAGAGGGGGGGGGAAAAAATATCATTTTTAGAGAATTGTCTGCAGATAACTTTGAAATTCACCTCCTGGACACGTGGTGATGTTGGACAGAAGGGAGCCTCACTGCTGTGCTAATGAAAAACTGGGCAGCCAAACCCTGGGGATTTGGGAGGAGCAGAGCTGCAGGTCAGGGCCGTGCTGCTCCTGGTCCACCTCACTGGCTTTGTTGCCTTTTTCCCAACCTGGAAATGAAACTAGAGATTATTTTAGTCAGGAGGTAATAGAAAAAGGGATTTTTATTTTAAGGCCTTCAGGAACAGTTATGGGAAGATGTCCATAAAAGCCCATCCCCACTGGGGTGAGTACATTTCATAGGATTTAGGAAATTAGCATAATTGATAAAAAGCACAAATTAGGGGGTCGAGTGGAGATGCAATTCCCCCCAGGTCAAGCCCCTTCTCTGGAGCCCCCTTGGCCCTGGCTGGGCTCTGTCCACGACATGGATCTCCAAGAGTTCCCAGCAAGAACCCAGGCAGCCCTGGGTCTTGGAGCTCTGGAATTTTTTGTCTTTCTGCCCCAGGAAAGGCCATGGAAGAGTGCTGGGAAAACGAGGCACTAATACAATAGGTGACAGAGTTACAAAAATGTGTGAAGAATGCAGAGAAAATAAAAATATAAAAGCTTGGAGCTCCAGAAGTTTTTGTCTTTCTGCCTCAGGAGAGGCCGTGGAAAAGTGCTGGGAAAACGAGGCACTAATACAATAGGTGACAGAGTTACAAATATATCTGTTAGGAATACAGAGAATATAAAATAAAAAAAAAGGCAAAAAAACCAAATAGCATCAGTTTCAGATGAGCTCTCCTGCAAAGGGCCCTGGAGAGCTCCCAACCCCACCCAGCTCCTGAGCCCCTTCCCCAGGGAGGTTGTCCCTTCTCACAGAGCCAACCTGCCCTGCTGGTGCCACCAGAAATTACAAAGCACATTTCATGGGTAAATTAATAAAGAAATGTTGGATCCTGCAGGAAAGGGGGAATTTTTAAGGTCTGCACTCCAATATATGAAATTTCTCAACTTTGTCTGCTGGTCCCAAACTTTACTCCACTCTTTTCCACTGTTTTTAAGGCCAAGATACTGCTGGTGTGGTACTGATTCTGCACCCTTTGCTGAGCACAGTCAGGCTCTAGAAGGACTCATTCTTTCCACTCAATGCCATGGCTGGCATTTGGGAATAGATGTTTATTCAGAGTGAACTGAAGAAAGAAAGAAATAATCAGTTTATCAGCAGCCAACTAAGCACACATACTGTGATGATTAATATGCATTTGAGTGGAGAACTGCTCTTTTTGCCATTAAAACTTGTATTACTTAAATCACATCTTTCATCAAAGTCTTCTAATTGCACCACAGTTTGTGATCATTTAATTATCTGTGTTTTCTTTTTGAGATGGTATCTCTAAAATGTACCGTATATATCAGAGTAGTGCTCCACTTTTAAGTGTAACTTGGCCAAATGAATTTCTGCTAGGAAAAAAAAAAAAAAAAAGCCATTTCAAAAGCATTTTCTTCTTGTCCACTTTGGGCTGAAGCAACTTAAAAATGCAGAACACTCTCAGCTCTTCATTTGAAGAGGTAGACATCATAATTATAAATTCCTGCTGCAGTTTAAGGTTCACAGGACAAACTCACAATAGCTTCATTACAAATTCCCTGTGATCTCTTCATACATTTTAAGCACCTGGAATATTTGCATTTCTGATTTTACTGGTGCAGCCTTAACAAGAGAGAGATATTCTCACTCGCTGTGAACTGGATGAGGCTCTGAACAGAAGATTTTTTTTGTTGATTCTGAGTGTAACTGAAGGGAAAGAAGGAAAAAGAGATCAAAAAGAAAGATAAAGCCATTGCACTGTGACTTCCATCTTATTTCAACTCACCTTTTGAGGAATCACCTCTCCTTAAAATAAATGAAATTATTTTTAAATGTTCTTTTTCTTGCTCTCAGTGAGATGTCCAGGATTTGGGGGTTCTGCCAGATCTGCTTTGCAAGAAAAATAAATGAAAATCCTCCAGCTGAGTGTCTATACACCCTAATGTAGTAAAGATTTGTTTAGGATCATTCAGAGGAATAGGGACTTGCTGCTTTATTAAATGGAGTAGAGATTTTCACGAAAGAAAATCTAAACCTGCTGGGAAATCAAGTTTTACAAATATGGCCCTTTGTCCAATTAACATGTGATATAATTCTTTCCATGGGATCATTGCAATATATTATGTGTGTACATAAAAAACTGCAAGACACACAGGAACAGCACATTGTAATAAAGTGGTTCAATGAAAAATATCTCAGAATTAAGTTAGTTACAATAATTTTCTTCTTGTCTGTGAAATTTTTTTTTATATTCAATGCATTTTAACAGTATTTGGTGTCACATTTGGCTGGAGATCCACTGATTTGTCTGATTAGGGCACATAATGGATGTGTGAAAAATATATATGTATATAACTTCATAATATAATACAAAGATAAGCTGATAAATGCAATTTATATGAAGATAATAGATTTTCTTCACATGGATAAGTATAAAATACATGTAAATATGAAGTATTCTTCCAGACACTTCAATTTTTCTTACAGCACCATCAGAGCTGGCACTTCTGTAATGACAATATCATTCTTTGAAATATTTTTACAGTGATAAAGTAGGATGAGATTTAATAAAGAGGTAATTAACAAGCTATAATACCTAAACATCCCTGTTTATGTGGGGTAGCAGATTTTTTATATACTCATTTTAGTCAGCTCTGACAGCAAGCCTGTGGCTGATGGTTATGCCAGTCATAATTAAAACTCTTTCCCATTACATTCATTATCACAACAGATGGGATGATTTTGAGAGTAAGAGTTATCAGTTTTATATTAAAAAAATTTTTACTTGCGCCACTCTATTCATTCTGCTTCACCCTTTTGTTTTCTTTTCAAAGAAAAGGAAGGATTAACTTAAACACCAAAGCTCTGGTATTAATATTGAGGCATTACAGAAAGCACAAATAGGGTGATTGGAATCTGGAGGCTAAATATGGGAATGGATCCTGAGCCAGGACAATGATACACTGCTGAAAGCTGTATCTACAGATCAGGTTTACAGTACAAAATCATAAATGTACAGAATTACTGCCAGTCATCTGAGGTAATTAGCAGCCAGTCACTTAATTGACTTTTACCAGTGCTCTGAAGCCATTGATACAATCTGGGTGTGGCACCTATGGAAAAATCAATGTCAGTCTTACCTGATCTGCTGAGTGTTCAGGCTGCAATTTCCAATAAAATAATGTCAACTCCATAAATTAACAGTGAGGGGTTTTGGGTTTGTTTTTGTTTTTTTTTTTTTTAATTTGGAGAAATTATAAACAACCATCATGGATAAACCAAAACAAAGCCAAGACCAAATAAGAAAATAAATAGTGTTTTATTCCACTAATATGGAATAGTGTTGAGTAACAGAAACTATTTGTGTACTTGAATGCCTTTGGAGTCCTGAAGTTCCTGTGTTCTAGAGCCCAGTTCACAGGTTAGAATTAAGGATATTCATTGTTCAAGAACTGCTTAGCATCTTGCACTTCATCATATTTTCATGTAAATGAGAAACAGTTTATTAAGACAGGTACAGTTCATCAGAAGGAACAGGTGGGAAGCCAACCATGTTTTCCTTTTAGATCCATGGAAAACAATTTTGCTTAATTACACAATTATCCCAACCAGCAATTTTTTTCCTGCCTGAAGAGGAGCACAGAAATGCACGAGCTAACAAAGTGATGAGATGAATGGTTCATTTGCTCAGCATCTTATTTTATTGGAATGGCCAGTCCTTGGCATTCTGGGCAGAGGTACAAAACACACTGCAGCACACAGGTGCTGAACAATTTTTCCCTTGGAAAGGTTTCCTCCTTTCCCTCATCCTCTGTGTGCTCTCCAGAACTGCCATTTCAAACAGCTGCTGGCTCTGTGCCTGTAGCTGGGAGCAATTCATCACTTCAAAAAGCCAGCTCAGCACTCTTGAGCCATCTGAACTATTTCCACCATCCCACATTATATTTGAGAATATAATTGGGGGGGGAAGAGAGGACTTCAACTCTCATTGCTGTTATTGCTGCTCCAGGACACAGGAAAGAGTATTTCTATATTCTATTCTATTCTATATTCCTGTTCTATATTTCATTCCTCTTCTGTTTCATTCCTATTCAATTCCTATTGTTTTACTCTATTTAATCCTATTCTATCATTTATTTATTTTTTACAATCTTTAAGATGAACTTTGACACGTGTCCTAACTCACACATGTTTAAGTCCAAGAGAGGTTGGAGAAAGACTATTTTAACTGAGTGAGTTGTTGAGGGAAGGGTGGTTTGCTTAAAATGGATGGAGAAAAAGGATATTCTTAGCTGAAAGTGTGGGACTCTTGTTTTCAGTTTAATTTTCTCAACATATATTCATTTCTGTTACTGTTAATTACACACAAGCATAGGTTAGTCCTTAAATACTTACTAAACCGTAGGAATGAAACACAGAGACCTCCAGGAGAAAAAACCATCATGATTCAGAAGGAAGTTGGTGAATTTGCACTTTCTGCAAGTTCCTAATGGAGCAGAGTTCCTGTGCTAAGAAAAATTTCATTTTGAAACCAACCAAAATGAGTGTTAC
Source organism: Pyrgilauda ruficollis (assembly GCF_017590135.1). Lineage (NCBI taxonomy): Eukaryota > Metazoa > Chordata > Aves > Passeriformes > Passeridae > Pyrgilauda > Pyrgilauda ruficollis. The sequence goes on from NW_024520318.1 coordinate 2,859,218, forward strand.
CCTTGCTGCTGACATTCTTAATCCTTTTCTTCTGCTTCTGTGGATGAAAATTGGAAGTAGGTCATGCTGCAGCATTACCTGTTACAGATTCTCTACCACAGATGGAAAAGGAAGCCTGCCTCAGCAATTCAATAAAGTTAATCAAACCCAGATAATCATAAGATATGAGCCTTTCTCCAAAGCAAAATTAATGCTGAAGTCACAGGAGCAACAAATGGAGAGAAACTCTAACAGAGAAGTTGATACAACTCCAAAAAGCTCCAGATGTTCATTTGCAGGTAAAAACTTGTAATTAAACTTTCCAGACACTGCATTTCCAGAGATTAGAATACTGAACTTTACATATGAAGAACTGATGAATATGAAACCAAACAAAATGATTCCAGTCAGATGGGAACAGGCTGATTCCAGACATCTGTAGTCTGGGTATTTACAATCAGCCCTTACAGTCACTTTTACAAGGCTGTCCTTGAGAAAATGGAGCAATACAACATTAATCAACATTTCACCTGAGGCTGTGGGCTGGGGACACAAAGAAATTGCTCTGAAACTCCAATCATCCTTCAAAAATGTGTTGGATCAAAACGTTTCAGTTGTTCTGGGCACACACTTTTTGATATTTAGTAATCCAGTTTGGACTAAACTAGAAAAATCTGGGGTAAATCAGAGCCACTGCGTGAATTTCCAATATTTATCTTTTAAAAATAAATCCAGACATCTCAAAACTCACACATATGTGTGAACATTTATCACGTAGGCACAGTGCTGGTATTCACACGGCAGGGTGTGAGAAATGCCATCACAAAATGCTCCAGAGAAAAGAGATCAGCGATAAACGATCCCTCACCTGGCTCATCAGTTTACTCTAACATTTTCTATGACGGAATTCTTTACAGATTTACAGCAACTCCACGACTTCTCAAATCTTTATCCCCAGCCTTTCCACACATAATGGATTCCAAAGCAACACTTCACTGAGAAATCTTTTGACTTCTCCTTTAATTTCACTGCTGAATTCTCTGCAAGAAGATGCCTGGGTTTGTGTGTATTTTGCATAATGTAAACACCTGCATTTAGCAGGGCTGCAAGAAGAAGTTAATTATGTCATAAGGGTTGCAGGGTCTTCCTTTGGATTTTCACTGAGAAGCAAAGCCAAGTCCCACTTGCAGCCTGTCAGCTTTCCTTTGAATTGCCACAATAATTAATATTCTTTTCATCTAAAAGTCTGCCACCAAAATGGGACAGGTGGTTTCAAGAGCTGCTAAAAGCTGCTAAATATCTCTGGCAGCAGTGCCACAATGTCACTACAGTGATGGCCTTTTCCCCAAAGAAATTAGTCACAAATTTATTTTAGGTGTTTTAAAGGCATTTCTGCTGTTTTTTTCTATACATTCATGTGTAGAAGTGTGGGTTTATACATAGATATACAGAGATATAGATCTCTATATATATAGAGATGTAGATATATAGAGATATATGAAAGGAACAGAGGTGATTGCTGAATGTAAAGAAACAAAGGAGAAGATGACTCAATATTCCAAGAACACCTAAATTTCCAGCTCACTGCTCAGCCCAGAGTGCAGACAGCCCTGAACTTGCAGGCTAGAAAATGTCAAAAAATGCATCACTCTTCAGAAAAATCCAACAGAGAAATAAATAAAAAAGCCTATGGAATGCTAGAAGATCACACAAACTCTGAAATTAAATTTCAAAGTGGAAGCAAGGCACACAGAAGTTCAATTAGCCACAAACTACTCCCAAAGTTTTCTGTTAATATAAGCAAAGCTGTTGTGCCACCTGGTGAACATTTTCATATGCAAGAGTCTCTTTTGCTGTATTTCTCAATATAAAAGGTTAATTCAAGTGCTCTTGGCAACTTTTGTTGGTGCCTGCATTAAGACGTGTGAATAGTTGCAATCAGAAATGAGAGAGAGACTCCACTTCTGCCACCACAGAGGACTGGGCTTTTGTCAGCACATAACTAATGTGCTCATTATTCCTCAGCAATACGTGTTTTAATTTTGGAGAAAACGAAGCAGCACTATTTGTGGCATTTTGGGTGAAAAAAATCTACAGGGATTTGAGTAAAATATCATCACTGTGTTTGCAGCTCATGAACTGATCAATCGTGATCAATGGTAAAATTGGAATTAGATGATAAGGCTTGATCATCTCAAATGTGTTCTCTTTCAGTATTTTTTCATTGGGCACTAAATAATTCTTGGCCCATAAGCTGCATGGATCAATCCATTAAAATTATTTAATAACACTGTGGTATTAAATGTTCTCCAAAGTGTTAAATCAATGCTATCAGACACATGATGGGTTATTCTCAGCACTTTGAATCAAATATCCAAATAAAGCCTCTGCTAGATATCTGAAATAAATTCTGGAAATGCATGGTGACAGCACTCCAGAGTTGTTCTTTTAGCCCATCCCTTTGCCAGCTGACCCCATATTTATGAACATGATCACCAGAAGTCAATAATTCAATCAAATTCATGGCAAAATTACCCCAAACTTAGACAGGACACAGACAGGCCTGGCCTAATGTGCATTGCGCTACCCCAGTAAAGAGAGGAAAAATATAGGAATGTGGAACTCCTGATAATCTTATCCTACACTACTCAGTGGCTCTTTGCTATTTGTCCAGATTTTTACCTAATAGAAAACACATCTTTTAATTTGAAGGAAGTCTGGATTCAGATCAAATCTTGATTCGCATTTCATGCTCTAGAAAATTCACCTTCCCAAAAGAGTGAAGAAAATATCTTCAGATTTTAGAGACGGTCAACACTTAAAGCACGTCTTGGCTCAATATCTGTATAGTTTTTCAGTCTCTTAAATTGTTCTGCTGCCTTGAATTCAGTTGAAGGAAAGTAATTTTCTCTGTATATTTTCCCACCAGTTTTTGATGATTCAGCCAACACACCAAACCTCCTTTTAGCATTAGTTAATTTATATTTTCTCTTGACTTCAATATAATTTGTAGTGTTGGACCTGCTCCTATTTATTTATTGTTTTCATACTGGAGGTCTATAACTTCTGCATGAGAATAAAACTAAATTAACCCCTCCATACAGAGGTCTAAATCATCTGGCAGGATATTTTGTTTTCTAACAGAAAATAGCATCAGTTTTTGGACAACTAAATGAACTTTTGGAATAATCCAGAAATACATTTTCTGCAGGACTTTCCTTAGGTGAACAACAGTGAGTCATATTTTTCAACTTCGCTCCCATTTTTCATCTAGTAACCAAATAATATTTATTCATAAGAACATAAATCTTTTTTGGGTATAGATGGAAAGATTCCATCAGATGGCAGGTGTGCCATTGGCCATTGCACTCTTATTAAAGGCTTTCTCCCTGGTATCTAAGGCCTCAGCCCTTTGGAGAAAGTTAATTAAAGTTCAAAACTTTGTGTCAGAAAGAAAGCACATGTTTTCCTTTCCTAAAAAAAGTTAAAGTTTCTGGATGAAAAATTTACCTTCTATTAAAATAAGAAAGGAAACTGAAGGCCTCACTTGGATGATATATAGGAATTTTCTGCTTTTCTTTCTGTTTCCTCATCAGAAACTTCTCTCTCCCCCTCAGCTGCCCAGTGTTCTTCAAAATGGGGGCATCTCCAGTTTGTCTTGGATTATATTCACAAGCCCAGTCAGAAAGCTCCAAAGTACTCTCAGGTCTTTGTGGCATCTCTTTTTTGCTTAATTTGACATGAGACACGTCCTCCATAGTATCAAGGGCAGATTGTTCTGCCCGAAAGAGTCTCATTGACCAGACACCAGTTTGGCACCACTCACACCATTTCTAGGGACTGATTTTCCATAAATCTGGGATTTTGACCGTTCACCAGGCACAGCCTGGCTGCCCTCACGGAGATTTTTGGGTGGAAAACCAGAGTGGGACTCGGGGAGATGTCCCTGCTGTGCTCCCTTTAGAGGAGGTAAATGATTTCTCACACAGCCCACACCTTCCAGGATTACCTAAATCCCAAATCTTGAGCTAAAAGTCATCATTTGAAGCCTGCCATGAATTTAGGCCCTGCCAGACATTCCATTCTTCCCTTTTCTTAGAAAATACTTGCATACCAACCCTTTTTTATTTACCTTCCTGCCCCTCTTTATTTGCAAATGTCACCAGCATTGGTGTGACATCAAAGTTTTCTTCTGCTGAGTTCCATTCTCTCTTCACTTCAGGCCAAGATATTTGCTTTTGTTGCAGAGTTGTTTCTATGAGCTGGCTGCTACTGACAACAGCTTTTCTGTTAATACTGAGAAGTGGGGAATTAGTTGTTTGACTGACTGAGCTTCTATGTTTAGAAATCAATATTAAATTGCTGCTTCCATCAATTCGAGCTCCTAAAATACAGACATATTCATAAACTCGTTATGTAGAAAAACTGCTGGGAAAAGGTGAGAAATAAAGCTTAAAAATAACAGTTTATTGCTTCAATTACAGTGCATTCATAAAAGAGTTACCTGAACTCAGTGCTAATATCAGATTCCGTGCCAGAGTCTCAGGGATATCAGAAGAAATACACCTCACTTTTTGGTTATTTTCTCCTTTTCTCTGTGTTTACAGTCATTACAAATGAATGGCATCCTTTCTATGCACAGTATTTATCAAAAAAAAAAATGGAAATATGGAAACCTCTATATGAACTCACTGGAAATGTGACTTTCCCACCATGTGCTCACCTAGCACAGGTACAGGATGCAGCAGAACAGGGGGAGGGTTGGCTCTTTTCATGGAAAAGGTTTCTTGGTTTTTAAAGGATTACTGCAAAGCTCAGATTTCTTTTGGAATAAATAAAAAGCGGGGCTGCATTTCTGTCTGCTGTGCATAAAGGAAAACATGTTTATCACATTACAGCACTGAGGCTGGAGATAAGCTCTGCCATTTCCCTACAAGCAAATCCAGACATCTGGGGGAAAACAAGTTGAGCTGTCAGACAGGATACACAGGAGGGCTGAGTAACAACTGTGGCTGCTTCTCTTTCACAACAAGCAGACATGGTTCATTACAGTCAGATCATTATCCTGCTGGAAAACGGGATCCTCCAAGAAGGAAATCATTGTTTATTACAGCTTAGAATTTCTTACAGTTCTCAGGTTTAAACTAGTCCTGGCTCACACTTGAGGGGATTCATCCTGCTGTGGGAAAATGTGAGTGTGCACCTCATTTATGAGAGGGATTCCAGTTGACTTTTAAATGCCTGATGAAAAAATAAAAGAGTTTGTTTTTCTTTTGGGGTGATTATAACTCATATTCATCTCTTATATTCTACTCCATGCTAATCTTTAGCTCTGTGACAGAGATGAGTTATTTTGTGAATGAACAGAAGAAAAATTCCTTTGGAACCATCTGAAAATGCAATTTATCAAATTCTTCTGTATTGCCAAGTGCAAACTATTGAAAATGCTTGTCATCTAAGCCATGGATAGAATTCCCCTGTCAGTCTCCCCTGATTCAGAGATTTAGAACCAGGCTTTTAGTTAATGCTCATGCAAACGGCTGCACTGTAAAGTATTTCAGTGATGAGTGTGACAGTTAAGAGGTTTATTATTTTTAGTACACTCAGACTTGTGAAATTTCCTCAGGTTTCATGGAAGAAAATGTGTCCTTCCATTCCTGCACAGGCAAGCTCCAGCCTGTAATTTTCAGGTGGCAAAAAGCACAACTGTTTTTTAAGAATATAAAGGATAAACAGGCACACATTCATGTATTCCTTACCTGAATTATGAGAAATAATACATATTTCCATTATCTACACAGTACAGGCATTTTTAGCTGTGTTTGTGGGAATTAGCATTGGCTTACAACTAAATAAAGAGAATATCTGAAGGGATTTGGTGCCAAACTGTTGGACAGAGTAATTCCAGTCCAGAAACATCAGCAACCTGCTAAACTCCAGAAAGGTGTCAGAGCCAGGAGAGTGTGATGGGTATGGACATTTCTCCTACAGAAATGAAATTCATCACAAAAAATGTCCAGAACCCAAAAATTAACCTCAACTTGGCCTCTTAGATTTGCAGAATTCTCTCCTCTAGTTCTGGCAGGAATACTAATTACTGCCTTAGACTACACAGCTAAATTTTAGGTTACTAAAACTAGATTTAAATGGCTCCCTTTCTAAATGAAGGCTTTGCAAAAAAGAACAGAGCCAATACTGAAAACAAGGTGAGTGCCATTACTGCCAAAAAATTTACAAGTAGCAGGTATACAATTTCCCATTTTTATAGCCTCATCTGTATAAGCATTTTTATAGCCACTTCCATAAAAATGTCTAAAAGTGCTCTATAAATATTAATGAATTAACCTCCCCTGTGTCCCCATATGGTGGGTATTTATTTTTACATTGTAGAATTGGAGAAACAATTGCAATAAAATCAAGCTCTGTACAAAAGTCCAGCTCCCAGCTCTTTTAGAGAATAAATAATAAATAAATAGAATAAATAATATAAAGAGAATAAATAATCCTGGATATAAAAAGAATAAATAATCCTGGATCCTTGATAATAAACTCAAGGATGAGTTATCTACCCTGCCATATGCAGCCCATGACTGCAGAGCAATGGGATTTCCAAAAATCTTATGTTCTGTCCCAGCACAACTCTCCAAAATCAAACATCTCTAAACATGTACATGCCTGGAGTAAACAGGATGGATATTTTGGTGCTACACTCCCAACTGAAAGTATTCCTGCAGATCTTGAAATTGTTCTGCAAGATGATGTTTTTAACGTGTCAATTTTAATGTTTTATGGGTGGACACAGAAGAGGTTGTCATCCAAGAAAGACCAGAAGATTTCAAGGAGGAAAAAGTACAAGAATCCAAATTCAATCCTGATAAGAGAGAAATAGCTAAAGAAATATAAGTCCACAATAAGTTAAAAACCCATGTGAGGCTCTTGTACAGATTGCGTTAAAAAAAAATAATTTAAACAAAACTCTGACAAAAACAATAAAACCAGCTCAAATTACAGAACTATTCTGCTCAAATAAAAGAGTGTACAAATCTTTCCATGGAAATACTTTTTCCTAAATGCTCTTTGAAAAGACAATTTCTGAGTCTTAGGACATGGTTTGGAAAAAGCCTTCTACATTACTACTATTCATTTAATTTCCTTTTTCCTCCTCCTTTTTATTTTCCCAACTGTGTCACTGTGTTTTTCTTGCACTGCACCAAATACAAACCCAGAGTGGCCAAGACACCAAGTGCCATTGAAAATAAACATATTTTATGGCTCCAACACACATTTTCCTTAAGAAATTAACTCATAACTTAACTGCCCAATCAATCCCTATGCCCCCCATGGATTTTTCCCATTATCCCATGAGAAGGGATCCATTTGTGGAAACCCACAGCAGTTAAATATCCCTGTTTTTCTAAAAGCAATAAGTGATTCACTGGGAGTCTCTACAACTCCAGTACCAAACTTTCATTTCAACTTTATAATGAACTGCATGATCTTGATATACAGAGAGGAATTTGCATTAAATTTATGTTTCACCAGAAACCTTCTCAAGAACATGTTTTTTCTTTTAATATCTGAGGAAATTTCTGACAGAATTGTTCCCAGTGACAGAGACAGTGAATTAACATTTCAGAGCATGCTTTGATATGCATTGACTTAAAACCACCTTATTTTGATCTATGTTCAAAGTCTCCAAAACTAAACCCAAAGTCGTTGAAAGAAATAAAATTTATTAACTGCTTCCAAACCAAATCACACTTTGGGACATGCATTGGTGGGACACTGGCAAGCAGCCCTTTGAGTGGCTCTGAAGAAAAGACACAGCATAATCTGAATAAAATATAATCACTCAGGAATCAACCAAAGAGAATGCATTGAGCAAAGAATAAAATTGGACTTAGAACTGGAGTGAATTTTCTTTTTTAACTAAAAACTGAGCTGTGTTAAACAACAAGAATGGATCCAAATCAGTTTTTCTGCAGCTACATCTGAATTCAATGATGTCATCACTTATTCAAGGAGATGAAACATTATTAATAAATAATAAATGAGGCATTGTGCACATAAGTGTGAAGTCAACGTGTGATGTGAGATCACACATTAAGTGTGATTTCTCTTCAGCTTTTTGTCAATTCAAAACAACCAAAGCACAAAGTTTAGAGGGTTGAATTGACAATTTTTGACAAATCTTGAGCTAATTTCAGTAGAATCTATTTTTAGCAGGAAAAAAAATAAACAGTTCAGTTGCCAGTTAAACACAAAATGAAAATCAGATAAATCCTATCTGCACAGGGAAATCCATGCATTCCACTGAGTCAGATAAAAAGATTTTGCTGACTACAGCAGAGAGAAAATTGGGTAATTAGGCCAACTCCTATAGTGCTTATTTAGGATTTAAGCTTATGAGAACAGTCTGTGAGTGATTATTATTATCATAATGACATGACAAAACCTATTATTTTCCTAAGTATTTTGTAAATGTATAGGAAGAAACAGCCTGTGAATGATTCTCTGCTGTAAACCTGAAATATGGGGGAGGCAGATGCCACACCTTCACAAAAACCACACATCCCATTAGTGGCAGGAACAAGACAAAGAACTTTCCTTCCTTCCTAAGGACACAGACACCAAATTCAGAAGAGTTTTGTGCCTGCCAGTGAGGCCTGAAAGGGAATTTCAGGTGCTTTTCCATTACTCAGCTCTGAAGTAAATTCCTTGTCTCTCCCACTATGATGGGGCACAAAATTATCCTCGTCCCAACATTTTTTTCACTGAAGCATTTTTGTACCACACGAAGCCCTTTCACTCCAGGGAAATACTGGGTTTTTCTGTCTCTCACAAAATACAGGTGGGTTCCTCTGTTCTGCTGCTCTCTTAATTCTTTGGGATTAGGTAAGGAACAAGTTCTTATTAGGCAAGTGTGAGCTCAGAGAGATCAAAGCCCTGCTCTCAGCTGTGTTAAGGCCCCTTTATACCAATGCAAAGGGACTTTAAAGGCTCGAGGTCTCACACTAAGTGGATTCAAGGACACATTTTTTACCATTTTGCCATGAAATTCTGCTATTGTGTGACTCGTGGGTTGCCTTTTTTTCAGGCAAATTAAGTTTTTTAAGAGAGAAGACATCTCACCTTGCTCTCTAAGTATAAAAGGAGAATTCATAAATTTGTTGGTGGAGGATGTTGCTCCTTCACCAGAGTGGATCCATTACATGGTTTCATTTTCCCCAAAGCAGGAAGAATGTGCTGTGTCACAGCTATCCTCAGCAGCTGCAACCACAAAAAGAGCAAAAGTAACTCTCACTGTCTGTCTCAGAGAAATATAATTATAATTTGAGCAATTTAAGGGTTCCTCGCTGCTAGTTTTTAAGGTAAGCACAAGAAATTTCTAAAACATGGAAAATTCCAACTAAGCATATTCATATTTGGTGTATATGGACAGAAACAGATTACACTTACACAAGAAAAAATCCTTATCACATAAATGTGATGCTTACATAGGAATAAACTATTTCAGTGATAATGTAACTGCAAAAGCTAAATAAGAAAAAATTGAGCTTTTTCTGTAGCATTTTTCCATATCAGGCTGAAAGTGCTTTACAGAGAACAGAAATATCATTGTCAAGCTGACAAAATGAGATACAGAGAGGAAAGCTGAGCCTCAGTTTCAGGCTACCTTTAGAATATTTGGGGCTTCACTGTTTTGTGAGAAAGGCAAATCTAGGGGAGAGAGAAGGCTGAGTCCCCCTCATATCTGAACACAATTTGTCTGTATTTGTGGAGCACCATGAGCAAACTGAAAAGCAAAATGAGAACACTCCATATTTTTCAGAAACTACAATAAGAATCAGAAAAGTATTTCCCAGTGTGAGATACAGGGGTCATTATGTTATTATATAATATTATATTATCATAATAAGCATTAATTTTAAACTTCTGGAAAAAATGAGGGCTGGATTTCTGTCATGGAATTTGAAGGGCTGATTCAAATATTGAAAAAAGTTTATTTTTTATGAAACCCCAATGTTTTCTTGAAGATCAATTTCATACTTTTAGAATGTCACTTGATGAATTCCGTACAAGATCATTTTGTAATAATAAATGAAATTGTGACATAAAAATTTGCCTAATATTGTCTATGAAAAGGGAAAGCAAACACTTAGGAAATTCCTTTTGTCAGTGTTCACAGGAGCAAATTAAAAGAAATTTTTTTTAAAAAAGGTATTGTGTGGAGATGTTGAAAGAGTTCTATCTTCATCTATAGACAGATGTTTTACTTTGAGTGGATTTTCTGTTTGAATAAAGGCCAGGAGTGCTCTGGTGTCTTAAAATTTCTTAATTCTCATATATTATGTCAAGCCTGCAACAGTCAGAATGAAACCCAGACAATGGGCTCCATGCAGAGAGACACCCTTTTCTTCCTGGCATGGATGGTGCCTGGAAAATCTCTTCTTTCAAAAAAATATCTATGAAAAAGTCAAGATTATCATCTAGACAAGAGACAGACTCTCAAATCTGCTTTAGCCCACTTGCTTTGCATGGCCTTAAAGGCACAGCCCCCAGCAAAGCAAGTGTGGTGTTGTCTCACTGTTGTGGAATTCTCTTTTAAAGACAATAAGGAAATTCAAAGAGTAAATTCAAAGAGGTTATTACACAAAGAAATAAGTGAATCAATACTAAGGTTTGGGGTTGAACCTGGTGGTGCCCATTTCAAGCAGCTGCTGCTGTGTCCTGCTGCCAGAGGACAGGGTTGGGTGGAATATTGGGCAGGAATTGTTCCCTGGGAAGGTGAGGAGGGGCTGGGATGGAATTCCCAGAGCAGCTGGGGCTGCCCCTGGATCCCTGGCAGTGCCCAAGGCCAGGCTGGACATTGGGGCTTGGAGCAGCCTGGGACAGTGGAGGGTGTCACCATGGCAGAGGGTGGAATGGGATGAGATTTAAGGTCCCTTCCAGCCCAAACCACTGGGATTTTGTGATTAAGACACACCACATCACCCAAGTGCTCCCTCAGCTCCCGCCCCGTTCATCACCCAAGCCGTAAAACACAACCTTCAACCTCCATCATTCCTGCTCATCACCCAGAACTCCATCACGTTTGGTTCAGGAGGATTTTTAATTGAAAATTAAACTTCAGTTTGCTGCCTGGCCTTCATGAAGAGCTTAATTTTCTTCTGGACTCAGCCTGCTGGTGGCTGGCAGGCTCATCCCTCTGCTGCAGCGGCGCTGCCGGCGCTCCTCTCGCTCCGTTATCGTCCTGCAGGAAGGGACAGCAGGCCTGATTAAGTCACTTAATGCTAACAAACCCTGTCATGTTAATCAGCATCCAGAGGCTGCTGTCTGAAGGTCTCAGACACGTTTTCCATGCAGCCACGGAGCTCAAGGAGGGGGGCACTCCGAGGTCACCCGCTCCCTTCCCGTGCCCAAAGGAAGGGCTGCTTGAACCTCATCCGTGCTGACAGACACTGGCTGCCCCTGCACCGTGCTCTGACCTTCTGCTGGTGGCTTTACAAGCACCCTGAGCAAGCTGGTGCATTGTCTTTCTGCCCTTTCCCTCCAGGTTTAATCCAAATCTTCCTGCCTGCAACCTTAAACCCTCCACACCCTGTCTATCCAAATAGATTTTTACGCTCCTCTCTCCTCCCTGACTGTTTCACACACTTGAGAAGTCTTGCTGTGCCTCCCTTGACTGGAAACAAACAAACAAAATGTAAAACAGAAAATAATTTCCAGAGTCTGGTACTCTTCTTTCTCCACGCTGCACTACCTGATCGATTCATCTGTCTGGAAATGAAGAGCTCAAAGCTGGGCACGGTCTGAGCAGAACAAGGAGTTTGACCACAAATCTGTCTGTGCTCATCTTCAGCTTCTCCCAAACGAGGTTATGGCATTCTGAGGACACCGTGCTGGCCCCTTCTTGCACGTATTTTAACACAGCTGTCTGGTTTTTTTCTGCCCCACACCAAATAATTTCCACCCTGCAGAGTCTCTGACAGAGCTGAGGTGTTTTCCACACTGCATTTGTTCTTCCCAGCCACCCCTGCCTTGCTCAGTGGTGGTTTTTTTATGTTTGGGTAGGATCAGTCTTTATTCTTATCCACTCATCCAGTGTAATTTCCTAATCAATGTTTCTTCAGTATTTTTTAATGTCTAATATTAACTGCACCAAAAGACACATAACAAAGCTTGTACTCCCCCACAAAGCCTTCTGTTACATAAAGAAATCAGACTGGTCTGAGATGAATCATTATTTTAAAAAAAAATTTAAAAAAAATCTGCTGGCTCTTGTCTTGTTGGTGTGTTAGAGATACTTCTGAGAAGTGAAACAAAGCCAACTGCTCTGCAAATCAGAGCTTCTGGATTTTGCCTTTCTGAGGAAGACATCAATTTTGCTTTCTCCCAGTTCTCCATCTGCCTCTAACACACACACAGTTCTGATATTTACTGCGCACACACTGCTCAGTATTAATCCAGGCCATGGCTTCCTGCACAATCACATTCTTAATGACCCCCTTCTTAATATTAATACAAAATTTCAAGTAGTTCCGAGCAACCTCTAAAAGTCAGTATTTTAGTAATTATTACAGAGGGCAGCAGTATGATAACTTAAAATATGCTTGTTCAAATAAATGCACATGTAAATTAGTTCTTTCAGATAGTAAGAATAATTTCTATATGCATTAAAAATATGTCCTGCAAAGTATACAGGGAAAAGCTCTTGGGTCCTTTTCCTATTAAAGCTGTTTTCTATTTATTTGGTATTTTAAAATACAGCAAGAGCACCAGGGAAATGTTCAGCCTCTTACAGGATACTCGCATAAACCAAGTTATTTTATATTCACCACAAGCCACAGCACAAAATACTACTCAATCAATTTTTAACAATTGGATCCTTCTTAATCCACAAATTACCTGAAAGTGAGGTTAAGGCCTCAAAACTGATTAAAATATTCTTTCAAGTAGTGACAGCATCCCACTATGTTACTGACCCAAAAGTCATAAAAGCTTGTCTTTTCATGGTGGCAACAGCTATGGACTAATCATTGCCAAAAGCTACAATTTTTAAGAAAATAGATGATGTATTCTTCAAAACATGTTTTTTCAAAAAATGAACTCCAAGATAATTCACTTACCTGAGTTGGCCACCAATTCTAAAATCTACATTTTTCCTTATTCAAGGACAACCACTGGCTTTATGACCAAAAAATGATTATAAAATAGACAATTATAGATTGCACTGTAAGTGGTTAAACTTCTGCAGAGTGAGGTGAGAATTTTGCCAGTTATTCATTTTTCTTCTAGGAGAATATAAGAGATAGCAAGTACCAAAACACAGGTGTTTAACAGAAAGTAGGCAAAATGTAGGCAGAAAAATGGGGTCAGTTTCTACTGCTGTCCTAAGGAACAGAGCACATCTACAGAAGGGGTCAATTAGGATCACAAGGGGTAATTAAGCCTTAACCCAAGGCAGGCACACATAAAATTGGAATTTGTGTGGCAGAGTAGTGTGATCTCACAGCAAGATGTTGTAACAGGTGGCACAAGCAGGGACCTCACTTCACCGAGGGAGAAAAGAATTTAAAAGACTCTGCAGCTTCCACTTTGTAATAAAAAACTTTGCTTCAAAATTACATTATTTTACATTTGGATAACAGTCCTGATTTGTGCTTCCTGTTGTGCATTGTACATTAGTGAGAAATTAATAATAATAATAGTAATAATAATAATAGTAACAACAAAAAACTGTTCAAGTGCATTTTAATGCACTTGAGAAGTTCTTCATGCTCTTTTATTTGAGAAGAATATTTAAACCTCTCCTAAATAATTCCCTCATGATTGGCACAAGATGCGTTCAACACATCAGGTGACATCAAAACCAGATTTTTAAAACCTCCTACAAAACTCAGAGTCCAGATGGTGAATACAACCAAACATACAAGGAGATGAAAAGCAACTTTTCCCAAAAAGTGGAACACTTTTGGTCAGGGATACCCAAAAAGGGTCAAAACTTGGGAATTTAAACTGGTTTGATCCAGGAGCTTGGTTTGGCTCTTGACACCTGAATCAGTTTCAACTGCCTGGCTGTTGAAATGGGTGAGGGTTTGCCTTTTATGCTACAAAAAAAAGAAAAGGAAAATGAATAGAATGACAATGAGAACATGGGTTTAATAATATGATAATAGGAATAAGGGTTTCAAGCCTATTTGGATTTGAATTTAGATTTTTTTTTTTTTTTGTTTCATTTGCACCCATGCAGAGGAGAAGGAAATCCACCGAAGCCAGCTGAGCTGGAAACCCCAAGTAAATATTCCTTCACTTTATTGAAAACCTTTGTTTGAGGCACTATTCAAGGACAGGCAGTGCCCAGATTTGATGTCACTGCTGATGACACTTCACATTCCTGACTGGTTTTCCTTTGAAACAGACTTTTATTTGCTTCTGACACAGTTTTGAAAAGAAAATGTGCCTCAAGTATGTTGTGAAAGCACGAGGCTGAGAGGCACAGATGTTATTACTTGCTGCCATATGCTGTTAAAGCTTTAATAATATGCATTTATACTAAGTTAAAAATGGTACTTCAGCGCTCTGAATGTCAGCAAAAGAACTGTTCATTCCTTGGTAAAACACACCAACAAATGGAGCAACACTCTGAAAAGTGATGTTGGATTTTTGACTCTGCACAAGTGGATCCTTGAGGACTTTCCTGTAAAGATCAAGCAGATCATTAGGAGTCCCTCTAAACCATTTTATATTGGCATTCTTGTTTTCTGAAGCAGCAGCTTTCATTTGTGTTCTCGTTTGGTTTATTTGACAGCCTCCTCTCACACAATTTTCAGATATAAATGCGAGCCACAGGCTAAGGTGGAAACAGAGAACAAATCCAAAGCTCGTTAATATTTCTGAAACCTTTGCCACCATACAAATTGAGACATGACCATCACCTCACCTGCCCCTCAGACAAAACCTCCAGTACACGTTCCATTCACAAGCATTGCTACAGAATGCTTTAGTGTTTTTCAACATTCTGCCCAAAACTCCCCATTTTGGAAAGGTTTTCAATAAAGTGAAGGAAGGTTTACCTGAGGTTTCCAGCTCAGCTGGCTTTGGTGGGCTTTCCTTTCCTCTCCACATGTGCAAATGAAGCAAATAAACAAAGAAAAATCTAAATTAAAATTCCAATTGGCTTGAAACCCTTGTCCTTATTATCTTATTATCAAACCCATGTTCTTATTGTCATTCTATTCATCTGCCTTTTTTTTTTAATTTGGATTTTTTTGGGGTTTGTTTTTTTTTTTTGTTTTTTTTTTGTTTTGTTTTTTTTTTTTTTTGTGGTAAAAAGCCAAAACCTCATCCATTTCAACAAGCCAGAGAGTTGAAATCTGGGATAGTTGTCTAAGAGGTGGTCAAGCTGAACCACTACTGTGTGGAATATCCAAATTATTCACAATTCACAGGGAATTTTGCCCAATTCCACAGGGAATTTCAGCCCTAGTGGTGGGAAGTGAATGTGCACAATTTATACTCTTTATCCCATCAGTATTGTGGTTTTTCACTGTACATTGTTAGGGAACAATGAGACATTCTGAGAAGCCAGCAGTACTTTATATTTGGGGTTTTTTGGGGGGGTTTTGGGCTTTTTTTTTTGTTTGCACAGAAGATGACAGATCCTATGAGGTTACAAAGTACCACTACTGGTTTTAAGTCAACTCTCCTTCAGGGTAAAATTCCACTCTCAGCATATGAAAAATAATAAAAAATCTGATTTTGAACAAGTATTCATATTCTAAATATAATATGAATATAAA
This sequence comes from Pyrgilauda ruficollis, assembly GCF_017590135.1. NCBI lineage: Eukaryota > Metazoa > Chordata > Aves > Passeriformes > Passeridae > Pyrgilauda > Pyrgilauda ruficollis. The sequence continues at coordinate 2,875,000 of NW_024520318.1, forward strand.
CACTTTTCTGTGCTTATTCGGTATATTTTCCTATTTTTATGGGAGCCTTCGAAACCTCCACAATCTTTAGCAAAAGTCAAATAATTTAATTGCAAAATTACTCAGTCCAAATCAGTTGAAGCCAAACAGCTCAGACAGGCATTTCCACAGTCTCTGAACGAAAGTCAATGAGGACTGAAGACAAACTGCCTCTAACAAAGTGTTTGCTCAGAGACCCTGATGAAGCAGCTGACGCTTTCCTGTGGAGATTTTACTCCAAAAAAGCCCTGCCAATTTTTTCCAGCAGCCACCAGATTTTGTTCCCTGCCTGTGAGGAGGGCTCCTGCACCTATACCCATGAGCATATGGATGTGTAGGGAAGAGGAGGCGACAGCTCCAGCCAGTAAATGTGAAATCTGCATCATCAACAGCAGAACAGGAACAAAGTTCTGGTAATTAAAACTTTAAAGGCTCTTTCCAACATTCACTCCGAGTCAGTTTTGTCCCCATCGTCCACCTTTGGAAAGAATTCCTTTCCTTATAATTCACTCCCTGCCTTCTTTATTTGTTTTTATTTAATTTCAAAGTCAGTCGCTCTCCATCCTTTCTGATAAGTATGGCCAAACGATGATAATTATGGCTAAAGGATGATAACTATGGCTAAAGCACGGGCTGGCAGGTGCAGTTAACCCCTCTCTGCTCTGCTTTTGCAGCGCTGCCCTTCCCTCCCTCATCGCCAGGCTCAGGGCTCCCTCTCCTGTTCCAACAGATTTTTCACTACTCTGCTCTCAAACAGCTCTGACAGACAAAAACCTGGCATATCTGACGGAATCAAATACTCAGGAAAAAAAGTATGCCTTTAAATTCCTTAATTGCTAGAGTGCGGCAATTAATATTAGCTTCTCAATCATAAAATATCTTTATCACGTCACAAAGCTTTGGTATCAGCTCTGGCCACACGACCAGACTGCCAGTGGGGGTACAAGCAGAAAGACAACCTAAGAAAATCATCTTGGGACAATCACTAAAACTCTTGAAAACAGAAAAGAAAATAATACTGTAAATTCAGTGGTTATTCTGCATTTAAAGAGATATTTGGCAATTTCAGAGCATATATCATAAACAATGAATATTTAATTTTCTTTTAAGAAGAAATTCCCAGGGATTATTCCATCTATAAGAGAGCCACAGGCAAGGAGCTGACAGAATCTCAAGAGAAAAAAAAAAATTAAAAATATCAGAGCAATAAAACATAGTATACTTAATCAACATCAATTTAGAAATATTCAGAGGTCACCCACTGCTTTCCAATTAAAATATTTTATTTCAAACCAACAAAACACAATTTATTTTATTAAAAAAGAGGATACAGATGAAAAGGAGCAGAAATCACAATTTTTTGTTTAGATTAGATTTTAAAAAAATTAAAATGAACGCCATACAACTAATGAATAAATGAAAAATAACACCCCAAAATATGAGAAGGTAACAGATTAAATTCATCTATGGTAGGAGGGAAAAAAAAGCAATTTCCAATAAATATTTAGTCAGACAATTCTGGATCTGCGGTAGAAATGTTATAATAGATTGAACTAATACATGTAGCACTTAAAAGAGAAACTTCACTGTCATCATATAAATCAACAAGTAAATAAAATAATGAAAACATGAAATATAAAAGAACCATGAACAACTGCAGCAGAAATAATGTGAGCTGACGATCAATGGATTTAATGGAAGTCTTTCCAGTGCCATTAATAAAATTCAGAGCTGATTTTTGTGCTGGGAGCTGATGGCAGTTTGAGGTGATACAATCATTTTTGGGCATTAAAGCACAATGATGACAGTGCCTTATGCCTGTGCTGGGGAGGGGAGGAGGTGCTGAGATTGCCATTAGGGGAAGATGAAATGTTCCACCATCCACATGGGAATGGGGAGCCAATAAGATATTCCTGGCAGTGCCCTTGAGATAACCACCTGTCACATCACTAGAATGTGCTCCTGAGTCATTTTCTGCTGTAGCTCCATTCCCAAATCCCTGTTTTCACCGTAACATATTACTTTTTAGTGGCTGGTACTCCATACAGCACGCGGATTAATTTCCCCTCCGCCGACGGAATTTTTAATGAAGATAAATTATAATCATGACATTTACATCTCAATGATTTTCACAATTGAAACATTCTCCTAATCCTGGTGCACATGCTGTAAGTGGGTTACGCAGCCAGATACTAAAGCAATCATTTTATCATTGTCAGAGTGAATATAATGCCTACAGCAATCAATTGGACTTTTATGGGAACAGTTAGCTCAGCTGGTTTTGCATTGAAAAAAATGCACTGAAGTGCCCATTATCCATCTCCACTGTCAAAGGACAAGCCAGGATCTTGGCTTTCGTTCCCAAGAGTGTGAAACTCTGTCTTGGAACTGAAATCAGAAGACGAAAAAGGGCCAAAAGTGGTCAGAAATGGCCAAGAGCAAAAATCTCAAGAGCCCCGGGAAGAATACACTGGAATTACCTGGTTTGGGTACAAAATTTGGGTCAAGCAGAGGTTCCAGCTGTGGTTTCTGTAGCCATGCAGGGCACAGGGTGGTCCTGACCAGAGAAGGAGGAGTGAAGATGATGAAGGTGCTGAAAATAAAGGTAGAGGAGTGAAAAATGAGAGCCTTGGTTGGAGAGAAATGTTGGAGGAGATCCCGGCGTTGGTGTGGGTGAAAAAGGAGGACAAACAAGGGAGTTTTCTCCAGTGATGCTGCAGAGGGTTAGAAATCAGATTTGTCCAACATCTGGCAGAACTGCCAGCATTTCTGCAGTTACTCCCCCTCATTCCCAGCAGTTCCAGGGCTCAGGTGGGCTCTTGTCTGCTTCAGGTCCTCACCTGGCCCAAGCAGCCTCAGGAATTTACCTTTCCACAGCAATTTCAGTGAATCAGTTATTGTTCATTTCAGCAGTCTGTGCACCAGTGGTCTGATGCACCAATCCCTACTCAGAAATCCCCACAAGAGAGGAATGTGTCTGCACTTCCTGATCCAGTCCAGGGGCCAAAACGTGCCAATAAATAACATCCTTTACTTGTTATTGAATCTTAGGAATGCTGCATCAGTAATCATGGAAATTCTTGGATAGGATATGGTGGGAAGACCACCAAGACAGGCAAAGAGTTCCCATGGGGAAGGTGAGAAACTCCTGTGCAGTAATTACTAAATCTTGAAAACCTCAGGCTTATAGGAAAGACAGAAAACTTCCAGTGATAAAGTCCCTTGGAATAATTTCTGCTTTCTTTGTAGTGCACCAAGACTCCTGAACATCTTAGCAAGAGATATTATAGCAATAAATCTTTTTATACTTTTGAAGGAAAATGAACAGTAAAGGTTAGGGCTGGAATATACCACTTAAAATAAAAGAATAAATACTTCTGCCAGCTGTTTAAACATTCAATGGCCAGATCCACAGGAGAAAATCTGTTAATTTTTCTGTTCACACCATCGAGCCTTACTCAGAGATTGCAAGTTGTGCAAACATAAAATCTTAAGTCCTCAACTTCCATACTGCTAATTTGCAACATTTTTCAGGATTTTGGTGGTAGAGAAGAATTTTCTGAATTTATTCTGAAAAGGTCCCACCAGCAATGGATGTATTTCAGGTATCTCACAGTGCAGTCAAAGAAAACCAGAGGAATTAAATACTACAGAGGGTTAGGAAACAAAAAGCTTCCATAGCGCAGTGGGGGAGATCAGATCCCATCACAGCCAGGCTTTGTGCATTGAATCACATAATTCCAATGAGCAGGAATTATAATTATAATTATAATTTTGATTCACTGTCAAACATAGTTCTCAAGGGGAGTCAGGTACATGCAAGCACAGTACCTGTACACACAGACACTGCTCAGAAGGGAATTGGAATTTTTTTAATTAATGCCATGCAGAAATCCATCTACTGACAATTATCTCAATAAAAATTTATTTTCTTGTTATTGAATATAGATTATTTAACTTAATAACATATTCACCTGGGCACCTATCATGCATAAAACCTACAGTCCAGCAAGAAAAATTCCGCAGTTAAATTAATTCCACAGAGGAAAACTGGGGGGAAAACAAGACTTTGTTATTGCTGACATTAAACGAAACATAAAAAAATCATTAAAGCCAAGTGGCTATGTAAGGGCAGCTCAGTTGCCCACTCAGTTTGGTAATTAAAAGCTGGAGAACACTCACCTGTGTCCACACGGGGGTTTATGATGCAGTTCTGCAGCTGGGAGGGATCTGGCAGACTCCCAGGTTTACCTGCTGCCTGAGCAGGCTCTCCTGGGCTCACACTGTGCCTCCAGACAGGATCCAGCAGCACTGGCACTCCTGGCACTCCTGCACCTCCAGCAGCACTGGCACTCCTGCACCTCAAACTTCCAGGGCTGACACTTAAATGGATGGCAAAGGAGAAGTAAAACTGAGAGAACTTCAGAAAACAATGGCAGATGCTTAAACAAAAATCCATGGCCAGCTGATTAAGAAGGAGAAAGGCACTTTTCAGAAGCCTAAACCTGCAGAGGAGGATGCTGGCCTAGGGAGAGGCAGGATATTTATCTGAACAAGATCCATTGGAAAAATCCAAACACTGCAGCAAATTCAGCCAAGCCAAAACATCAATCCCTTGCAATCTCTTCTCCAGTAGTGTGGATGTTCCAGGAAAAGCTTCTCAGCCCTCTGTGAGCTGTTCCATTCCTTTATTGCAAAGGCCACATGTATTTCCCCTACCCTACCTTGAAATGTCTCGTTCCTGTCTTTGATTCCAGCTGGTTCAACTTGACACCCTTTTTTCCCCCCCACAAAAGCAGTTTACTGACTGCTGAGCTGAAAAGCCCACTGTGACACGAGCAGAACTCTTTATACTAAAAACCAGAGATGTGGAGAATGGCATTATGCACGGCAAGAGCTTGAGATGCTGGGAAAAATATTCAAAGAACAGGAACGTGAGAAGTTCGGAGCTGCCAATGGAAACAAAGGGAGCAGCAAGAAAGGAGACTGTAGGAAATGTCTTGTCAGTGACTCCTGGCCTGGAATTGAATCCCTAGGTGAGCCTGTGGCAGTCTCTGGAATGCTGATGAGGTGCTTAACATTACCCAGTACTGGGCTGAGTTTGTGACTAGAGAAAACAGAGAACGAGAAATGGGAATACAGAACTGCTGGCAGAGCTGGGGAAACAGCAACCAGGGATTCTGCATGAATCCTGGCAAAACAGGCTGGAAGAACAAGAGGAATCTTGGTGGCACAGAGCATTTGACAACCACAACACTTCCAGAGCTCCTGGCACTCTGAAGGACACAACAGACCCATGACATCCTTTGGGGTCAAAGAACTGCTCATGGGGTGACCCATGAGCATCTTGTTCTTCTCTTCCATGGATTTCTTTGCATTCAGGACATATTTTTACTCAGCTGAGAAGATCTGAATTGCAGCAAGGAGTATTTAGTGTTTACACCAACACCAAGAAACATTTTGCCACTGATATTCTACTTTGGTGTATTTTAGTAAGAAACACTTTTAGATCAATGTCCCAGATATTACATGTTGAGCATTTTCAGATCATAACCAGCCAGCTGAAATTAATAACAATTTTAGCAGAAAGAAAATGAAGAATATAATTTGCCATCAGAGAAAACCTTGGAAAATAAATCTGCAAGAGCAATCTAGAACTATTTTTAGGATGTTAACTTGTTTTGGATCCTCTGAAACCTGAAATGACAAAGCTATGCTTTTAAAGACATGAGGTAGAAAATACTCCCCTCGTGTATTTTTTAAATCTCATAGAAAGAGACATCTTGTAACAATTCCACAGTGATGAAGTTGTCAGCAGTGTGATCAGGTAACCTGCCAAGGTTTCAAAACACTTTAGATATAAAAAGAAAACTGGCTTTGAAAAATACCAATCCTACTTTCAAAAACAAATTTTTGAGCATATCTTAGAATCCCACCCAATTGTACAACCACAAATTCAGATATTCTAAAATAAACCAAATTTACAGCTATTAAGTTGAACAGCAGTAAGACATCTATGAATGTACTGCTGTCATTTCTAAAATATTTAATATATAGGAGGGACCATATTACTTTCCCCAGCCTCTCACCAAATGTATTTTTTTCAATATTATGTCAAAAGGTGGAAGAGTTTTGGAGTTTTTTTGACAAAAAACAGAGATGTCCTTCTCAGAAATGTGGTGACTTTGAACAGCCATCCAAACTTCGTAAGACATCAATATAAACATCCCATGGACCAGGAGCCAACCCTAAATCCTCAGTTCTCTGCTCACCAATGTTGCAAGTCTTTGCTTCTTTTTTGCCAGGGTTGGGATTAAATGTGTGAGATGGTATTTCTTGTTGGGACTCAGATGTTTATTAGTTCTTACCCATGTACCAGTCTCACAGACCCTGAGCTCTGCAGCACTTCACTCCAACAAACTGAAAATGGAGCCCCATCTCTCTCTCTACAAGGCCTTTTAAGGATAAACTGTCCAATTAAGAAATGACACCTCAATTATTTTTACTTTTAACCCAATAGCCAACCACCTGTGCCTGCAATGAGGACTTTTTATCCAATTACACAAAACCACCCAAACCCATGGAGCAGAATGTGAAGAAGATGGTAAAGAAGAAGGTGAAGAAGAAGGACCAGCCTCCTAAAACCTCCATCTTGCTTTATGTATATTACTACATTCTAAAACCTTAAACTCCAAGTTTCCCACCCTGTGATATCACACATTTCTATTCAAACTCCACACCCACAATCCCAGTTCCATCATTCCATTTTGGAAGCTTCTTCATGGCCTCAGGTCAATGCAGAGTTCTCTTGGGGGTCAGTGCCTGGCAGCACAGAAAGTCTGAAATTCTCAGCAGCCAGGGTTCCAACACACCAAAGTCCAGCTTAACTTAGATAACATGAGGAAGCAAGTTTCAGAACTGATTGCAATTTCCTTTCCTGCTGGATTTTCAAAGTAAAACGCCGGCCTGTTGAAAACCAAATGTTCTGCAGAGCACAGTGGGCTCGGCCCAGGTTTGGAAGGCAGACAGGGGGAGGCACCCAGGTGCCTCTGTGCCCTGGGATGTGGATAAACCCCTCTGTGCTCTGGGATCTGGATAAACTCCTGGAAGCAGCTCATCTGCGAGCAAACGGGATCCTGAACCGGCGCCAAGGCTGAGTAAGTACCACTGGCAAGTCGAGATGCCTCAGGGCACCTTGAGCTCACACACCCGATTTTTCCACCCTGTCAAAAATGATATGAGAAGAGATTACATCATGGAACCTGCCACCTCCTTTTGTCTTTTGCAGAATCCCGTCCTCCCCCCAGCCCGGCTTGTGCAATCCCCTCACGCACCTGGCACACTTCCCAGAGCTCACACCGAGTTTCATTAGAGAGGGAGAATGCTGATTTGGGGTGATCTGCTCTGTGTCTCCATAAAATATGTCCCTACCTCCTGATTCAAGTTGTAGAGGAAATCTGTGACCAGCAGAGCATGAATAAGATGAGGAGCTCTTACATGTCTGATGTCGTCCTGCAGGTTAGAGGAGGCAGGAGGCAGAAAACATCTCCCTGGATGTGATGTCTGTGGCAGTGCCAGACTGGAGCCATGCTGACAACCAGCTTGCAACACAGAAGGCAACCTCTTAATAAACACTAAACCCTTCTAACCTGAAAGATTGCAGCCACTCTAATTACCAGAAATTAAATTGTTCAAGGAAGGCTCGGAAAAAACTTAAAGTGGCTGTGGGGCCAGAGAACAATGATATTTTTGCCTTTCTTTTTCCCTCTGACGGGATTTAATCCACTGGGTAGTATTACAGCACATGAGATTAGAGTCAGAAATACATATACTTGCTAAAAATGGACCTCATTGAAAAGTGCTTGCAAGATTTTTTTGTCATAAATAAAAATTAGGTGGGTTTTTTTCCTATATCCTCTTGCAAGTGCCTGTGGCGTGTTCATTACCCAGAGACTTTGTTTTACAGAACATTTTTGAAAGGGATATTTTAGTTCTTGCATTTACACACAAATTGGTTTAATCACAAATTCATAGATATTTTGAGGTATTTATGAGCACACTTGTAAATTATGATCTGTAAAGCTTTTAACTTGCTTTTTCCCCTCTTGGGCTCAAAAGAAATATTAGTCTGACAACAATGAAGGCAGCAAGGACACTTGCATTAAAAATTACATGGTAATAACATTAATACATGAACCAGCCAATGCAGGACTGTCACTGCCACTACAGAATACAAAAGAAACCATGTAATTATGCCCAATCCAAAGGCAGTCCTTTTGCCCACAACAGTGGGGATTTCTTATGCTGGAGAAAGTGATAGATGCTGAATAGATAACTCCAGTTTCCAACAAGTACACCCTTGGAACAAAATAAATAACAATAAAATCGATTATATCGTGTCATATACCTTTTGTTTCTATGGGAATCAAGTTTTATTTCCCTCAGTAATTTTGTTTGCTGAAGGAATGGATTAGAGAATCACACTAGAGAGATCTTGTAATTCACAGCCTCAGCTCTTATGCCCTGGAAGTTCTTTTTTCAGAGACTTTTCTCCCTTAACCAGGCAGAAAGTACATCCTTGCGTATCCTCACATCCCCACATTTCATATTCTTGCTGCTGAACTTCAGTAATTCATCTGGTGACAGAGAAGGTTATTTAGGTCTGGAAGGGTCTCTGTTGAGCTGGGGCAAACATATTTAGTTAAGTCCCTTTTTTTGATGGTGTTATTTGGAAAACATTTTGTCTGAACCTCGTTCATGCCCCCCAGCACACCAGATTTGGAGACAGCTGCCAGGCCAGCAAGATGTCAGAGCTGCTGACACCCCTGAGCTCATGCAAAATGAGGGAAAACCCCCATCCAATACCTCATTAGGAGCTGAAGATCATAACCTGAAACCTGCCCTCCTCTCTGCAGCAAATATTTCTTAGGTCAAAAATCTAGCAACTTCTAAACTTAAACTTCAAATTTGTCAAATCCTCTTTATCATTCAACTGCCTCAAAATCACAAGACATTTGCCCAAATAATGAGAGTTTTGCTGCAATGCTTGGAGCTGCCTTTAAAATGCTGATGTCCTTTCCAAAAAGAAAGTGTGGTTGTGCCATACATCCATAGCCCACAGCAGAATGTGATTTACAGTCTTTGAGAGGCATCATATAAATATTGTATAACATTACAGTCCTGTACAGAATTCAGACTGGTTTAGGCAGGAAGGGACTTTAAAATTCACAGTGTCCCATGGCAGGGACACCTTTCACTATCCCAGGGTGCTCCAACCTGGCCTTGGACACTTCCAGGGATTATTATCATAAAAATATCATCTCTATACAAAATGTTGCACAATTTAATGTGAATTTTACGTAGATCAGCACCAGAGAGGTTCATACAAATTGATCCAAGAAAAACACCAACTCAGCTGTAAAGTGTTTGTGTTTTAAACTCCTACAAAACTGATAACGGAAAGGGTTTCTAATTTGGATTTAATTCTGACTGTGGATTGTACATTCTGTTCGTGAGGACCAAGGGCTCCTGGCTGGGTCATCAGCTGCTTTAGGTGACTCCATCTATACCCATTGTTTAATTTTCCCTTGCTAAAATACTGGGATCCTTTTGATGTTCTAAGATAGGCACCCTCAGATATTAAACCCCCTTTTTGTGACTGCTTTGATAGGGTCTTTTTAAATTAAGTTCTCTATTTTTGTTACAACGGGCAGGGAAAGCAGGAAAAACCTGTGGCATATCATTTGTCCTTTCACATCACCTAATAAAGGAACATGTGTGATATGAAGATAGGATCTACCCACATAATATCCCTTTGTAGAGTTTAAGAGTGACACATTTCAGAGGCTACACTTTACCAGAAAAAAAACACATTTCATTGTTCACCTTGTGCTGATATGATCTGCAATCCATAAGATGATGTGAAGGGAAGGCAGGGTCAGAAGAACTGTGTGACTTAAGCTGAGAAGAAAATAAAACATTCAGTAAAAGTAAATAAATAAATCATTACTAAAGCAAAGCATGAAAAAACTGCACAGGAAAAAAAAATACAATTAAAAAACTCAGTGGTTATCACTGTACATAAATAATGCAAGAAATTCTCAGGAGATGTAAAATTATACAAAACAGTGGTTTGAAATTATTTTGAGAAGTTATTGCAAAATAATTTTGGTTGGGATTGTTTAAAATGTTCTCTACAAGATCCTATGGTCATGTTTAGGTGTCTGTGGATACAATTTGAATTTGCTTTGATGTAAATACATTGAAGAAAAATGCATGGAAATTTACAATATGGACATTTACAATATAGAAAATTTAAAATGTTCAGATACAGACTGGGTTTCTAAGGAAAGATCAGTGCTACTCACCTACTGGTTTTTCCTTTTTATCTTTTTTTTTTTTTTCCCTCTAAAAGAACTAGTTTCTTAGAAGGGAAAATGAGATCAATCTAATCTATCTGGACTTCAGTAAAACACCTGATTAATGGCCACGCTGGAAATTACTCATTAAAGCAGTGTAGATGAGGATCAGCACAAAAAATGAGGGTGGCCTGAGCCCATCTGAAAGAGACAGAGGAGTGGACTGATGAGTTTAGGCTGAATTTCCCCACGGCAGCATGGATTTATTCCTTTGGCATTTTGATGCCTTACCCAGGAAATCTCTGCCCACCCACAGGATTCTTCCAGGTAAATACGGGGATGTGCAGAGCTGTTTAACCATGGAGTACTCTCAAAGAATAAGAGCACATAAACTGTGATCAGGATCATATTCATCTCCCTCCTAAAATCACCTAAGAATGAAAAAAGGTGGGTGTTGGCCTTTTCATGACATTGTGGCACGTCACTCTGTGAGTAATGGCTGTGAATAAATATTGCACCCAGGGCATTTTAATCTCCCTTCCATCTGAAGTTCCTAACGATATCAGTACTAACAGATTTATATTCCCCACCCAGCCAGGCTCAGCAAATGACAAACCCTGGTGTTCAATTGCATTAAATGATAATTAGTCAGTCTACTTTGGATCTGATGGTTAATAGATCATGTCAAAGGCTTCCTTATGAAGAAGATTGAATCGAAATTTCATCTATAGCATTAACATAATGCATTACGATAATGGGTCCCAATCCCACACCTTCAAGGAAGCTTCAAGGAAGTTTGGACATGGAAATCAACCTACATCCAAGATTTCAGCCTCAAGTGTTTCACTGTGCAATATGCCAAACCAGAATCTATGTATTCTTCTCCCCCTGGACTTGGGGTAAACTGAGATTTTACATTAATAGTGAATTAGTTTATCTGAGTTGAGCATGACACGGCAGGGCTTCCAAGATTTAACTGGGAATAATGGGGTGAGGAGAGAATCCCAAGAAAGAAATCTGAGGAGTGACTCAGGTGAATTCCCAGCTCTGTAAGTGGGATGGATTTTCCTGCTTAGCTCCATTCTTATATTCCAGAGGAGCAGCAGGCTCCTGTAGTCTTCAGCCAGATTTCCCAGCCCAGACAGATGTTCCAGACAAATTATGGAATCTGAACCCACACTTGAGCATGTCTTCCTTCATTCACAGGCACAGGTTCTCCTGAGCTAGGGGTCTTTGTGGCAACAGGTCTTCTGGAAGCTTTGAGGGTGCCAGCAGCCCAATTCCCACCTCATTTAGGGCATCCCACAGGAAGCTGAGGCTGGTGGACAGAGCCAGCTTTGGAGAGAGGCAGCAAAGCCACCAGTGCTGGAGTGAAAATCGCCTTCCCTTCCCTGTCCCACATTCCCCTCACACATCAGCCAAGAACCTGCCTGATGTACAACAGCAACCTGTGCAGCATCCACAAAAGAGCAGCAGCCATCAGAGCATCCTGCTGGAATGTTTTTAGGGAGAGCTGACCCTCAGGGAGGTTTTGGTATCCATGATCAATCATCATTGCTGATAACGATCACACTGAACACAACCCACAGTCATTAACATCATTAATGGGTGGCTCTCCAGGGAAAGAGAATTTTGTGCTGCCCTTCAGCTTCCTGGGAGACAGTTCTTGGAAGAGACAGTCACACATTTGACTTCCCCTCTCCAATCCTCAGTCACTTGTTTCTCTTGAGCTGCACCTTTGCACATGGATTATCCACCAGGAATATTGCTGTGCTCCTGCCACGTGGCTGGGGCTGGGCTGACCAACCTTCCTCCTACCAGACCTGGGTATCTCCAAATGGACCAAAATATTCCCTTTGATTAAAAACTAATTAATATCAACCCTTCCCTGGAAGTGTTCATGAGGTTGGATGGGACATGGAGCAACCTGAGCTAGTGGAACGTGTCCTTGACTCAGACACCCAAGTTTCCTGTTGTACACACCTACAAAATATGCTAAAAAAATCATTTTTGCTTTTATTTTTACTAGTAGATAAAACATACTCAAAGTAAGTATTAAAAAAAAAAATTCTTAATCAATAAATTCTAATGTGATTTTTATTCCAGTAAAGCAAGTGTAGAATATAATATAGCATTATAGCAGAAGACATTTTTCTTCCAAATAGTATTCTAAAGTGACTTAAAGATTAGAATACTATAATCACCAAATTAAATAGCTTATAATGGAAGCGATGAAATATAATATTAAGAGGCTCAGACAAGTGAGAAAAGCTGCTTTCCAATGAGATTTTAAAAGATACAGCAAGTCACTGAGGCAGAGAGATTCAGAGAGGCTGTTGCAGATGGCAGGACCTCCAGAGGAACATGGGCTTGCACCAAAGGCACTTTTGTGGGACAACAAAGTGAAGAAATGGTTGTCAAAGTTGTCGAGAGAGGAGACAAGTCAATAGAGGATGAAAAAATAGGGTAGAAATTACAATAATGGCCATTACCAGATTGACTGGAGCAGATCACAAGTACAAAGGGATTTGAGTTGAGAAGAAAGAATTTCAGTAAAAAAATAAAGATGAGAAGTGAGAAGTTACATCATTGAAAAAATTGTACAGCCAAGAGAAAGAGGTTTGGGAAAAAGAGAATGATCCCTTTGTTTCAGCGTTTGAACCCAAGGTGGAAGAGATCTGTTAACAGAATTGAAGATTCTCTCTAGAGAAATGGACCTGCAGGGTTTCCAAGTCACATTTCTTGAAGATTAAGGAGATTAAGGAATTGCCAAAGTGATCTGCACCTTCCCCACCACTGGGTGATGAGCGTTCCTAGTCCTACAAACACCAGAAGGACCAACGGCACCAAACCAGCCACATTTCTTACAACATGAAGAAGTTTCGTCATTTCAGCATTTTGTTCCAAACATTCCACACCATCCTCTGGGCCCTGGGGGAGTTGTGTTGCAGTGTGCCAGCGTGGTTGCTCCCACAGAAGAGAGGTCTTGGAAGGGTTCCCTGTGTGATGCGTGTGAGTTCTGGAAACGGCCCCCAAGGAGGATCCGCACAAACCATCAGCCTTGGAAATGTTTTTATTGCGCTTGAGAATTGCTCTGGAGATCCAGAGAGGATTATTCAGCAAGTTCCTCTGCAATCCCAGCTCAAACAGACCTCTCAGAGTTTTCCTTGGTGCTCAGGGGAGTTGCCACTGCAGACACCTCTGACTGAGCATTGTCACCCAGGCGAATTTCTGGCGCTCTTTGTATCCCAGGTAGCCACCATCATTCCATGGGATCAATCCTCTAAATTTATCCACAATTTATCTAGTGGTTTTTTGAATGTTTCTTTTCAGAACAATATCATTATTTAAGAGAATTGATGCTTTTAAAGAACATAAAAGAAAAATCCACGCTGACATTTCTATTTAAAATATTTATACAGCAGGTATAGACTCGGTAAGAATGCTCCTCCACTGCACAGACACTCTTTGTAAACTCAAAATACATTTGAGAAATAAACAATAGGAATACTAAAAACTGGATTACAGAAAGAATGGGATGGATTTGCTCAGCTGGAGCTTTTAGCTCACAGAGAAAGAGCAGGATGAGTTCCTGCCATGAACTTTGCATACAGAATTTTAAATAGTGCATTTGAGGGGTCATGAGGAGCATTTACTGAGATCCAACCTGAACCTCATTAAAAAATGAAGGGAAATTTACCTTCTTATTTAAACCAGATATTATTGCTATTGTTATTATTATTATTATTTTCACTCTTCTAAATTTGGGAACAAAAAGCTGTGGGTTCCTTACCATGCACTGTCATTCCTCAGTAGGAATGTCCACAGATCAAGAAACTGCCACAGTCTGGGCTTAGTGAAGAAGGGAATTGATGTTTTATCAGCCTTGATCTGGTAAAAAGTTACAAAGAGGAGTAAAGAACCTCATACAAGCAGAGTTATTGATTTCATTTGCTTTGTACTGAATCGATTTCAAGGCAATTTATTCACACAGAGCCCATCTTTTAAAACATTGGAAATAATCTTCATCATTGTTAAGGTGAAAAGTATTTCAGCATCAAAAAATGGCATCTCTTCAGAAATTAAATGTAAATAGAGTAGGTAAATATGCTATAATGTTGTAGTTCATGAATTTATCATTCTTTAGGAATACACAACTCTGGGTGCATTATGGACTGAGATCTTCAGCAAAGAAAACCTCTGAAAATATTTTTTCAATGTTCCATCTGAAAACTTATTATTAAATGATAAGCAAATAGATTTGCAAATTCAGGGGATTATAGGTTATATATCAAATTAAATACCAATTACTTCTATCAGCAAACTGTCAAAAGTGTTATTTTGTTCTTTGGAAGCTGAAATAGTTGAAGTACCTACTTTTTGGAACAAAATTTCCCTGCTTTAGAAATGCTTTAGAAATGCTCCCTGCAGCTGAGCTAACTCTACACACAAACTATCTCCAGCAGACTTCACCAGAAATAATTTCACAAACTCTCCACACTCCACAGCTCTCTAGTTCCTGGTGGGCTGAGGAGTGTTGGGGAAATGAAAAAAAACAGGAATAACCAAATTTCCCAGCAGCCTCCTCATGTACATCCTAGCAAGAAATTCTGAATGCACAGCTGGGGAGACAAGAAATTCTCTTGTTAAGAGAGAGCCCCAGACAGCCTAAAAAGAGAGATTAATGACATAGCTCAGTTAGAGCAGCACAAGTCGAAACTGCCTTAACTGTTCTGTCTAAAGGTTGCATTGTAAGTGAATAAAACCTGGGCATCCTTCACATCACTGCTGCAAAGTTGGTTTGTTGCACTCCACAGCCCTACACCAGCTCTGCCAGCACTTTCCTGATGGTTTTACACAATAAAAGAGAAACAAAACCAGATAAAACCACAAAGAAACCCATAAAACCAGTGCCCAAAGGGTCAAGGGAGCTGGAGAGGGAATTTCTACAAGAACATGGAGTGACAGGACACAGGGAATGGCTTCAACATGAAAGAGGGACTATTTGTATTAGACATGATATGAATATATGATATTTCCTACTGCCAGGGGGCAAGGTTAAGGGATATTGGGAAGGAATTCCTCCATGGGAGGATGGGGAGGCCCTGGAATAGAATTCCCATAGATCCAGGGACTGTGGCTGCTCCTGGATCCCTGGCCCAAGGCCAGGATGGACACTGGGGCTTGGAGCACCTGGGACAGTGGGAGGTGTCCCTGCCATGGCAGGGGTGGAATGGGATGACCTTTAAGGTCCCGCCCAACCCAAACCATTCTGTCAACCTGTGATTATTTGTATTTTCCATAAGTAAGGGGGAAAAGGATGAAATACACTGCAAAAAAAAACCACTGCTAAACAATGTAGAGATTAAGAAAAAGATTCCTCTGTATTTAACTGGAATGAGCTTACTGTAAATCAAAAGCTTAAAAGTTTTAAAGTTGTAATTGGATCAGCAGGGCTCTGACAGCTCTCTGGTTTTATGGCAGTGTGGATCTAAAAGAATGGCTTTTTCTCAAAAAGAGGCTCACGAGAGACAAGCAGTAAAAAAGATCCGGTCTGGGATATATTTTCAAAGGAATTTCAAATAGACTATCAATCTCTTAATGCTCCTTTTGTATTATGAGCAAACAGAGCTTCGGTTTAAACTTCAGAATGCGACCTACCCTACTTTGCCAAGTTTTCCTCAGTGCACCTAAAACCCCATTATTTGACAGATGACAAGGACTTACCTGATTGTCTGCAGTGTTTGATTTACACCCTGGACAAGCACAGTCCATTAAATTAGGGGAATGCAGCCAAAGGGAGTGAGGAGGTTTCCAGAGCCGCAGAGGAGGGAGTCAAAAATAAACAGTGAGGTTTTCACCTCTGCAGCCCAGGCACCAAGCTCGCTGCTACCAAGACTGTTATCTTGCAAAGATAATTATTATAGCTGAAAATAAAGTTAGAGGCATGTGGCAACTCCAGTTAGTAATTAAGATTCCGTGGAGAGCACCGTGCTGAAATTCATAGCAAATGCTTATAACCCTGTCCCTAAAATCCATTTATCTAAGTTCCACTGACTTTCATTGGGACTTAGATATCTAAGCCAGTGAGATGCTTTAGAATAACAAATCCAGAAGGAGCTGCAGATAAAACCCTGGGCATCTTCAATGCAGAAAGTTCTGCCTTTCCATTCCTGAAACACAAAAATGCCATAAAATGTCTGTCCTGAATAACAGCACGAGCCCAAAGCTCTGCTGAAAGACTCCAAATAAAGGGTCAGGTCTTGTGGCATTACCTCACCACAGCTTTGTGAAGCCTCCTCTTTAAGGGCTGGGGACATTTGTAGCCTTTATTATCAATAGAAATGGCAACAATAAGTTGGGTTTTTCTCCAGCTGAGAGCTCCAGGTAAATCCCATCCCTTCCATCAGCATTCCAGGCACGCAGAGGGCACAGGGAAGGGAAGGCCACCTGTCAAGCGGAAAGAGAACAAGTGCTATTAGGGAGGATTTTACAAAGTGACAATAGCTGGAGCAGCAACAGGGACAGTACATATGCTTAAAATACAGGCAGGAGAATAGCCTTGGCAAAAAAAAAAAAAAATATATATATATATATATACACATATATATATATATAAAACCCTCACAGAGGAAATTACATTAGGGAGATCAAGGACCAAGTTGTATTTTCAATTTGTACAAAACCTATAGGGCAAATGCATTAAGTGTTTGACAGCCCAATAGAGCTTTGAACTTAGCTTGATCTCATCATTTATAGTATTATTTTATTACTAGTTCGTAATTAAACTTTTAACAAAAGCCATTCTATTATCACCAATGCAGGTCAAGGAAAATGTTTGGGTATCAACCTTGCACCCACATTGCTGGATATAAGCTAAAAACTATAAATATTGAACAGCCAGAAAATATGATACATCTTCCAAGGGGAAAATATCATGGCTTGAAATATATATTATTAAAAGAGAAATAAAAGGGGAAGGTGGGACATGTGTAATCTAAATCCAGATTATCCAATCAGGGAAAAAAAAAGGGCAGGAAATAATCTAGTGAGGTATGAAAACATCCATTAAATTACGTCTTTGCTCTGACCCTCAGAGCTTCCCAAATTTTTGGCACAAGTTGTGGAGAAATGGCTGCCTAAGGGTCCCAGTGTGGTATTGACACCAGCACTGCCCCACAAAATCATTAAACCCAACCCAAATGTCAGAGTTAATGGATGTGTTTTTAACACACTGCAATATTTCTCCAATAATAATGTTCTCCAATCAAAACTCCTCCAAGAACATTCCAGTGTTCCACATAAGAATTACCGAATTTAGGAAAGATTACCTTCAGGTCTGGAGTAAACTGCAAAATCTTCCTTTAAAAAAAGCCAGTTTTCTTAAATGGAAGCCTTTCCAACAGGAACAGTCATTGATATTCGTGGCATGCACCTGCAGCAATATGACAATCATTCCAAAGTTTACATTACAGATTCAGAACTGGAGATCAAATGCCTGCAGCATCCCTTCCACGGGTTCCAGGTTATCATCCCAGGTGCATTTGTGGAGAAAAACAGAGTCAACAACATCCTCAAAAAAGAAACCAGGTGTATGTTGTCATGTATTTATAATTGTGATAATTCTCATTCCTTCCAGGGCATTAAAAATAAACTTTCTAGATCTTTTTGTTGCTGTTGTTGTTGTATAATTTTTGAATTACATTTTCTCTGTAGACTCTAGGCTTACTTAAAATCTTTTTTTTCCCTTCAATGAGCACACTAGTTAAGATGAATTAAGACTGATCAATCAATAGATAAATATTATAGTCCCATGTTTGAAGAAATACACATATTTTTGGCAAAATCCTACCAGGCACATACAGGAAAAGGATCAAGGTGACACAGGC
Organism: Pyrgilauda ruficollis; assembly: GCF_017590135.1. Classification (NCBI taxonomy): domain Eukaryota; kingdom Metazoa; phylum Chordata; class Aves; order Passeriformes; family Passeridae; genus Pyrgilauda; species Pyrgilauda ruficollis. The sequence goes on from NW_024520318.1 coordinate 2,893,265, forward strand.
TGGTTGGTGCTCAAACAAGGATTATTATATTCATTTATTTTCTTATTGGAGCTCACAGACTGCACCTATTGTTCTAATCTGTTATAAAATGGGAAAAATACCCAAATAAAGGAAATGCCAACCTCTGTTAAATGGGTACAGCCATTATTGCTAAGATTGAGGTTTTTTCTATCTTTTTTCTGAGCTGCTTCACTCTTCCTTTCAATAAATACGTCGCTTTTTCTTCAGTTTCAAATATCAATGACTGCAGCTGTTGGTAAAGGTTCATTTTATAATAATTTCTGATTCTTGAATTAAAAAATATTAGAATCACATAACCCCTACAGTAAGAATTTGAATAAAGAGGAATATTTCACAATAAACTCCACTGAATCCTTTAGCTGGTGAACTTTTTTACTGAAGTACCACCACTTCTTTGTACAACAGGTCAAATCACTGGGGATGAAGCCTTTGTGCTTTTTTAATTAATTTCCTCATTTATCTTGATGATCTCCTAGATTTACTGAAGCAATCTACAAGAGTGTTATTTTAATAAAATTGCTGTCACCATTTCTCTGCCTGGAGTTTCTAACTGAGAATATTGAACAATCTACTGAGGATTTACAAGTTTAAAACAAATTGGCCACTGTTCCGGAATGCTGACACTCACCAACCAGATGCATTTCCTAATCCAAAATTTATCATATCTGTGATAGCTACAGAATATTTTACCATATTTATCCTAGAAAACATGTTATAGGTATTTTTAAATTTTATATATATTAGGTATATGTATTGTTATGTGTAATTTGCTTACAGTCATAGGCTGTAGAATTGACTTTAAATATTTCACTTTGTTTACTAATTATATAGCATTTTATAATCCCTTCACATTATTGACTTATTTAATTAAGTAGGTTTTTATGTTTTCTTTATTTCCCTGCAATGAAAGCTGTAGATCTTCCATAATGACACAAGTTTCTTGCCTTAGGGGAGAGTTGCCCCATTTCACCCCTGCTGAAGCTCTGGCCAGTGGATTCCAGCAGCACTGTGCAATTCCAGTCCAGACAAACCCCTCATCCTGCAAAAAATCTGGATCCTCAGAGGTGATGAAGCTCATAAAAAAGTCTTGCACTTAATAATATCAAAAAATGGATTAATAAAATTAATATATCTGCACTTTACCAAATTACCAGTCGTGTCCATCAGTGCTGCAAACCCTGGTGCAGTTTGGGCATTCCCTAGAGAGAGAACTTTAATATGATTTTAATGAGACTGTGGGACTAGAGTTGAAATACATTTTTGTTTCTCATTTAGACACCTTGCCTTTTAACACTCCATCACTATTCATTAAGCTTAAACTGCATTTTTAACCTCTACTCAAACCCAGACTCAAAGGTGAGGTGGTTTTTCTTGAGAGCCCTCAGGCAAGAACAGCAAGTCCCTCAAACTGCAGCCTCCTCCTGGCAAACAAACCTGCCCAAAAAGGGGAGAGTATCAAGGAAATCTTGACATGAAAAAGCAACATTTCACATCTTCCTTCCTTTTTTTATTTTTCTTTTTAAGGTAAGGTCCTTTTTTTCTAGCAGTTATTTTTTGTCATTATGATGAGCAGTGCTGGGAAAGGCACGATCACACGGAAAAAAAAATTACTCCAGAAGTCCATAGATTTCAATCTGTCATGGATGAGTTAATCAGTGCAGAGCCCTAGAGGAAAGTCAGGTACTTTAGGCCTCGTTTAAAGCCTAAAGAAAAAATTGGTGTTGACCCTAGATCCTGCTGGGAATAACTGGGTAACTTGAATCAGTATCTTTATTTTCTGTGCCCTTCCTTGTGATGAGCACAGGGAATCCAGCTGGAGCTGAGGATGGTTGGATCAAGCTCAGGACAGGGGAAAGAAAAACAAATCCAGCTATGGGAAACCCATTTGCCATCATTCCTGAAGCACCTCTTCCTCCAGCAGGCAGGAGACGAGCAAAGTTCAAAATTCTCATTGACTGTTGTTTAATTAACACAAACTAATTTAATTAATCTGAACACGATGTTTATATTTATTGCTCTATTTTTAAAGGCAGAAGCTGCAAGCACTAAATTAAATAAATGCAAGTTTCTTTGTTCAGACTGACAATGGAGCATAACAAGTGGAAGGAACACACTCTACATCCTAAGCAGCTGTGCCTTAATTTAAAAATAGAGGTAGAATGCCATCTACTTGTTATTTCCCTATATTGCTGGCTGAGGGAAAGAAAAGCTCCCACCCTTGGACTCCTGCAGTCTTTCAGGCTGTGCTGTGGTTAATCATCAGTGTCCAGAATCCATGGAAAGGAGCAATCAAATTATTAGCATGCACCCGACACGTCCAGTGCATCAATTACACAGCACAGCCCTGCTCCCCCTTCCCTCTGCTGCCTCCCAAACGCCAAAGCCTGGAAATCATTCCAGGCTCTGAAGTGAGAGACACCCTCTGATGCTCCTTTGTGCTTTAGCATCCAGATCCTGGCCAGGAATTTGCAGTACTGAAGTGTGGGAGTGACACCTGGGTTCTGCACCCAATCACCCTGGATGATACAAATGGCAATATCGTTATTGACTTGTGCATTTATGCATTGGCTTTTGCAAGATATTATTGATCACAAAGATTCTGATACAGTACAATTTGTAATCCCTTTTAACTGCCTTTTGATGTAGTGTAATCTCTCAGCTTTATGTGTACATCATATGGCTTATATAAATAGTAGTGTGATAAACATGTTATAGCTCAGACCTTCCTATAATATTGAAATAGAGAGTATGTACTGCTAAAATACTTTCATTTGTGTAACTAACTCAGATAATTATATGAAATAGCTATGTTGAATGATAAGGTAACAGTGACAAGGACCAGGACACCAAGAGAAAAATTTACTAACTGTCCAGTTATCAGGAAGTCTAAAACAACAGAATGGAGCCTTGAAAGAAATAAAATATATTGATTTAATCTATAGGATGGCTTGCAGACAAGTTAAAGGTTAACACCAAGCAAAAAAATTCCTGGAACATCTAAACCCACAGGAATGTTTGAATATGTTTAACACTCATTAATATGCATTTAACCTATGTAATGCAAAAGTATAGCTGAAAATTGTTTTAAGCTAATGGTGTGCTTTTGGGAGCACCCCAGAGCTGGATGTTGTCCCTTATTAAACTTTTATTAAAAAATTGTTTTAAACAGTGAGCCGTGTTTCTCACCCTGGGGGTGACTCCAGGAGAGCAGCTCGGTGCCCAAATTTCCAGGGTGGGAGTCACCAGCTGGACAGGGCAGCCGAGTTGTTCTTAACGCAGACACACAGTTATTGTTCCATATGGAACTGGATAACTGGATGGGCTCTAAGGTCCCTTCCAACCCAAACAATTCCGTGACTCCATAACACCTGTGAGCTTTGGTTTCTAAAGCCCCCATCAGTTCTCTCCCAACTCTCTTGCACCTCATCACCTCCTCATCTGCAGCTCATTTTGCTTTACTAACAGATTATCAAGCCTTTCACTGGAGAAGTCTCTTTCCTGAAACTAAAAAACTCTGGTGTACCTAAAAAAAGAAAAAAGAAAAAAATATAAAAATAAACTGTTGTCTTTTTTTTATTCCTTCCCTTGCAAAGGAGCCATCTGTGGAATAAAAGTCTTGGAAATAAGATCTATAATTACTGTGTATTGAGTTAAGTTGCCATATCACCAGTTTTCAGCAGTGCTCTCTCCAAGTGCTAGTAGTTCTTTTACAAATATTTATTTGGGAGCTTTATAAACCTTTCAGAAGCCTTAACCATACCCAAGGGGCTAAACAAGCAAGTTCCCAGTGAGAATTCCCCTGCTTTACAAAAAGGGAGAAAGCAGCTCTAAACCTGACAATCATAAATATTATTATCAGTCTTATTGTATTTGCTTTCTGGCTTTTGATCCCACAAGGGATGAAGGCTGCCACAGTCACTCTGAAGCCAAAATGACTAAAAATGTGCTTCAGTATAAAATAAAACTGTTTCATGCCTGTATTCATGGGGCTCTGCAGGCTGAATCTGTGAGAAAACAGCCAATAGCACACAGGATATGGTTAAATAAGAAGGTAGCAGTAATAGTTCTGCTCCTCACATGCTGCATATAAAAAGGTATTCTGAGCTTTGAAAAGTATTTTAGAGATATCTGATGAAATGCCAAGTATTTTTCTTCCAATCTCCTCTTTTTATTTTTTTGGATATAGATCCAAAGGAGAAAGAATACAAAAGTGAAATACAAAATAGTCATTATTTAGTTCTACTCTATTTACAGAAGCCACTCAATCTTACACTCTTAAAGTTATTATGGAATCGATCAGAATCACAATTAATGTAGTAATACATGGACACTTAGGGATGGTACAAAAGCAGGAACCATTCCAGCTCCAGACATGAAAATACAGAATTCCTAAAGATGTTGGGCTTTGCTGCAACATGTGCTCCCTCCCCTGCCTACTTTGAGAACCTTAGAGCATTCTCCTTCATTTCTTTGGTTTACATAACTGAACAAAATTAAAATATATATAGCTTCCACCAGCTCTTTATGTTCAAGATGACTTTGTCAACCTAAATTCTAAAACTTCTGGTCCTGTGGAGAATTGTTATTACGTGAAATAAAATCTCCATGACCAGATTCCCAGGGTTTGCATTTATGCTTACCAAAAGAGAAGTCCTGAGATGAGGTGTGATGGAGAAGAAGAGGTAAAATCCTCCAAGGAGCTGAGCTTGGATTAGTTGTTTCTGTAACATGTTGGGGGTCTCCTTGTGCCTTTGGCCAATTCCTCCCCATCCTGTTGTACAGAAAAACCACTGTGAAAAGCCAGTATCCATAAAGGAGACAGAATCCTGTAGCTTTGTTGGAATAAAGGAGCCAGAGCCCACTGGGTTTTCTCTGGAGGTTTCGAAAGCGAAGCCTCCTTTTATCCCAGACTCCATCCACACTTTTCCCTCCTCCTTTCCCTGCTCTGAGGTACCAGAGAGGTGCAGCCTTCCCGAATCACCCACCCCCTATCCCCCTGAACCTGGCATTGTACCCCAAATTCAGAGGTTCAGGCCTGTGCAGAGCCTTGTCTGGGTCAGGAGCTGAAATGTCTAGGCTCTGTTACAAACCTACTCCCAAAAGTCAGTGGAGACGTTAACACCCATCCCCTCAGCCATGGATTTGTTTGTGAAGGCACCAGCAGACACCTTCCCTGTCCCCCCCATCCATCCCCAGAACTGAACCTCCTCCTGAGGTTCAGTGAGACCAGCCAGCATGAAGAGAACTCCAGAGTGATGATGGAACTGTCCCAAAAAAGGAGGTGGGGAAGGAGGACCAGGCATCCTTCAGGAGTTATTGCTGCACAATTCCCTCCTGAGCATTCAGAAATGGGCAGCCTGGAGAAGCCACATCTCCAGAGCTCTGCCTCCCAGCACACCTGGGACAACGGGAACACTTCTGAATCCATTGGACACTCAAACCCCAAGAGAACCAGCCTGTCCCACTGTGAAGCACAACCTCAATCCTGACAGGAAGAAACCTCAAAATAAAAGACCTTTTTGTCCCAGTATTGGAGGTGGCTACAAAGATGGAGACTCCCTTTTCACAAGGAGTCACATGGAAAAGAGGATGGGCAATGGGAAGATTCCAGTCAGACACAAAAAGAATTTTTCTCACAGTGGGAACAATCAGCCACTGGATTAACCTCCCCAGGGAAGTGGGGGAATTCTACAACATTGGACACTTTCAAGATCCAGCTCTACAGGGCCCATCTTGTCTAGACTGAGTTTTGGCCAAGAAATGCTGGCTCAGGTGATCCCACCTGGTATTCTGTGATTCCATGGTGGCTGTCAAAGGCACATCAACTCTGACTGGGCCCCAACACCAATGAGTTTTATTCATTTTTGTACAAGAAGTCCACAGGAGTGCATTTAAGCAAGAAACTCTCTCTGCACTTTGTGCATGCAAAATGGGAGCATCTTTAATTTCTGCAGTTCCCCCTAAGTAGGTTAGGTCAGGTCAGTACAAGCAATTAATATAAATGAACAAGAAGTTCATAAAAGCAATTTAACTTGAATTAACAATTCATCTACTCCCAGACTTGGCTACGGCAAAGAGGCTGCTACTTTTACCTATTAAATATTTTTATTTATGTAGCAGCCACGTGGCAGAAGATGGATGCATGCAAGGATAGGTCTGTGGAGACAATTCCAGAATCAATGTCATGAGAAATTTATCATGGAAATAAACATAAAAATATGTCAGGAAAACTTGTATATTGTTTTCTTATTCCAAATGAAGCCCTGCAGCCTTCAGTTGTGAGCTAGCACTTTTCCAGGTAATCTGCCATGTATTCCAAAGATATAATGACAATAATGATAATAATTATGATAATAATGCATATTATATAACTTATAAATAAAATAATTATAAGTAATATGTAAATAAAATAATGATATATGTTTGTGCATTATATTCAGCCTATATTTACATCTATCATATAATATAAAATCTATATATACTATATGTGTGAATATTATAAGCTACAATTATTTGTGCAATAATAATTAAAAATCTCAACTCCTTTCCTTAGCCCTTCTTCTTGAGATACCCATTTTGGAGCTGTGTTATGGAAATGGAATGAAATCACATCAAAACCAGTGGAAATTCCAGAAGTCTGCACCTGGTCATTTCCATTCGAAAGCTGATACAACAAAACTCCATACCCAGGGATGAATATCTCTTACAATTGCTATGGAAACTGGACTCAATATATTTTGACACATTTGTCTTATTTTGTCTGTGATTTTTGAAGAAGAAACCTGCTGGCACAGAATACCAGATGAGAGAAATAAATGAGTGGAGACAGGTGATGGCCACGGACAGGACATGAGGAAGTGGGATGGAAAATCCACCTGGGCCCTGTGGGCACGGGCCGTGATCCATCAGGAAAGCAAACACAAAATACATGTTCTGGACATGATAAAGGGAGGAGGAGAGGCTTTCTCCAAGCTCCCAGAAATGAATGCACTGTTTGTTGTCTTTTCTGCTCCTTACTGCCAGTGCCTGGCACACGATGATGGTGCTTCCATGCAAACTTTCTGCGCGCTCCAGGAAATTTTGCTAAATGTAAATGGAAACTCTTTTCCAGGCAGCTCCAGGACAGGATGGAGTTTGGGAATGTGCACAACAGGCGCAGGCAGCCAAGGGTTCAGCTTTGTGGTACGTTTATGTTTCTCTTTTGGAGGTTACTGAGGCAATCCGTAAAAAAAAAATCCAAACTCAGAGGAGAGTCTGACCCAGCACAGAGCCCTCCACACCAACCCACAGCAGCAGCCACTGCTCCTGCTGGACCTGCCTCCAAAAGGTGGCAACAACACTCAGCAGTCAGTACTGCACTTTACAGTGTTCAAGTACTTCGCAAACACTCATTAATTAGTCTCCCAACTCCTCCTGAAGGCAGGCAATTGACTGGATTTTACTTTAAAAGCCCTGCGATGTGGAGAGGTTAAGTGACTCACTGGGAAGAGGGAAGTGCTGGGATTCAGCCTTGGCTCACTGTTTCGTGGTCAAGCAAATATTTCTCTGCTGTCATGTCCACAAGGTCCCTCTTTGTGGTCATCTCCTTTATTTCACTGAGCCCTTCCTCTCCAGCCAGCAGCTCCCCAGTAATTTAAAAGCACATAAAAGACTGGACCCAGCACTAAAAGTGACTGTAACTGCATCCAGGGGCTGAGAAGGAAATTGGATCTGTTCACAGATACTGGCCACAAAGTATTTCAGCCTTGGTTTAAGCCATATCACTGGAGTATTAATCAGCAGTGGCTAAAGCCATAACCTGGAGCTATTAATATTAAAATTAATCACTGTAGTATCACCCAGGAAAGGCTGTTATGGTGGATTACAACTGGTTTGGCTGAAACTTGCTGGAACTTAGGTATTTTCTGTAACATTGCGGTACAAAAAAACCCAACAACAACAAAAAAGCCCACACCAACAACTATTTCCTCAAAAGATTCCATTTCACTGGAAAAAGTACAAACAGAATCTTAAGGGAAGCCATTAGAACCATTAACACCTGAGTTAGCTCAATGTTCCTGCATGTTGATCTGTAAACTTGAAACGATTTTGTTTGTTTTCACTAAGGATCAATGAATCCCAGACTTTTTTGTTCCATTTCACTGGAAAAAGTACAAACAGAATCTTAAGGGAAGCCATTAGAACCATTAACACCTGAGTTAGCTCAATGTTCCTGCATGTTGATCTCTAAACTTGAAACGATTTTGTTTTCACTAAGGATCAATGAGTCCCAGACTTTTGTCCCTTTATTTTTTGTACCAAAAGCCAGGACAGAATTCATTGTGGCACTGCAGGGGAAAAAAAATATGGTAACAAGGGTGCAGGAAATCCGCTCAATAAATTGTCATGTTCCAGCAACACTTGTTTTCCTGAGGGCTTCTGGAATTGCCCATTCCACTGGCACTTACAAGGCGTGTTGCCCATCATAATATCCTTGTTATCATCCTCTGAGTGCTGCCTGTTCTTCATCTCAGGGGTTCTGCAGCAGGTAAGGGCTATAAATGTCCCCTGCACTGTGGATTTAAGTCTTCCCTCAAACACAGCATTAACCTGCCCGATCTCAGTGAAATTTTCTTTCCCCCTTTTCTTCTGGGATTGAAACAACTGTGTCTGCACAATTCTATCCATAAATATAACTCTCTCAAATTCCCATCCCCATGGATCCTGCCTCAGCCTTGGAACAGTCTGGTGGGGGTCCTGAAATCACCCTGCTGAAATCCAGGGGCAAAACCAACCACAACTTTTTGCTGTTATTCTCACTTAATCAGCATTCCAACAATCCATGTGCCACCAAGTGTCCCCCACATGCCTCTGCATCTCTTTGAAAGTTTCTCAGCAAAAGATATGCATTGGTTTCTATAAATATGTTAATATTTCATCTGAGGAATCATACAGCCCTTTGCCAGGAGGGAAATAGAGACCTTGGAAAGGATTTGGGCATTTGTCTCCAAATGCAGAAACTACATGGGCAAAAGAAACTTCTTTTACAGGATTCAGTGACTGGGTGAACCAGCTGGGGAATGCCTGTACTGAAAAGATTTGCCCAGTAAACACTAAAATGTAAAAGAAACAAACAGGAAAAAACCCTTTTGAAATAACCCTACAATCAAGCCAGAGATGGAAACAATTATTTGATAAGAATTATGTGTTTGAGTCATTACCAAAGATAGAGTCCTCTACAACAATCTAATAAACCTAACATTATTCCTGCTATTTAATAACCTAACATCTTTTTGGGGAATATAAATTATTCAACATTTAAGTGCCTTGTAATTTGATTTAGACGACGAATGGAAGAAAATACTTTAATTGTAAAATGTATTTTGTATGCATCGCACAGAAACACCAGCCACCTCCCTGAAACAGGCTCTCAGGAGAGCTGCATGGCTCAGAAGTTTGCTAATGGGATGTAGCATCCTTCATCATTAAGATCATGAGTGGAATCCAGAACATGCTGGAAGCAACTGGAAACGGTTTCTCAATATGGCCAGAAATTCAAACCAGAGGTAATTTGAGCTCCCTTCATCTTCTCCTCCCCCTGTTTGCTCAGGAACACCTGGAACTCGTGAAAGTGGAAAATTTTCATCCCTTCTTGATGTTTTTTCGAGGCTGGCCATTCTCCTGGACTTGTTCCTCCATCCTTGGTCGCCTCTCACCTTTCCCAGCCCACGGTGGCACTCCTGGGTCACTCCCTGATGGATCCGACACAGAAACTGTGCCCAGCTGCTGCACATGCCACGAGTGGTCGTACCTCTGATCTTTCCTTTCACCTATCACATAAATTCTTAACATTTTCTACAAAAACCCATACCCAGAAAACACTTTCTTGCAAAATACACACCTGCCTGACCACGGAGGCCTGAAAGAATTTCTGCTTAAAATACCTGAAAGCATTCTGTGATAATTTAGTTATCTAAAGCCACAATCATTAAAAACTGAGAGCCCCTTGCTGTTACAAAAGCTGAGAACAAGAAACAGGCAGGCGAAATTAAAATATTAAACCACATTGTGGCTTGCTTGTTTGGTTTTTTTTCTTTTTCCCAGAAGTAAATCTATCCACTGTTGTGAATTACTGATTGAGTATTGACTGCTCAGCTGATAGCCAGGAGACTTCATGGCAACTCCTCATCTTCCCACCAGCCCCAAATGTGCCACTTGGAGAAAATGACTTTTTTTTTGCCTGCTGTGTTTAATTCTTTTGAAGCAACAATTATCTGTAACTATCTGTGAAGTTTTCAGCACTATAAATCTTCAGTCTCTGTTGGATTTTTTATGGCCTGCTGTAATAAAAATAATAGTGGTGGTTTGGCTTTTTTTGTTGGGTTTTTTTACAGTACCCGTAATTTCTGCTTATCAATTTTACCTTTTCTGATTTCTCCATTCCTCTTAAATTTCCAGCCTGAAAATCTGCAAAAATCATCATAAAAGCAAATATCCATGTAAGAATATGTAGATAAACTACTGTCCTTGAGATGAACATGAACCAAAAAAAAGGGGCAGAGAAAATAAGTTATCTTAGATAAATTGATAAATCTGGGGGGGGAAAAGTCCCAGATCTCAGCCACTGAGATCTCAGCCTCTCATCTGACGTCAACTGACCTCACAAAAGCTGCATTTTACCCCAAAAGGTAAAATGTGTCTTTGTACCTGCTGATGGCAATGGCAGCTCCCACTAATTGATAGCACACATCAATGGAGAAGCCTCAAAAACGGAGCATTCCAACCTAAACAAATGAAGGAATTTCACACTCGGGGAGCCTTTACAAAGACAACTTTTAACATCTTTAAAAGTCCCCACCTTCCTTATTACCACGCTCTTTAGAAATGCAGAAACAAATGGCCATGGAGGGCAAGACACGGCTTGCCTGGGGCAAACTGGGATTAAATTCTCTTTAGAAATGCAGAAACAAATGGCCATGGAGGGCAAGACACACGGCTTGCCTGGGGCAAACTGAGATTAAATGATGAAAATCAAAGACTTTTACTTACAGGATGACTCAAATAGATGAGAGGGAGCAGTTTGAAGCTGAGAATTTACAGAATTAGAAATATCATTGCTATAAAATATGCTGAGACAAGCTCAGCAGAGCTCCGGTGTTTTCCATGGAGATCCGCCCAGAGCTCTGGGATATTTCCAGCTTTTAATGATGATTTTGGTTGGGACCTCCACGGGTTTGGGAGTGAGGCACCACCAGCAAGGAGACCTTTGAATACCAGCATCACTTCCAAAAGGCTGCTCCAGCAACCATGAGCTCCCTTGGATTATGGACACAATCCATATATTTGTTTCCTAGAAAAAAACACGAGTTTTATTTCACAGGGTGTGCTGAGATTAAATAAAAAGAAAAAAAAAAAAGAGAATTTTCACTGTTAACAACAAGGTTGACATAAAGTATATTTTTATTAAACTCCACAGGTATCTAATAATAAATAGAGAAACCAGAGAATGAGAGAAGATGAAGTGTATTTTCAGGGAAACACTGAGAGTCGCAAAAATATCATTAAAGCAATTTCATGTGAAAATTCTATTCAATCTTTCTAATGTAGCTCAAAAATAATTGTGATCTGAAGTACAAAAGTGTAGCTAAATTTACTGTCACAAATGCTTTGATGACAAGTGTGCTGAGAAGGTTTTTAATGGGGAGAAAACACAAGCCCTTTTTTCTTAATTACTGCACCACAAAGCCACTCTGAAGCACATTTTGACACTTTAAATTTCCAGGGGGAGTGCTCATGTGATAAATTATTACAATGGGCACAGCAGATCCTGTTTTCATATAAATAACACACTCAGCATCAAACAAAACTATTGCAAATATTCCTGCAGATCTCTAAGTCCACAAGTTTTTTACCATTTTCCTTTCTGTCACAATTTCAAAGAAAAATTACACCACGGGGGCAGAACCTGTACAGCTTTACTACTGTACTAGTATCAGGAAATTTATTGTAAATTGATAAATATCATTTCACTGACATTGGGGCCTTTTATCACTTTTTTGCAGCTTCAAAAGTGTCACTTCAAAGACAGAAAGAAAATGACCTGTAGAGTTTGTGCACTGAAATCCTTCTAGTGGTGACTTCTTATACTGGGAAAGGTGAACAGATTGAGATTAAATTAAATAACTGAACAGGAATTATAATTTGAATGCAGTAAGATTAAGACATAAGATGTTTTTAATGCTTTGCAAACCACTTGAAGAGGAAAAAAAAATGGATTTTGCTACATGGACTGGAGGCAGGAAGGGGTTGACATTGGGTTTTAGGGGACGAGTGAGTGCTAGAAAACTTTCCAGTGCTTCAGACCTGATTCCCTTGCACCTGCAGCCACAAAAGCCCTGCACGTTTGGTTTTCTGTGTTTAGTTAACTTGGCTGCAGCAGTTTGCCAGTGATTAATAACACCTTTGCACAGGAACAAATAAACACGTAGGCTGCACCGCGCTGAGCACCGAGGGCCCCGAAACGCAATTAGCCACTCGCATGCTTTTTACTGGCAAATATTAAACTACACAGCAAACAGAAACAAAGGACAAAACCGAGCTGAGCAACGCCATTACTCAATAAAAATGATACATTTATAACCTCATTACTCACATTTTATGGTGGTGGTTGCTGAAACTCGGAGAAGGGGCTGTGCAAGGTCACACCAGCCGAGTTTGGAAGAGAAACCAGACATCTCATTGCCCAGTGTTCTGTTCCCTCTTTCATATTGCTTTTTCTCTCTCTTTTTTTTTTTAATTTAAACATAGATAGATCACTATAGCAAACTTACAAAAAGGCCTAGTGTGACACACAGATAACTCTGGATTTAAGATAAGCTGCATCTCCCGAGTTTCTCTGGCAACAATGGAGTTTGTTGATTGCAATAAACCGTGTGGAAAGAGCATCAATGTTACCAGAAATATATGGAATTCTTTATGGTAATGTTCTGGTCTCTCTGAACTCGGGGATGAAATGTCTATTGTGAATAAATTGTACACACAATATTGGATTTGAACTTCTTCAGCTTATAAATTGTCTCATCCAAGAGTGAACTGCTGCCAGCCCAAATCCTTGCATTCTCCCCAGTGCAGCCTGGATCCACAGCTGAAGGAGGGGCAGTGGAAAAGGCACAACAACCTCTCTTTGCTGCTTGGTCTTCATGAGAACTCATTTGTTAATCACTCTTCTATTTTCCAGTTTGCCTCTGGAACACTGAGTGATGCCTCTGGTGAAAGAAAGGTAAGGGGAGAATGGGGGTTCACGTCAATAAATCACAATAAAAATAATCTTTTTCCATAGGAAAAAAAAAAGTTTAGTTGTTTTGTTTCCCCTCTCTCCAGAGCTTCCTCATAATTCCTATTTTCTACAAGTAATGCCACACTTCTTTAGACTGAGATTCCACCAAGTTGTTTGACCAAAGTTGGTTCTGTGATGTCCCTTCCCAAGCTCTGGGATTTCTGGGGTGTAAACCCTCCAAGGCTGTGCCTGTTCCCCTTCCCAGTGTCTCACAAATGCCTGTGACACCGTGCCTGAGCACACTTCCAACCAAAAACAGCCTCCCCACGAGCCATGCCTGGCCTTGAGCAGATTTGGGCTCTGCTCCAGAGCCGCGTTCATCTCCCACAGGCTCGTGACTGATCCGAGGGAGAGGAGGAAACAAAATTGTTAAATCTTAATCCAGCTGTGAGAGAAACTTGGCAAATGAAATGACTAAAAGCTGTCTAAGAGACAATGAACCCTGCTTAAAAGGTTTTTGGGTCTTCTCTCAGCATAAAGCAACTAGAAGTGACTCCAGTGGAGTCCATGGCATCTCAGCAGATTTCTTTCGTTGTCAGAAATCTGTCAGAACAGATCTTTAGTTCTTCTTACCTCAGTATTACATTGAAAATAAGATTTGGATTTTTTAGTGAGACCAATTCTTATTCTTAAAACTGTAAATAAATAATCCTCATGAAGGATTTTTAAGAGAACCAGGCCAAGGTTCAGGTCAATGAAAATATCAGAGGCGGAAATGCCTAAGTTTGTATCTCTCACAACTCAGAAAATCTATAAATTATAAGTGTAAATAAAATTGGTACCACCTCCTTTGACAGCTGAAAATCATCATGATGAACCGAAGTCCATGATTTGGCACCATTAGGAGATGATTATTAGGAAAAATGCCCAAGAACCCATTCACTGAGGCTGTAGAAAGCACCATCCAGCCCACCAACACTGACAAACGATGCAATTTGTGACACTGACAAATTAAAAGATGTTTGTGGGATCAGCAATCCTTTAATTACCTTTTCAGAACTCCCTTGTGTTTATATTTTTGTCCAGGGATAACATGACTAGGAGGGAAGGCAGCTCTCATGGGCATGGGAGGAATTTGGAAGCAATTAAACACCTACCTGATCTTTTACATCCTGCAGGCTGATGGAGTCCAGGATGGGTTTGGGACTCCGAGCTGCCAAATGACACCACAAACCTTGGGCTTCTTTCAGAATAAACCCAGTGTCTAATCCTGCTGCCCTCAGCCACCTCTGGCAGTGTCTCATCCCACAAATACATCAACCCAAAGCCAAGTGCTTAGTTGCAAAGTAAGGTCCTTTACAATGTGAGTGCCACAGAATGGAACTTTTTCTCAGGCTGCATCCCCATCATCTCTTTGTCCTTGCAACACCTGAGGCTGCTCAGTGAGTGGAAGAACACGGCACCACAAACAGAGGAGGGAATGTCAGCTGTCACTGCCAATATCTTGGATTTCTTTCTTTGCTTGCATGTCCTGGGAATAGAGAATTATATTTCAGTTTTATTGGCAGCTGGTTTATTTCATATTTACAATGACCTAGATTGCCAGTTTACAATCTGCCTGCAAAGCAGTTGAAGCTCTGCTCTCTCCCAGAAGAAGACTTTGGGAATCAGCTGGCAGGGACAAATTGTACAGCACCACCAGTACTTGCCTCTTCTAATGCTTCAGTTTCCTACAGAACCAGGAAAAAGAACATTGGTGTAATGTCCCTAAATTTAGGATTCACAACAACAACAACAAAAAATTATAAATAAATCATAGAGTAACAGAACAGTTTGGGTTGGAAGGGACTTTAAAGCTCACCCAGTGCCACCCTTGCCATGGGCAGGGACACCTTCCACAGCCCCAGGCTGCTCCAAGCCCTGTCCAGCCTGGCCTTGGGCACTGCCAGGGATGGGGTAAATCAATAAAGATGAGGAAATAATTCTGATATGGGCATATTGCATGGAGCTGTGACTTGTACTGAGAAACATTTAACAGCAATCTATCTGCTCTCCTTCTCAGATTTTGCAAGCACTGCCATATCTGCAAAGCCCCAGACTTGTTTATATTTTAAATATGTTAGAAATGGGCCTCAAATTCGAAAAAAAAAAATCTGTGAGATTCTATTAAGCATTGAACTTCCCAGCTTTTTTTTTTTTTTTTTTTTTTCCCCTCACTTTTTTTGTGCTGAAGTCTTTCAAATCTGAAAGACAATTTGGGCGGATTCACTGCTTGCTTCAGAACAGTTGTGGTGTTTTTTAAATAACACTCCACTACCCAAATCTTTCTCTCTCCAGTGCTCACTGAGAAAAGGAATTAAACAAAACTGTTCTGTAACATGCCAGACTACGGAATATCATTGCCCCCATCCCTGGCTCCAAACCAGGAATTCATAATAACACCTTACATAAGCATTATTTTCATTAACAGATTGATAAAGACAATGTCAAGCCCAAGAACAACCCTGACAAAAAAATTGCAGCATCATCCTATTATTAGCACCACAATCACTCAAATGCTGAAAGATTTTTAAAGGAATTTTGGGATCAGGATTGTGTCAGCAATATATTAATGATGGCAATTCATGGTCACTTCAATCACACATTTAGGGTTTGTTGTTCCAAGGTAAAGGATTTGCTCTTGTTCTTTCATCCTTGTCTCTTCTACTGTCACCCACTGCACCATCAACATTATTAAAAAAGTTTACCTTCATGTTCCCTCTCAAGAAAATATTTCCTTTTTCCTGTTGTCCAAGTCCCTCTGCAGGAAGGAAATTCAGATTTATATAAAAGTGAGAATGCACTGTGGACACATTATAAACAGTATTTTAAGGGCAATTTAAACCCAGCCAAAGTAACATTTTGCATGGTCATTCAAGGAGAGGTAAAATATTTCCTCCTTATAACAACAATGCAAATATTAAAATGATGCATTTCTGCAATCCAAATGATGTTATGCCTTCAGTGTGAAAGAAGAATTATCTGAAGGACAAGATAAAATGAAGCTGTGACATCTTTATGAGGAACAAGGAATGCCATGGGCTGTCCACCTTCTTCCCATGAAACTCCACCTGTGAATTGGTGTTTGGGATGAAGTTCTCCTCACTTCTGTCCACTGAATTAACAAAATACTCAATTATCCCAGCGCAGGTGCCTTGTTTGTTTAATTGATTAGTTTCTCTAAGAGGTAAATGTGCACCACAGTTGGAAGAGGTTCCCAGCTGAGGAATTCCAGCCCCTGCTATGGAGATTCCACTGAAGTCAGCAAGTCCAGCACAGGAGCAGACGGAGCCTCAGTGGGACCAGGCTGAAGCTCAGATCAGATATTGCCTTTGTGCCAGGAAAAAAAAAAAAGTATCAAAAAGCACCACGAGAACTCTGATCAACATCTTCCTCCTGGATAAAGAAGAGTACTGATAAAAAATGTGCTGCTTGCGGAAATGGGTAATGCTGCAAATGGAACAGTGGCTGATTTTTAAATTCAAATTACTAACAAATTACACAGTTTACTAACAACCTACTCTTGGAGTACATCTGCTCACAAGGGCATACACCAGCCCCAGATGTGCTGTTTGGGGACCTGATGGAAACAAACACATGTCAGAACAGAAAGGAAAGCCCTGTAGAACAAAACCTGAGCTCACAGTAAAAACAGGAGATAACACCTCCCCTGGTTTTTTTGTAATTCATCACACCTCTTGTAGTGTCACAGCAGTTTTGCAGCTTGCAAAAGTTATTGAGGCTAAAGTTAATCACAATTATATTTTTAAAAAAAATATGAGAAGGTAGAGAATGCAAAATAAACACCAAATGAAAATAATCTGAGCTAGCACTTCTCATTGTCCAGTCTGTAGCTGGAACATGTCACTGTTGACAGGTGAGGAGAAGAAGCCTCATTATTTCTGGAAAAAAAATATAAAAGTAATCCAGAAGAGATGCATATGAGAAGAGAAACAATCAAAAGGGTTTCCCCCCCCCACCTTTATATTTGGGCACTGAGATTTATTCCTTTACCATCACATAATTCCCACTCCTCAGGAGCTGGTTTCCCAAGTATCTGTAGGCCCAATCTGCTGCAGTTAGAATTCACTTTTCCTGCCAGGCTGACCAAATGTTCAGAAAACTAAACCTGGGACATTTCTATTTGCATCACATAAATCTGTCTGGTTTGATTCACAAGGGTTGTAAAATCCAGGTTTACCTGGCTCCCACTGAACTGAGCATTTAATTATTTTTTTCTCCAGCTAACAAGCAAGAGGATGAGGGGAAACAGCCTCAGGCTGTAGCAGGGGAGGTTCAGGTTGGACTTTATGAAAAATTTCCTCATGAAAAAGTGAGGAAAGCATTGAAAGGAGATGCCCAGGGAGGTTTGGAGGTGTCCAAGGAAGGGCTGGACGTGGCACTCAGTGCTCTGTGCTGGGTGACAAGGTGGGGGTCAGGCACAGGTTGGAATCAATGGCCTTGGAGGGCCTTTCCAAGGTCAGTGACTCTATGATTCCATAAACATTGACAGGTCCAAGCTGCCATCATCCCTCCTAACTCCATCAGCCACCACCCAGCATCCCACTCCCATCCTGAGCTCCTCCTGCAGCCCTCGCTGCCCTGACAAGCCAGCCCAGCTCCTTTCCTCCTGCTCCACCTGAGCCATGCCGTTCAGCAAGCTGACAATTGCTTCTTTTGTGGGTCATTTGCCTGATCACTCTCATTTCCACAGGCAGAAAAAAGATTTCCTCTCCTGATGGATAATGTCTACACCCAAGAGAGGGTGACAAAAACTCCCATGACTATTTCATGACTCCACGTAGTGACTGGCACAGTCAGTGGTGAAAGCTCCAGAACTAATCCATCCCTGGTGATTGCTCCAAGATTAGGATAATAAATTACTATTTTTCTCTTTTTTTTTTTTTTTTTTTTTTAATTTATTTTTTCTCCTGTTGGCTGGCACAAAAATCAAAAGGGATTAAGAGCTCACTTGGTCTGTCCCTCACCTGAGATCTCTCCCTCCCAGAGTGACCCACGGCTCTCTGGGGTTAATCTTGTCAGGCAGAGGAGCTGAGCAAAGCTGTCCCACCCTGGTGGAGCAGCCCCATCTCCCGATGAATGGGGACATCTGAGCACCTGCAGGGAGGTCACAGCCCCTGTGTGCTCCTGGCTGACCATCCCACCTGCCCAGCAGCTCATGAGGAACCCACCAGCCCAGCCCAGAACAGCCCAGAGCCACCCAGACACTGATTTTTTTCTGAAGTCTCTGCAACCCTGGCACAACCCCATGAGGATAATTTGCATGATTTCCATTTTTTTCTACAGTGTAAAGATCAAAGAGCTTGGCTGGCCCAGAATCCAAACGTTCAACACTCCATGGGTGAAGCCTGAAGTATGTAAGAATTTTGGGCATGACCAAGTTAAGGAATTTGTCAGATATTAAGGAGAAGGCTGTAATTATCTTTGTTATCCTTCACCCAAGGAGACATCTGGGATTTACATATTTATGTTGTCTTAGGGGTGTCACCATAAAAAGCCAATAAAAATTTATAAAAAGACCAAATAAAGAAAAATCCATATTATCATCTATAAAGTTTGACCACAGAACTGAGTAATTTCTTTCCCCAGGAAGAGATGGAAAAGAGGCCATAAGAACAGGTAGGGAGCATCACACAAAACATAACTTATTCACTTTTAAAATATGCCTTTTCACATTGTTCTATTAGATTTTGCACTTTGCATTCAACGCTGAACCCTTGAATGATTTGTTCTAACTCTTTGCAATCTCACGTCTATAATTTCCAACGGCGTTATTGCGTAAGAGTGATAAAAATACAGATTTTACAATTTAATATTTAATGAGAAGTCTGAAGTTGAAGAGCTATGTTACGATCTGTGGATTTAAATA
This sequence comes from Pyrgilauda ruficollis, assembly GCF_017590135.1. Taxonomy (NCBI): domain Eukaryota; kingdom Metazoa; phylum Chordata; class Aves; order Passeriformes; family Passeridae; genus Pyrgilauda; species Pyrgilauda ruficollis. Next base: position 2,912,470 of record NW_024520318.1, read on the forward strand.
AAAACACAATGTGGTGCTGTTTGGAGATTTCAGAGTTTCTAATGCCCACCTAGCTCTGAAAATGCTCAGCTCTGAAAATTTGTCTCTTTTACCTTGAAAACAGAAAGTCACCAGAGTCAGGCACAGCGTCATAAAACCAACATTAATAAAAAAGGGGTGAAACAGCCACCAGCAGGTCACTTCTACACAGAAATGACAATTATTGCACAGAGAGGGCTCAATTGTTCATCCAGTTACACTGTGCAAATGCAGGGCTGGGATTTGCATATGCAAATGTTGGTCTTTTCATATTCAGATACATACACCTGCAAAGTGTTTTTTAGAGGTCAGCTGAAAATATTGCCTAAGGAGTTCAGACTTTTTCAGCTCATCAGGTATTTTCACAATTATTCATCAGACTGTCTTGCCCTTGTTTTCTAAATCACTCCTTTAAATCAAACTAGCATGATTACAAGGGAAAAAAAAAATCATGAACAGATAAGGGATTATCCTGGAAGGAAATTAATACAAATTAACAAATTACAAACAAGGAAGAGGAATAGGAAAATCTCTTTAGGGTTGCATTTTCTCATACAGCATCCCTCACCATGACATTACAGAGATCAACCAACAGGAAAGATGAAAGACTTGCTGTGGTCTTCCCTGCTTCAAACACTTCAAAACATGGAATTCATCCAGCAAAGGATCAAAAGTTGCATCTTTCACTGGAACTGCATCTCGTTTTCACAGCGCACATGCAGGTTACAAATATTTCTGTGTACATTCCGTGCGTGGAAAATGTCTTTGGCAAGGGCTCAGGCACCAGGGAGGATGTGTGGAGGCCAAGGTGTTTGCAGGGGACCAGCTGGAACAGAATTTTGGCCATTTGCAGTTGCATGTTGTGCTACAAGAACAGCTGAAGTGAATTTTGTCTCCAGGAGCACACGCTGCCTCTTGCAAATGCCCTTCAAAACACCACAGTCCAAGTGAAGAGAATGGCTACTCAAAATATGGGGAAAACTGGCAATTTGGACAGGATTGTGATTCCTTTGGTTGAGCACCTGAGCCCCATAAGCACATCTGTTCCCTCAGAGTCTGTGTTCTAGTCATTTTCATGGCAGCCAGAGATGCAAAAATGAAGACAAAGCACTGAATTTCCAAAGCTACCAGAGGATGAAAGCCTGGATACAAAACCAGAAGCCCAAAAAGAGGCCAAGTTCCACAAAGGCTCAAAGGCTGATACTTGACAGGGCCCCAGGTTGACCTCAGAGTACAGAAATTCATAATTACTGTCTTGCAGCTCATTTCTTGGGTGACTTGGGAGGTGAAACATGGCTGCACCACTTATTCCCATAATCCCAGGGTTTGAGACATCCTGCAGGAATTCAGATAGATGAGAAAAGAATCAGTGTCAGGTAGAAGCAAAAAAATGTTCTCCTGATTTTTGCAAACTTCTACCAACATCACAATCAACAGTTTTCTACCTTGTGCCACCAGTGGTGCCTTTTGAGGGGACCCCTCTCAGTTCACCTCTCTGGGTGAAAAACCAACAGTGAGACACTTCCCACATCCAAACAATTCCTTAGATTGTGTCCTTCCCTCACCCAGGCAGGAGAGATGGCAGGCCTAAATCCCAGTTTATCACCTTTCCCTGCTGCTTTTTCATACGGATTATCAGAGCAAGACGTTTGAGCACACACAACTGGTGGCAAAATCAAATATTTGCTTTTAAATTAAGGCAGTAGCAGGAAAACCACCATTTGCTCAGGACACTACCATTTTATCCTTGCTTTTCCTGTGATTTCCAGGACATTTTTGAGAACAAACTGAACTTAAAACCACAGAATCTGTCTGCACTGCCCTGTGTGTACTTGAGTACCAGTCTGGGTTTGTATTATGCTGCTGTGGCAGAAGAATCATAAAAAAACCTCAAAACCACTCCATTAAAAGACAAGTTCTGAGCCCTCACATCAGCAGTTTTCCAAGTGCTGGTGCAGTCAAATGACCCAGCATTGTCATCTCTCAGCTCATTTGTGGTTTGGGGAAATGAATCAAGACTTTCCAATGTCTGCTCTGTGGTGAAAGATGCCCACAGATAAGTAGGACTCCTTTTATTATCAATATGAAGTGGTATATAAAAAAATATGCATTTCCAAAGAGTGAAATACAGGTAAATCTTGTGAAAAAATGTGTCTCTCAAAGCACATTAAAGGGACTTTTAAAAACTTTTCTAAATAAAATCCTTAACTCTGGAGATATGCTTGAGGAGGGGAAAAGAAGTAGTGAAAACAAAAAACAACATAAAGTCTACAAAACCACAAGGAAACATAATTTGATGGGAATTGCAGGTCATTCCTGCTGCCATCAAGAAAGGAATTGGGGTGTGGGGGACTGCTTAATGCTCCATCATGTGGAACATAAGTCAATAAAATTTTAGTTATTCAGTAAAATGCCATTGCAAAGTCTCCTTGCTTGACTTTGCCAGTGCTGCTCTGCATGTCAGGTCTGAATAAGTTTGCTGGGAATATTTTCTGTTTGCTCTCCTTATCTGAGCCATTTATTACAATTGATGTAACAATGTGTTATCACATCAATGTTAATAGGAACACATTGATAATAAGATGACTTTTCATGTTTCACAGTCATGCATGGAAATTGTATTCCATCATACAAAATATTTCATAAATTACTGGCAAATTGTGGTAAAACACAGTAATTCAATAACATCACAACATACAAAGAAGTCAAAAATAATAAGTCTAATCTTAATTTTTTTTTTGTTTGTTTTTTGGTTTTTTTTTTTGTTTGGGTCATACATAAAAAAATTGATGGACTAAATTAAACTGATTCTCAACACAAAATCTCCAAATGGTATGCAACAGGAATCTTCTGCATACAGAGATTAATGCCTCCACAATCAGCTCACTTAAGGCTGCAAGAAGCAGAAATTCTGTGAGGAATAACACACCAAAATTTACTGAAAACTGAGACAAAAAAAAAAGGTGGAAACCACACCAAATTTCAGGTTAATAAACAGCCAGGCAAACAAAGTGCAAATTAACACAATCACCAAGAAATAGGTGATCTGCATGACCTGTAAGTGGGAAATATGGCCTCAGTAATAAAAGAATCAAGGAGGAATCAGCCAGAAGAGCACTTCTTTCCTGCATGGCATATCTGCTGCCTAAAGGTCAGGTAAAATGAATTGTTATCAGCACCTGGCAGCCACACAGGGATGCAGAAACATCCAATTCCACATCCCCATTGGTCAGGCATCCCTTACCCTCAGCAGGTTATGGTGGTTAAAACTTCACCCTGGTCTCAAAAAAGGACCGAGCTGAGGACGGGGATTTGAAATTCAATACATAATTAGCTATTCACAGCTGGAATAGTCACTTGCCATTCTGAAGCAGACAGCAGGAAAAACAATGGGGAAGGGAGGGTTTTCACACACTTTGCACAGCTCCAGCTCTGCAGGACACGGAGTTTCTGTGCAGGGAGCGGCGCAAATGTCAGCGACACGGTGACATTTCATTTCTCACCGAGGTTTCTCTGCTGAGCTGGAGCCCAGGCGTTACTCACAGTCTAATTTTAGGCACTGCTCTCTCCACAGAGCCTTGGGCAGACAAAAACCCCCGGGGTGGAGCCCCCAGAGCTGCAGGGCCCGCAGCTGACTCCCATCCAAAGGCGTCGCCACGCCAGCTCCGTGTCACGCCTTGGGTCAGAGCATCCATGGATGCAATGACACAGGGAGAGGGCAGACCAGGCTCAGGGATGAATGAAAGATAAAGCTGGACATTTGCCAGCTGCAAACTCAAAAAAAAAAAGTCCCAATTCAATAGTTCAGACGTGATTTATGCCCGGTATTTAGTAACATAAACACTGCGTGTGTTGAACAAGATTTATGTGCAATTTGGGCATTGCTTGTACCCGAATCCATCTTTAAATTAGAAACACCACACACTTCTGATCAGGGAAAAACAACCAACCCCTAAACCCAGGTAAAGCAGAATATGACAACGAGCTGGAAAGAGCAACATTTTTGCATGTCAAAATTAATAAATGTCATATCTTTTGCTCATGCAGAAAAAAAATGCAAGGTCACTTTCAGCAGCTCCAGTGAGCACTAGCATACTGTATGTGGGGTTTTAACATAATATAAAGCCATCTGGTATGGAAACTCGAGCTCAGCAGATGCATTTGGAAAACAGAGCATTCATTTTTATTGTGCACTAAAATTACATTTAAAGTGTGCTCAAAAGCATAACTAAAACAGATTGTCCCTTCCAGCATTTGTGTTGCAGGCATTGATGTGGCCTCTGTTTGTGGAGTCTGTGTTCAGACCTTTGGTCTGCCTCCTCTCCCTGTCATAATATTAAAAGGGAAACATCTTTCTTTCCGATAAATACAACTCCAAATAATAATCTAAATGCTCTCTGATGCTTGTTAGCTATTCAGATTTTCCTAAGGAAATACAGTATTAGATTTCAACATTTGTGCTCGATGAAAATCCATTTGACCAGAAAAGCAGAGCATTACAGGCTGACTGGTTTTTCTATTAGCTGCATTAATTCTAGGTCTTCACAGCAAAATAATTATATAAGAAAAAAGGCAGGCAACAATATAAGGTATTTTCTCTTCCTGCTACTGAAAAAGCCACAGATCTATAGTGGTAACACTATACCCAGCACCCTTTTAAGTAACAAGTTCATCTAGAACTTGTTATTATTAATCCACATTTTTGGAGTTTCAGTGTGATTAGGTTTTGTCTCTAGAGACTGGAAATTGCTTACCTTCCACAGCAAAATAAAGACAATCCTAACTAAACCAGCAGAATACTTGGTCTTGCATACAAAGTATGGTAATTTAAGAAGTGAAAACAATTCTTGATCTCTTTGTAAGATTTCAGGAAGACAAAATGTTCCGACAGAGTTTTCAGTCAGAGTGGTCTTAAATCAATAGGGGCAGTAATGTTTTCTTTATCTGGTGAAGCGGGCAATGTAAGGAAACAATCTCAAAAGTGATTGCATTTTCCATAAATCAGAATTAACCTGCAAGAAATTTTGAAGTCTTTTAAAAAGCTGTTGAATATTTTCTTTTTTGGTTGGCCAACTCTTTCCAAAAACCCACACTCACCAATCCTAATCTTTTAGTGTTTGCAAAGAGAATTCCCCATCACCACCAACTTTCCTCTCATTTCTGCTAAGCCAAGCTTATGTCCCAGAGAGGCACAGCTTTAAAGTGCCTCGAAACATTCCCTGGAGTTACTCCTCTTTGCTCCCCTCCTGCTTCCAGACCCACACATGCCTCCACTCTTACCTTGCTCGTGACTTAGGTGGCTCAGACCAAAGGATCTCCAGGACTACAAATTCTTGTTTCTCTCCCAGATCTTCCATTACAAGTGGAAAGGATTTACCCATGCCTCAGCTGCAACAGTGCTGGCTCTTTTCCCTCTTTTTGCCTTCCCTAAATCCCAGCTCTCAGTATCTCCCATAATGCAGTAGTCAAGCTTATAATTTACATTTGCTATAAGCCTTTAAGATGATGCTCTCAATGAAGGTCTCTACATGCATAAAAAAAATAATAAATGCATGAGTTGGATTGTATTTCAGCAATATTCTTCCTTGGAAACTTATCTTTAATGTTGAAGCTATGGAAATCATAGAACATGAGTCATATTTAGCTTTCTTTCCTGTTCTGCCCCTTTGGTGTCACAGATTCACGCAGTGGCTTTCAAGACTCTTTTGTTGGCACATAAAACAGTTTGATTCCAGTACCAAAAAATACCAAAACAAAACAAACAAACAAAAATTTAAAAAAAAAAAACTTAAAAAAACCCCAAACCATTGAATACTTCGAGGTTTTTTGTTGTTTGCAGAGAATGAAAATATAATTGCACCTGGCAGAGGTATGGAACTGCTGAAAGTGAAATCGATTCTGAATCTATGGGCCCAGAGTAAAAGCAGAGAGAGGTCTGAGAGCCTAATTATCTCAAAAGTGATCTGAGATGTGCAGTGAGCTTCTAGAAACGTCCTGCCTGTCAGCTTGTGTCACTGAATGGTGCCTTGTGGGTGGTTAAATCAGTGACTGGCTGAATATTCCCGAGGATCTCACCATGCCCTCGGAAAGAGCAATTCATCCAGCGCCTTTTCAGCTGGAATAGTGGAAGGTGTCCCTGCCCATAGCAGAGGATGGAACTGGATGAGCCTGAAGGTCCCTTCCAACCCAAAATTTTATGACTCACAGACTTCCACTGTCTCTGCAATGGCATTTGCATAGAGCCCTGCATGAATTTTGAGAACAAAATATTAACATAATTCTGTCATTCAACAGAAAAATTCGAGGCTGAGGATTCCAAATCAGCCTGGAAGCGAATACAACAAGTTAATGAACTGTTGGATGGACAAGCCTTCAGAAGCAGTTACAATTCTGGCAGTCACAGAGAGGGCTGCCTGCTTTCTCTTAGAACCAAAGAACAATTCAGGAGCTCTTAAGGTTTGACATTTACAGAAGGTCAGGCTACAGACTCTCTTCTGGCCTTAAACAATGCAAACAAAAGGAGTTTTCTCTCTCATAAATTTTTGTTAGACGAGATACTCTTAGAATCTCTGGAGCTGTGCACAGATACACTGGATGAATATATTTCCATCTTTTAGACTCAAGGTAGGTGTGGAAAAGAGAAAGAGCAGATCTCAACATTACAGGAGCAACTTCCCTGTGAAGTATTTCTCATTTCTCTTGTGAAAAATAAATATATGGTAATAAAAACAATGAGGAATGATGCAGAAGCAGCACCACAAACAGCAGCAATTGTACCGTTTATTTACCAATATGATGGAACCACAGAATGGTTTGGGTTTGAAGGGACCTTAAAAAGCCCATCCAGGGCTGGAGCAGCCACAACTTCTCTGAACAACCAATTTTCCCTCAAATCTTAAAACAAATAAACAAAAACAAAAAAAAAAATCTATCCATTCCCTTGTGGAATTCGGGATCTTGCAACCAGCTCTCTTTCACAGTAAAATATCCGTATATATGTACCTCAGTTGTTAGTGCATCTTCTGCCTTGATTAAACAGCAACAGCTGTTAATCACTAAATTTCCACAGGCATGACCCAGACTGTCCTTTGTATTTAGGTCCAAGCCACACATAAATTAAAATAATGATGAACTCCATTAAAATAAGGCAGTGAACTCCAGCTACAAAGGTTTGTTATCTTTGCCAACATCTACAAATAACTCCTCAATTTTAATGAGATTTTTCTCTATTTACCATACACCCAATTAGGGAGCACTTCCTCTCTCTGTGCTTTACAACCCTGGGAAGCTTTAGGCAGAGAAACCCAAAGGAAAGGGGCTGATAGAGCTGGTAGTGCTGCAGAAAAGAGCAAGATTTAATATATACAGTGGAGCTGCATTTTATATAGGTTGCTCTGGCATAAGACAATGGCTTTTGCAGCAGCCATCTGGAATTAATTGTGTGGCTGCAGAGCTGAAGTTTAACCCAGGGTAATTTGGTGAGGAAGGAGAGGTCAGTGCCACTGGGAGTGAAAGTTCTCCCTCACAAAAAGTGTGATTTGAACAGTGCTTCATTAGGCTAAAGGTAATAATGAAATCACTGTGTTTGAGAGTCTGTGGTTACACTGAGCTGCAAAAAAGCAAATTTACCCCAAAGGTGAATCTGGGCAGAGGGGTAACACAAGAAACTCCCCCCCCCCACCCTTCCCAGGGCTCTGAAACTGCTACACAGGTGGATGTGGATGGAGTTTACAAGCAAGACTCAGAGTGTTTAACCAGAATGATCAACATTTACATAAAACACCATTGTTTTAACTCACTGTTTGTATTTCCAATGTTCCTACAGCTTCAAAACGTTTCTACATTTCCACATTTCTACAGCTTCCACATCTGTGGCTTTCTCACACCCGGGTGACACTGCCACACTTCACACTGGGAAGTTCTGAGTGTCACCAAACAGCACAAGAGATCATGAAAACATCTTCAATTATTTCAGGAGGAATTACCAGCTCTTAACGATTTTAGAATTGATTTCTACCAGACAGCGAGTACAGAAGGCTGTGCCCCAGCACTGCACACCTGACATGTCACCTGTGGGTGTGACAAAACCACCACAATGGGACAAAGTTTGCTTTGTCAAACATTTAAAGCACCAGCCAAGTGTTTGTAGAAGAACCTACTTCAACTCCGTGCCAGCACCTCACATTTGGCACTGGATGCTAAAACCCCTTGCAACAACACATCCCAAACTCTTCAAGGCTCCCACTGTGCTCTCCCCAGCAGAAAAATGGAGATTACAGAAGCTTGTCTCCCACAGTAATAAAACCAACTTAAACAGAGATGAAAGAAAAGAGGGAAAGGTAACAAGGGTGAATATTTTTCGCTCTCTGATTAAATCAGCTCTTTACTCAGACAAGAGTCCTTGCTTCTCCTGAGCTCTATTTTAAAGTCTGAGTTCAAACACAATATCAAGTGGTGTTTCCTTTTCTCTCCTGAAGGAGAGATCAGTAGAAATGGTGTGGTGGTGAGCAGGCAACACCATCTAGCTGAGGAAATTTGGGTCTAAGAGACAACTTTATATCCATTAAAAGCATAACAGGCAGCAGAAAATACAGAAAAGGGCAGACACAAAGCCAAGGCATTAAAAGCAAAGAACAGCTTGTCTCCCTCCAGACCCAGGATACTTTTAAATCTCCTTTTACCTGAACTCCCCAATCAGGTGTCTGGATGATTAAAGAGGCACCTGTGAGGGCAAAGTTTTCTATTAACTAAGAAACTTGGTTATAAGTGAAACACGCTTGGACACAGCAGAAAATAATCCTGATCTCAACACAATACTCACCCATACAAGATGAAATCTTTGGGAGGAATTTGGATAAATAACTCAGCCCTTCCAAAAATTCCTTGCTGGAGTTGACAGCTCAGAGATCTTCTGTTACAATGGCCAGTCTTGTCACCTTGCACCACTCTGGTACCAGATCTCCTTCAACCAGCTCTACCCAAAAGGCCAACAAATCACTCCCACTCTCTCATTTTCCCATAAAACTACTGTATTATTTAGGCCAAGTTATGAAACCTCTTTTATTTCTGAAACCTTCTCCATCCTGATGGTAATAAACCAAGGATGTTGACATTAATTTTATCATTCTCCATTGAGCTGGCACCCCCAGGATGCTGCAATTCCCATACTGGAAATGCACTTCAGTGAACTTCCTATAATGAAAACTTCATTAGAAAATTTAGACTTCAATTAAAATGTGAAACAGCCAGAGTTAAAATACCATTTGTGGTGAAACTGTTCTGCTAAATGCAAGATTCCAAGACACTAAACAAAATGGATCTAGTTATTACATTGAGTTTTATCTGTTTTTTGGATCAGTACTAAATGCCATTTGAGACAAAAAATCCCCATATATTTGGGGATACAATATCAAGCTGATACATTAGTTGATTATTATTTTCTCATTACAATTTTTAAGGAGTCCTAAAGATTTATGTAACTTGTGTTTTGTGCTGACAGCAATTTTGCATTGCACTTTCTCACTCCTGTGATTTGCTTAATTTGGTTTTATATTTGCAAGTCCTCGAACATAACTTGCCCTGATTAAAGAAGGAAGAAAATCCTCCCCTCAAACCCAGTTTTAATTTCTCAAATTGTGCTCTGATTACTCTTTTAGTGAGAATTCTACTGACAAATTTCTGCCAGAATGTTTTTTTTCTCATGTTCCCACACTAAGACAACTTTTAACTTACAGCTAAGACAATTTCAATTCAAAATGTTGAGATAATCAAAAGAACGAGGCAGTATATGAAATAATTCAATGTCATCAGTTTTATACAGGGTTTCTTCTGCTGAAGCTGTAAATATTCAAAACAGGTGAACAAATAATTTATGGGCCGTTTGGGCAGCACACGGAGCAGCTCTCCAGGGGAGCCCCCAAAGCGTTTTGCCTGGAGCTCCACAGGTACAGACAGGAGAATACAAATTGTTCCTCCTGCCTGAGACTGTGCCCAGGGAAGGAGATCACCTGGGGAAACTGCAGCTGCTCAGACAGGAAAGTTTGTGGAGCGAGATGCATTCCTGCCCACTGATGCACATCCATATTCAGGGGGTTTTATGCCTGCTCAGTCCAAGGGGAAAGCGTGACTCCCGACAAGAGCCTCGAGGGTTTCCTTTCAGCGTTGTTTGCCTCAGGATTTCTTGAGGTGGGAAAATGTTTTGTACCGCCACGGCACAGAAGGTCCAACAAAATTCCATTTTCCCCAAGTTTTTGCCACTTTTTTTTGTCAGGACCATAAATTTTTACCTCACGCTACACCCACCCACTTTGCAGGGTTTATCTGCTATACAGCCCCTTGAAAGATATTAAATGTCATTAATTTGGAGGGAAGATGGCAAATATTTCAACAGATGATAGCGGGGTTTAATGGTGTGGCTGGGGGGCTTTTACCACATCAGTGACCAAACACTTCAGAAATGTTTCTGCAATTTCTGTCAGCAGCATCAGGAGCTGCATCAAGGCAGTTGTGTGAACACAGAGCTGAGGATGTGCACAGTGCTGCTCTTAAATATGAAAAGCAAAGAGATTTTAAAAAGCTGTGCAAAAACTTTTGCTGAAATATTTCTGATTGCCCTAACACAACATATGGGATGGTTCTCAGCTTTTCCCTTGTACCTCAAGCTTCTTTAAATCTCCTTATAAAAACCTTCTCAACACCATTTTTTAACCCATAAACTTGATCCCATTTCTGATTTAAAAACATAAATTGCTAACAGTAAAACTCCCAAATCTCTGGTTTTAATACGTATTAAACCACTACCCCATAGACTCAATTTATTGCACAAAAATGAACAGATCAATCTGCATTCTACCTTAATTTCACAGTTTGTAAAGTATATTCCCTAAAACACCTGCGAGACACAAGGCATTGTTATTTGCTTACCTTCTTCTTGTTCTACCTTAAACTCTTAATTAAGGAAAAAAACAAAAACAAACAAACAAACAAAAAACCCCCAAATAATTAAAAAAAAAAAAAAAAACCTACATCAAGTTCAGGACCAATTATCCTGCATGACATTCTAATTTTCCACTCAAGAAGAGTTTCCAGGGCTGGGGAGGGCTGGAGCCAGCTCCAGCAGAGCCACCAGTGCCAGTCTGGGTGCTCCTCCCCAGTGTCCCAAGGAACATGGACCAGCCCAGACCTGATCCCCTCCAGCAGCACCCCAGTGCCTGGCCACTGCATTAACCCTAAAAAGACCTTTTAACCCCAAATTACCCCCAAATAACCTTTCAAAAGAACAGATGGCACAGAGCCATGGACTGGTTTGGGTTGGAATGAGCCTTTCAAGCTCACGCAGTCCAACCCTGTCAGGCTGCAGCAGTCACAGAGTTCCCACAGAGAGGAAGCAGCTGTTGTGGGTTTCCCTGACTCTTTTTCCTGAGCTCAGGGCAGAAGTGATGGCAGTGCAGTTGTCCCAACACCAAACCCCCCCCAGACACCAAAACTGCCCCCAGCAGCCACACATAGGCTCAGTCCCAGTTTGGGGAGAACAGATCTCTGGCAAACCAAATGTGTCAGAGGACAGCAGAATTACAATATTGCGATAATAACACACATAAAATCACAATAATATTAATAATAATATACAATATTACAATGATATTACACATAATTACAAACAGAAGTCATTACCTCTCTGATGGCTGTCCAACAGCTCAGTGAAAGCTCCTCATGCCCATGTGGAGCTCCTCAGGACCAGGACAGCTCCAGCCTGTTGTCTCTGCAGGGACAGAACTCTCACCTCACTGCTCTTGCTCTGCTGCTCTTGCTGGAATTAAAACCACTTCAAGAAATTTCTAAAAATATTATTATTTCATTGCAGTGACTACTTATGGCAGCAAGTGATAGCCCACAGGGGGCAGGGCTGAAAAAAACAGGGCTTTGTTTGTTGTTGTAATTCTCCACACTCCTGGGCCAAAAGTTCTGCCAATTTACCATAAATATAGAGAAATGCAAAGGTATCACTTTGCAGACACTTACAGCCAAAGCTGCTTTTATGTAAACTCCTGGCATAAGCACATAATCTGCAGCCCTCCGAGAAGCCCTAAGAGACCAGAGTGACTCAGAAATGCTGCTCCTCTTGTTTTGGGGGTTTCTCCTTCTTTTTTTTTTTTTTTTTTTAATCAACATGCTCTGTTTGAATGACAACACAGCAGGTAGGCAAGAAGGAAAATCCTAAGATCACTTGATTTTTGAGGCAGGGGATTCTGCCCCTCTGCCCTGCCCAGGTGAGATCCCACCTAGAGAGCTACCCCAGCCCTGGGCCAGCACAGGAGGGACCTGGAGCTGCTGGAGAGATCCAGAGGAGGCTCCAGGATGAGCAGAGGGATGGAGCAGCTCTGCTGGGAGAGCTGGGATTGTTCACCTGGAGAGGAGAAGCTTTGGGGTGAGCTCAGGGTGGCCTGGAGGAGCTGCAGGAAACATGGAGAGAGACTTTGGAGAAGGGATGGAGGGACAGGACACAGGGAATGGCTTCACACTGACCCAGATTAGGGATTGATGGGGTATTGGGAAGAATTCCCGGCTGTGAAGGTGGACAGGCCCTGGCACAGGGTGCCCAGGGAAGCTGTGGCTGCCCCTGGATCCCTGGCAGTGCCCAAGGCCAGGTTGGACACTGGGCTTGGAGCAGCCTGGGACAGAGGAAGGTGTCCCTGCCATAGCAAAGGGTGGCACTGGATGGGTTTTAAGCTCCCCTCTAACCCAAACCAGTCTGTGCCCCTCTGGTTTTGAATTCTTAGCTCTACAGGGTCCTGCTATGCTCAGTCACTGAGAATTTTTATCCTTTTTTCCAGAGCACAAGGTGAGCATTGTGAGGCATGCACTGGCAGGAGCAGGACAGACATTTCAAGCTCTCTCCCACTTTTAGTATTATTTTATCTATTATTCACAGGGCTAGAAAAAAAATATAATATCAATTTAATTTTCAGGAAGATAAAATTATGATTATTTCTTTATTTATCTTTGTGTACCAGCCGCTCTCCTAAAAGGATGGGACGAGATGCATCTTCCATCAAACCTACCTTAGGTTTTCCTACACCATCCTCAAACCTTTAACTCTTCAATAATTTTTAAATATGTAAACAGAACGACAGACTTCAAACCAACCAAACACACAAAAAGTAATCAACATTTAACTGAGTGGACTGACCAGGCAGAGCAGAACCCATTTTGCCCATGCTTTTACCCTGGAAGCACTGGAGCCAGCAGTGACAGCAATATTCCAGATGGCTGTGGAAAGGCCTCCATCCTGCTGAGATCCAAGCAGACACACACATGTGCTCCTGCAGGGTGACACATCCCCCAGAACGGAAGAAGAAGAAAAGCAAATCTCATTTACAAAGAAGTCTCAGCTTAGGAGGCAATTTGAAAGATGAGAATGAGGAAACATGTAATCGACAAGGCTGGTAATTAGAAATGATTTATTGCCTTCCCTTGTTAAGCCTATTATTAAGACAGAATATTTTCCTACTCCTACTGCTCCTAACGTATATAAAACCTCAATTATTTACGTCTTTTGTTCTCTACAAAAACTGCAGGACAACTGGTTTAGCAACTTCCACTTAACTGAGAATCAAAGCACTGTTAGCTGCATTTGCTTACTAAAAATCTTTCATGAAGCCAGCAAGTTCAAGGAATTTGAAAAACTCAACTTTATTCCCCAGTGAAAAGCAATCAACTGCTCTCTCTGTGTCTGCATTTTCTGTGCTACCAGAGAAAAGTGATTCCCAAAATGACTGTGCATCTCAGCACGCTTTGCCTGCAAAGCTTAATTTTTCCTGACACTTGTCCCAGGGTAAATTTTTCAAGAGGTTGCCTTAATTTCAAAATTGACTTTTAATGATACTCATATTTCAAAAGGCTGGATCTTAAATATACTGATTTTTTGGTGTCATTTGGATAAATTCATGAAAGGACACAGGTCATAGGACTTAAAAAAAAAAAAAAAAAAAAGAAAAAACTCAAACCCAACCAGAACCAATCACCACAATTCCCTGGCTCTATGCATCACTGTCCTTAACTCACCACACAGCCAAGGCCCCTCGTGTAAAGACCTCATAACACCCTCATAAATTAGGATATTTTTTTTTCCTCACCTAGCAAAAAAATAAAAAGGAAAAGCTGGGGGAGAAAATATCACTTCCATGTATTTGGCTGCTCAGTAGTTGGGTTAGTCAGAGGCATAGGAATATCTATATCCAATTTCTTACCCAAAAGAGATTCAAGTCTGTATCACTGCTCTTTGACAGGTTTTAACCTCTCAGTCCCAAGCAGCTGAAGCTTGTTCTGGTGTAAGAGCAGCTGTCAAAGCTAAGCAATTGTACAAGAAATGATTAAATGCTCAATAGGTTAAAATCAGAGAGCAGACACAAGCAGAGTTCTGCACAGCTTCCATGATATGTTTGTTAGTGGTGACACCCACTGAAAGCCAGTGCACCAAATATGAAACGCTTACCTGAGAACACACCTCTCCCACAGCCCCTAAGATTCCCTGTGAAATTCCTGGCACTGAACTCAGCACTGTTTTCCTCCAGCTTGTGTCAGCACAACTTCACCAATTCCAAGCGAAGCCAGCTCAGAGCTGTTTTTCCCAGCCAGAGTCCCCTGACAGCTCCATCAGCACAATAGCAGGTATTTCCCACTTCTGCACAGTGCAACTGTCCTGCCTCCTGAGCAGCAGCCTCACAGAGCTGCCAGCTCCTTGAAATACAAACTGTGGGGTGCAACACGCCCCAGCAGTGCCCAGGATCTGCTCCATCATTGAGGTGTTTGCCTCAAGTCAGCTGAACAATAAATGCCACCTGTTATTGACCTGCCAGTGCTTTCTGCTGAAATTTCCCTGTGCTCCCACTGCACTGGGCTGCAGGGAGTGGCTGAACAGAGCAGTGCTGCCAGGGAGAGCCCTGACACCACTCCTGAACACACCTTCTTTGTTTAGGAGAACTGATGTGGATGCAAAAGAACAAATCACTTCTTGGGACTGGACTGAAGAGCAGGAAGCTCAGAAGCTCATCATGTTTTCAATCATGAAGCCATTCTAATTTACAAATGACTGCCTTTGCCTACAGGGTCTGCATCTCTGGTCTTGCTTTTTTGGGGTAAATGAAGTGTATTTTATCCTCCATCCATACATATATGTATGTACAAACACATATACATACATACATATAATATCATACATAACATGTATTTAAACATCCTTTAATGCCATCTCTTCCACTGGCCCCAAGCAGCCCCTCCATGACCCTACCAGCTGCTGTCAGACATTTCCCACCTCTCCCAATGAATCCTCTCACCTTCCCCACTTACAAACCTCTACAGCAACACAAAAACATCCAGGATGAAGCAGTCCCATCAGAAATGTGGGGCCAGCACGAGGCAGCACCACACAAACTGTCCCTTTCCATGGAGTTTCCATCCATCACCAAGGCTGGGAAACCCACTCAGGCGGGAAAAAATCCCCTCCACTCTTCCTGGCATTTGAGTGCTCCCAAAGAGAGCTGTAGAAATGTGAAATGCAATAAATCTGCTCCTCATTGCTGAAATGATCCCAGGAGGATCAAAACCAGTAAGGAATGGATGAATTTGAAACCTTCTTGTTATTCCTTACCTGGACACAAAGCCTTGCTATGTCACCACTGATGATTTGGTGATGCACTCAAGACTTGGCCAAAAAACATCCAATAATATTTCAATAATGTTTAAACTGGTACCTACTAAAATTAAGAAGTAAACATTTCTGTTTCATTCCACTCCACAGGCAAATGTATATTTTCATAGATAAGCCAATTATTTTAAATTTGCAGATATAAAAGCATTTTACAAATCATACCTCTGTACCCAGCAATTAATTCTAGGTACTATCTCTGTGCTCATGCACTACAATTATACACTAATAAAAGATAATTATCTCAGTTTCAAGTGTCAGAAGGTTACATTGCTCTTTTTCAACCTAAAATATGCTTTGTTTTTAAATGTAAGGCTCTCAATGGCATTTAAGATGAACTAAACTCATTTCTGGGGTGTCCTGGACTAATAATTTTGCTCTGCAGCAATGCTGGAATAGGAACACGTGTATTTTTCTATCCCATGCTGCTGCAAGCTTACATTTTTCTAGTTTATATAAAATACCCTTCTATGACTTTTATGATTTCACAATGCAGGGATGAGAGAGGTGCTGGCCTGAATTCTTGATCAATGAGGGTTAATCAATATGAAAGTTTCAGGTTAATAAAGCACATGGGAAGAACAGGATTCACGAGTGAACTTGTGTCTCAACCCTGTAAAACTCTAATTAGGATTTCTCACAAGACTTCTGTGAGCTTAAGTGACAAAAAATCCCCTAGAATAGTTTAACATAGTTAATATATATATAATAGCTATATATATATATAATAGTTAAACCTAGAAATATGAAATATTAGTAAAACTTTCTGCAAGCAGTTCCCACATGATACTGCAGATTGAACCCTTACAAAGCCAAAAAGGGCCATTACACCAATATCTGAGTGTGATTTACCTGACTGTGATCAGTGAGCACCATGCTGAGAAAGGATGAGGCATTGAAGGGTTTGTGGCTTGAATTCATGCACTCATCAGACAAAGTAACTCGAATTTACACAGCTTTTCTTGGGAACTTGTAGAACTATATCAAGATCCCATTTGCCAGGTTTAGGGTCTGGCAGCAGAGCCCAGCTGCTTTCCCAGTGGAATTCCTGGGTTTGGGAAGGGTTGTGCCCATTGCTGGGGGTCTTCACAGGGAATTTAAGTGCATTAACCCTCTCTCAAGTGCTTACCCCAAAATCCCATCCCATCAGAAAAAGCAGAGCCTGCGCTGGGAAATGAAGCAATTTCTGCTGTTTGAGAAGCACCTCCTGAGTTTCCCAGCCCTGGCAGCTCCAAGCCATCAGTGCCAAGCTGCCCCTTGCCCGTGGAGGCTCAGCACAGATTCCCCTTTTCCTGACAAATGACAACTGCTCAAGATGGGATGCTCTTCCTGCTCATTTTCTTTCATAGGTGGCTCTGTTCCCAGGGCTCCAATGTGATTCAGCTTCACAGCCAGGCTGCTTATATTTTTCCTGGAGATGGCAATTATATTTCTAAACTATTCTTTGTGTTGCTGCGAGAATCAAACAAAAGGGGGGAAAAAAATGTTAACGTTTCAATGAAGGAAATTTCCATAATATGTGGTGGCTGTCACAATCTTGCTGATAGAAATAATTACTCCTCCTGATGTAACTACACTAAACCACTGAGAAATGGGGATAAAAACTGTTACCCATCTGTGCAAAGCTCTTTCGTACATGCATATGAAAGAAGAGCTAAATACAAGATTAGAATACTCTGGGATGTGCAGCAGGACACAGATCCCAAGGTGACAGGCACTTCTTACCTCAGGCCCTGAGGGGAAGGAGGAATTACCTCTCTTTTTAACAGCTACAAAGGATACTGGTGATTTGGGATAATTTTTCTTTGGCCTCCATGTGATCCACTAGATTATGCATGCAAATCCCCAATTCTGGCTGATAAACTGAAACAAAAGCACACTCTACTGTAGCACGAGCTAATGATATTTTTCTGAGTGAGAGAAACCCACATTCTCTGCAGACAGCACACATTGTTTGCAGATAAACCACTGAGAGGCCACACTGGCGAGCAGGAGAACAAATCAAAAATTAAAGAGCATTTCCAGGGGTGCTGGGGTTCTGCTCTCACCCAGACACCAGCCAGAGGACAGTTCAATTTATTACCAGGTGCATCTCTGATCACTTCGGGGTATGACTTGTACAGCTGGAGAATTCAGAGTGGCTGGAAGCACCTGGGCACTGCTGGATTTGCTGTCTCAGGCACTTGTAAAGGTTTCAGCAGCAAACCTGCCTGAAAGCAAAGCAAATAAGCATTGAAGCAGCAGCTCCTACAGAATTCCTGAGCAAAGGTGAATGTGGGAAATGAGTTAAAAGTTAAATCAGAAAGCATGGCTGAGTCCCTGTGGGCATGCAAGGGGTGCCATACAGACATCACAGCATTGCAAAAATGTGAGTAGGGAGACAGTGATTGTTGAATTAGAGAATCAGAGAGTGGTTTGGGTTGGAAAGGATGTAAAAATCCCCTTGCTATAATCCTTCTGCCATGGGCAGGGACGCCTCCCACTAGGCCAGGCTGCAGATCTGTTCTGCGACAACCTAAGCCAAGACCTAGTGTTCAACTACTCTATAACTGCACTGCCAAATTAGAAAGTGCCCCCAAAGTTAGAAAAAATCCACATTGCCAACTCCACAAAGCTACAGGCAGTCTGTTATGGAAAATCCTGCACTGACCCCTCTGGGCAAAATGACCTTCGCTGCCCAGTGACAGCCAGAACCCATCAGCACAGCCCAATGCCACTGGATATTCCAGCCCTTCCAGGAGCCACAGAGCCCTCACACCACACCTGACCCCCTCCACAGACAGCTCCAAAAACCTCCCAGCAGGAGATAAAGTTGAACAGCCTGGATTGCCTCGGGGTGGAATTACACCTGCAGCCCAGAGCAGCAGTGAGCTTCTCATGGAACAGCAGAGCTGCTCACACCCTCCCTGCAGCAAACTCAGCCCAGGAAGTGATGCCTCAGGTTTTGGCTTTTACATAAGGAAGGGAGGGATGTGTGGGAACAAGGATTACTGGGTTTAGAACTTTGGGTGTTCTTGTCACAATTTTATTGAGCCTGACCATCCTGATGGCACTGGGCACTGACTTGTTTTTTAGGGATTTTCCCTTTATCACACATAGAGGCTTCTCCAGTGGGCTTTAACCCCATCATGGTCAACACAAGCTCCTCAGAGAAGTGCAGGAGAAAATGATGACTTTGGTGACCCATTGGCCATTGACTCTGGGACATCCCACTGGGTTTTCCCTTCCCAGGGATCCTGTGGTGCCATTCCTGAGTGTGGGAAACAGTAAAGGTAAAAAGATTTTCAGAAAGCTGTAAAAGCAGGCCTCAGGAACAGAAAAAAAAAACCAAACTTAAAACTAGCTGCAGCTGCAAAGTCTGAAAGTAGAAAAAGTTACAATAGTACAGCAAGCAAGGACATGAACCAATAGCTTGAGTTTTAGGCTTAGCTAAGACAGACCTTAAGACTGCAGAAAAATATGCTCAGCAAGATGAGAGAAGGTTTTAAGCTTAATAATGGAGTATTGTGTATTGCTAACAGAGAGCAAACAAGCACTGTGTGAAGCAGGTGTTTGTGTGCTTTTGGTGGTTGGCTGGAACAATTGTCTGTGAGCTTTAGCACTGTGCCATTGGCTGGAAAGTTTTTCAAATGCTCTGGAACAAAGAAATCTTTACCTGCTGCTGGCTGAACGTGAGCTTTGCCATCTTCCTGTGGTCCCAACCCTGTCGTGAGGCTGATGCTGCAGTAAAGCTCCAAGAACACATCCCACATTCCGTTCATAAAAACACACCGAGCAGCAGGAAGGCTCCAGCCCCACATCTCTGAGCCTCTCAGGCTCCTCCTCAGCCCCGTGGCTTGGAGGATGCTGCCACCAAGAGTTTCCAAGCCATAAGTGGCACGGTGACAGCTGCTGTCAGTGAGGACAATGAAAATTGGCAGATTTAGCCGAGTATGAAGCATGACAAATTGCAGGAAAGCAGAGGGAAGGCAGTGCTCCACTCGACTGAGGAGTCAGATGACATTTGCAGGGAAGCTTGTGGGAATTCTCCAGACAGCCTACAAGACGTGCTAAATGTTATTTGCATTAGAACAAATCATAAGGTATCGACTGCAAAATCATTTCCCTTTAATGAAGACTCGGAGGGAAAAAAAAAAAATCAGAGTCAATTAGGAGAGTGAAACTACAAGTATGTTGTGCTTTACACATCTCTGAAGCATGAAGGAGCCAATAAAGTGCATTTAATAAAAATGAACAACAAAATTGCTGACTGCATTCCTTAGCCCATGCTCCTCTCCCTCCATCTACATGAGTGGTACATTTCCCAAAAACGTGTTCTTCTGCATGAAGAGAGAGATCCCACACACGCCCGTTGTTTCTTACCACTGAAGGGGAATTGTCACTTCATCTCTTCTCACAAAACAGCCCAACTGCACTGCATCAGTGCCTCACAAATCCACAGCTGAAACCACAACCTACATCTGCTCAGCATCCAGAGGAGGGGCCCTTTTATTTAGGACAGATGTGGGGGGGGTTCTTTTACTAAATAATGAATAGTTTTTGTTTTGTCTGTTGTCTGTTTTCTTCTTTCACAATATTTGGTTTCAGCTGCTTTGGAATCTGAGTGAAATTCTGATTTTTCATTGCACTGCTGTCAGGTGACGAGTGGGAAAAAATACAACAAACATTTTCACTACCCGTCAGCCTAAAAGAACTCTGCAAACTGATATTGAAGAAGGATTAATTTTCCTCCAAAACACTTTCAGCAACACTTAAACAGTGCATTTCATAGCTCTAACAGAAACCAGAATGCATCTGAATTTCAGCTTGCATTTTAAAAGCAGCACAATCAGTAACAATGTTATGCTATTTCTTCATGATTTACTAAAAGGCCCTATCTAAAAATTACCTTTTTTTCTTATCAATTTGACTGTCATGTAACTTACCTGGAGATAACCAAGAGGAACAGCGTTGGCCACCCACAGACATCCCTTATCTCTCAAGTTTGAGCTGTTCAGATAAGCCCAGGGGGTGACAAGATATTCCAGGAGTGTCTGGATGCAATCCTGTGCTTGAGCAGGGAGGGAGGTGAGACACAGAAACCCCTTGGTCCCTTCCAGGCTGACCCCTCCTGTGATTCTGTGACAGCTCTGCTGCATTCTGTCCCACTCCTTGGCCCCTCCGTGGCAAGAAGTGACAATTACAGCACACAAAGTGACATTTTTAATTAGATACCACACTCTTCTGAGCCAAGCAAGTGACCCAGAACACCTCAGTGACAAATATGGCATTTTACTGGAACATGAAACCAGGTGAAAAACATGGCTCTTAATTTAAATGCCTATTTTTTTTCCTGTTGGGTAAATTTTTAAACACCCAGCTCTGAGGGATGAAAGGGTACACAAAGGAAAAAACAGATTGCGAGTTTTTTCCTTCTCCTTCATATTTTATAATCAAATAATTTAAAGTTATTAAAGACCAATTCCAGCACTTCTTTCCTCTCAAATTTCCCACCAACCAGTTGAGTCACAGCACCTCCATCCTGCTGGACATGAAGTTTTATTCCAATACTTCAGAGCAGGGAGTTTGAGCTGCTTTATAAAACCATCAAAAAATTCCACATTCCTGTGGTAGAGCAGAAAAAAAAAAATAACAACAGAGGCACTGGACTGCAAGAGAATTAAACTAAACCCTGTGAGAGCTGGGTGTCAGGGAAGGCAAAAAGATAAAAACCCCCTGAACATCCCTTTTCCACCACCCCTGGCCACACAGACACAATTCCACACCTCAGACACCCCAAGGAAGCTGCATCCACTCAAAGGAGGAAGAAAAGCTTGGAATGAAGACTATAAATGTTCTATAGACACAGAGATGTTCTATGTTCTATATAAATCTTCTATATATTGTAATTCTCTACTTTTGAATCTCACTGAAAATAGAAGCAAACTCAGATGGTTCCAAATCCAATGTCTGTAACTGCTGTGGATGGAGGGAGGAATTGTCTCAGGCTGGACAGAAGCAGGAAATGGGGAAATCACTGGGAAAAGCCCTTTCTTAGAAGTTTTCAGCAACCTAACAGAGTTTGAGAACATGATGTGGACACTAATTATGCACTAGGAACACTGGAGAAGAGATTTTTATGATAGCAATCCACACAACAGGCTGTGCTTGCAGCAAAAAAGAGAAAAAAATAAATAATAAATCAGTAAATGTTGAACAAATTTTCATCCACCTTTCTACTCCTCACATACAAATGCTGCTGCTCCCCCCAGAGACTGAGGCATCTGCAAGCTCTGCTATACATGAGGGGGAAAAAAATAGAGCAAGACAGTCAATACTTTTGATAAAAGAGAGTTAAAAGGGAAATCTGAAATCCCTAATGTTGTCCTCCATGTCAAAGAGGAATACTTTTATCTTCCTAGAAAGATTACAGCAACAAAAAGAAAATATTCCAAGTCCTGATTTCTCAGGACTTTCAAAGATAAGGTGGTGAAAAATAAACTTTTGGCAAGATGTAGGAAAAAGGTCTTTGCTGCATGTCTGAATTCATCTGCAGCTCAGCAGTTGCCAGAAAGCACTCAAGGTTTCTATTAATTATCTGTTTCCTATTGAGATAAGAATGAGCTGCAAACTCTGCCTGGGTTGCTGAATCTGGGTAAAATCTGTGTTCAGTGCTGGAGTGACAGTGGGGAGACACCTGAGCATCCCCTGCTGAGTGAATCCTTCCCTGGGAGGGAGGAAAAACATTCCCCTGCTCCTCCCCAGGACAGGACTTGCCACCTTGGATCACTCATTGTTTTCTAGGGATTTCTCCTCCCCAGGTTTTCCTCTGCCTTAAACCACCGAATTTTCAGGCAAAGCAAGGTGATAAAAAATGGGAGTTTAAACCAAGCAGATGGCTGTGAAAGAGCAGTCACACCTTCCCATGGAATAAAAGCACAGCAGGGTGATTTCAGGCTTCTCAATTCAAACGTGGACCAGGGTTTTCTTGAGAAAAACTGCACTTCTTAAAAATAAAATACTCTTAAAACCCACTTTTTCCTTCCACCCCTTCTTCACCCATTCTGAATTCCTGGAGAATTCTCACACACCTACAGCTTCATCCAAAGAAAGAAGCCAGACCCTTCCTAGTCATAAATTTTGCATTATTAACTCTAAAATTCTAAATGTCTTAGAACACTGAGCAGCACAACAGCACCTTGAAAAGGGATGTGAAACTATCAATCCACAAACAGTGGAATGTCACAAATATTAAAATAAAAACTGAATACACAAAATCTGCTGTAAATCTGGGGCAAAAAAACCCACAGAATCTGAAACAATTTTGATATTCCCCTTTCAAGAATCTGAATTGATGGAAACAAGGTCGGAAAAATGATGGAATTGAAGTCAAACTTCAGTTTTAGAGGCTCAATATGTTGCAATTTCTTCTGAAGTTTTCAAGACAAGAACTTCAATTTTTTTTAACTAAAAACAATCTCATCTGTCAACTGCACAAAATATTTTTTCAAGATGGTTGGCTGGAGAAACAAATCAGAATAAAGTGGCTGTCATCAGTAAATCAGCTTTGACAGAGCAGTACATATCCCCAATTTTCATGGGAAATACCTGTTAAATTCCCTTCTCTCAGGAACTGTTTTTCTCAAGGAAGAAAAGTGGCCAAGGTAAGAGAAGTAACTGATGTATTATCCATGATTATCTCTCATTATTTTCATCCTTGCTTAACATGCCTCTCCTTACTGCTGTTCAGAGTGATTCAAACCACACACAAATCATCTCTGCCTTCCCCCAGACACCCATCCTGATAAAAACAGGATTTTGCAGCACAGAATATCAGGCAGAAAAATCTCAATAACCATCAACCACTTGAAGCATGGTAGCTCTGCAAATAAGATGTTTAACAGCAAGGTTTCTGCTGTTTTGCACAACCCTGAAATAAATGTAAAATATATTTATTGATTTTGTAGTTGACGAGCCGAAGTTGCTGTTCCAACAGAAGAAGCTCAAAGAAAAATATATTAACAAAGGAAAATACAGCAGATATTTATGTTTACTTACATTTCTGAAAGTCAGCACTACAGACATGGGATTCTGCTGGTTGACTTTTAATTGCACCTCATTAAAAATGTTACCAGATGTAAATATCCCTGAGAATGAAGTTCTTTAACACACATGGCAGCACAGCTCTGCTGTGGTCTGGGGACAAGGCAAAAGTCAACAGTTCTATAGAGAAAGACTCCAGCACAGCTAAAACCTCAAGTCTAAAACCCAAAAAGAACCAGACATTTCACCAGTTCAGACTCTATCAACTTACAGAGCATATTTTAAAATTTTTCTTAAAAAGATCTACAAGTTGTTCTGCTTTTATCTGTAAATCTCACCATGCCACTTCAGAAAACTTCAATAAATAGGAAAAAAAAAAGTTTTAACATCTCCAAATGAGATATGAACTTTCATATTGAACTTTTATGAAAGCAAATATGAACTTTCTCTTTAGAGGTGTCTTATATTAGATGAAGGAAAAGAAAAGCAGCTCAACAGCTCCCAAACAACACCAAACCCACACTGATGGCCCTGGATGCTCCACTGGGAAAAAACTGGGAAAGGATTTCATGCTCCTGCAGCACCATGATTCCACCAGACGCCAACATCATGTACTCACCTTGCACAAAGCAATCACAATTTAAAAAAATAGATAAATCAAAGAAAAAAACCTGTTCCTCACTGAAATATTGGTCAACCCACCAGAACCTAGCTTTTAAAAGGTGAAAGGATAGAGTTGTCTCATTGGCATTCTTCAAAACCAAATTATAACCACGGATTTTCTATTTTGATGGGGTGTGTTCAACATAGACAACTTCATTATCTTTACTACCTGTGCTAAACTTTTTTCAATCCCCAAAGATTAAAATCAGGCATCAGCAGAAGAGCATTTGCTCTTTACCCCATCACTGAGGTCCCTGATCTCAGGCACTCAGTCCCAAAGGAAGCTGTAGGAACAGGGACAAAAATTTACCTTTAGGTTACCTCCAACACCAATCCAAGTGTCACATATCAATATTTCCTACAGCCATTCCTTACTGTTTTGGAATTCTGATCTACAGGAGAACTGTCTGGGGCCAGCTTCAGCATTCAGGTGTAAATTGGGGTTTTTTGTGGTCTGATTTTGCCCTCTGCTTTTGAGGCTCTGGCAAAGGCAGTGAATAATCCACTCATTAATGACAAAATTCAGGTTCCAGCTCAGTGCAGCCCAAGCACTGGCTGTGCTCAGCTTGCTTTGAGGTCCAGCAGTCCTGCAAAACATTCAAACTCTCCATCTCAGAGAATAACAAAACCACCAGCAAGCTGAATGGTTTTCCTTAAAAGAAACTTGAATAAAAAGATTTTGTTCTGAATGGAGGCACTGCTCTCCTATGGACTTGTTTTCATGCCTTTTTTTCCTATTTAAAGAGAATTCACAATGCTCCCATTTTCTATTTCTTCCTGCAAAACAGATTCCCTGAAACTGAGCAACTGAAATAAAAATTAATTAAAAGTTGGACTAAAGTGAGATTATCAAGGTTTATAAATTCCTTCCTTTGGGATAGAGGCTTCTGTTCAAAAATATTTAAAGAAAAAGACCCTATAACTGCACAGCTTTTGTATTAAGCTACTTATCAAAAGCTTTTCAGAGAGGAAAATGATAATGTTAAATGAAACTCGTGGGTACAGTTTATTCATTTTATGGAAAATTTAGAATAAAGAGCAGCAGCTGGATCACATGGAAGGGACTTTGTGCTCTCTGTGACATCATTCAGAAATTCACCAAATGGAATGAGTTGAATGATTTTGGGGGAAAAGAGCAAGGTCTTGTATGTTGGAGTTGTTTATCCTCATTTTTCTCATTTGTACTCTCGGAGGCATCACCCATGAACAGGCTGCAGGATAAAAGCACCAGCTGGGATCACCAAGTGGAGCACAGGCCATGGGATTTCCCTGAACTAATTTTAAACTCCTCAGAAACTGAATTTGCCTGAATTTATTTTCACAGACTTTGACGTATGCAAACAGCAATTTATTGACTGAGAAATACTAATTATTGTAAGTAACAGAAAGGGAAAAACTGCTGCAAGGTGCTTTGTTGGTGCATAAAGATTCCAACCAAAGCCCAGGTGGGGTTTGGGTATAAATCTCCATAGAATGGCACAGCACACATCACATTTTTATCTCTGCCAGAGGTGGGACAGAGGAGGAAAGCTCTGAAAAACACAGTCTGACTGTGAAGATTTCAAACTAAAAGAAATGGCAGCAAGATTTTATTATAACTCCCAACAAAGCTGGTGGATGAGAGCCCTGCAAGGCACGAGGAGCTCATCCCAGAGCCACGCATCAAAGCCGGGTGTCAGGATTTGCCAAGGAGGGAGAGCAGCTGGAATTGCTGAGTGGAAGTGTTCTCAGACTCTCTCTGAAAGCGTCCTCAGACACCCCAGCTCCCTGACTGCTGCGAGAATCAGGCTCCTGCTATTTTATCTTTGCACTTTGGAAGTCGGAGCTCAGCTGAAAAAGGCAACGGGATGTGAGATGCTGCAACCCGTTGGCAATCAGGTGTCTGGAGCTGTGGCAGTCAGCACAGTGCAAGACAGGAACTGGAGCTGGAGTCAAGGCAAGTGCCAGGAATTCCTGAGCTGAGAAAAGTTCCTGTCACTGTAACTGAAAGCAAAATGGGTCATAGATAGACCAGGAAAGCCAGAAACTGAGTGCTGTGAGGTGACAGGGGGAAGGCAGCCTTCTAAAATTTGGTGTGAACAAGAGCATTGCACCTCCTCATCTCCTAAAATGTTTAATTCCTGGCCCTTCTCCAAAGCCACGACAAAGGTCACTGAGCAGACACAGCACTGAGATCAACAACAGAACTTAATTCCTTGTCTTGTCCTGAGCCCACTGAATAAAAGGTCCATGACATCCTTCCACATCATTGGCAAGGTTCTGGCTGAATCTTGTGGGAGCAAAACCAACCCTAGAAAGAACTCAAAGCTCTGTGGCCCCTTTATTTTATCACCTGCCCTACACCTGCTGGGAGTGAGCAGCAGCCAGTGCCTGCCTCAGGAGTAGTTTGCCAAAGCTTCTTTGACAAATCCCAAAGATAACAGTCCCCTCTCTCAGATCCACACAGTCAACAGTTTAGAAGGAAAAATTTAGTCCCTGCATTGGCGCCTAAATACCTCAAGAGTCTGCTCTTGAGGGAAATAGGCTCATTTCCCTGAACCATGTATGATCCTCTTAGTTTTCCAGGCTCTACTGAAATATTCTCAACACTGAACCACTAGTGAAAGCCAAATGCCAAAAAGGGATCTGTGTTATTTCCTGGGGGGAAAAAAACCAAAAACCTGCATGTCTGAAAAGCAGGAAACAGCCACAGGACTTAAGCACTCAACCAGTGCACCTTGCCCAAGATATCCCCTCTTTGGGAGCTCCCTCAGTACGTGGGCACTGCAGAGAATTCTCTGAAAATGGGCATGACCCTGTCCTGTGTCCCTGTCCCATCACATTAATCAGTTTGGGTCTGGATGTGGTTAAGCCAGTCCTCTCCTTCCTTCTCTTCCCAGTTCTTTATCTCATCTCTGTATTCCAGCCCAGTCTGGTTCCGATCTCCTTGTTGAGCTCTGTCCCTCACACCCAGCTCCAATTCCCATCTCATGCCTTGATCTACTCTCATCTCCATTAGCAAAATTTCGATAGAATTGCAAGAGGTTTATCTTTACTAAATTTGTTTTGCTGTGACCATAATGATTCATTCTGTCCCTAATCCCATTCTGAAAACAGTCCCTCTTTATATTCCCCTAGATTTAACCTGGAGAACACTCCTTTACGAGCAACTTATTAAAAAAGGAAACACCAGAAACAAACAATTCAGGGCAACACTTTTAAACTTAGATTTAAAGACACCAAACATCCATGGACATAAATATTTCCTGTTTATCAAGTAGGAAATTCTTCAATTACTTTTATCTTTCTTCGCATTTTGACTTAAGTGAAACCCAGACACCTACACCACATACAAATATATATAGATATAATTTTATTTTTTTTCTAATGTGACACAGAATGTACATTACTAACTGCTTGACTCTATAATCTTCCAGCCCCTGCAAAGCACCCTCATTATTCCAGACTGAGGTCTCCAGGCACTATTCCTACACCTAACCACCAGAATTTAGTTTGGCTCTCCAAATGCAGAACCCAATTGTTCAGTGTCTCCTTTCTGAGTAATGCAGATCAAATGAAGGCAATCTGAGCTGGAAGGCTGTCACACCAAGTGAAATCTGAATAAACTGGCAAAGTCTAAAAATGAACTGGCACCTCAGATATTCAGCCTCAGAATATCTCACATTATGTAACACGTCACTGGAGCAGACTCAGATCCGAGCTCCACGCCAACCTTTGACCTCAGAGTGCATTTTCAGGGCTCTGGAGCTGAATTTTGCATTGATCCTTTGCTTCCCAATCTCATCCCACACCCTGCTCCCCCTCCTCAAGTCAGTAACATTCACAGTTCAATTTTGCCTTTATCATCTCTGACCTCCTTTGCCAGAAAACCATTTTTTTATCTTTATGTTAAGACATGGGCAGTAATCTCTCTCACTGCCAGGTAACTTTAATGTGGATTGAACTGGATTCACTCCAGAAGAAAAAAAAAATATTTAAGGAATAAGAGCCAATATTCAGATGGAGGAAAAAAGCTTACAAACCTTTTTATATTTTAACAGGCACAGATGTCTCTCTTTCTTGTGTAGGTACAGAAATGATTAGAATTGGTCAAGAACTTCACAGGAAAGTTTTAAGAAACACGAATTTTAAAACAAAACATTCAGAAACTTGTGTAATGTAAGTGCCCTAAGCCAAAGCTATTTCCCCCCTTTCACACACTACCTGATATTAATGATTTTCTTTCTTAATCTGCTTCCAGTGGGGTCTCAGCAGATCCACCTGTAAATACAGAGGGGTTTGGGAAACAACTGAAGTATCTATTTTGAGCATGGCCACTTAACAGATCAGAGAGCTGCACAAAAAGACATCCAGCTGGTTAAAAAGGAACAAAAGCATCCCATTCTCAAGTAAAACCATTGCTCTGGTACATCCTCTGACCACTAAGAAAATTTTCCCACCATCTAAAATGTCTCTGGTGCAGTTAGAGTTCAGTGCCTCTCACCCAATCTCCCCTGAAAGGAAACCCAGAAGATTCTGCAACAACCACTGACATATCTGAGGGCCATTGACACATTTTCCCTCTGCAGAACAATTATATTTGTGCAATATGTAATATAAAGTTCTGGTATAATCAGTTATTGGCTCATAGAGCAAGATGCATATCCCTCCTCGAATTTCCCCCACAATTTTTGTTAATACACAGGCTGAACCTCTCTGATGAGCAGATGAAACCTCTTTGCCCTTCTTGGGGCTCTTGACTTTAGGTCCTGCCCATGCCGTCAGTGCAGGAGGAAGCTGCATCCTCCCCAGCCCATGATGGGAAAAAAAGCCTTTCCCCCAAAGCCTCTCCATTAATTCCATGAAGTTCTGAGTTATGACTCACCCAGGCCCTACCAGCAATTTCAGAAAACACATCACAGGGTATCATTTTTTTATTCCCTGAAGTACATCACTATTTTAATCTGGAGTTGTAATTGACTCCACTTTTAAAGGAGGTGATAAAACGCTCAGGGAGTTGTTGTGCTACCTCCAGATAAGCAACCCTGGCAATATATAAGGGAGATAGCCCAGCCAATGGCTGGGGGAATGATTACAAACACATTGGAATGATCCTTTGCCACATTGATCTGTGCTTTTATTTTATGCTATCTATTAATCTCTGGGCTGCATGTTTTGAAGCATCTCAGAGGGACTGGTACCCCTGGCCATGGCTGTTCCCCCTTCCTGCAGAGTCCCTGCCAGCAGGGCAGCACGGGACACACCTGGTGGTGTGAACACGATGGGCAGGACTTGATCCTGACCCAGCCAGGGCTGCAAAGGGAGGGTTATCAGGGCTGGTATTGTTTTCTGCTGGGTGAGATAAGGCAGCACAGCTCCCGTCCCTTTTCAGCAAACACCAGTCCTGTTTGGTGACAGCAAAGATAAAAATCCTCTCAAGATAGGGACTCCTTGAAGGGCTTGAAGGGATTCAAGTCCTTCCAGGGCTTGAAGTTTCAGTGAAGGTCAAAAGCAGCAAGGCCTCAGGCAGCTCCTGCCACTGGAATTCAGAGGAGCCTTCACAGCCACCTGGAATCAGAGAGTTTTTGGAACAGCAGGCAAAGGCACTTGGGGTGGGACATGAGAGACAAACAGAGAAATGAAGCAAACGTTCCCTAATCCTACCCAATCCATAATTGTGTCAGCTCCTGGAATGGGATGTCTCTGCTTGCTTCAGCACCTGCTGGACTAGAAACCTGCCCTTTGCATCACAGCCATGCAGCAGAACTTAACCTTTATGTTCATCTTTTCCACGGATCATTTGGAAAGGACTCAAAAATTAGCCATCATTTCAGTGCCTCACAGAGAACTCACCTCCTTCATCATTTGTCTTCTTTGTGAGGCAAAGATTAATTCCTTCAGGGAGAAAAACAACATGCCCCAGGAAGGTGTGATCTGATTGCAGGAATATTTCCTCCTGAACGCCACCAATATCCAGAATTTCTGTTTATATGCATTAAATCACTTCCATGGCTGGACATGCTTCAGCTCCTCACTGGGGAGTGTAAGCTGAGAATGTACAGATGAAAACGAAAATTATTCCTGTTTATGCTTCCATGCTTTTATGGTCATCCACTCACCTCAATACCTGAGAGCTTCACCAAAGGCTCTGTTCTCTCACCTCTCACTCAATGGATGAATGGAGCTTTATCTACAAAGAACTCAATCACAAAAAGTTAGAGGTTTGTTGTGTTCCATATCTCTTTTTCTACAAAGCCAGTCTCTATTGAAGGCCCCAAAGCCTGGCAAAGCAGTTCTAGCAAATCTGAGGAGCAGAGAATTCTCTTGCATAAATAGCAAACAGCACAAGACATTGCTACAATCACGGCAAAAATCACTTGGACTTCTTATCACATCTCACATCAAAGTTATCAATTACAGGCCAGAGATTTCCAGCAAATGAGCCTTAATTAACACTGCTGCCTCAAATTTCCTTATTCCTGAACATTCCCAGCTGCTATGGGAAATTAATTATGGCTTAAATCTTGTGGTTCTTTCTTTAGTACTTGTTGCATGGCAACATTCATTTTTATGTATGAGCTTCTCCCTCCAAATGACTTTATAATAGTCTCACCCAAAAGATGAGCTGTTAAACTCTTAAGCAGAGATATTTACCCACCTTGGTTTGGATTTTTTGGGGTTTTTCACTAGTAGGACATGAATTATTCACTGATAAGAGGGGCTGTAATGTTCTGGTTGGTTCCAGGCATCAGTAAAATCAGTCAGAGAATTTAACTGGTTTATTTTAACAATCAGTTCCACAAGTGAGGAAAGATTATTGGTTAAGGATACTTATTACATTTAAATTTTTGATTAAGAAGCTGTTTCCAGAGAGAAATTGCAGATGTGAACTATCCCATAGAGGTGACTTTTCCTTCCTGAATTATTGGTTAAACTCCCCATGGGATGGAGCAGCCTGACCAAATCCATGCCATGCCACAAGCAATACTGATCAATATTTTTGCTGATTACAGTCAGAACTTCCAATGCATAATAAAATAAACCCCAGAAGAAAAGCAGCACCTCTCCAGAAAAAAATTGTGTCTCATTTTGAATGAGCTGCAAATAACTTAGTTCCTATTATACCATAAACAGCTACTAGGAGGAACAATCAGCACCTTATTTTACAACATCAATTCATAACCCACGAAGATGGGGATTTCTGATTTTAAAAAAAGAAATTCTGAGCTTCAAAAGAAAAAAAAAAAAGTATTTCATAAGATACAAATTGAAATAAAATGGAAAGAATATTGAAAATCCACAAAGTTCAGATGAAAGGAAACTTTCCCAGCAGAGCATGTACAAGCCTGGAGTTTTAACTATGGCTCTGCAGCAAAAATGCCAAGGAATAACATCAAGGTGACAGCACAGTTTCCTTAAAGTTTTGTTCTCTTGTCACAACCTCCTGTGAAATGCCAGTATTTTCTGACCTCACCTGAGATGACTATGGACATGATTTAATGCCATTTACTGCCAAAAAAGATCACGGCAACATTTAAGAATGTGGATTTAAAGTCTACAAGGATAATTACTAAAGTGAGGATGAACTAAGTTAACTGAGGAGTTAAAATGAGAAACAAAAAAAATTAAGAATTTTTTATCAGTTATTAAATAAAAGCAATAACTCTTATGAAAAGTTATTGCTTTTATTTAATTTTAAATAAAAGAATAATAATTTTAATAATAAAATTTTATTATTACTCTACTCAAAATCTACGACCTAATTATATAAATAGGTTTAAAAAATTATACTGAACTGATTTTATGCCTTGAGATTCCATAATTCAGACATGGCCAAGGATTAGATCTTAGATTTTCCATTCTTTGTTCTCTCATCACTAGAATTTATTAGGAGGCACAGAATCTTCTCCATGTGCATTAAAGGCTTGAGCAGCTCCTATCTTTAGGCTTTGAAGCTGTACCAAAGCTTCCCTAACAAAGGCCTAAATATATTTTATCCTTCAACAGAACATCGTGTTCCTCTGTCTGGGAACCTCTGACCACCGACACCAGAAATGTGATTTGAGTCATAAAAAAATGTAATATTTCAAGGTAAAACAGATTCCATAAATCAAGGGAGAAATTCAGGATGATGGAGATCACAGGATCTTCACATCCGATTTTTGACAACATTTCAGGTTCTCCCAGACTCTCCTGATGGAAGGGGAATCCTCCTGCAGCTGCATCCATTAGTTCTCCACTGAGAAACACCTACTGGAAAAAATCTCAGAGAAGATGAGGCCAATCTCTCATGAAAGCTCCAAAAAAACCCCCCAATTTTCCTCAAAGAAAATGCTGAATTAACAATCTTATTCTATCATCCTCTCATGACCAAGTCTTTTTTTAAAGTATCTAAATTATTTTTGCCTATGTCAAAACAACAGGAGTTTTTACTTTGCCTAATCACTATTCCCTTAATATTTGAGTTTGCACTGACAAAACTGCTGGATCCAGAGAGAGGAACAACCAGTTTTTCTCTCTCCTGAAGACATTTTTATTCAGAAAGATAAACTGCACTCCAAACTGCCACTGCAGCTCTGCAATCTGTCAGCACATGTGAGGACCAACAAACCTGTTCCCAAAAGGAGACAGGCTCAAAATGGAAAACTCACACCTCAGTGGCTATTTTTAATTTAACTCTTTCATGAGGCTTTAAATCAAACCTCATTTCAGTGAGATTTGAAGACGTTCAGGAAAAAGTTGTTCCAATTTTGGAAAATTCCAAATTCTCATTAGCTTTTCACAGGATTTCAGTATTATGAAACTGTCACCAGCCTTGTGGAGGAAACAGTCACACACACACTTTTATCTAATGTGACCTTTTTTTCTCTCACAGAGACTTTAAATGTCCCTGAGTCTGCTCCCTGCCAGTCCCCTGGCACTGAGTTTGTCCTATTAGCCAGAAATACAGCTACACTCATGCAAACAAGTTTTCCTTCTGCCGTCCCTGCTAGTCTCCAATAATATATTCAGAGTAAAGCAGGAGGAATTATGTGCAGAGAATAAACAAGATCAAACTCCAACGTATCCATATTCAAGCATTCAAAATGAGTGTGAAAGAAACCTCCTAGTGAGAATGATTTTTTTTTTCTCATTTGAACCAACTGCCCAACTTCAGTAACATCCCCCCATTTCCAAAGGGACATGGAAAGAAGTCCTGAAGAGCTGAGCTTAGATTCAAGCTAAGCTTGGATGTTGTGCTGTCTTGGTTTGAAAAGCCAGGTGTCTGCCAAGGAAGGCAGGAGCCTCCCCTGAGAAGGAAAATGTAAACCCCCTCCCTCTGAATTATTATAATTTTGAAATTAAGGGGCTCTCAGGCAAAGATGTGGGAGTAGGAATAACAGTTTTTTACTAGGAAAATTTAATGAGAACTGCCCAGCTCTGACAGATGGGAAATTGAATTCACACATCTTACAACCCAGGACACATGTTCAGCCACCACTGGATGAGCGCAGCTGGACAATGGAGAGCCAACCCTCCCCCCTTAGGATAACCAGAGCTATCTGTTCTGCATGACGTTTATGGGACACAGGGTTTAAAGCCCCACAGAGGTGAGGGATCTGTGTTACCTGTGGCTGACAGCTCGCCCAGGACAGCCTTGTGCCGCTGAAATCCGCGGGACAGCTTGGCACACGGCAAGGCAATTATTTCCGTTAGCACAGGCACTGCCAGGAAGGCATTAATCTGGAGATGATTAGAACCTGCTGTTTCCTTTGTGAATGATTTATCTATTGACTGTAGGAGTCATTTATTGATAATTTACAAATGGAGAACACGGCGCGGCTCTGCCGGCTGTTGGCAGCCGCTCCCTGAGCTGTCCCCAGCAATGCGCTCCAGCCGCGTCTCTCTGTCAACCCTCGTGCTCCAGAGTCAAGTGGGAGGTGTCCCTGTCCATGGCAGGCTTGGAATGAGAGCAGCTTTTGATGCCTTAAGATTTAGCTTTCATGTTTTCCAGATTCTGTACTGCTTTAGTGTGTGACTCTGAACTCCACACACAGTGCCAGCAGCTCTCCTCTCAGCTCAGGCACACAGAACAATCCTCTTCCAGCCCCAGAACCAAGGACACCGCTGCAGCTTCAGCCCAACAGTGCAAACAGCAGGGAATGGAGGGGAGCAACCTGGGAGGGTGGGACTGCAGGACCTGGGGCTGGAATTGGACAGGGAACCCAACGCGGAAATGGGCCAAAACTTATAAAAGTGTGAGAACTCATGACTTGGGGTCCAGCTTGGGTCAGTCTTGGACAAAGCCATGGCCAGGCTCTTGTGCTGCCCAAGGTGCATCCTTTGAAAGCCTTTTAATAAATCCCTACTTTTTTCTTTAACTCTGTTCCAGGCAGCCTCTCCAGGGTTCACTTTGAGTCCCTCCACACCCAAAGCATTCCATGACTCTGAACCACACCCTGGGCTTGGAGCCTCTTCACCTCACACCCAAGATCTCCACTTGCCCAAATCTCACAATCCAAAGTCAATAAAAACCTTCAAGGGAGCAGCACAGAGATAGAAAACCCACAGCAAAATGGGAGAATTCCTTTGCTGTACTCACTAAACGCCTGTGTTAATTTATCTTCCTTTTTATCTTCCTCTCACATGTTTATGTGGCACAAACAGCTCCTGGAAGAGGTAGAAAATTTAGGAGAAGAGAGCCTCTTACCTCAATCAAAGAAATCTATTCCATGACAAAGGACAAAAGATGAAAGATATTTGTATTAGCAATAAAAGAACACCAGTGCTAAGATTTTTTTTTTTTAACTGTGAAGGACAAAACAGAAATCATATAAAAGACAAAAATAAACAGAATTAATAGGAACTCAAAGCAAGGACAAGCTGCAGGTCCCTGATGGTGTAACAAATTACAAAGCAGGTAGAAACTAATGTCAAGAACTATTTATTCATCTCTATAATGGAAACAACTTCAGGCAAGGACAATAATCACAAAGCAGGAAAGTGTTCATTAATTAAATGGAAACAAATCAGAATTGCTCAGGCACAGCTTGCCAAGGATCCTTTTGGCAGGCAGAGATATGCAATGTTCCTCCTTGTGCTCAGAACCTTTTGCATGACAAGAGGTTGAAGGAAGTTTATCAAGGCTCCTGCCTGCACAGGTAGCAACATTTGGTTTGCTGCTTTGCAAACCCATCAAAAATGGAAATCTTCATGACCAATACATATGAAGGGCTTAAAAAATCTCAACAGTGAATCACAGGCCATGTAAAACAGATCCTTCACCAGATATTTGGGAACCTCACCACCTCGGTACCAGCACCATGGGTAGCACTTAAATACTCTTAAAAAAACTAAATTTCCTTCTAAAATTGTTACATTTCATATTCTTCCTAACTGCGAAGAGAGATACAAACCAGATCTTCCTTTTACTAGAACAGGCATAATTTTATTACAATTTCTGATATTTTTATATAACACTTTTATTATTATTACTCACAAGGCTTTTCTCCTTTGGTCTGTCCATGCAGACATGTCCTGATCTGCTCTCAGAGCCAGTCCTTCAGAGACCTGGAGACACACAATCCTATTTTTGGAGCAAAGATAATAAATATTCGGTAAAAAAAGAGGAATTTCTGGAGATAAGCAGTGTCCCAGCTGGGGGCTTGGGCCGTGAGTTTGAATCCCACTGCTTGAAGCCTACAATGTTTGGGGATTTTTAGATCTGACCCTTGGTGGGCGTTTTCATCAGCAGAGCTTCAAGGGGCTCAATCAGCTGAAGCTCCTGAAACACCGAGGACAATTTGCATACAGAGGGACAATTTATTTGCAGGGTTTCAGCGTGTCACAAATTAGGAGGGCTGAGTTATGAACTCCTGAAGGCCCCGATGTACAGAGGAAACCGCAGTGAATCCCTAATGACAGCCCCATAAAGATGATGTGATAAATACAACATTAAAAACACAATAGAGGCATGAATCTGCTATAATTGAAGGAGCTGCCATCAAACACAACAGGGCTGCATTTTTTGTTGCTTTTTTTTTTTTTCACTACTGCATCAACACAGAATGGTTTGGGTTGGAGGGACCTTCCTTCCTTTCCATCCTTTTCTCTTTGCAAATATATAAAGCAGAAAAACCCAATCTGAGGAAACCACATCAGCTATTCCACACACCAAAATCTCTAAAAAAAAAAAAATAAACCACTCTCCACATTAAATACAACTTCCCTTTTTACACCACCTCTTTCCAAGTGGAAGCCTCTCTGTTTTGTCGTTACACCCTGAGCTTCACACTGCTCAATGTTGACTCCACAACCAAAAGGAAAAAAAAAAAAAAAAGGGAACGTTAAGATTTCCATAATTCTCCTCTGTATTCTGTGAAGTCGCTGTAGGAGTCTTATAGGGAGGGAAAAAGTAATTTCTGAAAAGTGAAATGAATGCAATATTCATGGGGTGATCCGACAGACCATGTTTGAAGAAGCATAAAATTATCTGCCTATGAAGGTCAATTAGTTTTGACATTAATTTTGGTAGCAGAAGTTAAGCCATTTTTTTCCCGACATCAGTGATAATATATATAGCAAATTCTAGAAAAAAAATACAGAAACATTTGCAAATTGCAAAACATTTTCATTATTATTTCAATTTACAAGAGAACTGGAACATCACTAAATACTTTGATATCATTTCAACTTCAGGCAATGAGCATTGCTGGCACATTCCTGGTGGGGATGGGGCCTGGTGATTTTGCAGGAGTCAAACCAAGGGCCATTTAGGAAAAGTGCTTAAGAAACTGATGGAAGTTAGAAGTTATTTGGAACCGAGCACTGAAAACCATAATGAAATCTTATTTCAAATTAATTACACTTTTTAATCGAAACAGTGGAGATGGTGCCAATCTAAACACAACGAATTACAACAAAATCTGATGTAAAATAGAAGTAGTTTAAAGACTTCCATGGAAGGGAAATAATTTATCATTCTGCACGAGAAATTTCATTTTCTGCTTTAAAAAACATGACTTGCCAAATGAATCCAGCAATAACTGGAAACAGACCAACTTCCACAAATGAATGTTTTATATTTTCAAGTATACTTCAGTTAATTACAAAATTAATTGGCCTTGAAAATACTGGAGAGTCTATATTTCATCACCCCCACCCCGGGCATGTGGGGGGACACTTTTAACCAAATCCAGTTCTCTGGTCTGAAAAAAATCTGCAGAAAATGCCATGAGTTTTAGGGCGATTTTGTGTGTTTTTTTTTTTTTTTTTTTTTTATTGAGGGCTTTTTTTATTTGTGATGGTGTTTTTTTTAGGAAAAAAATAACTATAATCTTTGTAAGAACCCAGAACTGCAGTTGAAGGCTTTAGAAGAGCCAGTTCTCCCCAGAAAAGATGGGGACACACATGACAACAACACTGCCAGCACACAGTTCCTCACTCTTCGCTTTTAGGATCTTTTCCCCATAAATTTTTATCAATTCCTGACTGAAATTCCCAAAAGGAGAACACTGCAGTCCAAATTTGAGCATTGCTGCTGATGTTTTCCTAAAGAGTTTCCACTGGAAAAGGGCATCCCTGGCAATCAGTCAGCACAGGGAGATTTTTTGGACTTTATCCCAATGCTGCTCTGCCCAAAGCTCCATTTCCATCCCCATTTCCCCTGACAGGACGCAGGATCCTCCTCCAGTTCTGGAAAATAAATCTGCTCCATCCATTCCTAAAACACAGAATGCTGGGAGGTAAGGAAATGCAGGAATGGCTTGGAGAAATTTATTAATAACTTTTACAAAAGAATAATTAGTGGGATTCTTTCCAGAACCAGAAATAAATATAAGGAATAATTTACCATTGCTCAATTTGCCATAACCAGCTGAGGCAGCCTGCCTTGTCAGATGGTGTTTCTGATCAACAATTCCCATTATTCCTTCAAATTTAAAAATTAAATTGCCAAAACTAAAATGTTCTGATGCCTATATTAATATTGATATCTCTTTCCTCATGTCTTGTCAAGTCTAATCTCAATTTTTTTTTTCCCTAAAAAGAAGTCGCCATTGCCAAAAAATTAAAGTTTAAAGCAGCTATGTCCTAAAAACAGCCAAAACCAAACCATTTGGTCACTACACCTGCCAAGGTGGTCAGATGGGAAGGATTTTCCCAGCCCAGTGTCACAGCATCCATCCCACTCCCTCCCCAGCATTTCTGTATGGAATATCAGGACTCTCACCTGTATTGTCACTCAGCTGTCCCACGGTGCCACCCAGGCTGTATTCCTGTTAAAGGAGGAGAAGGAAAAGGTCTGTAAGAGCTTTCTATTGTATCCATCACCCCAACAAGGCCCTCACTCAAATAACACCTGGTTTATGACCAGACAACTGAACTGCACCCTCAGGAACTTTTAAGCTAAAGAACTATATGAACTATATTTTTTCTTTGCGTCAAGACACAAAGAAAAAATAGAAATACACATTTCTACCCCTCTGCAAATTAGTAATTAGGCCCAGCCCATTTTGAGCAGAAACATGCCAGCTTCCAGAATTTTATTTTTACAGATCCACAGCTACTTTCAGCTTTGGGGAAATTCAAACATCTGCTTATCCTGGCCGAGGCACTCAGCATCCTGCTGCCAAGCAAGTGCTCCAGTCAGTGCCCCGTGGTTTCTCCCTCTCCATCCTTCTGCTGGCTGCAGGCAAGCAGAGCTCCAGGTTCCCTTTCCTGCCTCTGTGCAAGCACCGGGCTCGATGGATTCTGCTGCTATTATTAGGCTGCCCTGGTTCCCCCTGAAAGTCCTCCCACAGCTCCCAGCAGGATGCCAGGAGCTGGCAAGCTCGGAGAGCCTGAAGGCTGTGCATCTGTTACGAGACTGACAGGTAGCACAGCAAGTTAAAAAGCCCATAAATTTGCAGCAGGAGGCTCAGCCTAGACGAAAAAAAAATATTAAAAAAAAATCCCTGTTTTGGTTTGTTTTCCCAAGCACCAGGCCATGCTCTGCCACTGCCTCCAGGGCAGCCTGCACAAGGCATCAAGGGAGCCCTTCCCATTCCCTGGGTTGTGGATCCTCCTGTGCCCTGTGTCAAGTGCTTGTCCCTTCCCACTGTCCCCTCTAAGCGACGTGGCTGGCACAGAAGGAGCAGGGATGTCACCTTCTGTCAACCAGACATTAATTTTTCTAGGACTGTCTCTCTGCCTGGGGTTCATCCCAGGGTTTTTCCATGGCTTGGATGGGCTGGATCCATGGGATGGG
The DNA here is from genome assembly GCF_017590135.1 of Pyrgilauda ruficollis. Classification (NCBI taxonomy): domain Eukaryota; kingdom Metazoa; phylum Chordata; class Aves; order Passeriformes; family Passeridae; genus Pyrgilauda; species Pyrgilauda ruficollis. Next base: position 2,952,084 of record NW_024520318.1, read on the forward strand.
ATCCAGGGTGTCCAAACCTGGAGCTGGATCCTGACTCAGGTGCTGAAGTCACCAACAGTGCCCCTGTCAGGAACAGCTGTGGCTGAGCTCAGGGAACACCTCCCACTGCAGCAGGTTGCTCAGAAATTGTATTTTTAGGAAATCATTTTATGGGAGAAACAGTGAAAGATGTTAAATCTTGATAGGACACACCTAACTCAGACTTCAGACTGTGGGACACCAATTATTTGGTGATTTTAACAGTGGGGGATCTGCATGACTTGAAGGAAACCAGGCCAGGAGAGGGACTAGAAACAGCTAATCACCAATTCCCTCTGCTCTAGCATGTCCCTCCCTAATGCCACTGTAAAGTACATTTAAAAACTTGGAAAGATCCAGCTTTTGTGTGTTTTATAGCTGACAACAAACCCACAGCTCAGCCTTGAACAGCCCCATCCACACCAAGTCCTCCCACCCTGCAGGCAGCCAACAGGCTGAGTAATTAGTATTTACTCAATTAGTAATTCTGAGTGAGGAAAATGGGCAGAGAGATCTTCATGCAAAGCAGCAGAAGTCTCGACCCTGCTGCCTGAAAAATTGTGATGAAAATAAAAATGAAATCCTGAACACTCCCAACTCCCTGTCCTCAAAGGTGTATTGTATCAAACTCCAATTCTATTCTGATATTTCTAGTCCAGCAAGGAAAAATGCATTTAGAAGAGTAAATGCTGCCATTCTGAAGGCTTTCAGTTCACAAAAATGACAAAAGTGGGCTAAAAAATACCCACACCTGCTCCATCTTCCAGAAGTTCTCTATCCCACTCACTCACTGTGAATCAACAAATTCAGGATGATGACCTGGGCTGTGAAGGAAAGGAGCAGCCAGGCAAGGATCAAAATCAATATATGGGCACTTCCCCAACACTTTGCTCCTGTTTCCTACCCCACAAATCGATTCCCAGGCTTCAAAGGCAGATGGAGAGTTCTCACCCTCTCATTGACCACTCGTGGAACACAGGGTGAAGAATCTCAAAGGAGGATTTTTGTAGCCTGGTAACTGCTCTTCAACCTGTAAATCATCCTTAGAAAGTGATCAGAGAGATCTCTGAGAGGCCACAGCCAGCAAAACACTTGAGAAGGTCCTGAAAAAAACTCACTCATAAAACAGGGAAATATTCCACTCTGCTGGTGTTGGTTGTGGGCTTTTCCTTGACTCGGCATCCCAAGCTGGAATCCGTGTGCCAAAGGGAAGAGGTGGCTTCAGGCTGGTGCTGCACTGGTGATCAGGGCACAAGGGGACACTGAAATCCAATGAAAAACTGGATTAAAACCTGCAGGGACAATTCCTGTGGCTGCAATTCCATGTAGATTACCACACCACTTCCATTTCCCCCCCCCTAGACTGCCACTTCTCCATCCTGCAGCTCCTCTGAATAAACTCCCCACACCCATGCACAGCAGAGATTTATGCTCCAACTGTTGCACAATTTCAAATAAACTTGATTATGTTTTCAGTAGCCTTGAGCAAGGTTTGGACGTGGCCTCTATTAAAGCTTGAGTTTTCAGTTGGTTTTACTGTTTGGGCTTTTTTCTTTCAGACTAGCTGTAAATTAAAGTATATTAATTGATAAGAAAATGCCTTTTGTGTGTGTGTAATGCTGCTGTGGTTGATTTCAGGTCACTCATTTTTCACACAGCTTTACATTAAATCCATTCCTGTCTGCTATAACAATTATGCATTAATTTTGCTGGTTTTTTTTCTCTGTTCTGTAACAAAAATACCTCGTTCCCCCCTGTCAGAGTGCAGCCAGTGGTTCCTAGGTGTGCACCAGTGACTGCTGACATGGACACGGTGCCTTCTGCTGATCCCCCAGTTAAACACAGGCATTTATTTGCAGTCTGTACCTGCAAACCTCGGCAATGCACTCGTGCCACCTATTGGCAAATAACAGCAGAGTTCCCATTTCTGCTGAGCACACCTCAAGGAAAAATCCCAAATTCGGAGCTCCGGAGCAGCCTGCAAATTTCCTCATCCTCCACAAAAACCAGCAGGGTCCTTAGTGAATCCTCCAGGATTCTGAAAACATTCTCCTCAGTCAAATTCCTCATTTTTAATTTGTCTGTTTGGCAAAAAAAAAAAAAAAAACTCCAAGGGTAGAAGCATAGCTTAAGTGATATTCAGGTTTGTTCATTCATTTCCAAGTATTTCTATTCTCAAAACACTTTAAGAAAATGCAGACTTACAGACATGCTTTGATAAGTCTGGTAAATAGAACAGGACTCTCCAATCAAGAGAGTGTCTCTGAATATTCTCTTGCAAAACAAAATGCAGTGCCCAGGCAGTTTGGGGAGTCCTGCTGTTCAAATGGCAATAAAGAACACGACAGGAAATATTTACTGCTGCCAGCAAGGCAACAGACAGGTTCTCATTACCTAATGACAGAAACTGAGAATTCCTTTTTGCCTGTTGTTGGTTTTTTTTCCTTTTAGTGTATTTTTCCAGTCCAAAAGGCTGAGTTAAGAATGCAGTACATTTACGAGCACGTGTCCTAGGAAAATGTGTGTGGCATCTCAGAGCCCAGGAATACCTAACATATGCATTTCTTTTTTCATTTCTTCTGAAAACTGATGTAAAGCTGGCTTAAAACCCAGTGCTGTGTGTGGCTGGCTTCACTCTGAGTTCTTTTCATCCCTGATAGAAGCATTTCCTTCTGCATAGGATGGTCATCCATTTAATTGCATGGTACAGAGAAAAAAAGCAAAGGAAAACTCAGCTGTGGAGATAAATCTCAATAGAAATGTGATGAGTGCTCCTGCCAAGAATCATTTGCAAAACTTGCTATTCAATGCTAACCATCAGAAGTGGGACATCCACGAGCCCATCTGGGAATCTGGAGATAAGGAGCTGCTATTCAACACACAGAGCAGTTTGTTCCTGGCCAGGAGCAAACCCACCACTTTAAATCCTGGTAACTTGGAGGGGGAAAAAAAGCATTTTTGAGCTGCCACAGCCACAGAGCCTGAGCTGGGGAACTCAGGGTCTTCAGGCCCCACTCACAGCTGGGGTTTGGGCTTTTGGAACTGCTGAGCTGAATACCTGACAAACCAGGAGACCAAAAGAGGGGGGAAATCCAGCCTGAAAACCACATTTAACACTTCTCCAGGATGGGGCTGCAGAAGGGAATTCTAATGCTGAACTTGGGCCAAGAGAACACGAGTGCCAGTGTCTCTTTACATTTCTTTTCTCCAGCTAACAGATGCATTTCTCTGTGGCTCCAATCACACTGCAGACTGTGAAATATTCCAGTTATTCTTTTTTTTTTTCCCCCCCAAGAATTTCCAAAATTCCCTTAGGGCCTTAAGAAAGAGGAAAAGAGAGAAGTCACTCTCTTTCCAAATGAAGATATTTGGAAAAACCTCTTCAGCCTCTGCTGTCAGCTGTGTGGTGGGAGGATGAGTAGACCTGGAGTATCTTACTCCTAACAGAACTTCAAGGCACCCAAAACCCAACACTCGTGAATTCAGCAGAGATTGTGCTGAGATAATGCTCATCCTTGGATAATGCCACTTCTTCGTGTGCAGCAAGGCAAATTGTAACTTAATTGTCCATTATTTCAGCATTATTACTAATCCATTAATAGAGAATTTTCCTTCATCCAGTCAAAATGTAAAAAAAGCCCCAAAAACAGTCAAAGAAAAAAAAGTACTAAGATCAAAGCAGAGCTGCTTCAGTCAATCCTTTCACTCAAGAAAAATGTTGGATCAATAAAGAAAAGCCTAAAATTCTCTGTTTATCTATCAGCATTAATGTGAGGATCTGAGAGAGCTGCACACCCCTGAGCTGCAAATCCTACAAATGTTCAGGCAGCTCATGTTCAGCACATACTGCCCTGGCCTGGGTTCCCATGGCAGCAATTATTCCTGAAGTTCCTCAGAGATGAGGTCCCAACACTTTTCCCTGTTTTTCCCTGCTCCTCCCATCTCCAGAGTCAGCCTCTGGTGGCTGTGCCTGACTTTCTGTGCTTATTGATTTTGTGCCTTGGGACAGGACTCTTGACAACTTTAAATCTTTTACATTCTGCTGCTCTGAACTGAGGGAGCTCTGCTTTGCTTCTCCCAGCCAAGGCCATTCCTGGCCCTGAGGTAACCAGCACAAGTTAGAAGGTTTTTATAAAGTAGCTAAGTTTTCTGAACATCCTTTTCTTTCATCTCCAGCATTACCTGGACAGAACAGCACAGGCTGCAGTGGCCTGAGGCCAGACTCCAAGAAGGCTGAAGGCACAGGGTGGGGCACTCTGGAGAGGTGTGGAACACAAAACCTGCTCCTTTTATCTACTGCCTATGGGGCACAGCCCATTCTGAGTCCAGCACAGCATCCTTATGTGGAAACAATCCTCAACAGTGGGGTAGAAAATTGACCTTCTCCCTGCCCAGCCAGCTCCAGGCAGTTTTCTCTCTTCCATCTACTCCGTGAATTCTCATCTGGTGCTGTCCCTGCCCTGAAAAGCAAATGGAGGAATAAACATTAAACTCGCAGTAAAGAGAAAACTAGTGGCCTGGCATGCCCTAAAAACCTTCAGCTGAGGGAGACCCAGCCCTTCCTCTCTGGCCTCAGCATAGATTCCCTGCCCCAGGCTTCTCAAGGAGGCACCTCCATGGAGCCAGCACTCAGGCTGTGCCTGATGTGCCCAAACCAGCCCAGAAACTGCTCCTCTCCCACCCCTCCAGTGCTCTCCTGCTCCAGCCTGTGACACCTCTCAGTTCACTCTCCTGTTATCCCATCCTAAATCCTTCTGAAGCCATGGGAGAAGCCCAGAGGGACTCGTGGGACACAAAGGAGAGCTCATGCTGGGCCGTGGAACAGGGATGGGTGACAGGAGAGCTGCAGGCACAATTCCACCTTGCTGCCCCACTGATGGCTCCTCTTGATGCCTGGTTGGGGATACCTAAACACAGAGGCCAGACAAAACTAATTAAGAAATGAAGGATTACAGATACATGGAAATAGAAAAGATCAGATCCTCAGGCATCACTCTGGCAAGACATTCCCTGGAATTCCTGCCCATGCACTGCAGAGCTGAGCCAAGGGGGAAAGGCTGGCCCCCAACAAATTTTGTGTGCAAATTAATAAACAGGAGCTCTCTAATGGCAAACACTGGATGGATCCACCTCCCCAGCAATGCCAAATTTCACCTTTTGCAGGTAGAAGAGTTGAGAATTATCATAAAACTAATCCAGGCGGGCTCTCAGGAGAACAAGCAGTATTCAAATGCAATCAAGGCAATGTGAAATTGAGTCTGTGGAAACTCCTGGCACATCTCATAATGGATTGCTCAAATATGATAACAAGTACACTGATTTTTCTCTCTGAGGCAGATTAAGGCAGTTGCTCTAAAAACACAAGATTAATCTGACTCGTGCTTTGATACTTATTTGTTCCAGCTTTGTGTGAAAAAGTTGTGTGTGATAATGCAAAACTATCCAGCTGGGCATTAAGACGAAAAGTATGCCCACTGAAGCAGTGCCATCCCATAAATTAAAATTAATTAAGCTTAGGCATCATCTTGGATGGGAACAGAATTTGCACCTGTAAATCTAACACTGAAAATCTGTGATATTTCTTTATCAAACATCTCTACAATTACATTAATCTTTAGTTGACTTGTGACACCTTAACTTCACATTTCTCATACTTTATGGACAGGAAAACTTGAATATATTAAAAAATGCTGTTAAAGTAATAGGAATTGAAGCTGAATGCTTTTAATCAAATACAAATAAAATACGGTGGAGATAAGCAGCAGATTTCTTATCAATTCTCTAGGAATTCCTTTAGATTTACTCAAATGAAAGTAAGAATAAATATCAGCAGTATTCACTAGTTCTGGTCTTTTACTGGCAAAATTCTACTGACTTCAAAGTACTTAATGGAAAAACAAAGGAAAAAAAACAGCAGCCTTTAGTGAGATAATTTTATATGTGGATGGACAGATAAAATAAAATTCCCCACCATTAAATGCTCTGGGAAGTGACAGGAAAGGTTAAAATAAAGCAAGCAATGAATTCTTTTTTTACCAAGGAAAGTTTTGCTTTCAGAAAGATTGATGCCCAGAGAAGGGGGAGAAGGGAGTGGCTGGAGGAAAGAGAGGAGAGGCTGAGTTTGTGGCTGGAAATTCAGCAGCAGCTGAAGGACTCAGCAACCTCTCCCCTTTCCAACTCCTGCTCAGGTGGAAATATTTCTGTAGCTGCACAATCAGCAGGAGCCCACTCAGCTCTGAAATCATTAACAAAAGAGGTTATCTCATTAAGCATGGAAACAGGTCATTTGGATACAGGGGGGAAAAAGAAGAAAACAAAAGGGAAATGACAAAAGAAGGAAGGAAGATTTAAGAAATATATTCATTACATAGATTCCAATACAGAACATGCTAAAATAATTCTAGACATTAAATCCAGTTTTCCCTCTTCCTCAGCAACCTTATTCACCTCATCCAGAAAGACAACTTTCCTTTCCAGCTGTGCTCCCAGAGCATCCTGACATTAAACTGCTCCAGGAGGAGCAATTTTCTGGATGGTTCCTGAGTGGAGCGACCTCTGTAAAGCAGCACAGAACCTGAAACATAGAAAAGCTCAAACCTGAGGCATCATGCTCATCCTTCCTTCCCAAAGGCCACTTCCTGTCTCCATCCCCATCTTCAGTTTAACTCCACAAACCCTGATCTTTGTGAAAAACACCATTAAGGATGTCTCTGAGTAACCAAGAGATTTTCATTAATTATTTCAGTAAGAACTAAAGAAAGAAGAGCAAATATAATATATGAATTGAACATTACCAACACTACAATTTTAAACTAGGTTTAGGTCTGACAAAAAGCCCAAAAAATTGCTTTTAGAATTTATAGCATAGATGGAAAAGCAAGTGAGATCTTCTGTTGCTTTGAATATTGAATTTTGGAATATTTTCAATTTTGAATACAAAAGTTTGGTTCTTCTAAAAGTTATGAGCAATGGCATTTTTTCCAGATAATTGATTTAATAACTAAGCATGGACATTTCTTGAATTTAGGACTGCAAAAGGGATTCTCCAGCACCCTGTGCAAGTGATTTCTGTGCTGGAAAAGATACCTCACATTCTTTTGAAATGAGAAGAAAATACATTTAATTTGAGAGTATAACATCTGATGCTACCCAAAGATAATAACATTTCTTTTTTCTTTCCAGCACTTGATTATTTTTTCCCATTAATATGATTTAGAAACAAACAAAAAAACCCCAGATTTAAAAGAAAACCAAGACACATCTTAACGATTACTTTGATAATGCTAATATGCCCTTTAAAACGGAGTCCAGCTGGGAAATTGAAAGGGTGACAAGTGGAACCAACTTGTATTAGGTTGGCATGAGACCAGTCACTGGCATGGCCTAAATGACAGTGACTGCATCTGGGAAGGGGTTGATAAGGAAATCCTGTTACAGTGCACTGCTAGATTATTATTTTTTCTTCCCCTCCTTAAATTACATCTTACATGTTTTCTTTTTTTTTTTTTGTCATTTCTTCATTTTCTGACAACAAAATTGTTTCATTTGAAACACTTTTGATTAAGCAAATGCCTCAATGATAGCTCCCAGCACTTTCTTTTAAGTGAGGAAAAAAGTCTTATGTAAACTAATCTGATCACTCAAAGACTTTGGCTGGGCATCCTTCCAGTCAGAAGTTTAAAATTTATGATAGTGGTTTACAAAGTACCTTCCAAGTGAGGCAAAGAGAGAGCGTAAGCTCTTTAGGTGACCTTGATCTCTTCAGCTTCACTGGAGGTAATCCCAGGGGAAGGATTCTCTGTTTCCAGCAGAAATCAGACTGGAGAGGTCGCTGATGGAGCCCTCGGTGTGTGCAGAGGTTCTGGGGAAGCACCAGGATCATATGAGGTCCCTGAGGGTTGAGAGGAAGAAGGAAGAGGAGTGGATTGAGAGGGTCTTGTCAAAGGCTTTCCCGCGGCCGAGGCACAGCTCTGCTCACAGCTGCATCTGCCACCGCTGTTCCTCCCTGCAGACACAAATCTCCATCTCCAATTAAGCTGTCCTGTGACTTCACAGGTCTCTCCAGCCTGGCACGGCTGTCACAACTCTGTCAAGAGAGGTGGGGTGTTTAAAATAACCCTCCTGCTGCTGACATTTGTGTTTCTAAGGAATAAACACGAGCCCCACCACCTCTGACTTCCCCAGGCTTGTTCTGACTGAATCGCAGCACAGAGCTCAGGGTCCATCACCTGAACACTGATCCAAGGAATTTTTAGTTTCTCCCCATTCAGTGTGCTGGGCAATAGCAACATCAAAAATACAAGCAGGAAAGGCAGCAGAGAAGAAGCAGGTGAGTCACACAAATTCCAAATATTAGGGTTTATTTCACCATTAAGGGTGGCTGAATTAACGAGAAGCAACAATAAAATATAAAAGAATCTGAGTTAAAATTAAAAATATGGCTGACTTTTCTCCAAGTCTGTGGGTTGCATGCAGGCTCCTCAGGAATTTCTGGAACTGCTAGACAATTTCAGTCAGAACTGTCAGATTAAAGGTATAGAACATAATTATCTTCTCATTTAAAAATTGATTAAAAGGCATATAAGAACACTGCAGCATGTTAATGTGAAGGCACCACGTTCTGCATTAAAAGATGCAGAGCAAGTTTTAGGAAGAGGCTGAAGCATCCCAGAGTCAGAGGGATCTTTAGCCAAAGCTTATTCAGGCTTCAAGATCCTTATTTTCTCCCTATCTAATGGCATTTTCCTAACTGTGCTCTGGGAAAACAGTGGTCCTGCTCCCTGGAGAATCCCAGAATGGTTTGGGTTGGAAGGGACAATAAACCCCATCCCATTCCACCCCATCCCACCTTCCACTGTCCCAGGCTGCTCCAAGCCTCATCCAGCCCAGCCTTGGGCACTTCCAGGGATCCAGGGGCAGCCACAGCTGCTCTGGGAATTCCAGCCCTCACAGATAACAATTCCTTCCCAATATCCCATTAAACCTCCCTTCCTCCTCCAAAGGTTCCTTGCACTGGCTGGATTTTCACAGGAACTCCTGGGCTTCTGAGCTTTTCAGGAAGCTTCAAAAATACAGGATGAAATCAAAGGAAAATTCCAAAGCTCCTTTAAAAACATAAATAAAATTGGAACTCCTGTTCTGGAAATCACATTGCATTTTCAATACTGCAAGATATTTTAATCTTCCTTTCTGCTCTGTTTATCTGTGTCATGTTGAGTTCACCTTTCAGGAAACTGTGGGTAAAAATAGGGTCCTGTTGTCAGATGGATTCCAGTCATCACAGGACACCAATGTTCCCAAACAATCCCAAATCCTGTCAAATTCCCCGCAAAGAATCTGAGGGACTTCAAATGGCCTGAATGGTTCAATATTTTGATTCACTGTATTTTACCGAGCACCTGCTACAATGAAATGCATTTTTCTTTTAAACCAGACAATATTTCAGCCACCTTCCAATCCATTTGGCCCTATAACTTCTGTCAGATGCAAATGAAGGTAAAATATTACCCAGGCCATACCCAGGCTGCCTAGCTGGCTCTGACTAATTTTCCAGTATGGTTTTATGCAAATGTGCATCCTAAAGCATTGATTTAGCTAAACATGTGCACAGCCAACATTGCTCCTGGCTCCCCCAATCATTAATTTAATATTCATTTCATATTCCCATGAAGTAGAGAAGTTATTTTACTTCACTACAGAGATTAAATGACTGACTTGGAGAAATTCAGTACATTTGTGAAAATGCCAGGAACAGAATCCAAGTCTCCTGCCTAATTCCACAAAAACCATTCTTCCAGACACCACTCACTGCAGCTGCACCGTGGAAATGCAGAAGTTAATTACTCTCAATTCTTGTCCAATATAATCTATTTACTTCTTCTTCAGGATTAAAACTAATGTTTTGTCCTAGCACAAGCTCACTTTTTCTTGTTAAATTCAACATTTCAGGTGGTTCGGTTTGTTATTGATAGAATTTTTATGCAGAACACCACAGCTTAGGTTAAATTTTTAGCCTATAAATGTTGACTATGTTGATTGAGTTAATGACGAGTCAAGCCTTAAAATAAGGCATTTTATACCTGGACAACAATTTAAACCTCATGTCACATTATTTGTTAGTTTTCAAGCATTAGGAGATGTCTCCTCTTTCATGCAGTCTTTCAGCAGCTGAAGATTTTTACATCTATAAATATTTAAATCACCTCAATATGTTCTCCCTGTACATGAGCTGCTGCTGAAGCTACATTTGTTTTAGTTTTCACTCTGAATAAAGACAAGCCAACTGATTGTGATCTTTTCCTCCTGGTTCATTTGCCACATGATTTCAAAAGGGACAAAGCAAACACACAAAGCTGACAAGGAATATGAAGCTTCCTCCCCACTAAACCAGATTAAAGGAAGTCGTCCTGAAGTTAATGTCAATGGAAATATCATGGAAACATGACTGCTTGTGGTATTTCCAATGGAAATACCAAACAAAGAGCTGTCCAAATACTACTTCTCCTGTAAATATCATGAGGATATTTGCTGCTCAGCTCAAAGGCAGGAGGATAAAATGGAGAAGAGGAAGGAGAGAGCAGAGAAAGGAAAGCTGAGGAGCAGAGTGGGCAGAGCTCTCTTTGAGGATACAAAACAACAGAAGCAGAGGAAGTTCTCAGTAATAGAATCTGAACTTTAAGGGTTGGATAGGATTCAGAACTCCTCAGGAAATGAGTGAAAAGGAGAAGATTGAGCTGCAAGACCATCCAGCCTGGTCTCGAACAGCTCCACAGAGTTTTCCAGGCTCCCCATCCCTGGAAGTGTCCAAGGCCAGGCTGGACGAGGATCACCTGGGATAGTGGGAGGTGTCCCTGTCCATGGAGGAGCTTCAAGGTCTCTTCCCACACAAATCACTCTGGGATTAGAATCTCAGACACTGAGATGGGAAAGGCACGCTGGGAATTGAGGTGAGAATGAGATGGAAGAAGCACTTCAGATCTTTTCAGAAGTAATGTAAATGCACACAGACCCACACTCCCCTTGTCAAAACACCTGAACAGTCCTTACTTAAGGCGCTGATTCAGCCTAGGGGACACATTTTGCTATTTTCATGCATATGTATTTATTTAAGTGTGTATAAATATATACATAAAGCAATATTCCTGACAGTGTTTTCTTGTCAATGGAAATGCATTGCAACACTTATCTTGATCCATCCTCCCAGTACATTATTCCAGAAGCCAAAATGTATTAATGAGAAAGAGACTATACAGCCCAAATCCTTGTTGATTTTCTCAGTCCATCCTACACACGATAAAATTAGCACTGGGCATCTTTAGATGCATATTTACAAGTTTCAGTTTTCAGCTCTTGTACAGAAACAAGACAAAATATGAAGAAATGAGGCTACTATTTAATTTCTTTTGATATCAATCTTTCCAGATGACTGATTCTGCCTTTTTTCCAACACAATTATAAACGTACAAGAAGTCTAGAAAAACTTTTGCAGTGTAAAAAACACCCTGTAGAGTGAGAGGAAATCCCGTTCACAAGTGAAGATTATTTGTATTCCACTGCTGTAAAAATATACTGAGTACTTCACCAGTTTTGTAGCATAGATTAATAATGCATAAATGTTCACAAATGGCAGAGGAAAGCTTCAGTCATTTGAAAATCCTTCTGATCAGTCAGTATTCCATAAAATGTCATGGAGGAAGAAGGGAGCTTTGGAGAGCACAATGAACACTCTGCTACTGAACAATTATTTATGACTCATATTGAATTGATAAAAAAAAATTCCTATTAAAATGAATATGGATGTCTCACACACATGCAAAAAAGTTCTGCATCAAGGCCAGAAAGTCTAAAAGATCATGGAACTAGAAGTGGAAGAAGGAAGAACTCACCAAGTGGTTTCACAGAACATGAAGAACTGAGAGGAGCCACATCTTCAAACTGCCCAGAGAGTTCTGCCTGCCACCTGCTAACACAGGTATAAAGCCAAAAAAATGTGATATTTAGCTGCCTTGCTTCTTGAAAAAATTAAACCCAAAGTTAATACAATTTACAAAATAAATATGCAGGACAAATTAAGGATATATACTACATGAGTATGTAATTTGAACTATATATACAAAACGAATATGCATTGCAAATTAAATACAAATTAAATCAAATCTTATCATTTCCGACCTCACACTCTTCCAAAATAGATAAGACCTTGTCACCCTTTAAATGTATTCAAGTACATGATACCTTCAAAAGAGCTTCATTTATCAAGCCAAGATGAAAAGAAATTTACTTAAATTAGAGGTTTTGGGTTTTGGTTTTTTTTTTTTGTAGCTGCACCAAGCTGAGAACATAAAGCAGGCAGCAAACAGCTCAGAGATACACAATCACCTTTAGGATTCGCTCAGCATAAGGGTTTTATTGATCCTGGTGTTACGAGATCCCATTTAAGACAAGCCATTCCATTCTCAAGTCCAGCCTTTACTGGCTCGATAAACATTTCTAAACTTTCACACTCACACTGCATACACAGAGCAGGAGCAGCTTTTCCACACACCCCGGGGACTGAGCTTCATAACCTGCTGATTGAACTGCCTGCTCCATCGATCCAGCCAGATTTCCCAATAGAAGAGGTGCCTCTTGTCCTGATTGAACCGTGGAGCACAATAATGGGAATTCCCTTGGGCTGAGGCATCAGCATCTCCCGATTCAAACCACGGAGGGGCAGAGCCCAATTAACATTTTCCAGGGCACGTTCAGCTGCTGTTCTCCAGAAGGAGAGGTTTAAGGACTTGCTCTAAGAGCCCAGGCAACTGCTGGAGAGTTTTCATTGCAGCACAAGGATCTTGGCACATAAATCCTTCTAGAGTCTTCTCTTTAATCAAAGAACTCCCAGCCTTTCTTTTGCTCAATACCTGCCCCCCCCCCAATATTGTTATTATTATTAGTAACACAAATAGATATGGACACACAGAGCCCAGCACTGAATCAACAATCATGGAATTATTAAGGAAAATTAACATTTTCCAGGACACATCCAGAAGGAGAGCTTTAAGGATGTGCTCTAAGAGCCCAGGCAACTGCTGGAGAGTTTTTATTTCAGTGTAAGGATTTTGGAACATAAATCCTTCTACAGTGGAGTCTTCTCATTAATCAGAGAACTCCCAGCCCCTTCTTTTACTCAATACCTGCCCCAAAAATATTTTTTATTATTATTATTACTATTATTATTCTTATTACTACAAATAGATATGGACATACACAGCCCAGCACTGAATCACACAGTCATGGAATTATTAAGGCTGGGAAAGACCTTTAAGATCCTCCAGTCCAACCATCAGCCATGTTCCCCATTAACTCACACCCTCAAGTGTCACATCCACTTGTTTTACTCTGAGATCTCTCAATTCTTAAAGCTCAGCTGTACCAAAGGATGACATTTTCATATGAAGGGGACAGGAGCTCTCCTCCAAGCCACAATTCAGCTCTCTCTGTAGGAATTGGCTTGAACAGATGGAATTACATCAATTTTCCCACTTTCATCAGCACTGTCAAATAAATTCAAGACATGAGTAGTTAACAGAATAAGGAGTTGAGCTGACAGCACATCTAATAAATCAACCAGGTATCAGCTATTGGGCAAAAATAAACACTTGGCCAGAATAGTAACAAAGACAAAATTTGACAAATAGAAGCCATAAAATGCATATCTGATTTTAAAAAAAATATACACTGAGGACAAGAAAGGTCTGAATTTTTCTGTTCAACTCTGCAAAGCAAAGAGCTACCTTAGTTATGAATGTTGTCATTAATTATGACTTTAAAACTGTCTGATTCCCTGAATAAGGTTGGAAAAGACCTCTGAGATTATGGAGTCCAATCTTATTATTTGAGACCTTAATTGATGCACTTCCTGCTTTTGTAAGTGCATTTTTGTTTCTCAGAGAGGAGAGGCCAGCTCAGAATTTACAAACCCTGTGCAGTGATTGCTTCTCTTCACCTGATGCCATCCCAAAAATGCCACAGGTAAGAGCACCAGGATTGTGGTTCTTACTCCAAAATACAAAAAAAGAGGGGGTGTTTTTCTTTACTGTTGGCTCATTGGGGATTTTTGCCCCCCTCCCTGTTGAATGTGTGGCAGGACAGATTATCCAGAACACTTTGTTCTCTCTACTTTATTTCCTTTTTGTACAGCGTGCTGTAAAAAGCAAAAAGCAGCATTCCAGCCTTGGAGTGCAGGAGCTCCTGTGGTGAGGAAGCCACAAAACTGGAGGCTGTGGCTCCCCTGGGGATTAAAAAGTGAGGCTGAACCTGGAATGCTCCCATAAACAATCTGTGCTCCATGGCACATTTAAACTTCTCTGAGTTTAACCCCTCCATCCCACAACACCAGAAATTCCTTGACTACACAGTAGAGCTGCAGGTACCATGGGAAAGTCTTGGCACCAACCAAATATTTTGACTCTGAACCAAGTTTTTTCCTCATCCTACTGAGATTTGGGGTCACTGAAGAACCAGTGCCTACAAGGGAAAGCAGACAAAGATCTCTTTGCTGTACAGCAGCTAAAAGTACATTGAAAATTCCACAACAAAAAAAAAAATTCAAAGGCTGCACAAAACTGACAGTAAATGAGTTTAGCTCAAGAAAGCCTCCTTAAATAGCAAAAGTCTCTGAAGATGCATAACACCAATGTATATTCTCCTTGAGAAAAAAAAACATTTTAAAACAAACATTTGAGAGCTTCATTCATCCTAAAATTCAAAGCAACTCATCAATGAAAAAAAGGCAACTCACCTAGCAGCAAGCTGCCATTTCTTTTAAAAAAATAGAAATTAAAAACTATTTGGTTTTCCAGCTACAAATTATTCAGAGTTCACAAAAGTTCTGTTACTCCTTAACACATTTTTCTTCAGGCAACTTGAGCACAAAAACAACTTGACTTTCTTTGTACCTCCTGATTTAGCACTGTTAAACCCAGCAGAGCATTCTCAGCCAACATCTTGCTGACAGTGATCACCTCAGGTCAAACTGAGCCATTGGGGATCCCACCTTCACCAGATTTTCTTTCTGACCAAGGCAAGGAATCCTCAGACTCTTCCTCTAACTCACCTGGGACAAATCCCATCTGAATTCAGAAACTGATGAACCAAGGATTCCCTTTTCTAGAACCTCCCATTAACAACACCGCAAACGTTTTAACTTTTTTTTTTTTTTCTTTTAAATGTTTCGTTTTCTGAGCTGGCTGAGGGATATAAAATGTACATGGGGCTTGCAGTCAGGTATTCCCAAAGTTCTCAGATTTGCCTGTCAAGAGCCTGGGTTCAATTTCATTTTGAAACTGATGCTGGCTTTTTTTGTACTAAAAAAAGTCTCATACCTTAATACTTCACGGTTGCTGATGACAAAATAATACAGTAGAAATTTAATAAAGCCCTTTTTCTATAGGATAAAGCCTGTGGAACTGACAAGGTGTACACTATAATTAGCAACCTGCACCTTCATATACTTGTTGCCTGAACAATAAGCTCGAAACCTGAGGTATCTCTCCACATGTCAGCAATCCTTTCACCAGCACAACTTGCATACTGATGAATATTATGTAAATGAATTTACAGATAAAAAGGAAAAATACCTATTCTGATGCAAATCACACCCAGCATATAAGCAGTGGGAGTGACTGAAGCCTAAATGCCTCTTGTGCTTTTTCACAGCACACAAAAAAAAATACAGGAAAAAGCTGCCTGCATGTTCTCACTGCTGCTGACATGGAACAGTGAGAAATCGAAAATTAAAAAAGCCAATCCACAACAAACAAAACATGGAGTATTTGCTTTAGTTCCTGCTTGTTCAGTATCAATATGACACCAAGCAGCTGCCCCCGTGGTGAGGCTGAGGTTTGGAGCTTTTGATCTGCTGTGAGCATGACAATGGCACTGCTCTGGGCAGCCTGAGTGCTGCTCTGGAGAGCCCAGAGATGCTTTCAGCTTTGGTGTGACCAGGGACCTTCTCCATCCCTTCCTCTGCCCCTTTCTCCTCAGCTTTGCAGGAGTAAAGTTAAAGAAAAACTTGGACCTAAATTAGCTGGAGGAAAAACACAGCCTCCAAAATGCATCTTTCATACGTTCATTTCAAGTAACAAAAGGAAGGTTTAATAGCTGAATCAGTAAATGTTGAACACAATTTTTTTTAAAGTGGCAGCTCTGAAGAAGAAATCAGCAGTAGTAGGGAAGAGAAATACTGGAGTATTTCTCTGCTGATGAGAGCTGTGCCAAAGCACAGCTGGAGCTATGAACTTCCCAGATGTAAAAAAGGTGATTTTTACCACTTTCTACCTGCGTATTCCCCTCCTAAAAATCCTGGGGCAAAGCAATAAACTGCAGTTCATTTCTCCTGCAAAACCATCACTTCTAGCATTAGGCTCTTTCTCCATCCAGATCTAGGAGTCAGTAGGAAGATCCAGAGGAAACTTCTGGCAGGTGGGGAGCTGGAAACTTCCAGAGCATCCCTGGGCTGGTGACAGCACCCAAAGCAATGGAGGAGCTGAAGCACCCAAATCTGAGGAGCTGAAGGAACAAACTCAGGGGGCAGATTTGGTCCCCAGACATGCCCTGACCACTGCTCAGACAACTCTGCATCCCAATTCCTCTGACTGTCACTGGCCCCAGGTGATGGAATTTAGCACAGGAGGTTCTGGATTCCATTTCTAATTCCCTGTGTACACATAAACTTGCTCCAGCTAATTTAAGTGGGTACATGCCAGCCCAAACTCCTGTGAGGATGTTTCAATTTTAGTATAATTTAATGGATTATTACATTTCAAGCTGACAATGTTCCTGGCTGATTTACAATAACATGAAATAAAGTTAGTTTATGCTGCAATAAGAGTGGCTGAGCAGCCGATTGGACCAGCTTAATGAAACTGATTTAAATTACACCTTAAAGAGGTACAGTAATGCATATAAACAAGCCCTGAGTGATGCTTTGAATATGAAGAGAACAAGAATGACTGTAAAAAGCTACAGACATTGCTGGATTGCTCATCTCAGCTTCCCAAAGCTCAGCTCTGGAGGGCTCAGCATTGAATCTGGCCTGGGAGTAATTCAGGAGAATAAATCAGCATAAGGAACAAAGTAATTAATTTTATTTTCTATGTGGATTGCCTTTAAATTATGTAAATTCAAAGACTCAGTGTTTCTCCAAAGCTACATAAAAAAGGGGAAGGGTAGACACACCAGATCACTTATATTTAATCCAGTGTGATGGGGGAAGTAGACAAATTCATCACTGAGAACTTGATTCTAGTGCTTTAAGAGTTTAATATTCACTACCATCAATTCTGTACCAAAAAGCAATCAAAGAATACAAGCAAAAGTCACTGAGGTCATAAGTTTATTCTGTGTTAAAGTTACTAAATTACTGTTACTTGTTTGGACAAAAGCAAAGAGCACAACTGTAAAGAGGGGCTGGTAGTTACACTTACAAAGAAAACAAAATATTAACTACTTTGGCTCAGTTTACTTAACTTATGTGGCATTTCAAACGGAAGAAGTTGGTTATTAGGCACTTCTAGAACTTTTATGTCCCCCAAGATTTAGTTCATTGTGCTGAAATAGAGTGCAAATAAAATATAATAAGGAGAAAATGATGGTATAAAACATTGTTTTGTAGTGGGGAGAAGGAAGCCCAGCCTTATCTTCCTCCTGCAATGCATGCTCCATTCTCTCCTTGGAATGGGCTCATATATAACTTTAAGAGTTTGGAAATAAAGCTTTCAATTTTATAATCTGTTTAATGTCAGCTGCTCACTATTTCATGGGAGAATTGTGACAGCCTCATTCTGCAGGACAAGACACTCCCACTGCCCCGAGGGCTCAGCCCAAGGGGCTGATCAAGGCTGACCCCAAACTCTGAGATTTAACACTCTTTACACTCCTTGACTCTGAATTAATAAACTTTTTGAAAACAAATCAAACAAAAAATGCAAATAACCTTACTCTTCCTTCTTTCTTCCACAGACATGCAGCAAGTGCTCCTCCTTCTTGTTCTCAAATCTGGGCAAAATTGCAGATACAGGGTATGACATTTTCATCCTGCCCTGCTAAGGGCAGGCCCCTTAAGGCTGTGAGAAATAACTAATTAAAACAGATGAAGACTTACTCCTAGGTCCAGGCCTCCTAAAAAAAAAAAAATATTAAAAAATCACAATTTTATTACATTCAAGACTCCCAGAAGAGCTGAACTGCATTAAATTACAACTGTATTAAGTTGAACAATTAATATGTGCAGAAAAGGGAGTTTGAGAGAACAAATATCACAGCAAACTGCAGCCATCCTGTCTCTTTGCTGAAGCCTCCCACTGCTGCACTGCACTAATCCAGGTTTATGGCTGCTTTGCATCAGCAGAGCAGCACAAAATAGCCAGGGCACTTCAATGAATCTGGCCCAAGACATTCAGCAGAATGTTCCTGGGGTTTCTTAACCTCTTTTGGGGCCTGAGGAAGGGAGCACAAAACTCAGCAGTGGGTTCACTGAACAGACAATGATTTGCACTAGAACTAGGTAACCCAGCAGGCAGAGCTTATTAACCCAAATTCCTCAGCACTCTCAGCCCAGGTGCTACCACAGACAATTCTGTTCATGCTTTATCAGGGCTTTTTTCCCTAATTCCCTGGTTCCAACTTAGTAAATGATTACTGCTGACTGCTACCATTGCAGGGCATGCTGAAATCCAGACCACCTGTGTTCCCATAGGTCAGACCCCAAAATAAGCAGGAATGCCTGTTCTGCAAAGGGAGGATATTTGGCAAAGCAAGACACCCCAGCATGTTCTTTTGCAGCTCCCCATTAGCACCTGCATGGGGATCCCTCAACAGGCTCAGAAGGCAAACACTCCAGCACTGTGTTCCCACATAAAATCTGCCCCAGTTCTGACAGAAATCAAACTCTGATTCTCTTGGAGAAGTCCCTGGAAGAAGTTGAAGGGACAGGAGCAAAGAACACTGAGCACACAGGAGAGAGTTGTGCCCAGTGAACTCATCCAAGCAGCACTGACACCCTCAGAGCAAAGCACAAAGAGCCACTTGTCCTTAAAGAAAAAAAAAAATCAGAAATTAAAAATCACTGCCCTTTAAAAGAAAATGTGAGAAAATGAGAGCCCCTTCCCTTTAAAAGAAAATGCGAGAAATGAACCTCCAAAGTGCTCAGGTGCCTGCTTTTAAACCACTGGCTCACCTAGGAAGGTCTGATCTGCAAAACCTGCAACAACCTGGAAATGTAGCTGCGGCAGATTACTTTGGAAAAAACATATTTTCACCACACTCCAAATTTGTTTTGTCATATAAAGGGCTGCTCCCATACAGAGCTGTCCAAGCCTCTCTGGCAAGGCAGAACTCCTGCAGGCAGCCCACCAAGGAGCCCTGCCTAGCTGAAGTAAAAGTAGGAGACCTCTGTCTGTGGCTAATTAGGCAGCCACGTTAATGAAGAGACTCATTAATGAAGGCAGGGCCTCAGGGTTAAACCATCTGGGGAGCCTTCCCAGCCCTTACAAGGGATCCAGTCTCCTCCTGGGGAAGGAAATCCCTGGGCAGCATCACTGGGAGGGGATGGGAAGAACACAAGTCCCAGGCACCCACAGAGTCCCCAGGCAGAGAACAGAAGTGGAATTAACTTCAGACCTCCTGGCTCATCCAAGATCTCAGAATTTCACCCAGAAAATGCTGCCTGACAACAGAGCCCTGGACAGAAGCTTTGTGTTTGCAAACTGGGCACAGTTCCACATTTACACCATCATTTGTAGTTGCTAAATTGTTGAGGCCATTAAAGGTCAGTCTGAAATTATTTGTTTTGACTCTTCAGATTCAGCTATATTTGGTAGCTTTGTTCTCTTTTAGATGGCAGACTTTTTGAGGAGGAAAACAATTAGGGCAGAAGGTAAATCATCTTCCTAACATGCTCTGGGAGAAAACTTAAAGCCTATTCCTGTTGAAGAGCTGACACACTCCACAGTTTAATCTTGAAAGAGATCCAGGGAGGTAAAAGAATGTCAGAAGTTCAAGGGCTTGAGCTGTAGCCAAGAAAAAGGCAAGTACAGTCACAGGCTGTGTCTTTCCTTTTTGTCCAAGGGGAGGGGAGGAAAAGCAGCAAAAATCCCACCAGCTCTGTGCCTCAGTTGTGGCAGAGCTTTAAGCATCATGTGGCAAAAGCAATAAATTGATGTCTTCCTGACAAGGTCTGGTTTGAGATGTTTGAGTATTTCCCATACCACCACATTATTGTCAATACAACGTTATTGACACCAAAAATGCGAATAAATAGTCCAAGCAGAAGATAAAATAGTGAAGTGGAAAAACCAGGCACAGTTTCTAGAAATGGTTTTCATTTGGGAACCATTGGGAGGTGTGGGATGTCTGGTTCTGAGCCCTCCCAAAACTCCAGCATCTGTCAAGGTGTATTTACACACAGTTGTCAGCAGGATGATTTATTTTATCAGAATATCCTCAGGAATTGCAGGAGCTGGGTCAGCTCCCAGCTGCAGGGGGACTGACCTCTCTCTTGGGTTGCTACCACAGGAGAGGAAGGGAAACCACGTACAGCTGGAAATTGCAAGTTTTGTCCTAGAGCTGGCAATGAAATAATGAGAAAATTTCAAGTGGTGCCACTTGGGGGCTGAAGTATGGTCAGAGACTGGAGCAGGGTGAGACACTGAAAATCACCAGAGTAGCTGTGAAATAGCACAACCAGTCCCTCTCTAAAGTGGCTTCTTCACTTTCCTTAACAAATGGTTTCACTTCTGTCAGTGGAACACAAAAACCTCTAAAATTTCCGCTTCTTCACTTTTCACAATCCAGGATTTCTTCAGTGCCCTCCAGCAGAGAAATGAAGACTACAAGCATTGCCTTTATAAAACACCAGTGCTGTCAGTTTTTCCAGCTACATGACTCCTGTTTGCATTTTGTTCTAGAAAAATTATGCAGCATCCCAGAGCCCTGCTGAATCCAGTAAAGTTCTGGAGGAAAAACTCTGAATTTCATTTGAACTGTGCCTTCTTGTGAGCTGCCACAGACTCAGTAACAAAGACAGAGAATTCTTTTGCTAGGAATAAAAAATAGAAGAGGCTTAGAAAAACAACTAAAAGAAAATCTGATGACTCTTTATATAAAAGATCTAGGAAATGTTTTAAAGAGCAGCACATGGAACTTAAAATTTCTATTCAGAGGCATGTAAGTGCATATAAAAAAAATTTCACACATTGATTGGCCTTCTGTTCATCAAAAGAAGTTTGGAGCAAGCCTTAAAAATATTTTACAACCACATATTTTGGAAATAAGCTCCTCCTGCAGCTACAAAAGATTATGGTGCATGGCCAGTTTAAAAATATAGGAAAACTCTGTTGGAAAAAAAAAAAATCTCAGCTGTTATTTAGGATGTCAGGCATTACCCAAATGACTTTCAATGGGAAAAAAATGAACACCAGCAACATTGTTAAAGAGAAAACCAGAACATGGTAATGGATAAATAGGCTATCTTGGGGCTTTTTGTTGTTTCCTAGGTTTTAGCTTATTTGGAATAGCTGTGCAGTTGGGTTTAGGTTCAATTAATTCTCATCTGCTCGTAAAGAAATCTTTGATCTTAAGGAGTCCTACTACTGAGAGTCAAAGCTGTGCATGATAAGAAAAGCAAGGACAAGAAATGCTGTTGTGCTTTGTGAGCAGCACCTGAGGAGGGTGTGAAATCCCCCTGGTGCCACCGCGGGCAGGGGGCAGAGCTGGGATTGCACAGAGAGCTGCACTGCCCAAACACGGATCCCGAGGGAATCAGGGCACAGCCCCCAGAGCCAGAGCATTGCAGTGAGGTACAAAAATCAAAGAAAGGTTTCAGAAAATCAAGCCTGCTGTCCTGGAATCAGTGGCTGGCCTTGTCAGGTTAGCCCTCCGCAATTCCCATGTGAAAGCAATCCTGGTGTGAGCAGTTCATTAACATAACAATCTATTCCTGGGGAAAAAACAACCTGCACCTGTATAAACTGTTTTTACACCCTTAGAAAAATGAAAACTATCTCTCACAAACAACTTTTCAGCATGTTTCACATACCAGTGTCACTGTCCTATGTTCTGGAAAAATCCCTTCGCCAGCATTTCGCTCCTGGGAAGCAGAGAAGCCTCAGAGAAAAAGGAAAACAATATTATCTCATTTGTTTCTCCTATGTTTTGCTGCTTTGGAATGTGGTTGGAGATTGTTTATCCAACAGGCGATTGTTTCATTGGTTTCATGTGAATTGTTTTTGACTTATTGGGCAATTACAGCCAAGCTGTGTCAGACTCTGGTAGGAGTCACAAGATTCATTAGTATCTTTTAGCCTTCTGTCTGTATCCTTTCTGTATTCTTTAGTATAGTTTAGTATTCTTTAATATAATATAGATCCTAAAATAATAATTCTTTAATATAAGATAGATAATAAAAATAAAAGAAAATAAAATAATAAAATATAATAAAAAACTAATAATGATGGAGTCAGATCCATCATTCCTTTCTTTGTCTGGGAAACCCCACAAATACAAGACACCAGGGGTAGAGTGACCAACCAATACAGAATAACAACTTGTTACTGACCAATAAAGTGATTGGCAAGAAAGCTCCTCACCAACTGGAGTCACATATGAGCTCTGTAAAACTGGATAAAATTATGTAATTATTATAACTGTATAAATTAGAGTTGTTATTATTATAATTGTATAAAATTATGTGTATTATGTGAATAAAGAATGGCATTTTTCCACCATGAAGAAAATGGAGTCTGTGTGATTCATTCCTATACCAGATCCCAGTCCTTAGTCAAGAGCTTCAATCTCCCTATCTCCCACAAAGCTGAGTGGCTGCCAGGCCAGGGTAGGAATCTGGGGCTTTGGGAATGTATTATGCATTGTTATAATTAAATTTTCTCCTGTGGTTTTATCCAGGAAGTGTTGCTGCTCATTCCTTCACCTTGGAAAGGAACAGGATCAAAATGGCTGTGCAAAGAAGAGTTCCAGGTGGGTGGGTGGGACCTGCTCCACTCTGAAACAGCATTTCCCTATAATCTAAATCAACAGAGTCCCAATTATCCTTTTAATTGTCAGGACTCTCCTGTTCAAGCCCCACAAGACAAAACCCTTTCTCCCCTCAATCACCATCCCTTCCTCACACAGATCTTCCACCAAAGCAGAAGAACAATGTGCAGGGTTAAGGGATGAGCTCTCCAAGCGTTTGTACTTTCCTGACAAACAAAGGCACAAAGCTGGAAAAATCTGTCAAAGGAGTATATTTAGTCCAGGCAATCACTTACAAAGCATTTTATGCTTTTAAGTCTTTTCTATTGCCACGAGTTGTTGTGCAAATGAAACAGCCTCAGCTCCCAGCCTGGCTGTTTTATTTCCAGCCTGAGATTTCCTGGGCACAAATAGATGCAGAAGAGAGCACAGCTGCTCTGGGTCATGCAGTAAATCCAGTGCTTTGGAGAGGCACTGCATCTGCTGTAAATGCACAAATTAACCCTAAATCTCAGGCTTTTGGAGCAGCCAGGACTGTGTGGCTCTGACAGACAGCCTGGCAAACACATCCAAGGTGTCTGAGCTGAGCAGGTCACTGACACCTCCTGCAGAGCAGCTCAGAGATCCCATTGTTCCATGTCCAACAGCCAGACAAACACACAGCACCCTCAGAGTACCCATCTGAACAACAAGAATGGCTCCTCAGGGCATTTTTTAACAGCTTCAGATGAAAAGGATTGAAAAAAACAACCTTCTAAGGGTAGAGCAAAGCCAGGAACAGCAGTTACACAATAATCCAGTTGAAGTGATGGATAGAAGCTGAATGCAAGCCTGAGCTGTGATAGTAAAGATGGATCAAACAGGAGCTGGAAGATTTCTTTTCAAAACAGGAAGGCTCTTCTTTGATTTGTTTCCCTAAATTTGTTTGGATGGCAACAGGAGCAGGAAAATATACTCACACTGTTTTTAAAATTAGAAATAACAGTCAAAAAAAGGATAAATAGTTTGGCATAACTGTAGGATGCCAGCCCTCATGAACATGTTCTATCAGTGGTTTATATTGCAAGTAGAAAAAATGAGCTAAGGGGAAGTTAATATCAATGGGTCATACCTCCAAAAATGCATTTATGGAATATTGGAGAACTAAAAAAAGTTGAAAAAATCTCACCCATCAGAAAACTGTGAGATGGAAAAATCAAACTCTGTTTTTAGCTCTGCTCCTCCAAGATCTTCAGGATTGGTCCATTTTAGAACACATTGCTTTCCTTGCAAAGCCTAAGAGAGGAGACAGATGATGCAGTTATTACTGCTCAGCACCACTCTGCCTCTTTCCTTCTTCAGGAGTTCCTGATAATCTCTCCAGGACCTTGGCCAGGCTCTCCAGGAGTTCCCCCAGCTGGCACTAGATGGGGTGTGACGCTCAGCATCTTCTGATCACAGACTGATCCGTTCTTTTGGGGAAAGGAGAGTCAATAATGAGATTTCAGCCCAATTGAAACAGTTGGGACAGCTTAATTCAGGAAAAAATCAGAGCCAGAGCTCTGCATTCCCACTTTTCCCTAAATATTAATTTGGTCACATTCACTCTGCCCTGAAGTGGGTGTGGCAATCCCAGGGAGGTGACTCCGAAATGCAAGAAGGGAAATCCCACACTGTTCTCTCACACCTCCCCATCCCTTGGAAAGTTTCCCTACCAAAATAATCACCACTGCTATTTTCCAAAATCTGAAGGAGCCAAAGAGGATGGTTAAAAGCTGTTTCAAGTTTTTATAATTATGATGAAGTTGTGAATATTATTAAGAAAAAGCAACCATTGCTATAAATCTCCTGGCCTTGAAAGAAACTGCTACAGACAACAACACAAATACAAATGGTGAAGAATTTTGCTAAATATTAATGCCACTTTTCAGTGCCCAATTCTCCTCCTTAGGTCTTTGTACCACGTACAGAAAGATCCCCAAAAAATCAGCCCCACACAGAAAACCACATTTCTTCCCTTACCTTCCCAGACTCTTCAAATCTGTTTGAAGTAGAAAAAAAAGAAATTTGTGAATACTTTGAGATCACTCACCTGTCACTGGAAACCCAAGGAGTGAAGTCACTTTTTAAACCACTTTTAGTTCTTCTTAGTCATCTGTTCATGGAAATTTAAATTTCATTGTAGTAAAAACTTCCATCTGAACTATTTGACTAACAATTTTCTCTTTTAAAAAACTTAAAGAGGGAGAAAAGTTTCCTTTGATTAGTTTTTTAGAAGTTCATTTGCAAGCATTCTTTCTTTTTGAACAAGAAAAACCTAAGGTTTCCATGACTGCCAGGCCATTTTAATGAGTTAAAGAGATTTCTTATAAATTATTCATTTCTTTCTTCTCCTATTTTTTAGTTTCTTTTCTCCTTACTGTATTATATCTCTATTCTATATCCTGTGCAACAAAATCCTTAATTCAAAATAACCACATGTGACTTTTTGACTATAAAAGTACAATAAATCAAGTGATGTATAGAATACCCCCTGCAATTCCAATGCATTGGATTCAATTTCATCCTTTTTAATTTCTTTTTTTTTTCCTTTGGTGGGAGGATAGGGTAAGAAAGACTGAAGAGGGAGGAATCTAAGACTGATGAAAGTTCAAGAAATGCCCAATAGCTTTATCTTGGCTCCAGCACTCTTTCAAGTAAAATACCTATAATTTTCAAAAACCATAAAGGATCTGCCCAGGATAGGAAGAAAAATCTCTGAATCTATCTAATGGTCTGGTTGTATCCTGAAGCAGGAGAAATAATAGCCTGGTAATTCCATCCCAGGGAAACAGCAGATTCCATTCTCCCACCCATGATAAATGGATTTAGCCCAGCACTGATTTGGAGCCTCATTGGGACAAACAGATATGAAGCATTTTAACCAACAATGAACGACTCCATTGCTTGTGGCTGAGTGGAACAGACCCAAAAATGTTTCCTTCATAAACCAGTTATTGGAGAGGCAATCACAGACAGGGAAGATTTAACACAGAAGCAGCAGCGGAACAGTTTTTGGTACATTTTAATGGCACTTATCAGTCCTTAAGAACACACCTATCAAATACAGACTGTACTGATTATACCTTACAGGAAAGTGATCTCACCACTCCCAGGAGATGCTAAGCTGAATCACAAACTTATCTTGGTTCCTTGAAATTATCAGAAGGTGCCTAAAGCTAATAATTAGTACTTAGACTACAATATCTTCTCTCCCACTATGAAGATTATTGTGTCCCTCTTTTTGCTGGGGATTTGTGCTCATTTATATTCCAGGACTCATCTCTTATGAGAAACAATGCCAGCAGAGTAGAGGCTTTTGCTAAGACTCACACTGAGAAGGGTCTTGCAATGTCACTACTGAACTACATAGGAACTAAGAGCCACAAATGCCAAAAGGTCAGAAAAAAAAAAAATCTTGGACAGGTTCTTGAAGTGAGGAAACAAGAAAATCAATAAAAGTGTCAAATCTGGTAAATCAATTTATTGTGATGGTCCCCGAGGCTGAAGGATGGGGCATAAAAAGGAAACAAGCAGGTGAAGCTCCCAAGAGCTCACTCATTATATATTAAACATCAGGGCAATGGAGTGATAAAACTTACACAAAGAGTCAAAAAAGATGAACAAAACCCCCACCAGAACATAATTATGGCAAACAGAAACCAATGTCCCATGAGGAGCAGTTTCATTTATTGTTGGGTTACCACAGACCCCTGTATCTGAAACAAGTCACCATGTGAGCCCCCTTAAACTAAAAAGTTCAGATTTATCCCAGTATTACTACTCTGAATTAGTTAGAACCTGTTTCACTCTCAGATCAGCCCACAGGATCACATGGAACTGCAGAAAAGCTGTCCCTGGTTTTCTGAGCCTCCTTTCCCGGGGTATTTGTGATCATAACCAAAGGATTACAGGAACATTGCTCCAATTCCTGTTCCTTCTGATGCCATTTAGGTTTTGCCTTTTTGCCTTTTATTTTCTCTGTATTCTTCACACATATTTGTAACTCTGCAGTCTATTGTATTAGTGACTCGTTTTCCCAGTACTTTTAATGGCCTTTCCCGAGGCAGAAAGACAAAAAATTCCAGTGCTCCAAGCCCCAGGGGTGCCAGGCCCCAGGGCTGCCTGGGTTCTTGCTGGGAACCAAGGCTGAGAACTCTTGGAGATCCATGTCATGGACAGAGCCCAGCCAGGGCCAAGGGAGCTCCAGAGAAGAGGCTTGACCTGGGGAAATTGCATCTCCACTTGTCCTCCTAATTAGCGCTTCTTATCAATGATGCTAATTTCCTAAAACCTATATAATTACCCCTGTGGGGGTGAGCTTTTGTGGACATCTTCCCATAACTGCTCCTGAAGGCCTTCAAATAAAGATGCCCTTTTGTATTACCTCCTTACTAAAATCATCTCGAGTTTCATTTCCAGGAAAAAGACAACACTTTAATGGCTTTAGATCATCACAGCACAGAAAAAATGGGAGAAGGGCTCCTGAGTGACTGTCACATTTTCTTCTGAAATTACTGCGTTTCAGACCAACATAAACCAGCAGCCTCTGTGCCAGTGAGTTACAAAGTCTTTCCTATGCAAATAAAAGCTCCACTTCTATGCCCAAACACAGAGCAAATCTATTTCTATGAAGCAGATTAAATTTCTTTTGATTGCTCACCAGTTGGGTTTTTCTTTTCCTCTTTGTTCCCTGAACACCTTTTTAAGAACTGGATGAAGATCTTTCCTTAGATTTCGCACAGCATCTCCAATCCCTGCTTCTTCACATGTAATTTCCCAGTTTGCTAATAAGTGCCCAAACACCTCTTTGAGATGATCTCCTACAGTCAGACAATCAGAGCTGTTCCAGTTTCTCTGAGCTTCACAGAGCTCCTCTATTTAATTAACTTCAAGTGCTGTATTCTCCAAGGAAGCAGAGGGAGAGTTTATTAGGAGGTGTGGTATAAATTACACAGTAATTTGAACAGAGTGGAAATCCAAGACAGTTTGAGTGCAAGAACTCTCTCTGTAACACACCTACTCCCTGAGAGGCCAAAGGGCAGAACTTGGTTTCCAGCTCTTATTTAAGCCCCCGTGGAAGTGTGATCCCTCAGCATCTCCAGCAATTTGATCCATTAGGAATGCACGCCAAGCCCAACTCCCAGAGGCTTTGCACAGATTTTTAGAGTTTAAATCAAAATCACCATCCAAAAATACCCACCCACATTCTCACTCGTTGCCTAGGTGAGAAATTCACCAAGTCTTCCCTTTTGCCTGGAAGATTTTAAAGTTGCATCTGAAGGATCCAAGCCTGAGGAGCAGATGCATAAATCCCAGAGGGGCTCCTCACACCCTGGAGACCCCAAATGTTCCAAGCACAGCTACCAGACAAGAGCAAGTGGATTGGCTTTAAACGATTACCAGAGTACCAGATAATGGCTCAACAATTAAAACAACTCTCCAGGGAAAGGAAAAGAAGGCAAAACAATCTCCCTGCAGAGGATTCCAGACCACATCACTGCCTGCTGCTGCCACCCAAGCCAGCATCCCGCAGAGCAGGAGAACGAGAGCAAGGCAAACCATGCCAAATTAATGTGCCATAAGGACAGAGTGCAAAATTCCCAATTCTTTTTGAAAGCAAGGACTAAAGCTGTGCCTTAACCACCAGAGTAGCAGCAATTTGCTCCTTTGGAGGTGGGAAGTTCTACTTAAGATGGAGTGTGTAGGAGTCCAAGGCCAGGTTGGACAGGGCTTGGAGCAACCTGGGAGAGTGGAAGGTGTGGAGGTGGAATGGGATGAGCTTTAAGGTCTCTTCCATCCCAAACCATTCCAGGATTCTATGATTAATACTGGCAATAAAAAGCAGCTTTCAAGGCATCTCCTTGAACCCTAATTTTAAAAGCAAGCTCTGTTCAATACTTTCAGAAATTATGCAAGCAGAGAGAACAACGCACACCAAGCCAAGTTTGCATCCTGAGCAGCCATGAAAAGCAACACCATCAAATCCATATACACAAAGCAATCAGTTAAGTAGGAATACAAGAAGTTTTGCAACATAATATGGCTACATTCTGGTGCATTCATGAATCCTATCAGCTTCCCTTTTATTAACAAGATTCATTTTAACTGTTGGTATTAACATGACAACAAAATGTAAATTATTTGGGAAGGCTTTCTCAATTGCTATATAATTATAAAGGGGGAAAAATTCTCTTGTATCAAGTTCATTATCAAAAAGGATAAGTAAATAAATCTATAAAATATTCTGTTAGTTGCTGAGAAACCTCATTGTTGATATGACAACCATGGCACAGAAAACCAGATTACAGCTTCCTTCAGATCTGTGGGGATTCTCCATTTTCATTAAGGAGAGTGGTTTCTATCTGCTATGCTATAGTGACACCTACAGAAAAAAAACCCCAAAAACATTTAAAATGGGGGCCATGGCCAGTAATTGGATTAGAGATCATTTTTAAGTGCTGCATAACCACACTTGTGCGTGGATGCAGTAAATATTGGTTAGAATCCAGCATGGAGGTTCTGCAATTCCATCTGCCAGTCTTCCAGGACCCAATTTATAAACGTTTTCATGGCATTCATGTCAGCAGATCACACCAAGAGCAAGTTTCCAAGCAAAGCTGGTTATTAAAATTGCTGAACCCATGCTGCTAACATGCCTTCAGAGGCAGGGATTTTTACAGTTTCCAAAGGCTCAGCACTTTTCCCCTGTGGTGCTGCTGAATTTACAAAAAGGAGCCTCTCCAGGATCTCCTGTTGATTGTGCATTGTTGCACTGATGTTGTGCAACTTGTTTTCTCTTGAAAATGCACTCAAGGCTTTGCTTCTGCAGAAGGAAGAAATAGTCCTTTTTTTCTAGACCTCCTTTCCTCAAAATTAAGTGCTCTGGGAAGTCCTGGCACAGCTTTTATGCTTGACAGCACCTTCAACATCAGAAGCCATTTGCAGAAGTCTCATTCATTAAATATTATATTCTTGAATCCTCAAAGCCTGACACATTATTTCCATTCTCCTTTTCAACCAAACAATGGCAGAACAACCTCCTCTTTTTCCTGTTCTCTAACACTTTAAGGTACTGGAGTTGAGGAATACTTTCATGACATTAAAGGCTTCAATGAAGGAGCCCCTTGCTTTGAAGGAATGGATAGAAAATCTTAAAAAAAAAAAATAAACCTTCATTACATTTCCCAACACAAAATTACGATCAATATTGCAATTTATACTTTGTTTTCAGTCAGCAACAGCTCCACAACCAGAGGGGAAAGACTCTGTAAGGTTTCTTCTCCCCCACGTTCAACACCCAGATAAACTTAGGAGCAAATACCTAAAACCTGGACTTGGACCTAAATACAACACAA